>NC_090441.1:116031639-116679973 GCF_031143425.1 Pleurodeles waltl
TTTCAGCGCTCTGGAGAGAGGGTATTTTGTTATAGCCCCAAACACCTGCCCCGTATAGGACTGCTGCAGCGCACTTGGCCTTATAGAGAGTTTTCATCTGTGCAGGGGGTCTGTGGCCTAATTTACTAGTAAAGCGAAAAATCGCTTTGTTATTCCTTTTCAATTGTTGAAGCTTAAAGTTAATGTGTGTCTTCCAGGACAGAGAGGAACTCATATGAATGCCTAAATAACAAAAATTATTCACCTTGTTTAAAATATGTCCTACCATAATAAATTGTCTAGACTTTGTATTACATGGGCCACACGTCATAACAAAAGTCTTGGGGTAGTTTACTTTCAGATCAAGGTTCGACATAAAATTGTAAAATAGGTCCAAAAGTCCCTGTAACCCATTTGCGGTACAAGCAATTAAAACAGCATCATCAGCGTATAATAAAACTGGAAGTGGTCTCTGGCCCATCTTTGGTACATCCTTTGCATGTTTTACTAGCAAATCATAGAGCCCATTTATGTATATCAAAAAAAGAAAGGGCGCTAAGATACATCCCTGTCTTACGCCCCTTGTTGACCGAATGGAAGAGGTTCTCTGCCCACATAAACCAGTCTGAACAGAAAACGTTAAATCTGTGTGTAGGCGTTTAATAAGCTCCAAAAGGGACGTATCACAGCCTAAAGCTCCCAAAGTTTGCCATAGCTTCGACCTATTAACCATATCAAAGGCACTAGTTAGATCAATAAATGCCATATGAATGGACTCTTTTTTGACTATCACATATTTACTAAGTATCAGATGCAGATTTAAAACTTGCTCAACTGTGCCTACACCGGGTCTAAAACCAAATTGAATAGGGGATAAAATCTGGGCCTCGGTCACCCAGTGTTCTAAAGGGGATAAGATCATACTTCCTAAAATCTTTGCCGTCGAATCAATAAGAGAAATAGGTCTGTAACAGGAGGGATCTTGTCTTTTTCCTTTTTTGAATATGGGAACAATAATAGCCGATTTTCATGAGATGGGTACGTTACTATTTACTGCGCTATTCAACACATTTGTAACTAGCGGACCCCAAAGGTCAATTTCAGATTTGAAAAGATCAGCTGGAACCCCATCAGAGCCAGGAGCCTTTCCCTGCCTTGGTCGATTGATGGCGCTTAAGACCTCATGGAGATCAAAGGTAATATCTAAGGCCTTAGTATTAGGGTCTAAAATAGAATATGCAGTAGGATTATCTTCTATATGCAGGTTCTAATTGTTTCCTGGACAAAAAACTTTCCTGAAATGAGTAACCCAGACGTCCTCTGCAATAAGACAATCATCGGCCTTAGTATTATTATCTGAGAGGTAAGAGTGATTTACCATTTTCCAAAATTTAGAAGAATCCTTCAGCTCAGAGGCAGCCAAAAGTTCATCCCAGGCCTTAGACCTAATTTCAGATTTCCTTTTTTCAAGGGCGGCATTGTAATCGGCTCTAGCTAGTTTAACTAGTTGGCGGAAGAGGGGAACTGCTTTAAGAGCATCTTTAAGTTATTTATGGGCAGATGAGCACACAGATTCAAACCATCTGTGGGCCACGGGCCCCTTCAGGGGCCTATCCACCACCAAGGCTTGCAAGATATCAGTACTTAAAGATTCAAATTCACAAACTATACGTTCAGGATCAAGCTGCTGGAACAAACACATATGAATAGAGTCAGACCTACTTCTTACAGTTTCATGGTTAAAGATTTTAGGATCTATTTTGTCCCATTTTAAGCGTAAACCACAATTTGGATTATAGACAGTAGAAGCTCTCAAACATTTGTTCTTAGGAACCTGGTTAATTTTTAAATCCAAAATAATAGTAAGGGGATTATGGTCACTGGCACAGTGAGGCGTGATCTTAAATTCTTGAATTAAATAATAATCAGAGGAGCCAATAAGTATAAAATCAATAATGCTCCCCTTCAGATTCCCTGTGAAGGTTGGTATATTACATGCGTCAGCAGGCAATTTCTCTGTAACGTGTACCAAATCAAACTTGCAGATAAAAAGCTTTAGGGCATCTCCTTCGGGAGTATGATTGAAGTGGATTAATGACTCTCTACCCTCAACAGGGAAGGCACACAGCTCCATGTGTTCCTTGCTACATAGAGGAGTATTGAAGTCGCCCACCCATAGGGTAATTAGGACGCTATTCTGCAAGACATTTGATGAATCTATAAGATCCGTTATCTCCTCCAAGTGACCCATAAGGAGGCCCCGAGGGATATTATTCTAGAAATTTAAAATTAAGATATCTTTTTGTCCGCTAATAGAAACTAAAATAACCATGAAATAAGGGGAATACCAGATTAAGGACACGTTTAAAAGCGGGAGATGTAAGGAAACAAGAACTAAAAGGCCGCCACGTGCTCTCCCCATTTGGGAGGTTATTGCCGGCTGATACAAGAAAGTAAAACCGTTCAGAAGGAACGTATCTTTAGACCAGGTCTCCTGTAGACAAATTATGCCGTAAGAAGAAATAAAGCTCCTCCAATCCGAATTGTCAATTTTGGATCGCAGCCCTGCTATATTCCAGCTAAGCAGGGTTAGAGGTCTAGACCCAGGACATGAAGTTAAAACTCTAGTATTTATGGGAGTTGACAAATCCAATACAGGCTTTCCTGTGTACCAAGTACATTCATTGTAGACATTCCCAGCTTTTGATCTCTCCATGTTAGAGGAACAGAGGTAGACCAAAGCCGTCAGTCAATCGTTCTCGTCAAGATAATTAAGAGCCAAAAACCGATTGCTAGTGGGTACATTTACCTGCAATTGGGACCTTTCTGGGTCCGGTCTGTGGATTCTTAAATTAGTAACAATGCGTTTTGGTAGGAGCACGGGGTCATAAAATTGACACAGGGGATGTATTTGAATCCTATTACATGACCTATTACATTGTTCCGAATTGGTCAAAAGATATTCCACTGAACTAGGGTTTGCAAAATTTAAAACAACATAATCTCCCTCCTCCATTTTCTTTGAATATCCAACCCTCCTCACTCTACGGGCCATAAGAATCTTGTCATTATGATAAAAATTAGATTTAATATTGGATTTCAACCAGTGACCAGCTTTCCTAATTAGGGGTTGGGTATCTTCTGGTTTAGAACTCTCCAAAGGGGGAACATTTGAGAGAACCAAAACATACGGATTGCAATCAGGGGGTAGATGTAAAGAATCTGCATGGCTTGTAAATTTATTTGGACCCATACCTTGCAACCTAGAGGAGTGAACTTCCCTTGTCAACCCTTGTGCAGGGTCGTCAACTAAAATTTCTTGGCCAGGAACGGCCTGTAGATCAAGCGAAGGATTACTTGCTCCTTGAGGTGCCAAGGTAGAAGGAGGGATGTTTTGATAAGCCGGTTCTTGGCTATGAGATATTCCCGTACTTAATAATCCTGGCTTGAAAAAATTAGATAGTGTACCGGTCACATTATTACAAAAGCAATCAAGCTTCCTAGTAATCAAAGTGATAAGTTTCGCCTCTAAAGTTGCACAAAAAGATTTGAGTGTCAAGTCTATAATACTTGAAAAGTCTTCAGGGGCATCCTTGCTCAGAAGACATTCAAGGGAAAAAACCAAGGAGACTGGGGCTTTGTCACTTAAAGCCGGGATGGTGGGTAGTCTCTTTTTAGGGCCCAAAGCCTTTTTTATATTTTTAGGCTTTTTCACGGCTCTCCTCTTCTTCAAAAGAGGAGAATAGGCCTGAGAACAAGAGCTTTCCGGAGATGGAATAACGAATAGGGTAGTAGAATTGATTTGATCAGTGGGGGGAAGTACAGGGAGTGCAGAATTATTAGGCAAATGAGTATTTTGACCACATCATCCTCTTTATGCATGTTGTCTTACTCCAAGCTGTATAGGCTCGAAAGCCTACTACCAATTAAGCATATTAGGTGATGTGCATCTCTATAATGAGAAGGGGTGTGGTCTAATGACATCAACACCCTATATCAGGTGTGCATAATTATTAGTCAACTTCCTTTCCTTTGGCAAAATGGGTCAAAAGAAGGACTTGACAGGCTCAGAAAAGTCAAAAATAGTGAGATATCTTGCAGAGGGATGCAGCACTCTTAAAATTGCAAAGCTTCTGAAGCGTGATCATCGAACAATCAAGCGTTTCATTCAAAATAGTCAACAGGGTCACAAGAAGCGTGTGGAAAAACCAAGGCGCAAAATAACTGCCCATGAACTGAGAAAAGTCAAGCGTGCAGCTGCCACGATGCCACTTGCCACCAGTTTGGCCATATTTCAGAGCTGCAACACCACTGGAGTGCCCAAAAGCACAAGGTGTGCAATACTCAGAGACATGGCCAAGGTAAGAAAGGCTGAAAGACGACCACCACTGGACAAGACACACAAGCTGAAACGTCAAGACTGGGCCAAGAAATATCTCAAGACTGATTTTCTAAGGTTTTATGGACTGATGAAATGAGAGTGAGTCTTGATGGGCCAGATGGATGGGCCCGTGGCTGGATTGGTAAAGGGCAGAGAGCTCCAGTCCGACTCAGACGCCAGCAAGGTGGAGGTGGAGTACTGGTTTGGGCTGGTATCATCAAAGATGAGCTTGTGGGGCCTTTTCGGGTTGAGGATGGAGTCAAGCTCAACTCCCAGTCCTACTGCCAGTTCCTGGTAGACACCTTCTTCAAGCAGTGGTACAGGAAGAAGTCTGCATCCTTCAAGAAAAACATGATTTTCATGCAGGACAATGCTCCATCACACGCGTCCAAGTACTCCATAGCGTGGCTGGCAAGAAAGGGTATAAAAGAAGGAAATCTAATGACATGGCCTCCTTGTTCACCTGATCTGAACCCCATTGAGAACCTGTGGTCCATCATCAAATGTGAGATTTACAAGGAGGGAAAACAGTACACCTCTCTGAACAGTGTCTGGGAGGCTGTGGTTGCTGCTGCACACAATGTTGATGGTGAACAGATCAAAACACTGACAGAATTCATGGATGGCAGGCTTTTGAGTGTCCTTGCAAAGAAAGGTGGCTATATTGGTCACTGATTTGATTTTGTTTTGTTTTTGAATGTCAGAAATGTATATTTATGAATGTTGAGATGTTATATTGGTTTCACTGGTAATAATAAATCATTGAAATGGGTATATATTTGTTTTTTGTTAAGTTGCCTAATAATTATGCACAGTAATAGTCACCTGCACACACAGATATCCCCCTAACATAGCTAAAACTAAAAACAAACTAAAAACTACTTCCAAAAATATTCAGCTTTGATATTAATGAGTTTTTTGGGTTCATTGAGAACATGGTTGTTGTTCAATAATAAAATTAATCCTCAAAAATACAACTTGCCTAATAATTCTGCACTCCCTGTATATCATCGTCCGACTGTTTAGTACTTGAAGGTAGGATCGGTAGTAGAGGACCAGTTCTTGGAATAGTGGTTATGTGAACAATAGGTTCCAAAGGGGGGTGCTGTACAGTGCTTTGGACAGCCCCAATCCTTTCTTCTACTTGTTCTAGTTCAGATTCAATAGCCCCCATCACAGAAGATAAATAACTAGTAATGAAGAGAGCTGGGCCCACCTTCCCCCTTTTGCACATTGATCTTTCTTTTCCCCATTATAGTTGATGGTCTCACACAGTACCTTTCACAGCTTCCGAAAGAAATTACCGCAGGTAGGAGGAAGAGTCGTTAGAGGGGGGGCCCAGCCCAGCCTCTTCCGGTCGATGACGGGCGAAGGACGGTCCCGTCCTTGGCCCGGGCTTTGCCTGGGCGCCGCCCGCACGCGTCCCGCAAAGCGGGAGTGCTAGCAGGGATTTAAAGGAGCCTCCTCCTTCTGCCCCAGGCGCCGGAAATGTGCGTCCCGCGAGGCGGGAGCGCTAGCAGGGATTTAAAGGGCTCCTGCCCTTTGATGTGCTTGCCGCCGCCTCCTCCTTCTGCCCCAGGCGCCGGAAATGCGTGTGTGAGTCTATGAGTGGGACTGAGCGGGTGCATGAGTGTCTGAGTGGGTGTGTGAGTGGGTGCATGAGTCTCTGAGTATATGCATGATTGAATGAATTAGTGTATGAATGAGTCTCTGAATGTTTTTTTAAAAAAAATTTCATACTCAAATATTTTTGTATATCACTGAATATTCCTGAATGTTCGAGGATATTCGGGGTTATTTGTGAATATCGCACATGGTTTATGAAAAATCATTTTAAACCCATAATTTGACCCTCAAATACACAATATCACACCCCTCAGGTCAGGCTACCTCACCCTGACCCCTTATACCACTTATTATTTCTATTTTCAGCCCTGGGGATCCTCCCCCATAACATAAAATGGCAGCCACAACTTTCTAGTCAGGTTGTGGCCAGTCAATTACAGCAATGGTATTCATGAGTGCATTTGCAAAAATTAGCAAATATTTCCACGATTTATTTGTGGCCAGAGATATGCAAATTTGTCTTTCATTTAATTTTTCCTAATCCACTGGATGGATTTACACCAAATAACCAAAAGCACAATCTGCGTACCAAAGGATAGCTTCTTGCTAAAATTGTTGCAATTCCATCCAGCGGTTCGGGCTGGAGTCATGTTCAAAGGTCCTAAGGGAATTAACACGTGAAGGACAGCTTTTTCTACCCCCTTTTTCTTAGCCCCTGTTTGACGGATCATCTCAAAACTTTCAATGCGCAGCAAGAATCATTTGGGTGCTTTTACAGAAAAAATTGTGAACAGTCGGCAAACAGCGCCAAAGATATAGGCAAGTCAAAAAACCTTTTTCTACAGAAACATGGTCCTAACTATAACTACCTACTGCCAAACACCAGTAGGATATATATATATACAGGGACATTATAGTAAGGTTGATGTTTTACCCCATCAAAACCATAGAAATTCAACAGTTATAGTTATACTTATGTTAAGAAACTCTTTGCCCAAAGTTACTTTCCGGCATGAGTTATAGTTTCTTCAAATAAGTATAGCTATAAATATAACTATAACTAGTGAATTTCTATTATTTTGTATGGGTAAAATGTCATCCTAACTATAACGTCCCTGTAACCTTTGGTTTTGTCAGTGAATTTCTATGTCTTTTTTCAATGCGCATGTTAATATTTGTGTGAGGTTGTGGAAAGCCAGTCATGGCCTTGCTTTTCCCCAGGATCCGAGGAGGATGTGAGGAAGATCCTCGAATCGGTGGATCGGCCCAAAAAAAGACATAAGGGGTCCCAGGAGGGGTCCCTGACCCATTCATGTGTCCTACAGGGTCAGGATAACTGTATCCCTTATATGTTTTTAGACTGTTTTTCTCCACCTCCCCCCGGCAATGCAAGAAACAAAATGGTGCAATGCAAGAAACAAAATGGTGGCCACAACTTTTCTGTCAGGTTGCGGCCAGCCAATCAGGGCCTTGCTTTTCCTCCGAATCCATGGAGGATCCGAGGAGGATCCAAGGGGATCTGCGTCCCTATATACACAATTTTGGTTTTCATTTAATAACTAAAAAACTACTGAATGGATTTACACCAAAAAACAAAAAGGCCTCTTTCTGTACCAAGAGATACCTTTCTGCAAATTTTGGTGTAATTCCGTCCAGTGGTTTCAGCGCTATCGCTGTTCAAAATCCCTATGGAAAAATGAGTGGGGAAAATGCATTTTCGGACCCCCACCATTTCTCAGTCCCTGCATGATGGACCACCCTGGAACTTTCCAGACAGCAGCTGAAGTGACCACCATTGTTTTTGAAACATTTTGTGAAGATTCATCAAACTGCGCCAAAGTTATTAGCAAAACAAAACACTTTTTTTCCATAGAAACTAGGTCTTAACTATAACTACCTAGTGGCTACTGGCACTAGGTAATAAGTGTGTATGTATATATATATATATATATATATATATATATATAGTCTACTGGTCATAGCCAGTAGGTAGTTACAGCTAGTTCGAACGTTTCCCATAGATGCAGCGTTTTTTGTTTTGTTAATACCTTTGGTGCCATTTTTATCAAATCGTCGCAAAATTTTAAAAACTCATAAGCTAATTAGTTAAGCTGCTGCCTGGAGAATTTTGGGGTGATTCGTCAAGTGGGGGCCTAGAAAAAGGGATGGCCCCAAAACACTTTTTCCCCATGTTATGTCTATGGGGATTTAGCAATTTTTTAACACAACTACATGCTGATCAGATTTACACCAAATTTGACAGAAAGATAAATTTTGGTCCAGAAATATCTCTTTTAGTTATTTGGGGTAAGTCTGTTCAGTAATTTGCAGAGTAAATAAAGGAAAAAAAAAATTGATATCAAGGGACGGGGATCCATCTGCGGGGATCTGTGGACCGGGACCAAAAGCAAGACCCTGATTGGCTGGCCACAACTTGAAATAAAATGTTGCAGCTGTCACTTCCTTTGCCGCTTGGGCCAGGTGAGGTTAAACTAAAGTGTAAAAACATATAAGGGGTCAGGATGCTGGGGTCCTTGAGGGATAATTACCCAAATATATTTTTGGGGGCCGATCCATGGCTCTGCGGATCCACCCCAGCACTCAATGCGACCCTTCAGTGTACATTTGCAAAGTATCTCCGGACCCCCCAAAAAATGAAAAAAAACTCTCACACAGCAAAAGCCACTGTGCAAGGCCAAAGGCATGCAGGGGGGTTGAGCACAAGGCCAACTTCCGCTGTGCATTGCCAGAGTCTGTGTGCGTCAGTGGTTCTATTAATGTATGGTAATTATATATTACTTTACGTTAAAAAAACACCAAAATTTGTTGAAAAAAACAAAGGTTACAGGGATTACATAGTTAGGTTCTTGTATTACCCACATAAAACCGTAGAAATTCAGCAGTTATGGTGTACTTATCTGAAGAAACTATAACTCGTGCCAGAAAGTAACTTTTGGTTATGAGTTATAGTTTCATAAGTATAAAAAACTATAAGTATAACTATACCTGCTGAATTTCTATGGTTTTGTGTGGGTAAATTGTGAGCCTAACTATAATGTGCCTGTAATCTTTGTTTTTTCAGTGAATATACATATATATATATATCAGCCAAAGGTAATCCTGTGTTCCTTCCAGCACTCGCCTGTCGAGGTTGGTGCTCATTTAATGGGCACAGGACCCATTTTTAATCCACTCCAAAAAATATATATAAATCAAAGTCTGGCACTCCTTACAAGAACAATGGCCTTCATTTATTCCAAAATTCCATAAAGCAGAAACATAGGGCAACTAAGGAGATTGGAGTCTGAATACATCATTCAGTTAAACAGTCGTTATCCCTGGGGATTGAACAAGGATGAGGAACTTTTTGTACATATTGGTTAATATGAAGATACCAAGGCAGGGTCTGACAATATCAGTTTAGGTTATCTATTATTTTCTGTTGAGAGGCCTATTGAAACATTAATTTGATGACTTATTGTGTTACGAATAGCGGCTCACCCAATTAGCAAAATTATTTTTGATGACACTTGCTATTGAAAATGGGAAGAATAGATAAAACGGACATTTGAAAAGAAAATGGAAGAGAACAAATTTCCATGTATATATATAAACATGTAATACAAAAATAAAAAAATATAGGGAATGCATATCTTCTATGTCTATGGATGAGGGTATATATAGATAGCAAATGGGCGGGGCCATATTCCTTTGGTTATATATGTATTGCAAGAAGGGCCAAGGAAGAAGACCGTGAAGGTTGAAACGCGTTGCCCTATGTTTCTGCTTTATGGAATTTTGGAATAAATGAAGGCCATTGTTTTTGTAAGGAGTGCCAGACTTTGATTTATATATATTTTTTGGAGTGGATATATATATATATATATATATATATATATATATATATATATATATATAAAATTCTCTAGTTCCCAAAGACGAGCCAACATTCCATTAGCTGCTGATCAATATCATTCATTATTATAACAGCCTTGTTCACAATACCTGGCACCATTGCAATACCCTCACTTTAAATTCAAAATGATGTGTATCCCCTCCGCTCACAACAATGCTATCAACATGAACAAATGATTACTAAATCATCTGCATTGTGGCTGTGATATTATAACATTTTTTCTTATATTTTTCCCTACATCATTCTCTGCCATTGTTTACTTGCAGATTCAAATAAATGTGAAGAATAAATGCATGGTTTTAGAAACAATTGATCACAAGGAGACATAATATAAAATGTAAATAAAATTATAAAGAAATGCCTGTGATAGCAAAATTCTTTAATTGAATTGACTTCATCATTAATTCTTCCATGATCAAAAACAAGTGTTCAAAATCACTTTCTCAAATATACAGATGTTTCAAAACCCTCCAAATGCCTAAATATAACATGATTGTAATCAGGGGTGGCTGGTACCCTTTGAAAGTGGTGACAACAAAATTAACATAAGCACTACACATACATGCATTGCACACTTAAATGCATTACACACTGGAAAATAAAATAAAATAACACGTACCCACAGGCTGCACGTCCTCCTCAGTGTTCTTCTGCTGTCCCATAGAGGAAGAGCTTCCCTAACCAATCCAAACACTGCTCTCATGCTGATATCCAGCATGACAGAAGCGCTTGGATTGTATGGAGTGGGATGACTGGATGCTCCTTCAGGCCCTGGAGATCTGTGCTTGGACTCTACCCAGCTATCTTAAGACAGCTGAGTAGAGAGCTTCAAAGTGTTTATGTCACTTTGGCCTGCGCAAAACAGCCAGCCAAAGTTACATACGCACTTTGAAACATCCAGTCAGCCCTGCTTTGGAAGCAGAGGATAAGCCTAGCATGTCTCTGGGTCGTCAGGGCTGATGCACTGTGCATTGTGCACATCAGTAAAAATAAAATGGCAACGAAATCTTTTCATTGTCATTTTATTTTTGCCTGACTGCGTGGCTCCCACCAGGCAGGGGGGACGACGCTCCCCCGCCCTCCAGAAGAAACCACTGCTGATTGTAATGCAAATCAAATATCATTCTTCCAAATAATTGACAACAGGTATTTAAAAGATATTATATATCGCAAAGCTTTCATTTAGTCTTACTGTCTGAGTTATGAAGTTGACTCCTTTGGTTAACTAAGAACTCATGAGAATATTGCATTTGTAAACCAGAGAAATGGGTGTCAAACTCATCCAAGCTTAGGCAGGTGCTGACTGAAACTTTTGTTGACTCCTACCTTGGGGGAATGAGGGTGCCAATGCTACGTTTGAGACCGTATGCTTCACCACTGCTGCCACTGGTAGGGCAAGGACCTCTTCATCTGCATGTCCTGAATCGTTCTGCATTGTTTTATATGATTAAGCTGCCATATTTTGACATACGTTTTGTAACATTCATTTTAACTTTGTAATTTATGTATGCTTTATACAGCACTGGGTGTTGTGTTCCTGTTACCTCGGAGCGCTGTAGTTATTGGATTAAAGGAAAATGGCAACAAACTGGTAGATGACATGACATGGACTCTAAATACTTTTCCTCGTTTATGACCACAAAGCCTTTGAAGACCACCGTGCTAGCGGTTGTCCAATAGCCCACAGTGCCATAAAGTTGACATCCGCTTCACAGTTTTTTAATTTTCCCTGTCCCTGTCTTCATTTGCTTACCACAGTACTCCTCCTGCACAGAAACCGTGATTCAGTCTGTTTATGTTACTTGTACACATCCCTTGCGTACAGAATACCAGATCCTATGGTGGAGCCTTCTTCTACATCATTCCTACAGCGCGGAACAACCTGCCGCTACGCATAAGAGCTTTCTCCTCACTTTTTGAATTCCACAAGCTGCTGAAGACCTGGCTTTTCGAGTAGTCCCACTAGGCCATAGATGTGGCTAGACTTACACTTGTTCAGTGCCAGGATAACCTCCTGGGTGAGAGTGCGGTCTACAAATCTGCATAACATAAATTTAATCTGTGAAAAGGTACTGCTGTAAAATGACAGCAATCTGTCTGTAAAATGGGTAGTGGAATAGCCAGCATAATGTACAAGAGCTTGTAGGAGACAAATAATGTCTTTAATAAATGTTCCTAGCATGACTATAGGTCAATCAACAAATATAGGGCATTACCATGTAGTTTAGACAACACAAATGAGTAAAAACATGATCTCGTTCTTTGGGTCAGAAGATGCAGCATTCAAGCAGCAAACATGTAACAAGCATTGGCAAAGCCAAAAGGTCTCAAGTGGTAGAGTAGTGTCATATAGTGGAATTGTTGGAGTACAATGGGGTAGATTGAACTGGAGTGGGGTGGATTAGAGTGGGGTGCATTGGATTGGAGTGGGGTGGATTGAGGTGGAGTGCAGTAGATTTGATTGGGCTTGATTGGGGTGGATTGGTTGGAGTTGGATACATTGGATCGGAGTGGTGTGGATTGGAGTGGGGTGAATTGAGATGGAGTGGAGTAGATTGGATAGGGGTGGAATGGATTAGTGTGGGGTACATTGGATGGGGGTTGGGTGGATAGGGGTGGATTGGAGTGGGGTGAATTGAGATGGAGCGGGATGGATTGGTTTGGGGTAAAGTAGACCGTATTGGAGTGGGGCAGACTGGAGTGGAGCAGATGGTTTTGGATTGGACTGGGGCAGATTGTTTTAGATTGCAGTGGGGCAGATTGGAGTGGGGTAGATTGTTTTGGATTGGAGTGGGCCAGATTGGAGTGGGCAGACTGGAATGGGGTAGATTGTTCTGGATTTGAGAGGGGCTGATTGGAGTGGGGCAAATTGTTTTGGACTGAAGTGCAGCACATTGTAGTGGGGCAGAATATTCTGGATTTGAGTGGGGCAGATTGTTTGGATTCGTGTGGGGCACATTTTTTTGGATTGTAGTGGGGCAGACTGTTTTGGAGTGTGGCGGATTCTTTTGGAGTGGGGCAGATTGTTTTGGATTGGAGTGGAGCAGATTGTTTTGGGTTGGAGTGGGGCAGATTGGAGTGGGGCAAATTAGAGTGTGGAAGATTGTTTTGGATTTGAGTGAGTCAGGTTGGAGTGGAGCAGATTGGAGCTGGGCAGATTGTTTTGGATTGAAGTGGGGCAGATTGGAGTTGGGAGGATTGTTTTGCATTGGGGTGAGGCAGATTGGAGTGGGCAGATTGTTTTAGATTGGAGTGGGGCAGAGTGTTTGGATTGGAGTTGGACAGATTGGAGTGGGGTAGATTGTTTTAGATTAGTGTGGAGCAGACTTAAGTGGAGCAGATTGCTTTGGATTGGAGTCGGGCAGATTGGAGTGGGCAGATTTTATCAGATTAAAGTGGGGCAGACTGGAGTGGGACCAACTGGAGAGGGGCAGATTGTTTTGAATTGGAGTGGGGCAGATTGTTTTGGATTGGAGTGGGACAGAATGGAGTGGGGCAGATTGGAGTGGGGCAGATTGTCTTGGATTGGAGTGGGGCGGATCGTTTTGGTTTGGAGTGGGGCAGATTGTTTTGAATTGGTGTGGGGCAGATTGGAGTGAGGCTAATTGTTTTGGATTGGAGTGGGCAGAATTTGGGGATTCAAGTGGGGCAGACTGGAATGGGGCCAACTGGAGTGGGGCAGATTGTTATGGATTAGAGTGGGGCAGATTGGAGTGAGGCAGTTTGGAGTGGGGCAGACTGTTATGGATTAGAGTGGGGCAGATTGGTGTGGGGCAGATTGTTTTGGATTGGGGTGGAGCAGATTGGAGCGGGGCAGATTGTTTTGAATTGGAGTAGGGCAGATTGGAGTGGGTCTGATTAGATTATTTTGGATTGGAGTGGGGCAGATTGTTTTGGATTGGGTTGGGGCAGATTTGGTTGAGGCACATTGCTTTGGACTGGAGCGGGGCAGATTGTTTTGGTTTGAGCGGGGCAGACTGGAGTTGGGCAGATTGGGTAGGTTTGGATTAGAGTGGGGCAGCTTGTTTTGGATTGGAGTGGGGCAGATTGTTTTGGATTGGAGTGTGGCAAATTGAAATGGGACAGGTTGTTTTAGATTGGAATGGGGTAGATTGGAGTGTGGCAGATAGTTTTAGACTGGAGGGGGCAGATTTTTGGGATTGGTTTGGGGCAAAATGTAGTGAGGCAGATTGTTTTGGATTGGAGTAGGGAAGATTGTTTTGGATTGGAGTGGGGCAGATTTGAGTGAGGTGGTTTGGGAGGATTGGAGTTTGGTGGATTGGGGTGAATGTTTTGAATGAGTGGGGTGGTCTTGATTTAATCTTTTGAGAACAGTGCCTACAAGCAAAAACAAAACATGAGTGCAAAGTGAGAAAGAAGTTTTTGCAAAATAAAACAAACGTGTTAACTATAGGAAATAAAACTTTGCAATGTTACTTGCCCTGCTGGGCACATTTTGCCAGTCAAATATCTTCTGTTTGCGGGGACTTAGAAGTTAAAAAGAAGTACCTCAATCACATTGGGAGCGGTAGATGGGCACTGACTACGTGGAATCAAACATTGCTTGCTCCCTGCTTGACAGACAGGAACTGAAATTATGCTAGACCTCCAATGACCAATTAGGAGGCTGTAAAGTTGAGTGCCATGCAAGACAACAAATGATAAGCAACAGATGGGCTCTAAGCCTACTGTAAGCTTACAGTAGTCTTGAAGAGACAGCACATGCACTGTCTAGCTGAGACCTAAAAGGCTTTATTGCAAACAAGTGATACTTTACAGTGGTAAAGTAAATGAAAATGCAGCCAACCTCCTTGTAAAATACTTTCCTTTGCACAGAGTGAATTTAGGGAATTTGCAATCAATTACCTGATAAAGATTCCAGATTAAGGTCAAACAAAGCAAGACTAAAGGTCTCATTAAGAGGGTGGCAGTCTGAGGACCGCCACACTCGCAATGACGGTCGGACCGCCGCACTCCAGGTGGTCTGACCACCCAATTACAACTTTGTCGGGTGGACCCGCCTAAAGACCGCCATCCCCGTCAGGATCATAGATCCCAATGGGGTGATGGCGGTCAGGCTTGTAACCAGTCATGGCAAGGCTGAACTTAGCGCCATCTGGCTGATTATGACCCCACTTTACGCCAGCCTTTTCATGGCAGGGATTATGACCCCACTTTACGCCAGCCTTTTCATGGCAGCCCTCCCCTGCCCAGCACCGTCAGAATGCACACTTTCTGCTTTGCAGGCAGTGTGCATTTCGATGGTGCTGGTCTGCCCCCTCTGTGCTACAGTATAGGACTCGGCTTCCTGTACCGTAGCACTGTTCCTGCCGAACTGACCGATGGGAACACTCTATTACAATGTTCCTGTCAGCCAGCCCGGTGGGAACATTGTAATAGGGCGGGGCGCCACCGGTATGATGGTAGCGTCCTCCACGCGGCATTGGTGGTCGTCTGGTCTGAACGCCTATATCGAAATGAGAGCCTTAGTTTCAGTACTTAACAACTACAGTGAGAAGCATAAAGTAACCTTTTAAGATCCTGAAGGATTGGACATGTAGAAGTTTGCTAGTATCTGAAGTAGAGCATCAAAGTCGCTACTGCAGGCACTAGGAAACAACATATGGGCCTCTTTCCGAATAGTGAGGAACATCTTGATCCGTGCACAAAGGGGAGTTTGCTCCCATTTTGTTAGGAAAAACTTTGTGAAATGTAACCTAAAAAAGCCAAAACATTCAACAATTCTTGCGTAAAACACAGAATTCACATTATGCCTTATTCTGAGGGGACAGCTCAGAAGCAAGTAGGATTTACGGCACCCTGAGATATTGGTTATTACTGGGTAGAGTAATTACCATCCTCATTCTGAAGACCTCAGATTAAAATCCTAAACAGTGGGGAAAGTACAGCTTCTGAACAAAGAAGAGCACCAAGCAGGGGCAATTGGTGTTCAAAGGCAAAAGGGGCATTGCCCGGCCACCCTCTGGGGAGAGGCAAGAACAGGAAAAAGAACACAGAGCAGCTGAAAATAAATCACTGCTGTAAGACAGTGTGCTAAATCTCATGGGTGAACTCCAGTGAACTCTGCAGATGTCCTACTGCGCAAGATCCAGCCAGGTGAGGTTTTCTTCGACCTGCAGGCACAAGCTACAGCGGTGACATTATTGGCAAGGGAGTGCTGAATTTGAATGCAATGGATTCTCTTGCTTTTGAGCGTATAACAATGGCCCTGGGAGGAGTTAGTAAGGCTCCAATAACTTCAATGGCTGGCGGTGGGGCAGGCCTTTGAGGACAAGTGAGTGAAGGAAGGATGGGTGGATGGATGGAATGGTGGATGAGTAGATGCATGGATGAACGAGTAAAAGGCGGGATGTAAGAATGGAAGAGCGGAAGGGAGAGAGGGTGTATGAGTGAAAGAGAGAGGGTGTATGAGTGAAAGGGAGGTTGGATGGATGGATCGATAAAATGGTTGACGGATAGGTGCATGGATGAATGAATGAGTGAAAGGATGGATGTAAGAATGAAAGAGTAAAAGGCAGGAATGGTCAATGAGTGAAATGGATGTAAAGTATGGATCAATGAGCAAAGGGATGGATGAGTGAAAAGATATATGTATAGATGGGTGAGTAAAACAATGGATAGATGAGTGAAAGGCAGTGTAGATGGGTGTCTGGTTTAAAGGATGGGTGGATGGATGGATAGATGGTTGGATGGATGGATGAGTAAACAGGAGGATGGATTAATGGAGAGATGGATGGATGAGTGAAAGGGTGGATTTGTGAGTGAAAGAACATATGGATACATTTGACGGATAGGTTTGGAGATGGATGACAAACAGAATGGTGGATGGATGGATAGATGGATGGGATGAAGGGTGAATGGATGGTGTAAGGATGGATGGCTGAGTGAAAGCATGGATAGATGGTTGAGCCAAAAGCAGGACGGTGGATGGATGGAGTGAAAAGGGGGATAGTTGAAGCAAAATGGTGGGTGGAGGAGCGAAAGGTTGGATGATTGAATGGATGGATGGATGAATGAAAAGGAGGATGGATAAGTGACAGGATGGATGAGTGGGTGGATGGTTTGGTTTGATGGATAGGTGTCCTTGACTAGTGGTAGCTTTCCATTATGGGCTCCACAGCTACACTATCCGCTCCTTGTTTTGTAGTCCATTTTTATTGTATCAAAAGTGAATAATTATTTACTATTGAGATAATAAAAATAAAATGCAGAGCCGTTTGGGTCCAGCAACAAACTGAGACAGCTAGTGACATTGTTTGATTGCTGACACATGTGCATGAAGCTGTCTCCGCCAGACATCAGAGAGATTATTCAGAGCTGGTGAAATCCCAGCACCGTAAGCATGTCTGAGTGACTATGTGTGTGAGTTAAAGTGAGAGACAGTCAGTAAAGGAATGAGTCAGAGGGAGTGAGAATGAAAGAAAGTAAGGATGAGTATGTGTGAGGACTGTGAGCGAGTAAGGGAGAATGACAGTGAGTATAACTGAATGTTACTGTGTGTGACACTAAGTAACAGTAACACTGAATAATTCAGAAAGCGTGACAATGAGTAGGATTGAGTGAGACTAAGTGGGCCAGAGTAGAATGAATGAGACCGAATTAGTTAGACCAAGTGAGACTGAGTCAGTCAGAGTGAGACAGTAAACAGTGCAAGAAAGTGTGACAGAACCCTTTAAGAAAAAGCTCTTTGGAAATCGAGCCACGCATTACGCCCCACCACTTGTAAAGGTCAACAAACGCCACTGGCATCAAGGTGTCAAGCATTGGCATTAGGAGCCAAGCTACCACAACAAATGGCTTTATGGACAGTCATAGTACAACTTGCCCAAAACGCTTCTCGGTCCCCTTATCCACAAACTTAAAATCACCACCAGCGCTAACAACTGATGATTTTACATATTTATGTCTCTTTTTTTGTTTCTTGTTTGTTTTTAATCACATTGCAACATTTTAATCAATAGATATGTTTTTATTCTTACTGGATACCAGGCGATTTGCATATATTGCATGGAAAGGCGAACTTCCAACCCAAAAAAAGTTATTGTAAAACATTTGGAAGAATTTGACAATCGTGTTTCCTGGTCAAGAGCATGGCATCTAGGTCCCCATGGGCCCAAAGCGAGAACAGGAGCTTGTTTTGTGTCCAGAAGACAGTTACGCATATTCAACGAAACTTCTGCCTTTTATGTGAAATTACCAGTTTTGGTGCTCACCAATTACCCTCGCCCAAAATGCACCAGAGGTGAGGTAGTCGGGAAATTCAAATACCTTTAACTCATATTGCCTCCCTTAAACAAAACATTATACATTTTTATTATTAGATATGTTTTTATTCTTACTGGATACCAGGCGATTTGCATATATTGCATGGAAAGGCGGGCTTCCAACCAAAACCAGATAGTGCTGCAGTCAGAACTAGAGGCCAGATGTATCAAAGAATTTTGCATTCGCAAACGGAGCGAATTGCAGATTTCGGCCGTTTGCGAATGCAAAATCACCTTTCTGAATGTAAGAAAGGCATTCGCAGTGCAATTTTAAGGAATCGCTAAAATAGTGATTCCTTAAAATTGCGACCTCATTTCGAGAATCGCAAATTGTGATTTTCTAAATAAGAAATCGCAAATAAGGAATCCTTATTTGCGATTTCTAAACCACATGTAACAAGCAATTTCTTAATGCGAATTGGGCATTAAGGAATCGCTATTATCACCAATTTGAACTTGGTGGTAACCATGTGCATATTTTAAAAATGCATTAAAAATGCATTTTTAAAATTGACATGTAACGCACACATGCCCCTTTGGCATGTGCGCGCCTTACATGTCCTTAAAAAACTTCTTGGGGTGCAGCAGAGGGGGCCTTAGGCCCCCAGCACCCTGGGGTTTGCATTTCCCAAATTTGCGAATTCCAGTTAGGCATTCGCAATTTGAGAAATGCAAAATATTCGCAAATATGGGCCTACAGGCCCATAGGTGCGAATGGGGCCAGTATCGCAATTTGCGATTCGGTAATAGCATTTGCGATTTTTAAGAAATCGCTGTTACCGGATCGCAAATATGATACATTGCATTTTGCGAATCATCGAATCAGAAATAGCGATTTCTTAAAAAAATGTTTTCCGAATCGAAAATGCCTTACATCTGGGCCTAGGAGTTCTGTTCCTCCCCCACCAATCTAACCAACCCCTATTCCGCATAGAAATCCAGTCACATTGAAAGCATCTTCACCCAGAGCTGAGAAAAAAGATACAGCACTGAAATCGAGAACTGCTGAAAGGGTGTACAATCAATAACGAACATGCAAATGACGTTCAACCACAATTATGAGGCATTAAGGGCCATATTTATACTCTGTTTGCGCCGGAATTGCGTCGTTTTTTTTTTACGCAATTCCGACGCAAAACTAACTCCATATTTATACTTTGGCGTTAGACGCGTCTAGCGCCAAAGTCCATGGAGTTTGCATCATTTTTTAGCGTGGACACCTACTTTGCGTTAATGAGATGCAAGGTAGGCGTTCCCGTCTAAAATATTGACTCCGAGGCATGTGCGCCGTATTTACACTCCCGGGCAAAATTCACGCCCGGGAGTGGGCGGGTCAAAAAAAATGACGTACGGCCGCTTTTGCGCCGTTTTTTAGCGCCTGGTCAGGGCAGGCGTTAAGGGACCTGTGGGCTCGGAAGGAGCCCAGAGGTGCCCTCCCATGCCCCCAGGGACACCCCCTGTCACCCTTGCCCACCCCAGGAGGACACCCAAGGCTGGAGGGACCCATCCCAGGGACATTAAGGTAAGTTCCGGTAAGTACTTTTTTTTTTCTTTTTTTTGTGGCCTGATTTGTGCCCCCCTACATGCCACTATGCCCAATGACCATGCCCAGGGGCCAAAGTCCCCTGGGCATGGCCATTGGGCAAGGGGGCATGACTCCTGTCTTTGCTAATTTCTATGGGGGTTGGGAGTCAGAAAAATGGCGCAAATCGGGTTGAGGTGAAAAATTTGCATCAGCCTGACTTGCCCCATTTTTTGGCGCCCAAGCTCCATATCCCCCTACGCCGGCGCTGCCTGGTGTACGTCGTTTTTTTTCACGCACACCAGGCAGCGCCGGCGGCTAACGCCGGCTAACGTCATTGATTAAATACGGCGCCCGCATGGCGCTTCAGAATGGCGCTAGCCGGCGCTAATTTTTTTGACGCAAAACTGCGTTAGCGCAGTTTTGCGTCAAAAAGTATAAATATGGCCCTAAATATTATTTTGTCTGGGACAAATACATGCATGCCTTGATTCCTAAAAGAATGCAAGCTGCTTCAGGAATCACAGCCTTCCTCAAGTAAGCTTTCAAATTGTTTTCAAGCAAAGGTTCAGAGGAAGCCATGCAAAAGCAGACGTGTGAGCTGGAGCGTGATGAGGTCACTACGCACGCTGCCCATCCGTGCTGATGCAACCTAGTTTTCAAGTGAAGCTTATCTGCATTTAGGGAAAAACTTACCACAGGGCTTTCTTCGAAAGCTCTTCTGAAATAGGAGAAAGTAGGAAGCACGCCAGTACCTGCCTGTGGGGTGGCACTTTCACCACAAGGTCTGCTTTCTTCACCTTCTGCCATCTGAGCATTTCCTGAATACTCGTCCTGTAGCTTAAATAATGTGAAAACCATGTTTGAATGGGTTATACGAGGGGTAAGCCAATGTAGGCCCAGGAGTATCAGACAAGCTAGATTTTCAGGAATCCACAGTAGAGGCACATGCATACAGAACATCTGATTATCTCTCATGTTACAGGGCAGTTATGCTCAGTATCCATCATGGATCTGGCCCTCCTGGCCTGACACTGGGTAAGCCATGCTCATACTGATGAGCAAATTAGAACGGGTGTCTACAGTTTCATGCTTCATTTAACTGTGTGTTGCACACATACTGGCTGAGGAAGGAGCACTGTTCGGTTCCTTAAATTGGGCCAGGGCTGCACATGCAGCTCTGTTTTTGCACAAGTATCAGCTGCATTCCTCTTCATGTGCCAGCCTTGAAGAACCCATGTTGTAATAATAATCCATTCAGTTTTCATGTAATCATTTAAAATGTGTATTTCTCAGTAGTACCTCTGCTGACTTCATAACAGGTGCTAAATGGGTGTAACCCGACATAATCCAAGCCAAACGATTTGTACTCAAATAGGTTGCACGAATAATCCTGTGAAAGGTGTGACATGCAAGGTATCCTAAACCCTTCCTGCAGGAAAAACGTGCGTAGAATGTAAACCAATATTTTATGGGCACAATCAATACGCTGTCTTGTTTGTCGATGTCATAAAGCATATTTTAGGCTTGTTACATTTAACTCGGCCATTGATGTTAAGTGCAGTATGTTTGCAACTAAATAATGCAGCTTTGTGTCTTCAAAGCTTTGTGCTATACCTTCTTTTCGTGTTCATTGTGGATCTGATAAACATTGTAACAATGTTAAACAAAGATAAAGTGGTTTAATGTAAAATTATTGCAGTTTTTGAGCATTGCCTTGTAGTGCAGAGCTCGGAAACTTGCACATAAAATCAATATAATTCAATTTAATTCACACCATTCAGTTGACTTCACAGTAATACATGTGCTGATACCAATTACAATTTGGATCTAACTTTGGGATCTTTCTCACAGTGGAAGTGAGATAGGACCATTCTTGTTCAAATTGCCCCCTATATATTGCTACAAACTAGGGTGACCAGATTTTGAGGAGCGAAAACCGGGACAGGTCAGACATAAAAGAAGGACTAAAGACTTTACACTCACTTTTATATCTGGCCTGTCCCGTTTTTTTGCCTAGATTGGTTAATGTGTGTCTAAATGTGTGTGTTTATATATAGCTATATATAGAGAGAGAGAGAGAGTGAGAGAGAGAAAGAGAGAGAGATACACACAAACACACATACACATTTACAAGACTACCCATAAAAAATTAGTTATAGCTTGACCTCCCACCCTGCAACCCCCCAACCCACGTCTATCTGCTCTCCACTTCATCTCTGCTGAAAGCAGACAGGGGACTGTGTTGCCTGACAGCAACAGAAAAATTACTTTAATTATTGCATTCTTTGTAGGCTTCTGTTAAAGAAGAGCATACACTTAACTTATGCTTCCCTAGATAATTTGACCTTTGTCCCAAAAAACGGGACATTTATGTACTAATCTGACCTTTGTCTCAAAAACCGGGACATTTGTTTTAAATTAAGAGAAGCGTCGGTACACCGGACAATCCTCTAAAAACCGGGACTGTGCGGGGAAAACCGGGACGTCTGGTCACCCTATACAAACCCCTTGCCTGTTCCTGTAGAAGATAGTAATGGTGCTCGTCACAGGCACAGAGAAGACGGATGAATTCCAGATTTTAAGACTATCTAAATAGGATACATTTTTACACAATAAATCTAAATGAAAGTCCTCTACATCGAATCTGGTGATCTTGAAAATCTGGCATGGAGTCTTTCTGCACATAGGTTCCCCACCCCTCATCTGTGTGGACCCTAGGAAAACAAGACACTCACAGCATGTTCTTTAAACACCAACAGAGTCTGACAACTGACAGTTACTGAACTGTGTTGTAATTCAGTTAATTTAACAAATTATAAGTAATCCTTTGTGGAGCTGTAAAAGGTAACTATGAAAATAGCTTCTAATAGTAGACTGGAAAACAATATAATTCAAAGAAAGCTGCTGCCAAATTACTGAAAATTCCTCTTTCTGATCAAACACCGATGACCAACACCTATATGTTGATCAACTTCAAGCAATCATCAACAGAAAACATGTATTGAACCTAGAGTGAGACATCAGTTCTGTAGCCATACAAAGCATTAACCCTACCCGGTGGCGATCCCAGGAGGAAGGTGGTCCTGATCCATGATGCTGTACAGGTAAAATCCCCAGCTGGCACGAAGAAGATGGAGCTCTCACCACCACTTGCCAAGACCATGCGTCAAACGAAGGAGTCCGAAACCTCATTTTTGTGCCTGGTGCAATTGAATGGGCAACCAAAGCTCTGTTGTATGCTGTTGCTCTCTAGGAAGAGTTGCATGTTTCAAAAAGGCTGCCCTTGCTCCCGCAATTGAAGCCTGTCGGCCACAATAATGGAGCTCTCTGCAGTTCTCTCACACATGCCAGCCAGAAATTGAGACTGAAGTGGGTACGCACAGCCTCAACGCACCAGCCTAATCCTGAAAAACGAATTCTTCAGCCTAGAAAGTGGAATGCTGCCTTCTACAAAGAAGGATGGGGGGAAAGAGCCCAGCTCAGCAGAACTGTGAATGCTCCGCAGCAGATTCCCATTTCCTGAGAAGGAAGCATTCAAAGCGCAAGTCTACAGGAGTCGCCTCTTGCTGAGAGCTGCGACCTGCAAGGAGCTGCTCTCTGATGCCTGCCTATAAATTGCACCAATCTGCCGTGGCCAAAATCATTCTTGCTGCTATAGTGCAGCTGACAAGCCATTTCCAAGCCCTTCAGTAATTATCTCAGTCTAGGAATAAGATTGGGCATCTATAAAAAGAAAAGGCTGAGCTGTAAGGAAACATTTAGAACAGAATGCACAAAAATGAAAATTGTAACCTTAATAAGAAAGTTGCTAAGTACATCCTTTCAGGACACTAAAAGAGCTGTGAAGTCCTCGCTTCCTAACTTTCTGATACCCGCCCTCCTCACCCTCTCAGGTGGCTTTGGTGGCATTGACGCCAACTCGTGCAGGAGCTGAGCCAGTTCCTAATCTGGTGAACACGGGTACTGTGTGAAGTGAAGCATCTTGACTTAAGTATTTAGTCCCTCAACCTGGTTAGTGGGATCCAGGCAACCCTACTTCAGTCTTACTTCACTCCAAGCATGCAGCAGACCCAACTGGCTAAAGACCATTCAGTAAAAGCCAATGTAAATATGCGTACCTGCTGCAGCACGCACTAAGCACTCTGAGCTATGTACAAACAACATCCACAAGGTGAGGAAAGTTAAGTATAAACTCTCGCTCATTCACAGAAACACATGAATCTATGAATGACAATAATCAAGCTATAATGGCAGATTCATCCACTCATTCTTCTATTACCATGACCAGGGGCACCTCCTCCTCCCTCCCTATCAGCAGTTGTCCCAGAAGTGTCCTTGCCTACTCTGGATGATAGGGCAATCAGCAGCAAGGTGGCACAGGAACATATGAACTAGTGTGAGATATATCCTTCCTGAGACACCCTAAAGTTACCCCTAAAAACAGGCAATGCCAACAGTTTACATCTGGAAAATAAGAGGCAATCGGACATGACTGGAGAACAATATCTGGAGTAGACCCTACCCCGGAGTGAATAAGCATCTCACCCAAAGTCCTAAATATCTCCCATCAGGGTTGGGAGACTCATTGGGGGCGATCTCAATCCATTGCCCACTTCTGCCTTTGCAGGAAGAAGTAGGTCTGAGATGCAGTGACTTCTCCCTATCACACTGGTGTCCAAAGGATTTCTTCATCCTATGCCAGTGGTGGGTGGAGTATGGACATGGTCCCTCAGTCCTGTTTCTCTGGCAGCGTCTCTGCAGGTTCATCTCTCTGACATCAACTTTCTGGTAACTTTCAGAGCAGAGCATTCATCCATTCAGCAAACCTCTTCTGGACAACCACACCCACCTTCTCACTGCAGGCGCTGCAACTCACTCCAGGTTTGGCTCCACACTACCTCATCATTCCTTCCTTGGTAGAAAATACAGGGGGAGACTGATTAAAACATATTGCAGGTCAGTGCAGCATCCAAAGTAGTTGCGCTGAGTTGCACTAGGTGGCAAGGGCATACTAAATAACGCCTGCAGCATCTTTCTCCCCTTTGGGTGGGGTGCAAACAGGCTGGCTAGATCCACCCACTCTTGCACCACAGTGCAAAGCTGTGACCATGATCTCTAGCCGAGGTTTAGCACTGGAGTGGAAGCCTGTGAATACAAATCCTATACCTAGACTTTGAAACACTTCAAACATTGGATGTGTGCTGTACAGTGCAGCAGACATGCAGTGTGTGAAACGTTAGGAGGAAAGAATAGATTTCTCCTACTTAACACTCGTCTCAAGGAGCTTTCATTTTCTGACGCAAAGGCAGGGCTCACTATCTTGGTATATCTAGCTCTGCCACCAAATCCATGGATGGTAGCGTTTGAACACCTATGTACGACCCTTAGTACCACCATGGAACAGCCCCTTGACCCCCAGTAGAGCAAAGCAGCACAAAGCTGTATTCACTCTACTTTAAAGGCAACTTTCTAGTGCAAAAAAAGTTTTGTGCTGGAAAGTAATGGCCTCATTTACAAGGAAACAGTGCAGCATGGTACCGCAAGCAATCTTGCTGAGCCGAGCTGCGTCATTTCCAAAATACAGGGATGCGCACCCCTGTTTCCCCCTGCGCCGGCGCGAAATTAGCTGCCTAGTGCCAACGTAGCCGCCCTTCCGCCATGGTGCAAGGATGGCTGCATTGCTGGGGAGATTGTTTTTGTGCAGGAAGGGGCACCTTCTTGCACAAAAAACATCTTTAATTTAGATTTGCTCCTCCTATGTGTGCTACAGAATGCACCACACATAGAGAGAGCAAACAACAAGGAGAAATAAAAGTATTTCTCCTTGTTGCGCCACTCTAGCGCCTTCCCTGGAGAGGCGTTAGCTTTTGGCGCTGCCTCTTGTTTACGATTTCCCGTAAATCTGAGGAAGTGTCAAAAAGCAATGGGTGTTGGGTGGGCACGCCCACAGCAACAACCATTGCACGCCCTTCTGCTGCAGAAAACTGCGTCGGGTGGCCCATATCTACAAGGCTGCGTTAAGCCAGGAAAAGTGACTCAACACGCCTTGTAGATATGGTGCACTGCACAGTGCCACCGGAGCGTCACAAAAAGTGACACTCCGGTTGCAATACTTTATTGAGAGTCTGTGCCACTTTGCGATGGCACAAATTCTTGATGAACCTGTCTCAAAGTGCTTTGCTTCTTGCTGGGCCTTTTAACAGTTGCTTGACTAGCACACACACTTCATGTAGTCAGGAAAGATTGCCCTACTCTTCTTAGCAGAAACAAGACAAAAACTGGATGACTTAATTACTGGCAATAAGAAATGGGGGATGTAAACGTGACAGTCAGCCAGGGGTTCCGATGCTGGGAGGTCAAAAAACAGGAAATCAAACATTCAGGGCAGGAGGAGTAAGTTTTGTCAGCCACAAGAAGAAACAGTAATCGAACATTCTATGCTATAAGCTGGGGCGTAACAAAGGCCCCCGCAGTCCCCGCGGTGCGGGGGGAGGCGCTATGCAAGCTCCAGGCCCCCCTCAGAACAGCACCTGTCCTGAGTGAGTCCAAAGGCCCCCCCCCCCCTCCATGTTCTGTGCAGGGGGACCCTTCCAGTTTCGTTACACCCCTGGATATAAGCAGCACTTCCTGGTCGAGAAAAACAAAAGATTGGACTCTAAAAGAAAGATGACATCAAATAGGACACAGACAAGTGGAGGACAAAACACGGGAAGAGGGAAAATGTAACTGTTGTGAGCCATCCCTCCGCCAAGGGAAGGCAGAAGAAAACAGTAAATGCCAACCAAGAAGTCAATGATACCCAAAGCAACCGAACATCATTGAGTTGAGATCAGTAACCAGTGTCTGCGGACTTCATACCTGAGACACCTGAAAGACAAAAGAGAACAAAAGGGGTGATGATGTCACTAGATGTGGCCTGTCCACTCTGTAGCTGGAAGCGCTGTCAAGAATAACTTGCAGATGTTTAGCACTGTGTTACATTCTGAGAAGGTTGTAATGTGAGACACTTACCTTTAAGTGCATTAAGGACACGACCTTTCCAATTGACAATTTGATAACAGTGCTTTGGCGAGGAGAAACCATGAGCCTTCTCTCTCATAAGACTGGATGCCTCTGACTGCAAAATCCAAAGAATAATTATCATTTGATGTGAGTGATTCTTTGGAGAAGAACAAACGTGTCTTATGCTTGGTATGTTTACTAGAAATCTGAATTAAAGGTCCCTCAAAACAAAATTGAATACATAATTCGAGAATTTTTTTTTTTAAATGTACTTCCTCTCTGTGATGTAAATAAGCAATGGCATAATTGCTAGCAGTGTTTTGACATCTCAAATTTCAATTCTGACCTCTTCATACAAAGCTCTCTGATGGCACACATACGTGGCCCGTGCTAAACCCCCCCCCCCCCCACAAAATAAGATAATTCAAATAAAGTTATTTACAATGAAATAGTAGCTCAATGCTAGAATGTAAGAATGCTCGCGAACAGCTTACCATTCTTGTGTTTGTATTTGGTAAAGTATTCATATTTTGCAACCGGATTTCTGCATTCCATTCTGATTTTGTATTTGCCTTAAGCACTCCAATTCGAATTACTGAATCGGTATTGGGTTGCAAACCCAAATTAGAATTTGGTAACATTTTACTGAATCATAATTTGTGGTTTGCACATACCAAAAGGCATTTTGTGATTGCAAACATCACGAATGTCTGAATCGGGCCATTTGCAACTGCAAAACGTGTTTGCCCATCTGGCCCTCAGTCTGAAGGTAAAACTTCAGAGTGGGTCGAATCCAGTTTCTTTAATCAACGTGTTCTCCATCGGAGTGCAGAGTTCTTGATCTCCATCTCCCCTAGAATGTTTCCCCTTCCCAGCAAGGAAGCATCCGACACCACTATCAGCTCTGGGTGGGGCAGGGAGAGTGGTCTGCTGCTGGTCATATTGCGGAGAAGCAGTCACCACTGCAGGTCTTTTGCAGTCTCCTCCAAAACCTGGATGGAATCCAACAAGTTC
Organism: Pleurodeles waltl; assembly: GCF_031143425.1. Taxonomy (NCBI): domain Eukaryota; kingdom Metazoa; phylum Chordata; class Amphibia; order Caudata; family Salamandridae; genus Pleurodeles; species Pleurodeles waltl. The sequence goes on from NC_090441.1 coordinate 116,059,308, forward strand.
CCCTAGAGCTGAGCCCTCTCAGACATCAGGTTTCCCTTCAGAGCCCACATGTCACCTGGTATAGTAAATAAACAGGATGCAAAAGGTCAAGAGGCAAAGCACCGTCCATTCCACTAATGTGGAGATCCAGAACCACGGATAAAACATCAGGATCATAGCCCGAATGTCCTGGTGTGGTGGAGTGAAGGTTTGAAACAGAACTGTATCCAGAATTGCCCCAATAAAAGGAAGCCTCTGAGAAGTATTGAAGTGTATTTGCCATCATCTGGAGGTGGTCTACAACTAACTGTGGCAAGCCTGCCTTCAACAGCCAGTCACTGAGGTAGTAAGACCTGGGATTCCTGATCTCAAAAGGGGTGCTGTGACCACTGCCATCCCTTTCATGAACATCTGGGGAGACTGAAAGGGAGCACAGCAAATTGAAAATGCTCCTAGCCTTCTTTGAACCGCAAGTAGCATCTGTGGGACTGCACAATTTGTATATTAAAGTAGGTGCCCTGCAGGCCTAAAGTGACCACCCAGTCACCGGATTCAGGGCTGACAGAACCTGGGCCAAAGTGAGCATCTTGAATTTGTCCTTTTGAAAGAAGGTGGTCAGAGATCTAAAAGAGAACAAAGGCACCTGTCCCTCTTCAGTACAAGATAATAGAGGGAGTAACAGCCAGTCCTTATTTCTGAGACAGAAAACTCCTTATGGTTTCTTTGGCCAAAAGAGCCTACACCTCCTCAAACAAGATGGGCAGGTGCTCCTCTGAAAGGCGCTCTGATGTGGGATGAAGATGCACTGGGTTAAACAGGAATATCAGGACATAGCCTTGTGGAACAATCTGGACCACACTCTTGAAAATAAATATCCGATCTTGCCTCCCATAGGGTGGTTACGAGCCCCTCAGGCCAAATTAAAGTGGCTTGGAGACTAATGCCACAGGGGCAAGAGACTGAGAAGTTTGCTGCCCCTTGTGGCCTAGACTTTATCTTCTTGATCCTCACCCTTGACCCCAAAAGTACTAGGGTGCCAGTTGCAGAGGCAGTGGACCTTGGAGTTGCTGGTACAACAAACCACTGGAGTAGACTCAAAAGGAGTGAAACTGTTGAGGGTATCTCCTATCAGCGGAAGAAAGGCCTAAGGAATGCGCTGTAGCCTAGTTTACCATGTAGAATTCCAATGCACAATCAGCTGCCATACTGGTGAGATTCATTGAATGACATATCCATTAGTGAGGCTTGCATGTCCCCAAAGAAGCCCATATATCTTATCCATGCGGAACACTGAAACACCTGCCCAAGCAGTCTGTAGGGTCCCGTCCAGAAGGGATTTGAAATTTAGCTATAGCCTGACACTCTTGGATGGTTTGAGAAAAGTTTGCCCGAGATGCCTCAGGGACTGCTGACAAGACCTTACTAACCATGTCCCATAAAGCATGGGAATATCTCCCCAGCAAAAAGCTGTCACTGACTGAGCAGAAAGACTAGGTTGGCTGATCAAAACAGCTGAGTCCTGAATGCTTCAATTTTTTGACTGTCTAGGGTGGAGGATTATATGGAATGAATTGGGGTTCACTTTGCTGGTGGAGGCCTAAACCACCATGCTTTCTGGCGTAGGCAGTCAAAACTGGTGTCAATGGGAGCAGCATGAATTTTGGTGCTGTGTGGCAAAACAGCTCAAGCATCAAAGCAGAAGCCGAGATGGGTTCATGAGGCACAGACAGAGCTGAGGATGGGCCCTCTGGCAGTAACATGACTGGAGGCCTCCACGGATCCTTTGGGAACAAGGTAGAACAGAAATAGCCTGTAAAATGCCATATATTTGCAATATGGCCTCTCTAAGGGCCTCAATCTGTTCTAATGTCGCAGATGGCTCAGGCAACTCAGGGTTCATCAGGATAAATTGAGAAATCAGCTCCTCTGTAGTGGATCTGGAGTTAGACCATGAAGCACCATGATGTGCTCACAGTTTCTCTGGTTGAAAGATATACTCTATACAGCCATATGTCTCTCTTGATTAAGAGAGGAATGTATGGCTATAACAGGGATGGAATGAACAACATTTGGCCTTCTTGTATTTCCCCCTTGACTTAGTGGAACAGTTTGACCACAAAAAGAACTTGTCACTGAAATGGCCTGGGAGCAGGAACAGGTCTATGTCCTCAACTTCGAGCAGGACTTCCGTGGCATCTTTTGGTGTTTGGCAACATTACAGCTTCGCTTCTCCATCCCATATTGCCTTCAGATTCATAAGGGCACACTCCTTGCAGGATCTGGAGTTGTGCTCCCGACCCTAACACCAGAGACCCATGCAAGTGTGAAAAGGAAATATGAGCATGTAACACATCAGAATGTAAACTGTAGTAGGGGTACAACTGCAGGACAACAAAGACATTTTAGAGAAGAAAAATTGAGTCATGCCCTCAGATCCCCAGTTGTGGTACCTTAGAAAATGACATTTGCCATTACACCCGATCCACAAGAAAATACACTCCAAGCCATAGAAAACTCACTTGATTGCCAAACAGTAGATGCCAGGTAAAATATGGCTACTAATAACCATCTATCAGCACACCTTCCTTAGCGTTCAACAGGCACTTCATTTAGCTGTCACAATGGGCCAGTTCTCCTGCGAGACTTCAACATCTCATGAGAGTGGTGGCCGTCTTAGCATCTATGCTGCACCCAACCCTGGAGTCCTGTCTTACTCTTGAGGTTTTCAAAGAAGTCTGTTCCTCTCTTCATGAAATCTGGTAAAAATCACCTTTGGATCCTTCTGCAGGTAGCAGTTCTTCCAGGTAGGCAGCTAGACCTGTATGTTCATAGTGATCTTTTGAAGGGAAAACACAGGTTCTTGTATTTTTGCATACCTTTGAGTGCCTGCTTCCCTTGGACATGTGCATTCTTCCTGCGGTCTCATTTTTTGGGCATCTACAAAAAGGAAATGAAAGTGAGTTGTTAGAATATGAACTTTGAACAGAATATTTAACATCAAAAAGTTGCATGATTGGAATGCAGCCAATTAGAGGGGTGTTTGGGGAAGAGGTAAAGAACAGAGGCCTCATTTACGAGGCCCTAGTTGCACACTGCGCTACTGGAGCGTCATTTTTTTGCCACTATAGTGGCGCAGTGTGTCCGCCCATATTTACAAGGCCACGTGAAGTCACCTTGTGTGGCTTTTCATGGCCTTGTAAATATGGGCCCCTTTCACGCATAACTAGAAGCAGAATGGGTCAATCCACTAGAAGAGAACAGTAATCAATTCCTTCCGATGACATATGCTGGTGCAACTTGATGTCTCTCTTTTTGTCCCACTTCCATTTTTATGTTTTCTTGTGGCCACTCTGTCTTCCTGCCACTGGGCCTGGAGTGAACAGGAGAGGGAGGTGGTCACAAATCGCTCCTGCAGGAAACACACCTTAAGGTTAGTGCACGTTCTTGACTGGAGTGCACACAATTGTAAAACATGTTTGAAAGGGGATGAAATTATTTAGCCGACATCATCGTGTGATCCTGTGCATGAAGAACTACACAAAAAAATGCCTCTATTGTGCCCAAAACATCTCCAACTCTGTCCCTTTTCTATTTTGATAAAAAATATTTGTTCCATTGGTAAAGGCTTTGACTTATTGCTACATCCATTGATCATATTTTAAAGCAGGCTATGCTGTGGCTCATAACTTGCTCATATTGTTTTAAGTTTTGATGAAAACCTTTCATGTTGATTTAATCTATAACATTGTGTGATGTAGATATTTGGGCCCATATTTATACTCTGTTTGCGCCGTATTTGCGTCATTTTCTTTGATGCAAATTCAGCGCAAACTTAACTCTATATTTATACTTTGGCGCTAGACCCATCCAGCGCCAAAGTTATGGAGTTTGAGTAATTTTTGGTACGGGAAAACCTAACTTGCGCTAATGACATGCAAGGTAGGCGTTCCCGTGCAAAAAATTACTCTAAGGCATGTGCGCCTTATTTATCCTCCCACATCATTTTGACGCACAGGAGGAGGCTGGCTTAAAAAATGGCACCCAGCTGGATTTGCGCCGTTTTTTAACGCCTGGGTCAGGGCAGGCATTAAGCGACTTGTGGGATCATTTCCATGGTGGGAGACCATGGAAGCAGTCCACAGGTGCCCTTCCCTGCCCCCAGGGACACCCCCTGCCACCCTCGCCCACCCCTGGAGGACACCCATGGATGGCGGGACCCATCTACGGTAAGTAGAGGTAAGTAAATTTTTTTTTTAGGTGGCATATGGGGGGCCTAACGTGGGCTCCCCTACATGCCACTGTGCCCAGTGGCCATGCCCAGGGGACAGAAGTCCCCTGGGCATGGCCATTGGGTAGGGGGGCTTGACTCCTGTCTTTGCTGAGACAGGAGTCATTTCCATGGGGGTTGTGCATCAAAAAATTACGCTAGTCAGGTTAGAGTTATGTTTTTTTACTCTAACCTGACTTGCACTATTCTTTGACGCACAACCCCCATCCTTCCATACGCCTCCGCTGCCCGGTTAGAGTCATTTATTTTGACGCTAACCAGGCCGCAGCGCCGGCTACTGTCATTCCTTAAATATGACGCCCGGCTGGTGCATTGGAATGGCGATAGCCGGCTCTAAACTTTTTGACGCAAACCTGTTCTGGCGCAGGTTTGCGTCAAAAAGTATAAATATGGGCCTTTATGTCTAAATAAACTGAAGTGGATAGGATTGTGAATGCTACCTGCAACAAACTGGAAGCAAAACATCCAGGGGCAGATTTACTAAGAACTTGCGTTGTCCTTGCATGACACAAGTCATTGCAGGGCAAAGCAAGTCCTCAAATGGAATTTACAAAGCCACACAAGGGCTATTTGCACCGCACTGGGTGACGTTGGAGAGAAATGTAACTTGCGCTGTATTTCTTTACATTTCGTCGTGGTAGACTTTCCATGGGTGAAGCATGGGTAGTCACGTGTATCCACATATGGAATCTGATGCAATCCCAGATTTACGAAAGGCAGTAAACCTGGGAATGTGCCAAAATGTTGCACCTACCACAGAGATGTCTTTAATTATCCTCATCACTTCATCTTTCTATGTGTGATGCATTTTGCAAGATTCTGCATCATGTATAGAAATAAGAAATTGTCTCTTAGAATTGTTTTTGTGAAGAAAGATATTCCTTATAGCCAAAAATGGAGCATGGGGGGGGCAGCGAACAGAGAAAGTCTGTCCCCGGGGGCTATTTTTGGCCATGGTACATACAGTCCAGAAGGCTGTACACCTAATTTGGGCTGCTATGGTAAGGCGGGTGGCTAGAGTAGGGAAATTGCAGGCATTTGTTGGTTACTAGTTACCAATTTGATTTAGGTGACACCGTGGGTGATAGAATTAGGCAGGGCAGGTGAATTATTAGCTGTGTGATCATGGGCGTAGGAAGTGTGGGGGACGCGGGGGACGTATCCCCCCCAGATTTTGGAGGATGGGGGACACGGGGGACGAAGGTGGGGGGGACAAGGGGACAAAATAATTTCCCCTCACATCTATTATTCAGAGGGCCATTAGCGCACAAAAGCGCTACTTTTAATAGCCCTGTAGGGACCATCCTCCAATCTGATGGTAACAGAATGAAGGTGAGTCAGGAGGCCCTCTGCCGTTTTGTTTGTCCTGTTCACAGCTGTGGGCATTAAGGGTGCTCATAAGAACAAAGGGCACGAGGAGGAGAAGAGTTTTGGATAATTACTGTCTGCATCACCTGCTGCCTTGAAGAGGAGCACTGCAGGATACCTTCAAGAGGAGCTGCAAGACAATGAGGAAGATCTAAAGAGGAAACAGAGTCCCACTCAGTCTGGTGCCTGCAGGCTAGAAAGGAGACTCTGTGAAACACACTATTTGTATTTGCCTAAGATCACACCAGTTGGTGAGACAGTGAAGTCGAAATTGGGCCCAGATTTTACCCTTTCCCACCACAATTTAGGTATTAGAAGGGTATATTTTTCTAAGATTTATGCTTAATTCTTTTTTATCTAGGTAATGAAGGGCTTGATTATAGCGTGGCTAACAGGGAGAAGCCATATTTCATTTTGGGCTGTTATACTTAGCGTTATTATTTATGTTGTTGTTATCGTTACATACTTAAGCACATTGAAGTATAATATCTTTTCTCTATCTTTTCTTCACTGTACTCTGAAACAAACTACCCTATGCCACTGCACCCTACACCACTTTTCTCTGCTCTGTGCTACTCTACGCCACTGCAATGTATGCTTTACCACTCCACTCTACATGACTCTACTCTGCAGCACTCTACACTACGCCACTGCAATCTATGCTATTCTACTCTAACCATTGTACACTACACCCCTGCATTCTTCACCACTTTACTCAAAACCAATGCACTCTATGCCACTGCACTTTATGCCAATCTTCTCTGCACAACAGCACTCTATTCCACTGCTTTCAATGCCACTGTACTTTGCGCCACAGCACTCTAGGCGACTGCACTCTATGCCACTCTACAATACACCACTGTACTCTGCGACCCTCTAATCTGCAACATTACACTCTGCCACTGAACTCCACGCCACTCTACTCTGCACCACTGCATTCAATGCCACTCTACTCTGTCCCACTCCACTCTTTTCTGCACCACTGCACTCTAATCTACTCTACTCTATACCACTGCACTGTAGGCACTTTACTCTACTTTGAAATCATCTCCTCTATGCCACTGCAATCTACGCAATTCCACTCTTTGCTATGCCAGTCTAATCTACCCTGCACCACTCCAATGTACCCTGCGCCACTCCAATCTGCTCTGCACTGCTCTATGCTACTGCACTCTACATCACTATGCTCCACTCTGCAACAATCTACTCTTCACCACTATACTGTACTCTGCAGCAATCTACTCTATGCCACAGAACTCTATGCAACTATATTCTACTCTGCACCACTGTACTCTAAACCACTGTTCTCTACTCTGCATTACTCTATATCACTGCACTCTACACCAATGCATTCTATGCCACTCTACTCTACACCACTGCCCGTTATGACACTCTGCTCTGCAACACTGCACTCTGCCACTGAACTATACTCCTCTCTACTCTGCACCACGGCACTCTACTCTGCACCGCTCAACTATATGCCACTCTACTGCACTCTACACTAATGTACTATATGCCACTACACTCTATGCCACTCTACTCTGCATCACTGCACTCTACACCAGTCTACTCTACCTTGCACCACTCCACTCTACCATGCACCGCATCACTCTATGACACATCACTCTGAACCACTGCAATCTATGATGTGCCACTCCACTCTGCTCCCCTCTACTCTTCACCACTCTACGCTACTGCACTGTACGCTAAACCAGTGCAGTCTTCGTCAATGCACTCTACACCACTTTACTCAAAACCAACGCACTCTATACCACCACACTCTACACCAATCTACTTTGCACCACTGAACTCTATGCCACTTCACTCTAGACCACCCATCTCCACTCTGACACTTCACTCTGACATTACACTCCATGATACTAGACTCTGACACTCTATTCCATTAAACTCTAACACTTTCTCCACTCTGTAACTCCCTACACAACTCCCTATACGCCACTCCATTCCACTTTACTCCACTCTATGCCACTCCACACCACTCTATGCCACTTCAATCTACGATACTCTACTCAACGCCACTGCACAACCCTCTATGCCACTCCACTATACAACAATGTACTATGGTCAACAGCACTCTACCCAACTTTCTCTATGCACGTTCACGTTACTTTACTTCACTCTACTCCAGTTCACTCATATTTATGCCTTTCCACTCTACGACACTCTGCCACTCCACTCTATGACACTCTATTACACTGTGACACTACTCCACTCTACTACTACTTTATGGCATTGGCGCTTGATTAGAGATTCAGATCTCCATTGATTGCCTTGTCACTCATATGAGACGTGAGTCAGATTTATCTTGGCCGTTTTGGTTACAAGCACTCTGTAACCCTTTTAACTCAAGCTTAACAAAGGCTTAGGATGATCCTGATACTTGTCTAGGGGATGGAAATATCATCGGCCAAAGTACCTTGACTTGAATTTGTGATATTGTACATAAGTTGGCATAAGCATAGGTACTATGAGCTAATGACTTCTTGATTCACTATTTGAGTCATTCACGTAAAAGTGGGTGTATAAAAGCTTGTAAATCATTATTGTGGATGCTTTCCTTGTAGGAAAGTAGCCTCTTTCTAGCTTGGTTACCCCCACATTTGGCCTGTTTGCCAGTGTGTTTGAGTGTGTCTACTGGGATCCTGCTAATCAGGACCCCAACAGTTATGCTCTCTCCCTTAAATTATGGTTGTTGCATACTGGTAACTCAGTATTTCACCCAAGATTGGCATACTGGTGCCCCCTTATAAGTCCCCATTATATGGTACTTGGGTACCCAGAGCATTGGGGTTCCAGGAGATCCCTATGAGCTGCAGCATTTCTTTTGCCACCCATAGGGTGCCCATGCAAAGGCTTCTGCAGGACTGCCATTGCAGCCTGCGTGAAAAGGTGCATGCACCCTTTCACTGCCAGTTACACTGCACCAGGTCACTTATAAGTCACCCCTATAGCAGGCTCTCCAGCCCTGAGGGCAGGGTGCAGAGTACCTGTGTGTGAGGGCACCCCTGCACTAGCAGAGGTGCCCCCACGACCTCCAGGACCATTTCCCCAGACTTCAGGAGTGCGGGGATGCCATTTTACACGTGTACTGGAAATAGGTCACTCCCTATTCCCAGATACATAATGGTAACTCTGAACATAGGTATGTTTGGTATCAAACATGTTGGAATCATACCCCAAGGCTTTTGCAAGAATTGGTTGTATGATTTCATGCATTCTGGGGGCTCCTTAGAGGACCCCCAGTATTGCCATTCCAGCCTTCTGAGGTTTTCCAGGCAGCCCCAGCTGCTGCCACCTCTCAGACAGGTTTCTGCCCTCCTGTTGCTTGAGAAGCTCAAGCCCAGGAAGGTGGAACAAAGGATTTCCTTTGGGGGAGGGGTGTTACACCCTCTCCCTTTGGAGATAGGTTTGGAAGGGGTAGCTTCCTTCCCCAGGCCACTGGAAATGCTTTGAAGGGCACATTTGGTGCCCTTCTTACATAATCCAGTCTACACCAGTTCAGGTACCCCAAGTCCCTGCTCTGGCACGAAACTGGACAAAGGAAAGGGGAGTGACCACTCCCCCTGTCCATCACCACCCCGGGTGTGGTGCTCAGAGCTCCTCCAGAGGGTCCCTGGGTTTTGCCATCTTGGATTCCAAGTTGGCAGCGAACTCTGGGAGCATCTGAGGGGCCAGTGCCAGCAGGTGGTGTCAGAGCCGTCCCCTGATAGGTGCTTACCTGTTTAGCTGACCAATCCCCCTTTCAGGGCTATTTAGGGTCTCTCCTTTGGGAGGATCTTCAAATTCAGATTGCAAGACTCCAGCAGGAATCCTCTGCATCCTTTACTTCACCTTCTCACCGAAGAAACTGCATCTGGACCCTCCAGGAACTCCACAAACAACGAAGCAAAGCCGACTTCTGCAACATTGTAACTTCAGCTCCTGCCAGCAACTGCAGCTGTTTCCCGGTCGTGCATCCTCAGAGGACAGCCTGTCTTCAGTCTGCACCAGAAGAATGAACGAATCTCCCTTGGAGTGAAGGATTCACTCCTCTGCTTCAGCAGGCACCTCTCTGCAATGATGACCATCTGAATGGGTCCCCTCTCCTGACGAGTTGCATGGATCCTGCATCACGGGTGGTAGACTGAAGTGGTCCCGATGGTCCTGATGTCCTACTGTCCAACTTTGGTGGAGGTAAGAGCTTGCCTTCTCACGCAAGACAGTACCCCGTGCACCACGTGTTTTTCAGTTGCCAAGGCGTGTGGCATCCTTCTATGAAATTCTTTGTGCACAATGTAGCTCCTGCCCTCAGCACTCCTTCCTGAGATGCACAGTTTCCTGAGTGGTTCTCTGGCGGCATGGGATCCTTTGTTTTTGTGCTGCGTGGGCCTCCTTTTGCAACTCCTTTGTCCCCGTGCAGGGGGGCTCCTGTGTGTGCTGGCTGGTATTCTGTGGGCTCTCTGAGTTGCTGTGAGCCCCCTCTGACTCCTCCTGCTGGGTAGAGTCCACCAGGTCCCTCCTGGTCCCGGGCAGTGCCATTTTCCACTAGCCATGAGCTTTGCCTGTGCCAAGGCTTGTTGGTGGAATCCAGCGATGCAAACGAGACTGCAATCATCCATCCGGTGTGGGATATCATCTGCACCAACCCGCATCCATCTTCTTGGGTGCAGTACTGACTGTTGTTCTTCACCAGTGGTTTTTCTTTTGCACCTTGATTCGGGTGAGCGGGGGCTCCTGTCCTCCCTGGACTCTTCTGTGCTTCTTGGACTTAGGGCCAAATGTAGGTAGGTTTCCTTTTGCGAGGTGCAAATTGCCAGTCCCAGCGACTCGCAATTTGCACATTGCAAAAGGAAATGCAGAAAGGTGTTTCAGACACCTTCTGCGACTCGCTATGGGGTCGCAAAGGCCCACCTCATAAATATTTATGAGGTGGGTCGCAGTTTGCGACCCCATAGCGAGTCTAGGCACTCACGGGGATGGTGGGCTGCTGGATTCAGCAGACCACCATGTCCGTGACTGCTTTTCAATAAAGCATTTTCTTTTTCTCTTTGCAGCCCGTCTTCCTTAAAGGAAAACGAGCTGCAAATAGAAAAAATACCGAAACCTTTTAGTTTCGTTTTTTTTCAGAGTAGGCAGTGGTCCATAGGACCACTGCCTGCTCTGAAAAAATATTATTGTGAGCATTCACAAAGGGGAAGGGGTTCCATGGGGACCCCTTCCCGTTTGCGAATGAGTTACCATCCACTTCAAGTGGAGGGTAACTGCGAGTTGATTTGCGACCGCTTTCGCGGTCACAAATCAACTCTACATCGCGGTGCGACTCGCAAATAGGAAGGGAACACCCCTTCCTATTTGCGAGTCTGAAACACATTTTGCGAGTCTGTACCTACTCGCAATATGTGTTTCTGCATCGTGTGAGGGCATTAGCGCCTCGCAAGCGGCGTTTTTCGCCGTTTGCGAGGCGCTAATGCCTTCCTACATCTGGCCCTTAGTCCCATTCTTCCACAGGTCTTTAGGTCCAGGAATCCACCCTTTGTGTCTTGAAGTATCTTCTGGTTCTTGCATTATCTTCTTTCTCGTGTTCTTGTGTGCTCTGGGAAAGTTACTGTGATTTACTCCTGCTTTCCTGGGCTCTGAGGTGGGTTCTATTACTTACCTTTGGTATTTTCTAATATTCCCGGCGCCCCTCTACACACCACACTTGCCTAGGTGGGAAACCGACATTCGCATTCCACTTTCTTAGTACATAGTTTGTGTTTCCCCTAGGCCCATTTCTAACCATTGTGATTTTCACTAATTGTACTGTTTTCTGTTTTTATTGCTATTGCTGCATACTAGTGTATATAATTGGTGTATTACTTACCTCCTAAGGGAGTATAGTCTCTATGGTATTTTGGGCATTTGTGTCACTAAAATAAAGTACCTTTATTTTTGTAACACTGAGTATTTTCTTTCATGTGTGTGAGTACTGTGTGACTACAGTGGTATTGCATGAGCTTTGCATGTCTCCTAGATAAGCCTTGGCTACAGCCACCCCTAGAGAGCCTGGCGTCTAGGCACTGCCTACATTTCACTAATAAGGGATAACTGGATGTGGTATAAGGTGTAAGTACCATAGGTACCCACTACAAACCAGGCCAGCCTCCTCCAAACCACTGTACTATATAGGTTACTTTTTTATTTTTTCTTGTAATTGGCGACATTGGGTCATCCAGATAACTTGTGTAATGCCCGAATAACAGTCTTTCTCGATTTCCCCTGTTGATGTTTTTCCACTACATTTGATCTTTTATATTTTGAATGAATATAAAATAAAATAAAAATGCATAAAACATTCCATTTGCACACTACTTTATTATCATTGTTTATGGGAGTGGTGTTGCATTTTTTTCAAGGGACCCCTGTTCCTTCAAAGTTAAGTTTACTGCTCCATTCTAGGACACTCTACTTACTCCATGATACTATGCCACACCAGTCAATGACAAATCATTCTCCTTTATGCCATTAACTTTGAGCCATGCTGAATAGTAGTCTCACTAGTGTACAGCATGGCTAAAACCCATTGGCAAAGGCAATAGAACTTACATAGGCGAGACCTATTAGCTTTGCCACTGCTTGTTTATAAGGTATGAACTTTAAGGTGACTTTCAATATCCTTATGTACACAGGGGGTATTTTACCCCATATAATACATGGTCACACCACCAACTTTCCCACAAACCACTTAAAACCTTAGTGCATAGGTTCTGTCATTCCAAGCTATTAAAGTAGAGCAGAAGAAAGAAAAGCAACATTCAATTTTTTGCCTTAAACAGCTTTATTAATTATGCTCCTTGACCTGATCTGCCTTTTACCTTGGCTGCTAGCTCTGGCAGAAAGCATTGTAATGTCAGAACTCGACTGTAATAACCAGATCATAGTCATTTTCTGATGTCTTTTCTTTATAATCAGTGAATGTCTTTTCTTTACACGCTGTGACTTGGTGCATCACAAACAGCCGTTTCTAAAGAAATTAGTGACTGCAGTTTATACAGAGATTAGAGAATCCATGTTTATATAGACTGTAACTCCAAGAGTTTCTTCAGTTGAAATGCTCACACACAGGAGTAGAAGTGTTATTAGAACTATGGTTTCTGAGCACAGTTTACAACTATTGTACCTAATCGCTTTTGATCTTTCCAGTGCGGTTCCAATTGGCATGAGGCGAAGGGCATGATGGGTGTCGAGCGTAAAGGGTATGTTCTTCCTTTTTACCCTCCTACCTTGATTTGCTTGGTGCATGAAGATGCAAGGTTAATCAACATGTTATTTTCACAATTGAGCTAATTACTTTGTGAATATAAATAACAATAAAAGATACTTTCAGACTGTGTAAACATGCCTTCCTTTCTCCCTATTTCACTTCCATTATACTGTATATGATTGTGTATATTTATCGGAGCCTGCAGTTCGTAAACAACGAGCGATTTGTATAGGGTTGATTGAAAGTCCCCAAGGCTGTCCCTGTCCCCCCCAGAAATGTGTTGTCTCCTACGCCCCTGTGTGTGATGGAGGACTCCAAGGTTCTGAAAGCCTCTCGCTTGTTAAAAGTGGCTGGCCGACAGGGTCTGCTATCGAGCAGCGCAGAGGCAGGCCTCAGCGGCAGGGGTAGATGCAGACCGGTGCACAGTGCTTTGGATGGTGTGGCAGCTGCAGTTTTAGCATGCCCACTGCCGCCCCCAAAAATACTGAAGGGTGAGTGGGAAGGTACGGGGGACATGTGGGGGAGGAAGCATCGACACAGCAGGAGGCGGCGGGGGTGAGGCAGGTGACGGCGGCGTGAGAGGCCCCAACGCATGAAGTGATGCAGGGGAGGGACAAAGCGTCACAGGGAACTATCTCGGCAAGTTCTCAGGTGGCACATGGGAGAGTGATCCGCTGGCTAAAAGTTGCTGGGGGGAGGGTTTGCTATCGAACAGCACAGAGGCGGGCCTCAGAGGCAGGGGTAGAGGCAGACCAGTGCACAGGGCTTTGCAGGGTGTGGTGGTTGTGGTTTTGGCGTGCTTGCTGCTGCACCAAAAGATATTGAAGGGTGAGTGGCAGTACCCAGGGACCATGGACAAAGGGAGCAGGTAGGGGAGGGAGCATCTATACAGCAGAAGGCGGCTGGGTTCAGGCGAGTGACAGTGGCGCGAGAGGCCCCAACGCATGGAGTGAGACAGAGGAGCGGTAAAGTGCCAGCATCACAGAGCGGCGCGGGGGAGAGCAGAGGACAAGGCGCCAACTATAGTGGCCTCATGGGAGATGTGGCAGGATCTAGAGTGGCCAGGGGATATTCCATGGCTGAGCAGAGAGGGAGTGGGACAAGTCGAGCCTTATTTGTGCCTGATGCAGGTAGGGGGCAAAATAACAAGAAGGATTCTGGAACGGGAGGAAGCGCAAGGTCTGCAGACCCTCCAACCACAAAGACCACGTCCTGGGGGGCTAAAAAGAGGGGCTATGCAAGGATGCAGGTGGGGGCCCCTAAGACGGGGCTTCTCCGTCTCGTCTCTGATGAGGACTTCCTTGGAGTGGAGCAGAGATGAGTGGTCTGACCAAGGGGAAGGTGACAAATGGAGGAAGCAGGACAATTTTGAAGCATTGTTCAATTCCAAGGTGGCACACACAAGGCCATTAAAGGTATAATCCAGGAAGCCTAGAGTGTTTGTGGCTCCCAAAACGGGTACACCACAAAAGGGGCAGGGGACATTTAGGGGACAGACGGGAGGTTTGAAGAGGGGTTGTGCTGGAACACAGTTTGGGGGATGAGTCGAGTGGGAAAGAAGAGAGGGACGTGTGGAAGAAGGGGACAGGATTTGGAATGGGGGAGAATACTGGGGTGTGGGTAGGTGGGTATGGAAATCTAGTGGGGTGCCAGCTGGGGGGCAGGACAGGGCAGCTGCCAGCACATCAAGCCCCATCAGATGCAATGCTGTTGCACGTCTTGAGTACGTAGCAGACCAGGTAGAGTCTGGCGTGACTTAAATATCCCAGGGAGAAATGTGGACTGTGGCCTGGCGGCCTGTGGTAGGTCTGGTGAGGCCTCCTCGAGGATGGTACATGATCTGGTTTGGCCTCCAGGAAGATGACAGAGTAGCTGCAGCCACGAGATTGGAAGGAGTACTATCATTAAATGACGAACTTCCAAGCCCGAGTGGCATCCATGCAAGGAAGGGACAGGTGATGGATGAACTCATACTAGGTTATGACGAGGAGGAGGTAGACGAAAGGGAATTGGTGGAAAGGGAGGAGAAAGAACTGGTTGCATGGGAAAGAGAAGGGCACAAGGGAGGATGGCAAGGGCTGAGGTATACAGCTAACAAAGTTGTTAATAGTGTGTTACAGAAAGCGGAACGACAAGAGGCGGAGTACACCTGGACAGAAGTTGCGATACAGAGATGGCTGGTGGCATGGCAAGTTAAGGTGTGGGCTTCGACTTTGAAATCAGGTAAGCAGGTCACAGTGGTTGTGCACCCTGTGATGGTTTCTAAAAGTGTGGATGAAGGTGTTGGGGAAGCACAAGGGAGAACAGAAGATACATTGCAAAAAGCGAACCACATAGTGGACAAATGGACCTAGGGTCCAGTGCTTAATTTGGGCTTGTTTTTTCCGGTTCGGAGCACCAGCACTTATTTTTGAGGGCCGGCACCTATTTTTGAGGGCCGGCACTTTTTTTTCTGCCTCAAGCATTTACTGTGAACAAAAGACACATATGGAAAAGACGGAGGAAAAGAAAAACGAAAAAGCATCACAATGGGAGAAAGTAGAAAGCTGCAAGGGTGAGCTGAAGGGGCAGGGAGTGTCTTTAAATGGATTGAAGAAGCCCATGATTATGCAGCCTCAGTATTTCGTGTTCTCACATTTAATTGCAGCAGCCGCATGTTTAAGAGTAGGGTTTTGGGCACTGGCATGTTTTTATTTACAAATTAAGCACTAATAGGGTTTGTGGTCGAAGGTGCGAATGCAGGAGCATCAAGGGAAGGACAGACTTCTAAGGACAATGCAGAGTCTGGTCGGGGGATAAAAGGTGACAATAAAGAAGCTGATACATATACAGTGGAAGATAAGGGTAAACAGGGTGATAAGGAAGGGGATAAGAAGGAGACCAAAAAACTTAAAGTTAAAAGGCTGACATATATGGGAATAACAAAGCCTCTGGGCGTGCACCTGATGAACTACACCAAAGAGAGGATTTGAAAAGAGGATTACATTGAGATACTTAAATTGTTACATAGGGTAGTCAGAGCAAAAGAAGGATTGAGAGAGGAGGAATATGAATTAGCAAAGCGGCTGAAGGACCCAGTACTGATTAGAAATTGGCAGCAGCTTTTCTCATATATTCTAGCGTATATTATGAAAAATTTCCAAAGCGGTCCATGGCCCTTTTTAAATATATAGAAGTTATACCTAAAGCCCACATAACCTTTGGGAAATATACCTGGGTATGGTATGAGGAGGAATTTTGAGGCTCGTTTAGCAGAGAATGCAGAAGGTACGTAGGGGGAATTTCACAATGATCTGTGGCTGTGCTCAATGGCTCCGAAACAGGCTCCAACAGTCTTCACGGCGAACGGTTTACAGTTGGTTTGTCAAGGGCATCCCACCCAGGGAGGGGTGGAAGCAGTGGGCAGAGGTCAAGGGGGGGCAGCGAGGGGCTTGTTGGGCATTTAACAGGGGGTTTTGTAATAGAGAATACTGCAAATGTCAATACGAATGCTCCATGTGTGCAGCCATACTCAAGCTTATTAACTACGGCGGTCAGTCACAGGGTACTCAGGGATTTCCAAGTGGACAGTGGCACTAGCAGCAACAGGTGAGAGGTGGGGGTGGAGAATCAGAAGAACCTACTGGGAAAAGCTTGTACGCCATTTAAGCTTGATAAGTTGGCTTACTGGCTCCAGTGGTACGGGGACAGTCAGGACAGGACAACACTGTGGTAGAGCTTTCAATATGGTTTCCAATTGGGCTACACCAAGCCTTGGTGTTGGAGATGGGCAGAAAGTTTTAAATCAGCCAAAGAATATCCACAAATGGGGAGGGAAATGTTGGAGAAGGAGGATTGGGAAGGACGGATGGTGGGCCCATTCGATGACTGGTAATTGTCAGATTGATTGTGTCCCCTACAGGGGCCATTCCTAGAAAGACAGAGGTCTGTTCCGCCTCTTCCAGCATTTGTCGTGGTCAGAAGGTCAGTTGGTGAACGATTACATATCTGATTGTTGGCAGTGTCATTCTCATCAGTGGGTGTGGTGATAGAACTGGTAAACTGAGTGGGGCCAGGGGTGCAAATGGCATGGAGTGACATCAAGTTGGCTTTTTGTTTGTTGCTGGTATGTCAGGCCGACAGGAGCAAGTCTGGTGCAACTTCCAGTCCTTAGTGGGAAAGGTTTTGTAAATTTCAGAAAGTCATACATGTGTACCTATGTGCAGTCATTGAGCTACAGGTGCAGATTCATAACCTTCTTTTATCTGGGCAAAGACGCTTAGAACACAAAATGGGGCAAACACTGCAGAAGATAGGTTTTCAAACAGAGCACTAAACAATTTTGTTTACATTTAAATGGCTAATAAAAGTGTTTCTTCCCTGATCATGGTTCATTTTAACAATTTAAGGTTTGTGAGAAGGAACAAGGATGAAATGGTAACACCTCTTGTTATGGCTAGCATTGTTTTTGAGAACCCAAAGGGAGGGTCTGCAAATTATTGATTGCCCTGGAAAGCGGTGAGGTGATCCAGAAGCCTGCAGGTCCACTGCGGACCACAGTCTACCTAAATCAAAGCAAAGGTAGCAACTCTGTCACATGTCCTGTGCTGATCTGCTAGACCTTCTAATTCACCACCTTTATGCCAACGGGGTGCAGTTATTTTTAGGGCACTTTTTCAGTTATATATGTTGGTTGACAAATATGTAACCAGGGACTGACCATATACTGCATCTTTGAATTACAATAATTTCATTTTTACAGGGTAAACCTAGTGCAACTGGCAATCTAAGCAACGCATGATGCCTGGACAATTTATTCCTGCACTCTTGGGTTCCAGCTGTTGCATTATTCATATTATTCACATTTTCTTAAACCAACCCCAACAAACATTGGACCTCACAGTTGCTACTTGTTGTTAACAGAATTCAGGAAGACACTTTGGAATTTCACTGGTAACCTTTGCATGTCTCCACATCATCTTCAACGTTTGCGACAAACAGGTTGTTTACAAAGGTAACTTACACTTCTGAGTAATTTTCACATGTAATTTACTCCTAGACTTTAAGGGCCAGATGTAGTAATTTCCGCATTTGTGATTCGGAAATTGCGAGTCGGTGCGACTCACAATTTCCGAATCGCAAATGCGGATGCAGAATGTGTCTCAGACACCGTCTGCGATTCGCTATGGGGTCGCAAAGACCCACCTCACTAATATTAATGAGGTGGGTCGCATTTTGCAACCCCATAGCGAGTCCCTGCACTCACAGGGATGGTGGCCTGCTGAAGACAGCAGACCTCCATGTCTGTGACTGCTTTTTAAATAAAGCAGTTTTTTTTTTTTTTGCAGCCCGTTTTTCTTAAAGGAAAACGAGTTGCAAAACAAAAAAAATAACGAAACCATTTGGTTATGTTTTTTCAGAGTAGGCAGTGGTCCACTGCTCTGAAAAAACCTTTTTGGCAACATTCACAAAGGGGAAGGGGTCCTTTTGCGAATGGGTTACCACCAGTCTGACATGTAACTGCGAATTGCTTTGCGACCAAAACAATTTGGCATTGCGATGTGAGTCGCAAATAGGAAGGGGACACCCCTTCCTATTTGTGAGTCGCATTCACATTTTGCGAGTCGGTACCGACTCGCAAAATGTGAATGTGCATCGCGATGTGCATTTTGCATGGCGCAAACTGCGATTTTCGCAGTTTGTACCATGCAAAATGCTTGCTACATCTGGCCCTAAGTAACTACTTTTGGCTTTTCACAAAATCTGAGTGTAAAGTTGCTCAAAAGTATAGGCTTATACATCTCCACCCCTGAAACAGGGGGTAGGGCCAAATTTATGAGTGTAACTTGCTACTGCCAAAAAGATACTGTAGCATGTGAAATTACTTTATCAATTCAAAAATAGGTTGTTTACATATTTTATAATTAAATAATACATATTTTTTAGTTTTTGATTTTTTTAACATTACATTATATTTATTTATATTTGTCACTATTTTAAATACTTTAATTTAACATTGTTTCCTCTGGTGATTTATTTTAAGTCTCTACCTCCATTATTTTCTACAGGAGGTTTTGCTTTGCCAGTGGTTGCCCATGTGTGGTGCTGGACCTGCTCCAACTCTGTGCTATAGTAATGTATTACTGTTTGGGTCCTTGTTTGGCTGTAGTAACATTAGAAGTGCAAAAACAATGGTGTCATTCTCTTGTGGGTGGGTGAATGCCTCCCTCTAAACCCCTCCTTAAGCGTCCAAAAAAAAAACATTACTCCTCCCTAAACCCCTCCTATTTAGTATTAAGTATGTTTTTCCAGCCATTCATCACCCCCCCACTACACATTTACTATTAAGTAGTAATCTTTTATGTGCATTGACCTCCCCATAGAAAAGGCATGTCAGGTGGAGATTTACGCTTGTAGGTTTGTGAATAGCATTTTGTGGTACTTTAGTAGTATAACTGTAGTACTTCTAAACATATTACAAAATATAGTTTGTGAATATGCCCCACAGAGTTGTAGGAAGGAAAACAAATGGGGATAAAACGTCCATCATGAACACACACAGGACCTCGAATAAGATCTACACAACTGCACTTTACTATGGAAACAAACTTTGGGTAGTAATTGTGGCCCACAGCACTGGACTGCATTTTCAAATACCCAAATGCACACATAAAATATACCCTTGGTAAGAATAGACATTCATTGATACTGTTATTTAAATCGGATCAGGTTTATGGCATGCTAAAGACTCACGTCAACAAAGGTGTAAGATTTAGCCTGTTTCAGCCTGGTTGGGATTTAATCATGTATGCTGAAATATGAAATCATCACATAGAAGTAAGTGTAAGCTTCAAGTGCAAACTGCCGTTTTCCAACTCACTAAGGAATTTTTCAATGGATTGAACTGATCCCCAATATTTCATGTAAATATTTACTTCTTTAAACCGTTCCTGAGCCACTGAGCAACAAGTTATATTTCCTGTTTGTTAGAAATGGGGTCTTTGGTTGACAGTCAGGTTACCCCCTGTTCAAGCAAGGACCCTCACTCTAGTCAGGGTAAAAGAGAATCACCCTCAGCTATCCCCTGCTTACCCCCTTGGTAGCTTGGCAGAGCAGTAGGCTTAACTTCAGAGTGCTAGGCGTAAAGTATTTGTACCAACACACACAGTAACTTAATGAAAACACTACAAAATGACACAACACCAGTTTAGAAAAATAGGAAATATTTATCTAAACAAAACAAGACCAAAACGACAAAAATCCAACATACACAAGTCAAGTTATGAATTTTTAAAGACTAAACTCAAAAATAGTGCTTAGAAACAAAAATGCTTCGATGAGGTGTTAACACGGCGTCGTGACGGAGTCGTTCCCAACAAGCCGACACCAGCGGCGACGGACACGGAGTCGCGTAGACCCTCAAGTATAGTACCTTTGGTGAAGAGTGAAAACAAGCCGATGCGCGAAGTCGGGGATTGCGGCATCTGTGCGAAACGTTGAATCCGTGCACTTTGAGTGGCGTCGGTCACGACGTGGTGCGGCGACTTCCACGGAGTCGCGGACTTCAGCGGGGCTGCAGCGGCGTCGGGCCTGCGAAGAGCGTTGCGTTCCAGTGAAGGTCACGGCGTCGGGTGCAGGCGGCGTCCCCGGATTCAGCAGCGGCGTCAGTCCGGAGTCGTCCGAAGTCGATTTCCTTGGATTTCCACCAGCTTTCCTTTCAAGGGCCCAGGGACTGGAATGGGCACCGCTTGTCAGAGCAGGAGTCTCTCCAGAGACTCCAGGTGCTGGCAGAGAGAAATCTTTGCTGTCCCTGAGACTTCAAACAACAGGAGACAAGCTCTACATCAAGCCCTTGGAGATTTCTTCACAAGATGGAAGGCACACAAAGTCCAGTCTTTGCCCTCTTACTCTGGCAGAAGCAGCAACTGCAGGGTAGCTCCACAAAGCACAGTCACAGGCAGGGCAGCACTTCTCCTCAGCTCTTCTCCAGGCAGAGGTTCCTTCTTGTTTCCAGAAGTGTTCTAAAGTATGTGGTTTTGGGTGCCCTTCTTATACCCAGTTTCTCCTTTGAAGTAGGCCCACTTCAAAGTAAAGTCTCTTTGGAATGTGAAATCCTGCCTTGCCCAGGCCAGGCCCCAGTCACTCACCAGGGGGTTGGAGACTGCATTGTGTGAGGGCAGGCACAGCCCTTTCAGGTGCGAGTGACCACTCCTCCCCTCCCTCCTAGCACAGATGGCTCATCAGGATATGTAGGTTACACCCCAGCTCCCTTTGTGTCACTGTCTAGTGTGAGGTGCAACCAGCCCTATGGATGGATTAAACCCAGATCTGTGACTGGGGGTGAATGTTTGATTGGTTCCGCATTCCGTCCATCCAGTTACGCTATCCCACAGCGTTTGTATTTTGCTTTGCTTTTGCCGCCCTAAGTGCGCCGGGTATGCCCAGACGTGGGTCCCGGGCTCACTGTGCCACTGGATTCAAGCTAGCCTGGCTGAGGAGGGGTGAAACCCCGAAACCGGTCCCAGGATGCTTGTTTCCGGTCCAGGGAGAACCTGGCCTGGCAGTTCGGGCTGGACTGTTCCCATGTGGAACAGGGTCAAGACTGATTTGCATATGGCTGGGTTCAAACTGGGGTGGCATGGTGAGCAAAATAATGGATGGATTAAACCCAGATCTGTGACTGGGGGTGAATGTTTGATTGGTTCCGCATTCCGTCCATCCAGTTACGCTATCCCACAGCGTTTGTATTTTGCTTTGCTTTTGCCGCCCTAAGTGCGCCGGGTATGCCCAGACGTGGGTCCCGGGCTCACTGTGCCACTGGATTCAAGCTAGCCTGGCTGAGGAGGGGTGAAACCCCGAAACCGGTCCCAGGATGCTTGTTTCCGGTCCAGGGAGAACCTGGCCTGGCAGTTCGGGCTGGACTGTTCCCATGTGGAACAGGGTCAAGACTGATTTGCATATGGCTGGGTTCAAACTGGGGTGGCATGGTGAGCAAAATAATGGATGGATTAAACCCAGATCTGTGACTGGGGGTGAATGTTTGATTGGTTCCGCATTCCGTCCATCCAGTTACGCTATCCCACAGCGTTTGTATTTTGCTTTGCTTTTGCCGCCCTAAGTGCGCCGGGTATGCCCAGACGTGGGTCCCGGGCTCACTGTGCCACTGGATTCAAGCTAGCCTGGCTGAGGAGGGGTGAAACCCCGAAACCGGTCCCAGGATGCTTGTTTCCGGTCCAGGGAGAACCTGGCCTGGCAGTTCGGGCTGGACTGTTCCCATGTGGAACAGGGTCAAGACTGATTTGCATATGGCTGGGTTCAAACTGGGGTGGCATGGTGAGCAAAATAATGGATGGATTAAACCCAGATCTGTGACTGGGGGTGAATGTTTGATTGGTTCCGCATTCCGTCCATCCAGTTACGCTATCCCACAGCGTTTGTATTTTGCTTTGCTTTTGCCGCCCTAAGTGCGCCGGGTATGCCCAGACGTGGGTCCCGGGCTCACTGTGCCACTGGATTCAAGCTAGCCTGGCTGAGGAGGGGTGAAACCCCGAAACCGGTCCCAGGATGCTTGTTTCCGGTCCAGGGAGAACCTGGCCTGGCAGTTCGGGCTGGACTGTTCCCATGTGGAACAGGGTCAAGACTGATTTGCATATGGCTGGGTTCAAACTGGGGTGGCATGGTGAGCAAAATAATGGATGGATTAAACCCAGATCTGTGACTGGGGGTGAATGTTTGATTGGTTCCGCATTCCGTCCATCCAGTTACGCTATCCCACAGCGTTTGTATTTTGCTTTGCTTTTGCCGCCCTAAGTGCGCCGGGTATGCCCAGACGTGGGTCCCGGGCTCACTGTGCCACTGGATTCAAGCTAGCCTGGCTGAGGAGGGGTGAAACCCCGAAACCGGTCCCAGGATGCTTGTTTCCGGTCCAGGGAGAACCTGGCCTGGCAGTTCGGGCTGGACTGTTCCCATGTGGAACAGGGTCAAGACTGATTTGCATATGGCTGGGTTCAAACTGGGGTGGCATGGTGAGCAAAATAATGGATGGATTAAACCCAGATCTGTGACTGGGGGTGAATGTTTGATTGGTTCCGCATTCCGTCCATCCAGTTACGCTATCCCACAGCGTTTGTATTTTGCTTTGCTTTTGCCGCCCTAAGTGCGCCGGGTATGCCCAGACGTGGGTCCCGGGCTCACTGTGCCACTGGATTCAAGCTAGCCTGGCTGAGGAGGGGTGAAACCCCGAAACCGGTCCCAGGATGCTTGTTTCCGGTCCAGGGAGAACCTGGCCTGGCAGTTCGGGCTGGACTGTTCCCATGTGGAACAGGGTCAAGACTGATTTGCATATGGCTGGGTTCAAACTGGGGTGGCATGGTGAGCAAAATAATGGATGGATTAAACCCAGATCTGTGACTGGGGGTGAATGTTTGATTGGTTCCGCATTCCGTCCATCCAGTTACGCTATCCCACAGCGTTTGTATTTTGCTTTGCTTTTGCCGCCCTAAGTGCGCCGGGTATGCCCAGACGTGGGTCCCGGGCTCACTGTGCCACTGGATTCAAGCTAGCCTGGCTGAGGAGGGGTGAAACCCCGAAACCGGTCCCAGGATGCTTGTTTCCGGTCCAGGGAGAACCTGGCCTGGCAGTTCGGGCTGGACTGTTCCCATGTGGAACAGGGTCAAGACTGATTTGCATATGGCTGGGTTCAAACTGGGGTGGCATGGTGAGCAAAATAATGGATGGATTAAACCCAGATCTGTGACTGGGGGTGAATGTTTGATTGGTTCCGCATTCCGTCCATCCAGTTACGCTATCCCACAGCGTTTGTATTTTGCTTTGCTTTTGCCGCCCTAAGTGCGCCGGGTATGCCCAGACGTGGGTCCCGGGCTCACTGTGCCACTGGATTCAAGCTAGCCTGGCTGAGGAGGGGTGAAACCCCGAAACCGGTCCCAGGATGCTTGTTTCCGGTCCAGGGAGAACCTGGCCTGGCAGTTCGGGCTGGACTGTTCCCATGTGGAACAGGGTCAAGACTGATTTGCATATGGCTGGGTTCAAACTGGGGTGGCATGGTGAGCAAAATAATGGATGGATTAAACCCAGATCTGTGACTGGGGGTGAATGTTTGATTGGTTCCGCATTCCGTCCATCCAGTTACGCTATCCCACAGCGTTTGTATTTTGCTTTGCTTTTGCCGCCCTAAGTGCGCCGGGTATGCCCAGACGTGGGTCCCGGGCTCACTGTGCCACTGGATTCAAGCTAGCCTGGCTGAGGAGGGGTGAAACCCCGAAACCGGTCCCAGGATGCTTGTTTCCGGTCCAGGGAGAACCTGGCCTGGCAGTTCGGGCTGGACTGTTCCCATGTGGAACAGGGTCAAGACTGATTTGCATATGGCTGGGTTCAAACTGGGGTGGCATGGTGAGCAAAATAATGGATGGATTAAACCCAGATCTGTGACTGGGGGTGAATGTTTGATTGGTTCCGCATTCCGTCCATCCAGTTACGCTATCCCACAGCGTTTGTATTTTGCTTTGCTTTTGCCGCCCTAAGTGCGCCGGGTATGCCCAGACGTGGGTCCCGGGCTCACTGTGCCACTGGATTCAAGCTAGCCTGGCTGAGGAGGGGTGAAACCCCGAAACCGGTCCCAGGATGCTTGTTTCCGGTCCAGGGAGAACCTGGCCTGGCAGTTCGGGCTGGACTGTTCCCATGTGGAACAGGGTCAAGACTGATTTGCATATGGCTGGGTTCAAACTGGGGTGGCATGGTGAGCAAAATAATGGATGGATTAAACCCAGATCTGTGACTGGGGGTGAATGTTTGATTGGTTCCGCATTCCGTCCATCCAGTTACGCTATCCCACAGCGTTTGTATTTTGCTTTGCTTTTGCCGCCCTAAGTGCGCCGGGTATGCCCAGACGTGGGTCCCGGGCTCACTGTGCCACTGGATTCAAGCTAGCCTGGCTGAGGAGGGGTGAAACCCCGAAACCGGTCCCAGGATGCTTGTTTCCGGTCCAGGGAGAACCTGGCCTGGCAGTTCGGGCTGGACTGTTCCCATGTGGAACAGGGTCAAGACTGATTTGCATATGGCTGGGTTCAAACTGGGGTGGCATGGTGAGCAAAATAATGGATGGATTAAACCCAGATCTGTGACTGGGGGTGAATGTTTGATTGGTTCCGCATTCCGTCCATCCAGTTACGCTATCCCACAGCGTTTGTATTTTGCTTTGCTTTTGCCGCCCTAAGTGCGCCGGGTATGCCCAGACGTGGGTCCCGGGCTCACTGTGCCACTGGATTCAAGCTAGCCTGGCTGAGGAGGGGTGAAACCCCGAAACCGGTCCCAGGATGCTTGTTTCCGGTCCAGGGAGAACCTGGCCTGGCAGTTCGGGCTGGACTGTTCCCATGTGGAACAGGGTCAAGACTGATTTGCATATGGCTGGGTTCAAACTGGGGTGGCATGGTGAGCAAAATAATGGATGGATTAAACCCAGATCTGTGACTGGGGGTGAATGTTTGATTGGTTCCGCATTCCGTCCATCCAGTTACGCTATCCCACAGCGTTTGTATTTTGCTTTGCTTTTGCCGCCCTAAGTGCGCCGGGTATGCCCAGACGTGGGTCCCGGGCTCACTGTGCCACTGGATTCAAGCTAGCCTGGCTGAGGAGGGGTGAAACCCCGAAACCGGTCCCAGGATGCTTGTTTCCGGTCCAGGGAGAACCTGGCCTGGCAGTTCGGGCTGGACTGTTCCCATGTGGAACAGGGTCAAGACTGATTTGCATATGGCTGGGTTCAAACTGGGGTGGCATGGTGAGCAAAATAATGGATGGATTAAACCCAGATCTGTGACTGGGGGTGAATGTTTGATTGGTTCCGCATTCCGTCCATCCAGTTACGCTATCCCACAGCGTTTGTATTTTGCTTTGCTACTGTCAAACTGACCCAGACAGGGAATCCACAAACAGGCAGAGTCACAGAAATGGTATAAGCAAGAAAATGCTCACTTTCTAAAAGTGGTATTTTCAAGCGCACAATCTTAAAATCAACTTTACTAAAAGATGTATTTTTAAATTGTGAGCTCAGGGACCCCAAACTCCACATGTCCATCAGCTCCCAAAGGGAATCTACACTTTGATCAGATTTAAAGGTAGCCCCCATGTTAACCTATGAGAGGGACAGGCCTTGCATCAGTGAAAAACGAATTTAGCGATATTTCACTGTCAGGACATATAAAACACATTACTATATGTCCTACCTTAACCATACACTGCACCCTGCCCTTGGGGCTACCTAGGGCCGACCTTAGGGGTATCTGACATGTAAGAAAAGGGAAGGTTTAGGCCTGGCAAGTGGGTACACTTGCCAAGTCGAATTTACAGGTAAAACTGTACATACAGACACTGCAATGGCAGGTCTGAGACATGATTACAGAGCTACTTATGTGGGTGGCACAACCAGTGCTGCAGGCCCACTAGTAGCATTTGATTTACAGGCCCTGGCACCTCTAGTGCACTTTACTAGGGACTTACTAGTACATCAAATATGCCAATCATGGATAAACCAATCACATACACATTTTGTAAAGGAGCACTTGCACTTTAGCACTGGTTAGCAGTGGTAAAGGGCCCAGAGTAACAAAAACAGTACAATCAGAGTCCAGCACACATCAACAACCTGGGGAACAGAGGCAAAAAGTTAAGGGAGACCACGCCAAGGATGAAAAGTCTAACACTGTTCTTAAAAAAAATTGTTTAGAATCCTAAAGTCCCTTTTACCCTAATATATGTTTACCAAACATCTATGCATTGTGGCGGCAGTTCTGAAGCGAGCTCATTAAATTCGAAGGGACTTCACGGTCTGATAAAGCACTCACCATGATTAGTCCTCTGCGCCAAAAATGTATATGTCAATCCAAAATTGGGTCCCTTTTAGTAACTACAGAGGAACAGCAGACTAATGTTTGCACTGGTTCTATGTCAAAATATCATGACGCTAATTTCATTCTACAAGAATAGGCCACATATCAACACAGTAAGCGTGTATAAGCAGGTATAGATTTACTATTCCTAACTCCAAATCCACTTGCCTTGACAACGCTGTCTGGCTACAATATTTTTGCAAGGCAATAATAAATCCATGGTATTCTGGTACTATACTGTTTTTGCCACTAAAGAAATAGCGCCTACCTTATACACTATGGGCAAGATGTAGGAACCAAAAATTTGCGAGTCGGAAATTGCGACTCCTTGCGAATCTCTATTTCCAACTTGCAAAATGAGATGCACGTAAAAATCGCTATACCAAATAGCGAATCGGTGCGGCGTCGCACCGCAATTTGCGACCTCGCAATTTGCAAAATCGCTATTTGCGAGGTCACAAATTGCACAAGGGTGTGGTCCGTAGTCGCAAATTGCGACTGACTCACAAATTGCATGCAGGTGCAAATAAAATAGTGAAAAACCCACTTCCTGGTTCTGAGTGATGACATCAGAACCAGGAAGTACACCCATGGAACAGGGAGGAGCCTACCCAGCCCAAACCTCAGAGTCACACCCAGCTAAGAGGAGCTACTGCAACACTGGCATCTCAAGTCAAGGAGATACCCAGTGCTGGCAGGAAAAGAAAACTGAAGTTTTCAGAGAAGGAGCTGGAGGTGCTAACAGAGGAGTGCTGCCTGCACCATGATGATCTGTTTGGAAAGGCAGCAATGAGTGTCCCTGACACCCAAAAGAAAAACATCTGGCAGGACATCCTCACCAAGATTGATGCCACCTCACAATAGTGGTACGACCTCCGGTCCAGGACCAAGGAAAGGGTGGCTGAGCGTATGAGGGAGATGCATGGCACTGGAGGATGCCCATCTACAGTACCACCCCTTACAGGCATAGAAACCATGGTGGAGACCACTCTGGAACGGGAGGCAGTACTTGTAATTGGAGACCTTGACAGTTCAGCTCCAGGAACATCCAAAAGTAAGTACCTACATTAACTTATTTACACCACTCTATGCACCATGCACATAACCATAGTACACATAAGCATGCACCTCCTGATTAGCTCCATTCCTATATGCAACCTATAGAACAGTGCATTATGGGCAATGTAGTATATTAGTCCAAATATTGAGAAATTTGTATTCTGAGGCATCAAACATATGTGAGGCACTGACAGTGTATCCCCTGTGTCCCACAGGTCTCCCACAAGGACCCACCAACAGCGCTACTGTGCAGGAAGATGAACCAGCCACACACACACAAGACGAGGCAGCCACAGAAACTGCTGGGGAGTGCGTGACAACACCACCCGTCCAACATGAACCAGAGGACATGGATGAGCCTGATCTGGGTTTAGAGGCAGACAACGTGACACCGGGGCCAATGATGAGGGAGAGTCGACCACATAGGTCAGCTGGCTCTGTGCAGAGACGGCAACGCCCAATGCAGTCAGCGAGTGAGGAGGATGTCACCGACGAACAATTGTTGGGACTGGAGACATCCTTACTGCAAAGTCACTGGCTGAAAAACAGACACATGCGGGTGATGAATCGGAACCTGAACAGACTGCAGCACACACTCTCCCAGGGTTTTGCCAATGTGGACAACCAGTTCACTGCTATGAACACAAACATGGCAAACCTTACCAATTCCATAAACAACTTGGTCAGGGAAATGGTGGCAGATAGGGCACATGCAAGGCGCAGGGAACGCAACACTGCTGCCCGTTTGGACAGACTAAGGCCCTCATTCTGACCTTGGCGGGCGGCGGAGGCCGCCCGCCAAAGTCCCGCCGTCAGGTTACCGTTCCGCGGTCGAAAGACCGCGGCGGTAATTCTGACATTCCCGCTGGGCTGGCGGGCGGCCGCCTTCAGGCCGCCCGCCAGCCCAGCGGGAAAGAGGCTTCCACGATGAAGCCGGCTCGGAATCGAGCCGGCGGAGTGAAAGCTGTGCGACGGGTGCAGTTGCACCCGTCGCGTATTTCACTGTCTGCGCAGCAGACAGTGAAATACTTGTAGGGGCCCTCTTACGGGGGCCCCTGCAGTGCCCATGCCAGTGGCATGGGCACTGCAGGGGCCCCCAGGGGCCCCGCGACCCCCCCTACCGCCATCCGGTTCCCGGCGGTCGGACCGCCGGGATCTGGATGGCGGTAGGGGGGGTCGGAATCCCTTCGGCGGCGCAGCAAGCTGCGCCGCCTTGGAGGATTCAATGGGGCGGCGGGACACTGGCGGGAGACCGCCAGTGTTGCCGGTCCGACGCACCGCCGGCCTGTCGGCGGTGCTCCCGCGGTCCTCCGCCCTGGTGGTCTTTGACCGCCAGGGTCAGAATGACCGCCTAAGTGTTTCAATTGGGCGCCTTGCAACCACAACAACCTGCCTGTCAAAGCGCACAGTGAAGCTGCAGGTTGAACTTGGCCATTTTGCAGGGGATGTGGCAAGAGGACTTGGGCGCATCAGCCATGCAGTGGACCTGCTAGAGACCAGCCAGGCAGCAAGGGGCATTGGCGATACCCCTCAGGATAGCGAGGAGCTCTCCAGGGTCAGCAGTGTGTCTGCCACTGATGCAGGAATCCTGCAGAGTAGCAGTGCCCGGCAAGGATCAGGGGACCAACCTGGATTGAGCCATGGTGGCCGCAGTCGCAGGAGGCTGTGAGCTACCAATCTGTGTTGTGACTGAGGCACATGAACTAAATGTGTCAGACTTTACTTTTTGCTTTCGTCATGCAGTTTAGTTGACTATATTTTCTTCATTATATTCCTGAGATTAAAGGGATAATTTGTTGTACTACACAATTGGGCTATGTGTGTCTTACATTAGTGAGTGTTGTCATGGTTGCCACGTACCTGTAGTGGGTTGAAATGTGGTTCCGTCTCTGTCTGCCCTCCATTGCGATGCTTCCATCCCCAGGCTGTCGGTGTGATAGCTCTTGCTCCTCATCCTCCGAATCTGAGTCGTCAGGGGTGAGATATAGCCCACGTCTGGTGGCTATGTTGTGTAGTATGGCACAAGTAGCAATGATCTTGGGTGCAGTTTCTGGGGCATACTGGAGTGCCCCTCCACTTTTGTGCAGGCATCGGAATCATGACTTCAACAAGCCGAACGTCCTCTCTATGACAGATCTGGTCTGCCGATGTCCTATGTTGTATCGCCTCGTATTCTGATTGCCAGGTGTTAGGTATGGGGTGAGTATCCATGGTCTCAGGGCATATGCACTGTCACCTGTGTGACAAAAGAGGCAAAATTAGCAGGGCATCACAGGGTTACGCAGTAACATGTATTTAAGGAATGAGAGTGTACTCAACAGTACCTAATAAATATCCTTCGCCAAACTCCCCATGTTCTAGGCGTTGGTGTAGCCCACTGTGCCTGAATATGTATGCATCATGTGTACTCCCTGGATATTTAGCCACAATGTCAGTAATGACATTATGGGCGTCACATACCACCTGGATGTTTAGTGAGTGGGAACATTTCCTATTGCGGACACATCTTCAAGATTTGCAGGTGGGCAAATTGGTATATGTGTCCCGTCCACACACCCTATTACATGGGGGAAGTTGGCAATTCTGTAGAAGTCCAACTTGGTGTGTTAATTTCTGCCTCCTTCCTGGGACGGTATATATATTTGGACATGTGTGCAAGTATGGCATCTAGAAAACTTGAGAGGGCACTTTGGGATAACCCACCTGCCACTGCAATCACCCCTGATAGCTACCCGAGGCCAAGAGGTGCAGTGAGCATAGCACTTGCACATGTGTGGGGATGGCGCAGCAGCGCATTGTCTGGTGTTCAAGCTGAGGTTTCAGTAGTTCCATGATCTCTAGGATAACTGCGCTGCTCAGTCTGTATTTATCATAAATCTCATCCTCAGTTTGTTGAAATAGTGTCTGCCTGGTTAGGTATATCCTCTCCTGTCTCTGCCTCCTCCTCCACTGCTGGGTAGCCTGGACTCTCCTCCTTCATGCAGGCATGTATAGTGCAGCCATTGTGAGAAAGCCAGATGCCTTCTGGGTCTCCTTTTATACTTTGCTTCTGGTTACCACCTGTTCGGTATCAGTGCTAATCTGGGTGTGCAAAACGGGCTTTTTGCGACTAGTCGCAATTTGCAACTGGCTTGTGCATTCGGTTTGCGACTCGCAATTTGCGACTTCGTAATTACGAGTCGCAAACTCAGGTCGCAATTTTTGCGAGTCGGTAATGAGTCGCATCGCTATTTGGAACTCAGAAATGGCATTGGTACATACCATTTCGCTTTTTGCGAGGTCGCAAATAGTGCTGTGACCCATTTGCGACTCGCAAAAGTTTCCTACATCTGGCCCTATGCTCCTATGAGAAAGAACTCAGAAAATTAACCCTCATCTGACAGAAATACCACCAATTTTAAATATTGTGCCCATATGCCCATTACTTTCTTGTGCCAGTGAATATACAGCCAACAAAATTGATGCCATAATATGTGCTTGAAATAGTCTTAAGGTATTGAAAATAGCATCAAGGTTTCTAGGCAACATGCCAGGATAGCTGTACTGTATTCCTGGGTGCTGATCCTCTGCCAAGATGTTTTTTCATGTGTCTCCATGTTGTATGATAACAAACAAGCAATTGCAATGCAATGGGTCTCACATTTGCTCGAGTTAGAGCTATTGGCATTGTAAATTCCTAACTGGACTTTTCTTGCAACATACATTGAAAATGAAAAGTAAAACAGTCGACATAAATGAGCTGATTCAAAGTGCCACGGCCGCCGTGAGTCGGATCACGAAGGAGATACACAAAGGGAAAAAGAAGTTCGCTCACAGTCAAACATATTGGAAAACGTGCAATTATCTGTTGCAGTTGGGTTGGTCCCTAAGGCGGTAACAAAACCACCTCATAGATGGACAAATGTAAAGCCTTTACCAATAATAACAAAGGATTTTTGAAAGGCAAGCCCATAAACGAGTGAAAGTGATGAGCGTGAGGTGGACGTGGTTAAAAACCCACATAAATAGCAACACGTCGGAAAAGCAGCGACTGCGAGCTGCTATGCTCGACCTAAACGACCTGTTTACCATCCCCTGCACATCCCATCCTGTCTAACTTACTTTAAGGCAATAGATAAGGTGCTGTCTGAGGCTGGAAACTATACTGGTTGGCGTCCCAAAGGCTGGAAGTCTCATTGTTTGCTATTGGATCTGTAAAGTCTGTAATGGGTCTCCTTAAATTCAGTAGGATAACTGGGGATCGCCTCTTTAGGGTAAATGCAGGCAGCTATGAGAAGGAGGGGACAGAGCACATGGGCAGCAGCTTGGGGTAGACACCTGTACAATACAAGAAATTATATCAACCTACATTACCTGCATAATTCTCTTCCAATAGGTAGTAAACAACAAAAACATGAATTGTATTGAGTACGAGGAGGGCAAGCAAATTATATACCAAAAACGCTGTATGCAGTAATCTTTGCACATTTTCTATATACATTGCCACAAACATGACTGAATGCCAATGAACTGGAGCCTAAGGAAGATGAAAGTAGAAACCCTGGGGGCTGTCCCAACTCCCTGCTCTCTTAGAATGGCCGGTTCGTGCCTCAGCCATCCCCCATCTTCCTAAAGGACAGGTGCACCAAAGGTGAGCATGATGAATCTTCTCTCCGCACTGTTTTTATTATTGTAAAAAGCCTTAGCATCTCCTACGTTCATTAAAAAAATAAACACAACGAGGCTCCCTGTGCCCCAAGCCTGTGGACGTAACTAAGAAGGGGAGGCCACCAGTCACGACGTTGGCAATGGGCTCGGGTGTGAAACCCCTCGAAACCACACAGTGGGGGCCCAGTGTAGGGCTTCCCCTATTTTAGGGAACAGAATAGAATCAGTGGTCACACAAATAATCCCAGACAATGGCAAAAATGCAGTTCAACTTTGACTGCAAGAAAAATGTTAGGGATAGAAGAGCTCGACGGATGACCAGTGAATTTCATCCGCACTCCCTCAAATTCGCCTTATCTTATTGGACCCGGGGCAGAGGGAATAATACATGATGGTTTCCTGGTCTGGCTATGGGGCCAATGAGAAATTACTCCCCGCAGGAAAGTAGCTCCCTCCAACCAAGGACATGTTCTAGTATGAAGGATACAGGCTGCACAAGGATCTCCACGTCACACGAAGGTTAACTTAGTTTAGTTGATGTGAGTGTGCAATTGTGAGCGCGTGATGCATTTGCTGTGAGCATTTTAAATCTGCCACCTTTGTTAGCATAAAGGCTGCAAAAGACTTTCAAAGCAATCTGGACGTATTTCCGGAGATTCCCTTTCACTAATGAGCGAACAAAGTTAAGAACGGTCCCATTCCAAGTTCATGGATGTGCCTGCAACTATTGATATTCTACAGCAAAAACAAAAAAGAACTTGCTGTCTGCAAAAGGGGAAAACAGAGACAAGAGAGATGTAACCACCAGAATGGACCTCTTCTGGAGCCTCCATGGTTTCTGGTACCCCACACACAGTTGTTGATGGAGTTTGTGGAGTTGACAAAGCTGTACAACCAGAAGGGGTTGGTAAGTATAAGGCAACAGATAGGATCATGACATAAACAGATAGACAAATGGAAGGGTTACAGGTCTCAATAGCGCTTTTGGCTCTAGCGTGCCTGAGACTGCCTTGAAACCAGGTGCCCAGCCCCAGGACGATGCTGACAATGCAATAGTCCAACTGTGAAGAGTAAATTAGGAGCAACAAGGCAGAGCACAACAGAACAATGGACAAATAAGAGGTAAGGGACTGGTAACACCAAAGGAACCGACAAGGAGCAAAACAACCAAGCTGAAGTAAGAAAGCACAGGTGAGTATTAAGCACTTGTGAAGTGCCAATGTAATGTGGTGTTACTGCCAGCGCTGCTGACTTTGGAAGCAGGGAACCAGGTTTGAGTCTTTGCATCGGCTCAGCATCCTGTGACACTAGGCAAATCACTTACTCTTCCTGTGCTAAAAATAAACCTTATGTAATAGGCTCCAATACATTTGGGTTCAGTCTGTGCTATATAAAAGTGCCAAAAAAACACAAAAACTAACAACTAGCCGTCAGGAAATGTGCACAAGACCTCATAGCACTTATAGAGGGCTCTGTCACTAGTGATCCAGAACTGACTACAGATCAGGGAAGTGAGCAGTGCACAAGTCTGCAAGTAGCAGTCTAGTGTTCGGAGTCTTTA
The DNA here is from genome assembly GCF_031143425.1 of Pleurodeles waltl. Lineage (NCBI taxonomy): Eukaryota > Metazoa > Chordata > Amphibia > Caudata > Salamandridae > Pleurodeles > Pleurodeles waltl. Next base: position 116,093,333 of record NC_090441.1, read on the forward strand.
AAGTTTCCACTGACCAGTCTTCCATCTCCTTCAGCCCACTGGACAGGTTGAGCTGTGTTACTGCCCCAAACCTTAATCCTGGCAGTGTCCATGACATAAAAGTACACAAACACCACTAGCAATGCAAGCATCACTCAAATGGCAAACAGCGCTAATAAAAAAGTACAAAATTAATTCAGATAAAAATCACACACCAACAGAAGCAGCACAACCTTCACCTACAGGTGTGAGGTACAACAGAAGCAGAAGCAAGCAGGTAAGGGATGGGTAGCAGGAGGGCTAGCATTTGAGAACACAGAACAAAGTTTAAACACCCCTTGGACACAGAAGGGGTACAGCATGAGCTGCAGCATGGCAAGCCTCTCTCACACACACATCTCAGCATGGTCAATCTCCCCTCAGACACACAAGGGTACAGAACCAGTAGTAGCCTACTTCTTGCATAGTATCTTTGAAGTGTCTTGATCAGCTTGCTCTACCAACAAATATCTTTCCATATCTCCTTCAGATAAGTGCCTTTGTTGAAAGTGAATTTGGCTTCATATCTCCTGCACATGCTTCAAACTTCGCCCATATGCCAATAAGAGATTTACACACAGACAGACAAAAATGCTGAGTCCAATTCTGCATTTTCCCTGCTCTTAAAAATATGTGATTCATTGATCTATACCTCCACCTGCACTACCACATTCTGTCTGGCACCTAAGACTGTTACTGTTGCTTTGGTATGGATCCTACTGCCAAGTTTAGGACTTTGCAGAGATATCCTAAATAGTCATTACTCTCATCCAGCTTGGTGGATCTTCTTGCATTGACCTTTTTAAAAGAATAAAAGAAGTAAGCCGTTATTTGGCGTCAAACCAGTGGTCTATGTGGGGAATTTTTCTGCATCACATGCGCCGAACATTAACCCACTGAGTTACCTTTCAAGAATCCTTTCATGCTTTATGTATCTAGGTCTCTGCAGAAGCTACATGACCCCACAGAGTTTACTTTTAAAAATTGATCCCAAATTAAGCAGTTTGGCATCCAAAGATGCGGGCCAGGATGCAAATGGTTTGCTTTATGACAAGTCATTTATCAAGGAACTAAGCAAATTTGCATTACTCCTTACAAAAGATATTTAACCATAGGGTTTTTGGCATGGCCGGCAAAGGCAGGAGCCACTCTGTCGGCTACTATGCCTCAAGGGGTGCATTCAACCAAACAAAATTTACCCTCAGAAGAATAGAGGTTTGAGAAAACTCGGTTTAAATGCAGAGGATCCCAAAACTCAGGTAAGCATTCTATTTTCTGGCCATCCTCTGGTGGGAGGTCGCACAAGTTTAGTCCTCCATGCTTGGAGTATGATAACTTCAGCCCCATGGGTTCTGTGAATGATACAGGGCTATTGTATAGAGCTTTATGCTACTACAGTTCAAGAAATTATACCACCCCCACTTTTTTCAGGGAGCAGGCAATTCTAATGTCTCAAAATATCCATTCCCTTCTTCACAAACAAGTTACAGAGATATCTTCCCTACATCCTTCAAGCACAATATTCTTGGTTCAAAAGAAATAAAAAAAAATCCGACCAGTAATAAACCCAAGGTTATTCAACAATTAAGTGGTTTATCACCATTTCAAGATGGAGACAAATTCTCCATTTCAGCGATTCTTTGTTGGAAAAAGATTGGATGGTGCATCTGGACCTTCATGACGCGTAGCTTTCGATTCCGATTCACCAATCATTCAGGAAATGTCTTCAATTCCAATGAAAAGACACCTTTTATCAGTTCAAAAGCCTTCCTTTTGGCCTTTCTTCAGATCTTTGGTGTTTCACCAAGGTCTTGAGACCTGTCATAGCACACATGAGAGCTCAAGGCTTCAGACTGCTCACCTACTTAGACAATTTTCTTCTTTTACATCAAGACATAGATTTACTATTAATACATCTAGCAAAGTTCAGGTTTCTTCTCCAAAATTTAGGCTTCCTCATCAACAAGGAGAATTCAGAATTACAACTGACTCATGAGATAGAGTTTCTAGGTTTCATACTAGAATAAAACAAGTCACTTCTTCAACTTCCAAAAGAGAAAGTCACTTACAAAAAAGGAAATAACTCAAGTATAAAATCTGTCCACTCTAACACTCAAACTTTTAGCTCAGATGATAGGTCTTCTGGCCTCCTAAATCCAAGCCAGATTTCAGTCAATCAATCAGTAGATTTGTAGAGCGCTACTTGTCACCTGTGAGGGTATCCATGAGTTGGTAGGGTACAGCTGATTAGCCGAATAGCCAAGTCTTCAAGGACTTTTGGAACTCTGGAAGAGATGGGGAGGTCTGTAGATGAAAGGGTAGCCTGTTCCATGTCTTTGCTGCTAAATAGGAGAAAGATCGACCTCTGCATCTGCTACGTCAGATGTGGAGGGTGAGGTTTAGAAAAAGGGATCCGGAGCGGAGGTGTCTGGTGGGCTGGTGTAAGTTCATGCGGTGGTTCAAGTAGGCAGGTCCGCTGTTGCCTATGGCCTTGTATGCATGGCTCAGGAGCTTGAACTGGCATCTTTTCTGTACAGGGACCCAGTGGAGTTCCCTGAGATAAGGGGTGATGTGGGTTCATTGAGACAGATCCAGGACTAGTCTGGCTGCAGCGTTCTGATATGGTCTGTAGTCATCAGAGGAGGTGAGCTGTGAGCCTACGTAGAGAACATTGCTTTAGCCTAGTCAGCTAGAGGTGAGTGCCTGGGTGATGGTGTATCTGGAGCTTTGGGGTAGCCATTTGAATATCTTACGAAGCATATAGAGGATGAAGAAGCAGGAGGAGGACACAGAGTTGACCTGAGCCATCATGGTTAGCATGTTGCCCAGAATAATGCCTAGGTTTCTAGCGTGGTCATTTGGGGTCGGAGTAGGCTCGAGTTCTGAGGGCCACCTGGATGCATCCCATGGGAAACATCTGTGAGGGAAGTTGTTGGTTGATGCCTTTTTCTAATACTTTGGCCAGGAATGGAAGCAGGGATATTTGTCAGTAGTTGTTGAGTTTGCTGGGGTCTGCCGATGGATTCTTTAGTAGGGTGTTGACTTCTGCATCTTTCCAGTCCTCGGGGAAGGAGTACGTGGTTGATTCTGGCTTTGCCTGGTTGAAGATGCAGTGAGGGCATGGGTTGGTTGGGGCACCTGAGTGGACTGAGTTTATGATGGAGGCGGTGTCCTATGGGGCAAGCTGTCTCCATTCGGTTAGTTGGATGTCTGTGGTGGTCGTGGTGTTGCTTGAAGAATTCAGTGGTCTTGGGCTGGGGTTTAAAGTTTCTGCAGATGCTGGCGATCTTGATGGGGAAGACGTTTGCAAGGTTGTCACAGAGTTCCTGTGAAGGGATAATGTTGTTTGTTGAGCTAAGGGGTTATAGAATTCTTTGACAATGTTTGAAGAGTGCTGTTATTGGAGCTTTATTCGATGTGTGAGGCTAAGGCCTTTTTCTTTGATTCTCCCAACTGTCTGCGGTAGAGGTTGAGGGTTGGTTGGTGGACCTTATGTGGGTGTTGTGGCAGATAGGAGCAATGCTGTTGGCGCAATTTCCAGGCCCTCTTCATTACAGTGCATTACAAAGGTTAGAAATTCACCATCTTCGAAAGGGCCTTAGTTATGGAGATGTCATTCCTTCATATCAAGAGTCTCACTACAGACCCCAATGGTGATTTGACCCTTTGGAACACTGATACTCAAAGTACAGCCCGGGGGCCGCATGCGGCCCTGCTGATCTTTACATGTGGCACCCCGGTCAAGAGCAGCACTGGGGTGCTGTTTTCTCTATTCAGCACTAACACTGAAAAAGAAGTTAAATAAATAGGCAATCCTTTATTTAAATCTTAATTGTAGTTAATGAAAGGGAGTAGCTAGGCTATCCTGCACAGCATAACTTTAAGAAACACCTTTTTAAAGTCATCTTGCAGCAAAAGTGAGAAAATGTGATAAGGTCTTTTCAAAATTCATAGAGTGTATTTCATTAACATGAAGAACCGTTTCCCCTTGGTACATCACATTATATCAGTGCACTCAGAAGTATTTTTTTAAAGTAATAGTTTTCAAATATGAATTTACAAACATTCATTTCCCCTCCCACACCCTGAAAATAATGCAAGTCAGTTGTTAATTGCACATTTTGGGATAAGATCCTATAATACATAAAAAACATTAAAGTTTATTAAATCAAACTCAAGAGAAGGTTTAGTATATTTCATATCTGGAAATCTTGTATTTCAATGTCCATTTATATATGATAATGAAGAATAAGGAGGGAAAGTAAAATTAAACAATTGCCTAGGATCACACAATTTGGGGAAGCCAGGATTAATCCCAGGTTTTCTGGTTTCACATTATGCAATTCAGCCACTGGATGTATATGCATCGTTTCCACCCCTACACCCCCTATACCAGCACCTCTCCCCCTTGCCAGGTATGCCCCCCCAACCACCACCCTGCTATTATAATTGTGGCCCTCGGCCACATCTCAGACAAAACCTTTTGCCCCTGGGAAAATGTTTGTGATTACCCATGATCTAGAAGCATGGAATGGGAAAGCAATTTCTTTACAGCACCAGGGGCCAGATGTACCATCACGGCCCATTGCGATTCGGTAATAGCGATTTTTAAGAAATCGCTATTACCGACTCGCAAAGGGCCATGTATCACATTTGCGAATCGGTAATAGTGATTTCTTAAATATCGCAAATGCTATTACCGAATCGCAAATTGCGATACTGGCCCCATTCGCAGCAATGGCTGCGAATATTTAGCATTCCCAAAATTGCGATTTCTGAACCAGAAATCGCAATTTTGGAAATGCAAAAGGCAGGGTGCTGGGGGCCTAAGGCCCCCCTCTCCTGCACCCCAAAAACTTTTTTTTAAACATGTAAGGTACACACATGCCAAAAGGGCATGTGTGCTTTACATGTTTAATTTAAAAAGGCAGTTTAACTGCATTTTTTAATTTTGCACCAGGTTACCACCTGGTTGCAAAGCATGGTATTTTGCAAGTGCAAAATGCCATTTTTGGAAAAATCGCAATTTGCGATTTTTTCCAGAATAGCCTTGCGACCTGGAAATTGTGAATCGCAAATTACAACTCGCAATTTCCAGGTCGCAACGCAAGAAATCGCTATTTTAGCGATTTCTTATCTGTGGTCTGCGAATGCATTTCATGCATCGCAGAACACGGTTTTGCACTCGCAAACGGCCGAATTTACCGTTTGCGAGTGCAAAACTTTTTAATACATCTGGCCCCAGATCTTGTTTTAGAATCCGCTGCAAGTCGGACTGGTTGGAGCGCAAGATGTAGTCAGTTCTTGACTGGTGACACATGGTTGCAAGAGGAGTCATCATTGCACATCAGTCGTTTAGAGATGCTTGCAGATTGCTTTGCATCCAAATTTTCACCAACACAAGATATGTTGTTCCATTCTCCTGTGGATGGACAATCTATTGGCCATTCGATATATAAATCATCTTGGAGGTTCAAGATAAAGACCTTTACTTGAACCAACCAAGAATTTTTGGAAGTTTTGCCTTTATAAAAAGATTTCAGTCGAAGCAGAATATCTCCCATGTAACCTAAATACTACAGCAGATTGGTGCTCCAGAAACCTTTGGGACTCAAGAGACTAGCATCTTCATCCTTCAGTACCTTCAAATACCTTTGTCAAAAGGAAAAAATTGTACAGTTACACAAAAATGTAAGTATACCTTTGTGAATCACCATCAGTGTAAAACTCTTGACATGCATCACAACTGCCCATCTTTTAAACAGCAGGGTTGAGATTACCTGTCCTGGGGATTCCCACCTTTCAACCCTGGACACCCTGACCCAACGATGCAGATCAGAACTCTTTTGATTTCTCTTGCATGCATGGATGTCATTTAAGGGTCACCAGGTGTCACAGCTGCAACACCTGGCTTGCCCTTTTCGACCCCTAAGACTGCATTTGCGACCCCTAGCCTCAGAGGTAACCAAATCAGTACCAGGAACACAGTGGCAGCTTTTCCTTATGGACATAGGTTGGGTCTCCAATCTCCTTGTGTTTTTTCAATCTTTTTACAAAACCATAATATTGAATAATAACATATTATTAATTATTGTTGTAATACAAAATGGAGTACAATGGAGATTTTCTTAATACAATCCATACAACACAGAACATGCGGACACTGAAGATTAAAGTCATTATAAGAATACAAATTATCTTTCTTGCAGGAAGAACTGGCAAATGTTGCAAAATGATGAACTCCTAGTATATGACTGAGTTGAAATTCATTTTTAAAAAGTCTGGTTAGTAGATGAGACTGGGACTATTCAAAAAATAAAAACAAGGGAAGGTTAGAACAGTGCAGCGCCACTTTTCTTGCACCCTTTACTGCCCCTACACCCACCATGTGTGCGCTGTATTTAAAATACGGCGCACCGTGGCGCAGGGTAGGCAATAGCATCATTTTTTATGATGCCATTGATGTACTCTACAGGAGTAGTGCCAACATTTTGGCGCTACTCCTGCAGAGTACATAGGGGCCCATTGTAAACAATGGTGTGCCCCCTTTTAACACCTGCTCTGAGCAGGCGTTAAAAGTGCCGAAAAAAATGACTTATGCCATTTTTTCGGCCCCCCCTAAAAAAGGGGGAACGCCCCCTTTGCATACATTATGCCTGGTGCAGGCATAATGTAGTGCAAAGGGTTACAAAGTGGCACAATAAAAGCATTGCACCACTCTGTAAATATGGTGCAGTGATTTGGGCCTTAGCGTAAAAAAAATTATATAATGAAGCAAATGTGGCGCAAGGAGATGCTACGGGCTCTTAAATATGCCCCAAAGAGCTTATATTAGCTTATATCCATCCATCCATTCATCCAACCATCTATCCATCCATTAGCCTATCTTAAAAATAAAAAAATGTGGAGTGGAACCAATAAAGCAGTAATTGCAATAACCCCACTGAAAATAAAATATAAAATAAAATATCATAACAAATATAGATAAGATGTCGTGGTCGTTTTATCCGAAAAAGAAGTGGCCTTTGTGGAGATAGCTTTGTGCGGTGGGTCTGAACGTGGCTTGAAAGGGACACGCACTTTATATACAGAAATCAAATGCACTACTGGGGATATGTTTAACAGAGTCTTTTCTGTCAATAATTAATATTGCAATCAGACACCAGGCCGAGATGCACTGTACATGACTGTCAGATTGAGAGCAGGCCGGCGGCACTGGGACCTTACACAAAATGAAAATGTCACTGATGCAATGTCTCCAGCCCCTCAAGCAACCTTCCCCAGGCCCTCCGCAGACACTGGAAGTCCAATCATCGTGCACATCTCTTTATAATTAAGGGATGTTTAATTATACACACTGTGGGGCATTTCGAGTTTATAATGCTGTGATGGATGTGTCAATCAAAGGGAAGTATGGTAATTCACGGCACCCCTTGGTGTTTTGCATGCGAAATACTTTATTAAACACCTGTTTAAGGGGCCATTAAGAGACACTAGACAATTTTGATTAATGGATTATCCTATTAGAATGGGAGCATTTCAACTCCCAGTTTATGGTCGGGGGTGGGGGGAGCGTGAAAACTGCTGAAGAATTCAGCACTCCATCAGGTTACCCTACACACAAGAGTGACAAGGTATCTTGTTTTTATTATGTATTCTCTGTTCTGCTTAATCTGTTTTGGCTGCATGTAAAATATTGAATCTAGAAAATCAGTTGTTAAAATACACATACAAAATATTGAACATAATTACCTTGCAATTGTTTCCCTCTGACTTTACAGTTTATTTCTGAACGGGATGAGGTAACCCCTTTAATTTATGAGGCTATTACCCGTGCTTAATTTGTAAATAAAGAGGTGCCGGTGCTCAAAGCCCTTCCCTTAAAAACGAGGCTGCTGTAATTAAATCTGCCAGCACTGAATACGGAGCATCGTAATCCTGAAGCCATCTCGGGCCTCTTCAATCCATTTACGGCCACCCCTGCCCCTTCAGCTCATCCTGCAACTTTCTACTTTCTCCCTTTATGACGCGTTTTAGTTTTTCCTTCTTCCGTCTTTCCCATGTGTGTCTTTTGCTCGCAGCAAATGCTTGAGGCAGAAGAATAAGCGCCGGCCCTCACAAATAAGTGCCAGTGCTCAGCACCGGAAACAACAAGCACAAATTAAGCACTGGCTATTACACGTCATAAGGCACTCTGCGACCACACAGACGAACACGACCAAAGTCTGAGTTCCCTTACAATGAAAGTGATGTGTATGTATCTATGCAGGGGTAAGTGTATAGAAGGACACACATGTGCTTTACAGTATCCAGTCTATGTGTCGTAGAAATAAAGTCTGTAGTGTGAAAGTGAACTGAGAAATAAGCAGTTTGTAATTTGCTGCAAATACACGTTAAGCAGTTTAATGTAAATCACTCTCAAAATGTGCTCTGGACTAGAATGTGTGGTAATTTATAGCTAGAGTCCTGGGGCCAGATGTATCATTATTTTGAATAGCGATTACCTAACTGTGATTTTCTGCAATTAGGTAATCACTGTTTGAATGTCTGAAACTCCATGAGTTTCATTTAGAGTTTCCCAACGGCTCGCAAATCGACCTATCTCATTAATATTCATGGAGTAGGTCGCAATTTGCAACCCATTAGGAAAAGCAAACATCACAGGGATGGTGGCCTGCTGGGCTCAGCAGACCACCATGTCTGTGGTTGCTTTTAAATAAAACTATTTTTTTTAATGCAGCCCATTTTCCTTAAAGGAAAAAATTAAAAAAAATATTTTCGTTTTTTATAAGTTGGCAGTGGTCCCTGGGACCACTGCCTGCTCTTAAAAAAAGTTTTCACTACCATTCGCAAAGCGGAAGTGGTCCCTTGGTGGTAAAATGTGAACGTTTGCGACCGCAAAAATGCATGATAGATATGGCCCCTGGTTCTTCTAGAAACATGCCACTCTAATTCATTAATAGCAGCAGCGGGAATCTCCATAGCCTAAAGACGAGGAAGGGTAGGGTAAGATAGTTCCTTCTTTATTCCATTGCGGGCAGCTGCTTTTCTTCTAAAGACCTGCCGTTCACACTGTCTGCTTACTCTGGCTGCAGGCAATGTCACAACTAAGTAATTATGGTAGAGTAGTTTCTTGTGATTACAGGTAAGTAGTGATGCATAATTAAGTTGCAATAAGGAAAGGTTGCAGTTCAGCTATTGAAGGCGTCTGCCTACTTTAGGGAGGCTAAAGTGCTCCCAAGTGTAGATTATAAAGGCGTTACAAGTCACTTCTGGGTGCATCGCTCCCTCACCAGATACACCATCAAGGTTGATTAATTAATTATACTTTTTCCCACTACCACTTGCTCATTGTCTGGACCCTCAGTGTGGATCTTTATCTGAGAGTGGCTGTAAGACATTTATAAGCTGCAAAAAATACCTTAAAAATATAAACTTATTAATAAGTCAGTTTTCTTGAGTCAATAAAGAGGGTTTTGGTAGTTTTGAAGTATTTATTCAAATGAACGGATGAATATAATTTTTATTACTCGAGTAGAAGGTTACAGAAACCCGCATATAGTGTGTTCTGAATCTGTCCCTAGTCTGTTCGTCTCTGTCTTACAAAACTGTAGTAAATTGGAATAATACTGGCTCATATTCTGGAAAAGTTAGAAAATAACATTCAGTTTGTTACATGAGCTAAAATTCTCACAGTTATCTATCTCATGTGTTTACTACTATCATACTGTTCTGAGACAATTTATCGACTCTTTTTTTCTCAGCCTCAATATAATATCTGCAGCAGAATGAATGACTGTTGTATCTAGTATCTCTGTAGCCTGACAGTTCTCTGCACTCAAACCTACTCTCCTTAACTGATGCAGTCAACTCAGTGCGGTCACTCTAGAATATCGTCTCAATCTTTCTATAGCTCCGTTGTTCTATGATGCTCTCTAATCATCTGTGGCTCTCTGCGGCAGAAGTAGTGGCCCAAATCACTGTGGTCGATTCTCGCTCTCTATCTTCTAGCACTCCCCTCTGTTCTTTCCCTAGAGCACCTTTTATAATTATTTTGATTGTTACACTTATTAACAAAGATACACATATCTTGAGATGTTGCAGAATTAAACAATTCTTCTCTTGACAAGCAGCAGGGATTGGATACTCGTACTTCCTTTCACCTGCATTCCTTCACCTCTGCAAGAACAATTTTACATACATAAGTGTAGCGCCTACTCAATTCACATTATTTATAAATGTTAATGTTACACACAAGCAGTTGTTATTTTCTAAATGCATTTCAGCGCATACCAAAGCAGTTTAGTAGGTGGGTAAGGATGTTTTATTGTTTTAAGACAAGCTTATAGCATCTTTCAAGTCAAGAGGTTATAGAGGAAACATTTAAAAGAAATATGTGCCAGCCTAGAATGTTCTGCAAATCATGCAGCACGGGTTACGTAATGTTCACTACAGTTCATTCTTATGTTGGTGATTAGTATTCTGATTTTAATTTTCTGTTGGGGACCGTATCAACATTAATGTGTACTGTGATGATGCAGAGGCAGAGGTCTGCAGTCTGAGTGACACCCTGAGGTTACATTATCCCGAGGTGATATGCAATACCATTTTATGTAATATAGTGCACGTTTTTCATAGCTGACAAACTGACATGCATTCTGACAACTTTAGCCAATCCAGACCATTTAAAGAAAAGTACTTTTTTATTCTGGGATTTGTAGACTCCTTGCAATAATGGAACCTACAGTTTCTATCCTGCAAATGGTAGTGTAATAATAATACCCTTGACTAGTTAAAGCTGTCACAATTGACATTACACTACAGCTCAACGTTTATTTAAAAAAAAAAACACAGCCATTGGAAAAGTGGATATCTTGAGGAGCTTATCTTTGGGGAAAGATACGGCTGATGCTGATTGGTCTGCTGTTGATGGGTCACACAGCATATCTTCCCTTGATATAAATTAGCTGTTAGCTATTCTCCACATTACTTTTGCCTTGGAATAATAAACAACTGAGGATGGTTGTCGCTGCAAACCAGCGTGACCTCTGGTGTGATAGTCCTAGCCTGAAGGATCAGATACTTGTTTCTTATATTTTTATAACATGAAGCAGTACTTGCATATGCTAAAGTATCAACAAGAGCAAACAAATATGGTGATAAATGCATAATCTCAAGTCCATAAATGTTATATGCTTCTATAACTAAAAACAATATAACATGTCAGCTTATACAGTAAGCACCCATGATGTTATGGCAGCATCCATAACAAAAACAATATGTCAGCTTGTATAGGAGAAATGATACTAATATTTCTGCATGTGCCTAAAACTTCACACTTTATTCTAAAGGAGATAAAAGACCCTGTAAGCAGTCACATAATTAAAACAGAAGAAGCCTAAACTGGACCCGTCACAGTGTTCACAGTCTGGTAAGTATTGTGAAGGAGTCAAGCGTGGCTTCCTGTGAGTGCCAGCCCAGCGACAGGGGGTGACTTGGGTGCTGGTAAAGTGACATCTCTACCCACTTGTGATAAATTATTACAGGTGAATAGTGAAATTTTTCTTATTCTAAGCTTGTTCAGACATCAGCAATAAATTGCAATAAGAAAACAATTAATATGCTTTTATAAGGCATTGCCATCTCTTTCACATTATAAGTCACCTCTGTGCCTTTGTAAAGCAATGAGCATCTAGGGCCATATGTACGAACACTTTTTCCTATAGACACAGAATGGGTAAAAACCTTTGCTACATCTGGCCCCGGTCTTATGCTCTACACAGCCCAGAACTCCAAACTGACTTAAAATGTCCTCATTATCTACCGCTGTGTAAATATTATTTTACTTAGAATATGTATACGCATGCTTCTTGTTTGTTTCTCACTGCAGGTGTGTGCCTATGTCAGAACACAGCTGTAATGTGACAATGCCACTGCTTACTTGCAACAAACTGTTACATGTGAGTAAAAATGTCATAGAAATTCTCCAGAAGACAGAAAAGAGTTTTCACTCTCTCCCACTACAGTAAGAGGTTTCGCTAGCTCACGCACAACCCTCCCACACTGAGGAAGAGCCACACATGAGCTAGCTGCGCTAAGCTGACTACCCAGCAGGACCAGACTGGCCGTAGCAGGCATCAGGTGTTTTCCCAGAAGGCAAAAAGGGTGGGGGGTAGTTTTGCAGCAGTGGGGGCTGGTTTTGTCACTGGGGGTCGGTTTTGCAACAGTGCTGCAAACTCAGCCCCCAGTAACAAAAGTAGCAGTACTTTACACTTGCACCAACTGGGGGGGCTGGTCTGACAAATTTCCAGGGCTGCTTTGGGGTTCTAGTCCTGGCCCGCTACCCCCACTTGTTACAAACATGGATCTTCCACCTAGCATCACTCCACAGTATAAGAATGATGAAGTAGGCCATATTGATAATAGAGGCAGGGGTTCATGACTCAGCTCAGTGGTTTACTCATTTCTCAGCCACTTGACAGAGGCTGGGGAATATGGAGAACAAATATAACGAGCACTGGCAAAACCAATAGATCTGGTTTCAATGTGGCAATGCAAGCAAACACGGGCATGTAGAAATAATATTGTGGTCTGTCTTTCTCATCTATAGGACGTGGAATGAGTTAAAGTCATTGTTAGACCTGTCAGCTTAGGGTGTCTTCCCCTTAACATTTTCCTTCATCCGTCTCGTTTTTGCTGGAGTTAGGACTCTCTGCACTTTACCAGTGGTAAAGTGCTTGTGATCTTTCCTCTAAACATATATGAATTAGCTTACCCCCTAACAGGCATATTTAGTTTACTTGTAGGTCCCTAGTAAAGTAGTACCACATATACCCAGGGCATGTAAATGAAATGCTACTAGTAGGCCTGGAGCACTCACTGCCCCACCCACTCAAGTAGCCCTTTAAACATGTCTCAGGCCTGCCATTGCATCCTGTGAGTGAAGTTTTAAAACTGTCAGTTCATCCGGGCCTTTGCCAGGCCTAATTCCTAATTTTTAATACATATGAGTCACTCCAGTTAGGCCCTAAACAGTCATAGGGCAGGGTGTAGTGTATATAAAAAGTTGAACATGTACTTTTGAGTTTTACACGTCCTGGTAGTGAAAAGCTTGAAATTCCTGTTTCACTTCTGTGAGACGTACTTCTCCTGTAGGATAACATAGGGTTAACTTATTACAATTAATACGTGATAATTTTCAATTGGGAGCAGATAGGAATATTGAGTTAGGTGTCTAAGGGATTGTAAATCAAAACCCTCGTTAATGGTAAAGTCGGATTTAAAGTCATAGCTCTGAAAGTGCCACTTTAAAAAAGTTGGCAGGTTCTTTTCCTAATCATATAGGCCCATATTTATACTTTTTGACGCAAAACTGCGCTAACGCAGTTTTGCGTCCAAAAAATTAGCACCGGCTAACGCCATTCTGAAGCGTCATGCGGGCGCCGTATTTATCGAATGACGTTAGCCGGCGTTAGCCGCCGGCGCCGTCTGGTGTGCGTTAAAAAAAACGACGTAAACCAGGCAGCGCCGGCGTAGGGGGATATGGGGCTTGGGCGTCAAGAAATGGGGCAAGTCAGGTTGAGGCAATTTTTTCGCCTCAACCCAATTTGCGCCATTTTTTTTCACTCCCAACCCCCATAGAAATGACTCCTGTCTTAGCAAAGACAGGAGTCATGCCCCCTTGCCCAATGGCCATGCCCAGGGGACTTCTGTCCCCTGGGCATGGTCATTGGGCATAGTGGCATGTAGGGGGGCACAAATCAGGCCCCCCTATGCCACAATTTTTTTTTTAAAAAAACACTTACCTGAACTTACCTTAATGTCCCTGGGATGGGTCCCTCCAGCCTTGGGTGTCCTCCTGGGGTGGGCAAGGGTGACAGGGGGTGTCCCTGGGGGCATAGGAGGGCACCTCTGGGCTCCTTCAGAGCCCACAGGTCCCTTAACGCCTGCCTTTTGCAGGCGCTAAACAATGGCGCAAAAGCGGGCGTACGTAATTTTTTTTGACCCGCCCACTCCCGGGCGTGAATTTTGCCCAGGAGTATAAATCCGACGCACATGCCTCGGAGTCGATTTTTTAGACAGGAACGCCTACCTTGCATATAATTAACGCAAAGTAGGTGTCCACGCAAAAAAATGACGCTAACTCCATGGACTTTGGCGCTAGACGCGTCTAACGCCAAAGTATAAATATGGAGTTAGTTTTGCGTCGGAATTGCGTAAAAAAAAACGACGCAATTCCGGCGCAAACGGAGTATAAATATGCCCCATAGTGCCTGCGGGCTGCATCCTGAGTCTGAGTATTGCTCCCAGGCAGTGAGACAAAGGGCAATAGGCGTTGGCAGGATGGACCATCTCTGACTTGATGATGGAGCGGAGTTATCACCTACCACCCTTGCACATTGTTAGACCTGGTATCCTTGGCGTGGTTTTCCCCTGACATTTTGCATTCAGACCACCTGTTTTGCTGAGTTTTTGCTGGCCTTAGGATTCTGCACACTTGACCACTACTAGCCAGTGCTAAAGTGCATGTGCTATTTCCCTAAAATGTGGTAACATTGGCTTATCCCCAATTGGCATATTTAGTTTATTTATACTTCCCTAGTAAACTACACTACCCTTGCCCAGAGCCTGTAAATTGTAAATTAAATGCTATTAGCGGGCGTGCAACCCTCTTTAGTAGCCCTTTAAACTTGACTCAGGCCTGCCACTGCAGAGTCTGTGTGCAATTTTGAGCTGCCATGTCGACCTGGCAAAATAACCCTTTTTGCCCAGCTCAAACCTTCCTTTTTAATATCTATGTCACCCCTAAGGTAAGCCCTAAGCAGCCCCAAGGGCTGTGTATTTAAAAAGTAGGACATGTATTTTTTAGTTTTACATGTGCTGGTAGTGAACAATTCTTGATTTTTTGTTTCACTACTGCAAGCCCCATCTCTCCCACATGTTAACATTGGGATTACCTCATCACATTAATTAAGTGTAATTCACAATCTGGAAGAGATAATGTTAGAAATGGGGCCTTTGGTTGGCAGTCAGGTTACCCCCTGTCCAAGCAAGGACCCTCTCTCTAGTCAGGGTAAGTCACACACAATCCAAATTATCCTGTGCCCACCCTCTGGTAGCATGGCACTGAGCAGTCAGGCTTAACTTAAAAGGCAATGTGTAAAGTATTTGTGCAATAAACCATGCAATAACCCAGTAGAAACACCACAAAAATACACCACACAGGTTTAGAAAAATATAAGCTATTTATCTGATTAAATGCACGTCAAAACGATCAAGATTTGATAAGTACACGTTGAAATATCACTTTAAAAAATGATAAAAAGAGTCTTAAGTTCTTAAAAAGCAATAAGTGTCTCTTGTAAGCACAAAGTACCTGGTTTGCATCTAAATTATCCCCAAGGGACCACAGAGGAGGAGATGCGTGGAAAACGGGGAGGTGTGCGTCGGTTTCTCCGGGCGCACACAGATGATGCGTCAATGTTTTTCCATGCAGCAAGGGCTTTGTGTCGATTTACAGCGCGCAGGCTTGAATCCTCCTCGGCTTGCAGGATATTTGGATGCCCCAGGTGCGATGCAGCGAAATCCTGGGCATGCTGGATGAAGTCACAGGAGCTGCGTTGATCCGGTGGGCGATGCAGGAAACTTTCTGTCACGAATCAGGCGCTGCATTGATTCTTCCTTGCAGGAAGTCGAGCTGGGTCATTCCGGCTCTGCAATGCATCGATCCAGTGGGCCGTGCGATGAAGTTCCGGTTGCAACGCTGGCGCTGTGTCGATCTACACTCGGGGAGCCAGGCTGCGGTTTTCCGGCAGGCATGCAGTGATTTTTGCGCCGCGGTGCAGGCTGTGCATCGAATCCGGCAGGCTGTACATCGATTTTTCACCGTACAAGGAGTTCTTTGCAGAAGTGAAATCTTTTTGGCCCTGAGACTTCAGAAACAGGAGGCAAGCTCAATCCAAGCCCTTGGAGAGCACTTCTCAGTAGAGCCAGAGGGCAGCAAGGCAGAAGGGCAACAGCAAGTCTACAGTCCTTTACAGCAAAGCAGTCAGGTGAGTCCTTTAGGCAGCCAGGTAGCTTCTCTTAGCAGGTTCTGGTTCGGAGTTCCTTTCCCAGTAGGTATCTTGTCAAGAAGTGTCTTGTCAAGCAGAAGTGTCTGAGTTGGTAGGGTCAGAGGCCCTGTTTAAACACCCAAATGTGCCTTTTAAGTGGGGGAGACTTCAAAGAGTGGCTTAGAAGTGCAAAAGGTCCCCTTTCAGTTCCATCCTGTCTGTCAGGGTCCCAGTGGGGGGTTTGACAGTCCATTGTGTGAGGGCAGGCCACTGTCCTTTGACATGTAAGTGTCAGGCCCTCTACCCTCCCAACCAAGGAAGACGCATTCAGTATGCAGATGTGTTCAGGTGTGACTGGGCATCCTGTGTTTGGGGTTGTCTGAGTGAAATGCACAAGGGAGTTGTCAACTAACCCAGCCAGACGTGGATTGGAGACAGACTGGAAGGCACAGAAGGATTTGAGTGTAAAGAAATGCCCACAGTGGCATTTCTAGAATAGCAATATTAAACTCAACTTCGCCAATAAGCAGGAGTTTCTATTACCATTCTGGCCATACTAAATATGACATGGTTACTCCTTTCAGGTCAGAATCTACCACTGAAACAGTATATGAGTGTAGCCCTAATGCTATCCTATGAAAGGAGCAGGCCTCACAGCAGTGTAAAATGAATTTAGGACTTTTACACTACCAGAACATATAGAACACATATGTTCATGTCCTGCCTTTTACCTACATAGCACCCTGCCCTATGGGCTACCTTAGGGGTGACTTACATGTAGAAAAAGGGGAGGTTAAGGCTTATAATTACTTATAAATGCCAAGTCAAAGTGGCAGTGAAACTGCACACACAGGCCCTGCAATGGCAGGCCTGAGACATGGTTAAGGGCTACTTATGTGGGTGGCACAGGCCCACTAGTAGTATTTATTTTACAGGCCCTGGGCACATGTAGTCCACTTTGCTAGGGACTTACAAGTAAATTAAATATACCAATTGGGTATGAGCCAATGTCACTATGTTTTAGGGAGAGAGCATATGCACTTTAGCACTGGTTAGAAGTGGTAAAGTGCACAGAGTCCTAAAGCCAGCAAAAAATGAAGTTAGAAAAAGAGAAGGAGGAAGGCAAAAAGTTTTGGGGTGACCCTGCAGAAAGGCCATTTCCAACAGATAACTTTTTTGAGTTTGGTGTCCCTGGAATCACAATTTAAAATCACAACTTATGGTGAAGGCGGATTTTAAGTTGCAATTCTAAAAATGCCACTTTTAGGAAGTTGGCATTTTCTTGCCTTTGCCATGTGGCACCTACTGCCTCTCTCTAATCACGCTTAGGGTGGGGGTGCAGCCGGGCTTTGTATATTCCTCCTAGACAACCACATGCAAAGGGCGCTTAGGTATGACTTGAAGGGCCATCTGTGTCCTGAAGGGCCATCCTGGGCAGGATGGGAAGAAGCAGCTGGGTGCATCCTCACTTGCACATGAATAGGCTGCACACTCCATTGTAATTAGACTGGAGCCAGGGCAGAAAGAGCAGGAACTCTGTGCACTTCGAAGGCATCTCTTTGAAGTCTCTCCACTTCTAAGGCACAAATGGGTATAAGTACTGGACCTCTGACACCACAAACTCAGTACACTTCTGGACCCGTGGATACTCTGCCAGAAAGAAGGACTGCTCTGCTGCTGGGTTGGAGACAGCAGGCATAGACTTTCACTCTGCTTCGGAGCACCCTAGCTGGGTGCTCAGTCCAATCCTAACGCTGTTTTCATGCTGCCAGGATTGGACCCAGGGCAGGCTGGGAGCCTCTGTCTGAAAAAGCGAAGCGGTGCAGAGCACATCACCGGCACAGCACGTAAGGTAAGTTTTTTTTATTAATATATTTTTTTATTGTTGCTGTGCCCCCCCACACTCCCGCCATGTGCCGCCCACCCCACCTTTACGCTCCACGAGCCGCCACTGGCTGCAGCTGAAATGACAAATCGCTGCAGCTGCGTGGATTGGAACCGGCGCATCAGCCCCAATGCCTGGATCGGAATCAACGCATCACCTCTCCAGCGTGGATTGAACTCAGTACAGTGCCTTCAGAACTGCTGCAGTTCGGGCCTACCATATTCTTGCTGTTGCATGGAGAAAATCAATGCATCTATGCTACTTCATGGGAAAGATGAATGCATCACCTCCAGAAAGGGAATCAACACCAATGCATTGCTTCATTCTGCTCCCACATTCTTGGCTTTGAAGCACCCAGGATTAAGGTATCCTGACTCAGCGGGCCCAACCTGGATCCTTGGGATCGGCCCACTCTCCTTCGTAGTCAGCCTGAACTTTTGACTTTGTCCTGGTCCGGTATAACCAGATATCCCCAGTTGGTGCTTCTGGTTTCTAAGCGCTACTTTACAGTTTATCAATTAAAAATTCATAGCTCAAGTTGTATTTATTGGATATTTGGAACGTTGGTCCTGTTGTATTTATTAAATCAAGTTCTATTTTTCTAACCAAGTTTGATAACTTTTGTGTGGTGTTTACAATGTTTTTGCTGTATGAAGTGTTGCACAAATACTTTATACATTGCCTCTTAAGTTAAGCCTACCTGCTGTGAGCCAAGCTACAAGATGGTGAACACAGAATAATTTAGGGTGTGTTTCTAACTCGGATTGTGGTTTGTGCTTACTCAGGGTACATTAGTCCTTTTTTACCCCGGCAAGCTGCAGTCAGGACATAGAGGCAGAAAATTCTGAACACCATCTGGGGGTGGAAACCTCTAGAACCTTCTCCTACTGCAAAGTGGGCACCAGGTATAAATAATGGACACTCAGACTCAAATCTTCAGTATACCTCAGGACCTGGGGAGACTGCTTGTTTTGCTTTCCTTCTCTTATCTTATGACCGAGCTTCACTTCTTAGTTTAAAAAAGACATTTATTGTTATTATCACTTCACCACAAGGTTCCTGAAAGACAAGATTAGTAGGTTGGAAGCACACGTTTAAAAGTAGTCGCAGCAATGAAAGCAAAATATATCAAAGTACTTCTCAGTTGGGGGCGTGGCCTGGCCGCCGGGCAAGATAGCCGACACCAAGTGAGGCTCCGCCGGGCCTCGGGCTAAAACTTCGTTTATCGTTTATCCTGTGGACGGCTGCGGCGAGGGCGGGCCTGGAGGTGCCTCCCCGGGAGCCCTGGAGACAATTGGAGCATCGCGGGGCGGCCGAGTTCGGCGCCACGGTCGAGCTCAGCGTGGGCAGGCCTGGTGCTGTCCTCTACCCCTTGTGCACTTTTGTGGCGAGGGGAGGAGAAGAACTGCAGCCGCTCCCGGCAATTGTGCACAGCCGGGAGCGAGAGTGTACGCAAGGGCCTGGTGGGCGGCTGATCGGGCCGCGGCCCTCGCGGCTTCGGTGCCCAGGCTGTTGGATACCCCTTGGGGCTTCCGCGGCCCCGCGCCGGTGGAGGCTTTCCCTTTTGGGCCCTGCAGCCCTTTGGATGCACCGGCCGCCTGCTGAGGATGATGATGCCTGGCCTGGGATAGGCCGGGGGAGCGCCTGGAGCGGGCCTACGTGAATGCTGGTGGGTCCTAGGAGACGGGACAGACCCGAGAATCGCGGCGCCTGGGAGCCTTTGGCGCAGGAGAGCGGACGGCTGAGGAAGGCTGTGGCCTAGCTTGGGGACGACCCCCTCGGATCCCCGGGAGGGGCTGCCTGACCACAGGGGAACCTCTACTTTATTATACTTGGAAGGCCTGTTTGGAGCTCCCTTAGGCTGCTTACTGGACAAGCCTGGGACGGCCTGGCGGAAGCGAGCCACTCCAGCGTGTGGAAACCTGCTGAGGGCCTGAAGCTGTGCCGGGCCCTTATATCGCGGAGTCTGGGCTCGATGGGTGAACTGAATACCTACTGTGATGTGGAGTCTCTTGGCTGAGATTGAGGGCCGGAGAGTCGCTTGTGGGTGCCAACGTGATTTGATCTGTGGTGAGACTCGCTGTGGGTTGGACTTCGACTGGGGCTCGGTGAGATGAGTGGGGCAGCCGGAAGAATGTTTTTTGCAGTAAAAGCCCACTGCCCTGGTCAATTCTTGACGCTTTGGTGTGGTCGGGAGGCCATGTACGCTGTGCTGAACTATGGGCAAGTCTGATCACCGACAGGCGAAACTCACCTTTGAAGGTGGGAAAAAGAGAAGTGCTGCCTCTGCTTCCCAGTCCAGTGAAGTTGATATTGGAGAAGAGAGCCCGGAGGTCTCTGTGCGGTCCATGTTTCTAGAACTCAAGACCAGTCTGGCTGGTATCGATGCCAAGCTGGACCATGTGACGGAGCGGCTAGACCGCATAAGAGCCCGGGTTGATGATCATGATTCCCGATTTGAGGCATTGGAGTCACGCACGTCAGAGATAGATGATGCGCACCGGGGAGATAGAGACCAAATCTCACAAATGGAGCGTATCCTGGAGGTGATACGGAACAAGAACGAGGACTTGGAGGCGCGATCTCGGCGTAATAATATCTGTATTGTAGGACTTCCGGAGGCAACTGATATGGGTCGTATGGAAGACTTCGTTGAGAGTATGTTGTTGGAATTGTTTGCTGGCGAACTCTCCCGGATGATGGTGGTGGAGAGGGCACACCGGTCCTTGGGACCCCGTCCTCCACCGGGAACGCCTCCACGGCCAATTATCGCGCGCCTGTTGAACTATAGAGACCGAGATGCTGTCCTTCGCCTGGCGAGGGAGAGAAGGCCCCTAGTTTACAAGAACTCCGAACTTAACTTTTATCCGGATTACACCCCTGGTGTGCAGGCTCAGAGGCGCGCATTTCTGCCGACCAAACGGCTGCTGAGCCAGGCTGGAGTCGGGTTTGCTCTACTATATCCAGCCAGATTGCAGGTGCGGCACGAGGGAAAGGTGCTGTACTTCACGGACCCAAAGCAGGCGATTAAGTTTGCTAGGCGTTTGCCCAGGGAGCGCGGGGCTGCGGGGTCGGGAGGGCCGGGCGCCGAGGATGCTGATCTAAGTGACAATGACTAACCGGCTGTGATCGATTTAAGAGCATTGATTGGGGCTGCCGGGGGGTGCGCGGGGCCGCGTCTTGTGCGTTTATGTCCGTAGTGTGGTCTGCTACTAGACCCATGGGCCCCTCTCCCCCCGGTGTACTCTGGGTGGAGAGCTGATGGCCGACTACTGCCCCTGGGATGAGTCCTATTACTTTCTGCTTTCAATGTTGGGGGTGGGTCTTTGGGTTGAATGGGCAGGTTACTGTAAGGGTCCGATTGGGGGGCCTGTGTGGGTGGGGGAGGGCTCAGATCGCTGTTGATCGCAACATATTGGGTTCTACAGTTGTCATGGTTGGTTTTTATTTTTGTTTCTGGCAGGTGGAGGTGTGCTTGCTTGTGATGCTATGGATGTCTGTGGTATGGGATGAGAGGTGATGATGTGACGTTGATTCGTTGTCTGACGTGGAACGTACGTGGGCTTAATGATTGGAGGAAGGCTCGATTGGTGGCTGCATATGTTAAGCGACATAACATTGACATTTGTATGTTGCAGGAGACGCACTTGGTGGCGACCACGTCGGGTAGACTGAAAGCTGGGTGGGTTGGCGAGGTACCCTGCTCCACGTACTCTGGGTACGCTCGGGGAGTCGCAATTCAAATCCGAAAGGGGTTACAGTGGCGCACGCGCGAAGTTATTGCAGATCCAAATGGTAGATACGTCTTGTTGAGCGGGACGTTGCTCGACAGAGCCTGCCAGCTTGTGGCAGTGTATGGACCGAAGGTCGATGACCCAGAGTTCTTCCTGGAGCTGTGGCGACTTGTGGAGTCTCTGGGGGCTGGTGCAGTGATCTGGGGTGGTGATTTCAATGTGGTTTTGGACGCTCGGATGGATCGTGAGAGTGTAGCCAGAGTGCAGCACGTCTCAGCGGCAAAGACCCTGGCGGCAGTAATGCGGAGTGGCGAGCTGGTGGACCTGTGGAGACGGAAGCACGTAGATGTGAGAGAAGGAACGTGTCTGAATTATGTTCATAGCAGCTGGTCTCGTATAGACCGTTGGCTGAGTACTAGAGACGTGGAGGTCTGGACGAGAGCAGTAGATCACCTCCCCCGCACATTGTCGGACCACTCGCCGGTGAGGTTGGAGCTACTGATACCCAGTGAGCTGCGTCAGATGACTTTGTGGCGGTTGCCTAGTGGTGCGCTACGAGATGAGGCTTTTCGGGGGGAGGTCAGGGAGGCGATACAGTTATTTTTTTCTGAAAACTGCGGATCTGTGAACTCAGTGGGCACCGTATGGGAGACATTCAAGGTTGTTATTCGCGGAGTGTGTCTTTCAAAACAGCACGGTATTGTGAAGGCCATGCAACGGGAGATGGCAGATATTGAGGGAAGGCTTGTAGAATTGGAGAGGCAGTGGACTGCCAGTTGGTCGAGTGAGGTGCTCGCTGAGATACGACGTGAGGTGTCCCTGTATGAGGAAGCCTCTATGAGAGAACTATGCTTTGCTGGGAAACATGCCCAAGCTCGCCGGTATGGAGAAGGTGAGAGAGCGGGGCGAACACTCGTGGGCATGCTCCGTAGGCCTTGGGCCAGCAATTACGTCACAGAGGTTGTTGACGACGTTGGCGGAAGTGTGACTGGCTCGAATGATATCATGCAGGTATTTACTGAATATTTTGCGCGGCTCTACGCTGCCCCGGCGGGCCTAAGTGGGGAGGCTGTACGGACCTACTTTGAGGACATTGCTCTTGTCTGGTTCGAGGAGGTGCACAGGGCGTATTTAGATGAACCGTTCACTGTGGAGGAGGTATCGGCGGCGATTCGTGGGTTGCCAGGGGATAAGTCTCCGGGAGTGGATGGCCTTACCCCGGCGTTTTATAAAGAATATGTGGATATCCTTGCCCCATGCTTGTTGGAGGTTTATATGGAATCCCTGGAGGAGGGGTCGCTTCCGGCCTCCCTCCAGGAGGCCTTGTTGGTAACAATTCTGAAACCTGGGAAAGACCCGACTCATTGCGACTCGTACCATCCTCTTTCTATGATAAACATTGACAACAAAATTCTGTCAAAGATGATTGCGGCACGTCTGAAGCCCCTTCTTTCTCGGCTGGTGTTACTGGACCAGTCCGGTTTTGTTCCTGGAAGGTCCACGAGTCACAATTTGCGCACCTTTTTTGCAACGGCGGGGTCTTTGGGGGCTGGAGATAATGTGGCTGCAGTATTTCTTGACGCCGCCAAGGCCTTCGACTCCTTAGCCTAGGATTATATGTTTACGCTGCGCTCGTTTTGTGAAATGGATCCGTCTATTATATACTCTCCCTACCGCCATGTTGCGTCTTAATGGTGGCGTGTCGGCTGCGTTCCCGGTTGCGCGTGGTACGCGTCAGGGGTGCCCGCTGTCTCCCCTCCTTTTTGCGGTAGCTATGGAGCCTTTGGCGGCTAGGTTGCGACAGAAGTACAACGACAGAGGCTTGCAGTTTTGGCAACGGCCAGTTTTGATTTCATTATACGCTGATGATATCGCGTTGTATGTGCGGAACCCTGGTCAGAACCTGGATATTTTATTAGATGAAGTTGTGCGCTTTGGCGGCCTCTCTGGTATCACTATCAATTTTTCAAAATCGATGGTATTGCCTTTATCCCCCAATGCGACGCGATTTGATTCTCGATACCCTCTGGTATGGGCAGAGGGGCTGGTGCGTTATTTGGGCATCCAGCTGTGTCGAGATGTTGACACATTGTGACACGCTAATTACGGCACTGCACTGGCATGGTTGGAAGAAAAGGTTGAGATTTGGCGCGCTCTGCCTCTCTCGCTAATTGGACGCATTGCCTTAGCTAAGATGGTAGTGCTCCCTAAGTTCTTGTACTTGTTTGTGAATCTTCCACTCCCACTCGCTAAGGGCTACCTACGGAAGTTGCGAACCGCGCTAATCTGCCTGGCGTGGGCGGGACAACAGACGCGGATTTCCTGGGAAAGACTGACACTGTCGTTTGAACTAGGTGGGCTTGCTGCTCCGGACCTGGAGCTTTATTACTATTGTGCGCAGGCTCACTTTACGTATTATTGGCTGAATCCGATCCGTTATATGCCGCATTTGGCGCCTGAGAGTGATTCTGTGTGGCCAGATGGCTTGGTACGTATGCTTGGAAACCAAGTGCAGTCCCGGGTCACGGGAATTGATACGGTAGCAAGTACAATGAGAGCGTGGGAGGCGTTGGGACGACGCTCTGGGGTTACTGCTCCATTTGCCTCCTTGCTGCCCGTCATGGTGGTTGCAGACGCTAGGATGTTCCGAGATGGCGGGGTGCGTAGTTTTCTCCGCGCTGCTGGCTTGACTGAATTAGGAGATTGGCTGGAGGACGGACGTCTTCTTGACGTCTCGGATGCTCTGGCTGGCTGCGAGGGCACGGCGCTGTAGCGCCTGTGCGCTCTTCGAGTTCGAGCTATGTTGCGTGCCCGATTTCTCAACTTGCCCGGAGCCCTGTCAGAGTTTCGAGCTTTGGAGGTGCTCTGCAGTGCGCGGTCCCCCGACAAGCTGGTGACCAAGCTGTATAATTGCATGCAAGAGCAGAGAGGTGGTCCTGGGGAGCCCTCCAGAATTGCTTGGGAGGAAGAATTGGGCGAACCCATCACTGTGGCTGTGTGGCGCGGGTGCTGTGCGCATATGAGAGTGTTGTCCACGAACTACAGGCTGCGTCTGCTGCACTTTAAGTTCCTGCATCGCCTCTATTATACACCCAGGGGGCTTCACTCTATGGGCCTGCATTCAAACGCGTGCTGTGCTCGCTGTCGGGCTCCGGATGCAGGCTTTTTGCATCTGGCATGGGAATGTGCGGAAGTACATGATTTCTGGGTGGAAGTCTGGCAAGCTATCACTATCATGGTTGATTCGGAGCTCTCTCCCTCCCCCAGGGTTGGGTTGCTTGGATGCGTGGACGAGATCCCGGGGCCGCACAGGCGTTTGGTGGGTCTGCTTTTGCTGCTGGCCAAGAGATGGGTTGCCATGTGTTGGGGTAGGAGGAGGGCTCCGCGCAAGTCTGAATGGTTACGAGATGCTGCCTACTGCCATGACCAGCTGGTGGTCTTTTGGGATCTCATGCCTGGGGGGTCTCGCCCTAGAGACATTTGGGCCCCCTTCAATAGCTACCTGGCTGCCTGCAGTGTGTAAGTGATGCGGTTGGAGATGCCCACGGGAGAGACTCATCCCCCTTCCCATGGATTCGGTATGATCTTATGCTGCTGAGACGGAGTTGCGTGGTCTGTTCAGTGCTCCACCTGCCTATTTGAGTGTTATGTTTTTTGTCGTTTTCTCCCCTCTGCTAGGTTCCGCTAAGTTTCTCTGTTGCTTATGAACCTCTTTTAAGCTGGCACTGGTGACCTTGTTATTTGATGACTGAAGAGGAAACTTGTGGATGCGCCCCTTGATATTGATGCTCACTGTGAGACATATTATTGGAATTTTTTCTTTGCCGTTTGGGGCAGCGATGGGATGAGAGGGATCACTATATTATTTTGTTATTACTAAGACGAGGGGACCTGTTTATGTTATTGTATGTTATTATGTGTAATAAATTCAATAATTTTTTTTTAAAAAAGTACTTCTCAGTTGCAATGTACACAGCAAATACATGTGATTATATTATAGCATAACTTCAAAGCAAAGCATAAAAGTCAAAATTGCATCACCGTAGGACCTATCACTCCGCTTCATCTTTCTAATGCCTGCAAGTTGATGACTCCGGTTCAACTGCGAGAAAGAGATTTTCCACCCAAACGGGAGACAGGCAACTGACGTCCGTTCCTGCCTGAAGTCCTGGAAGATCTTTCTCGCTGCTTCCCAGGTCCACCATTAAAAGCAAAAATGCTTGTTCAATGTGGGAACCGAATAAACCTGGAGAGTGGCCAAGTCTCCAAACTTCACTCGTTCCCAGACAGGATTCAGAGGTAAACAAAAACCTACGCTCTCTTATCAGCTAGGGTTTGATGTGAATTCAATTTGAAAAACACAGCTTGGTCTATCATGTGGAAAAACACAGCTTGGAAAAACACAGCTCATCTGCAATGTCTCAACTGCAATGTCTAACTCCACGTTAAAGCCAGTAGGCAGCTAACCTAAATACTAAATGTAATGTCTAATGCCACGTTAAAGCCAATAGGCAGCTAAACTGAATACAACATGTAATGTGCTACTGGTGAACATTGAGCAACTAATATGCACAGTGGTGAAACACAAAGTCATTGGTCAAACACAATTAATAGCATAACACTGCTACTCTGTTGGCCTGCTGACCTGTCGCCCTGCTGCCTGAGTGAATAGCTGGACCTGCATCTTGAATCCAGGACCACCAGCACAGCTGTGGTCCTGTGCAGCAGAACCGATGCAGCACAATGCATCTCCTCAGAGCCGCATCGGAATCACTGCAGCTTGACGCCTCGCCGACACCGGGCATTGCAGTGCCACTTGAAATCTCCTCAGAACTGCTGCTACATGACTCATTGTTATAATGTTCACTTTGTCTTCCTTATCTTGCATCTAACACTCATCCTCGATACAGGCCTTCGCATTGCAAGCCCCCTCATCGACTGCATCCTCAACGAAGATGCAGGACTTTACATCGCAACCTCGTAGCTCTTCGGAACTACGGGTGTGCGATGCATCTTCAGTGCAGAACTGTGCATTGCAAGCCCCTCATCAACCGCATCCTTCACAAGTAAGGAATCTGTATCGCATCTCAGCCCCACAGCTACTAAGAACAGTCGCTTCGTGATACAACTTTGACGCAGGATCTCTCAAAGTTCCACAAATCAGGACTTAAGCTATTTTTGTTCAGGGGGCCTCACTTGATCCCTGTATCTGGCTTATGCTCCATCACAGTTGGCCTGAACTTGTGACTTTGTCCTAGTGTGGTGCGACTAGATGACCACAGTTGGCGCTTAATGATTTTAGGCACTATTTTCACCTCAATCTTTAAAGTTGCATATCTCTAGTTTCACGGATTGGATTTTTGTCATTTGGGTCTCAAATAATTTATTACATTTTACTCTATATTTCTAAATTGGTACAAGATTTTTTGTGTTTCAACTTTATTACTGTTTGAAGTGCTGCATAAATACTTTACTTTGTCTCTCAATCTCTCAAAGAGCAGTAGTTCTGAGACAATCTTAGATTGCTATTGGTTATACTCCAAATCAGTGTCTCTGCAGTCTTTTCCCTTCCCTCATTTTTCCTTGAGTTCCTATCCAACATAATATTAGTTAGTACCTTGATTGGAACAGATGGAAGATTGGGATTGTCAACTATAGTTATTTTGGGGAATTACACTAGTATCCTGTAAATGTACCCTGCACTGTTCATTCCACTGTGGCAATGACCTACATGTTTAGGTGAAAACATGTTTTTTCACATTTTGTTTACGAATAAACTTTATTGGTTTATAGGAGTAAGACATAGACAGTACATCACATTGCATCTTACATTTAGTGTCATGTAATTTTGCAGTTCTCAGTTTCTGTAAGCATATGGACTCACACCTAGAACATAAGTACATATACATGTAGCAGAAATCGTACCCATTGTGGGTAAGTAAATATAGAGAACAATTCTTTCGGAAAAAGTATTCATGGAATGTAATTATTATTTGCAGGAGATCATCAGAAAAGGTCATTCCTAAAAGACAGTGATACTAAAACAAAACAGCCTGCCAGTCCTTTTGTTCCCTAAAGCCAATATGTTACAAAGTACTCCACCACAACCCCCATCTGCTTTTGTGTGAAGCCTCCACAGTTAATGTAATGGAGGATCATGAGAGATAGGCCACATACGTCTGTGGAGCACCCTTCAAGAACCCAGAGTTTCCTCTACCCCCTTTCAACAGTCCTAGGGTGTGAGTAGAGCATTATGTATCCCCACCTCCAGATGCCGCCAATCCCCGTGACTCCCTTAGTTCAGACAGCATAGTCAACCAAGCTCGGAAATCATCTTCAAGTTTATCTTCACTATGGACATGCCTCATCCACACTCCCTCTGCAATCGCCCATTCGGAGACATCTTCCATGCATGCCACCTATGCGTAGTGTGTCAGACTGAGTCCCGCCCAAGGCCTTACTTTGGTTTTGTACTACGTCTTGCCAGTAGGAGGACAAGGTTGGGCTTGCCCACACCATATGCAGATAGTTCACCATCTGAGCCCCGCATTGTGCACAACCAGCTGGTCTAGTATTTTATATACTATGCAATATTTGTGGAGTAAGATATGTTTGGTGTATAAAACTGTATTGCAAGAGTTTAAAGCATGCAATGGAGCTGACCGTCCTTATCCCCTTGTGGACCTTCACCCAATCTTTAGCCGATAAGTGTTCCCCCAGTATGGCCTCCCTCTTGGTCTGTATTGGAAGCACCACCCATGGTAGATCATCACGTAGTGTCCTGTAGAGGTGGGAAATCAATCGACGGCCTTGAGTCATTTCAAGCGATGTGATCAAGGTGCTGGGCCCGAACGGTTCAATGGGAAAGGATGGCCACAGCTCATGAGCCGTGGTCAAGATGTTTATACTGTGGAGTACCCAGGAAAAAAGTGTTGATGGCCTCCTTCCACGTAATAAAGATCTCTTCGGGGATATAGATTCCCTATCATTTCACAACCTCCAACTTTCCATCTCTTCACCAACATGGCGCCGGTGATTCGTAAGAAGAGCTGCACTGCCCACACAGGCATGTCCGGGGAGTAAGGGGCGCGTCAGAGAACTCTACCGACCACTTCCTCCCATACCCCCACCACCAGTCGAATAACAAAGGGGAAGGAGTAGGAGAGCCATGAACCAGACATTAGGAAGACCGGCAGGGACCTCCCCTCAAGGGTGCTCCCAGTGAATCGCATGCTGAAGTTGCACCGCCGTGTAATAAAGTTCTTGATATGGAACTTCAAACCCCCCTTGACTCCATGTTCTCTTTAGGGTGGCAAGCCTAATACGTCTGCGCTTGGTTCCCCAGAGTAGGTAAACTATCAAACTATCTAGGGTGTGAAAACAATACCTAGGGATAGCATGTAGAGTACTCTGTAGGGCACAGAGGCAACTAGGCAATATTATCTTTTTCACAATAGAAATCCTGACCAAAAGGGACAGGGGCAGCTCCTTCCAAAACCTAATTGAGGCATGCAACCCCTCCACCACTCTTTTAACATGACGTTTCAGGTATGTAGAGGCCGCGTTAGTCAGACGGATCCTGAGATAGTTGACATCCATCATCACCACAGGAATTCCACCCTAAGAAGCTCACCGGCCGGAATCCCCACCAGTGTCCATAGTGGAAATCATTTTGATTTGTCCAGGTTAACACAAAGACCCAAGAGCTCATGAAAGGCCTGTAAGACGTTGAGTAGAATAAACACTGAATACGCCAGTTGCCACAGATGCACCAGGGCATCATCAGCATAACGGGAGACCACATGACTGGTCTCTCCCACTGGTATACTCCATGGGCCCATCATCCGCCACAGGGTCACTGCCAAGGGGTCCATGGAGATGGCGAACAGGAGGGGCGAGAGAGGGCATCCTTGTCTAGTAACTCTTCTCACGTGGAAGGGTTACACCTGAGGGCACCCTGGCATATGGATCAGAGTAGAGGAGGCAAGCCCAATGGATAAACCCTGGGCCTAATCCATCTACTAGATCATGTGCCCAAGTATGTTCAATCCAGGGAGTCAAATGCATGCTCTGTGTTGAGAAGCGCCAAGACATAATCATCAGTCAGAAGCCATGGGGCATGATAAACATGTGCCAAGCATCTCAGATTGTGGAGGGTGTTACCCTTCGGAATGTAACCAGATTGATCTGGGTGTATTAGGGTGGGCCACTGAAGGAGTTGGTGCTCTGCCGGCACACTGCTAAGGATGTTCATATCTATATTTCAGAGACATAGGGGGTGATTCTGACCGCGGCGGACGGCGGTCGCCGCCCGCCAAGCGGTTCCCGCCGAAAGACCGCTCCGCGGTTAAAAGACCGCGGCGGCCATTCTGGCTTTCCCACTGGGCTGGCGGGCGACCGCCGAAAGTCCGCCCGCCAGCCCAGCGGGAAACACCCTTCCCAAGAGGAAGCCGGCTCAGAATGGAGCCGGCGGAGTGGGAAGGTGCGACGGGTGCACTTGCACCCGTCGCGAATTTCAGTGTCTGCAAAGCAGACACTGAAATTCTTTGTGGGGCCCTGTTACGGGGGCCCCTGCAGTGCCCATGCCATTGGCATGGGCACTGCAGGGGCCCCCAGGGGCCCCACGACACCCCATACCGCCATCCTGTTCCTGGCGGGTGAACCGCCAGGAACAGGATGGCGGTATGGGCTGTCAGAATCCCCATGGCGGCGCAGCTGGGCAGCGGAAAGTCGGCGGTACACCGCCGGCTTTCCGCTTCTGGCTGCGGCTGTACCGCCGCGGTCAGAATGCCCGGCGGAGCACCGCCAGCCTGTTGGCGGTGCTACCGCCAACCTCCGCCATGGCGGTAATTACCGCCAGGGTCAGAATGACCCCCATAGTGGTCTATGTACAGAGGCAACAATTTGATCCCTGCTTGGTTTTAATATCATGACAACCAGCGCCTCCCGCATGGAGGCCAGCAAAACACCAGAACATAAGACCTCTTCATAGACCGCCAGAAGCCAGTCAGCCACAAAATCCACTTATTTATGATAAAACTCCATGGGCAGACCATTGATGCCCGGGGTTTTTGCAGTTTTAAGATGTCTGGTCGCAGCTAGGATCTCCTCCCTGAAGAGCCGGCAATCCAGGGTCTCCCTGGCTCCTGGATCAAGACTCGAGAGCGAGATATCTGCCAAAAACCTCCACAGAACCTCAGAGGAGGGGTGCAACTGTTTAGCATATGCATTACTGAGGAGGGTGCAGAATACGCCATTTTGTGCAGGCTAGAGCTCCCATGTCAGTGCGCAACACTAGAATAGTGGACTCGGGGGACTCCTGCCGGACCAACCGGGCCAGCATTGCTCCCATTTTATCCCCCTCCATATGTAGCAGCTGCTTATAGGCCATATAAGTGTGCTTTTCAAGCCTGTGCCAATCCTCCAACAACTCCATCCTGACTGCGTGCCAAGCTGGCATTTTGTGAGGACAAGAAGGAAGCGTGGCCCTCAGTTTCCCTAGTTTCTGTTCCTGAACATGAATATCACGCTTTAAGTGGCATCAGGACCTATAGGATGTTTTTATATACACATCCCACAGGACAACCTTCATTGCTTCCCAATCGAGGGCCCTGCAACTCGCCAAGCCCCAGTTGTCAGAGAAGTAATATTTACATCACAGTGAATGGCAGGGTCCATTAATGCCTCCGCACTGATGCATCACAAAGGGATTGCCAGCCTCCAAGCTCACCTCCAAAGCATAACAAAACCAGAGAATGGTCTGAAAGGTAATTGGCTAGGTAAAGTATTTCTGTAACTGTAGGTGCCAACTCGGCAGAGATGAAGCAATAGTCTATTCAACTATATGTGCCTGTCGCCAGGGTATGACAAGAAAACAGTTTTTGTCCTAGGTACATACTTACGCCAGATATCACATAGGTGCAGGCCATGCATTGTATCCCGGAGCGCTTAAGTGAGGCATGGCTTAGTATGGGCCTTGGGAGGCCCCTGATCCAGTTCCTCACTCAAGACACAATTACAATCTCCAGTGAGTACTATGGCCGCATCCAGATAGGGTGACACCACTGTTAATACACCGGGGAAAAAGTCCGGGCAGTCAACATTGGGAGCATATACATCAATAAGATAAATCCCTCGACCATCAAAGTTCTCACGCACAATGACATAACATCCCTCAGGGTCAACAACATGATTCTTGTGAGTATGCGGTAGTGTCAGGAAAACTATTGCCAGCATTGTTAAGTTCTTCATTCAGCAAAAAACGATTCCCCTTTTCCTTGTACCCACATTGGATGCAGCTGCGTCCTCACTCCCGGTGGCTCTTGCGGAGGCTGTTCCTAGAACTAGTTTCTTCAGGTTTAACTGCCATTCAAGATGGTGGCCACAAATCCTTGTGAGGTCACCGCTCTAGTGTTTCTACCTTAGTCTTGTGCTAAAGCTTCCCTTCAGCTGTTTCTTTCTGGGAGCCCTGCACTTCAACTGTCATCCTGAGGAGAATGAGTAGTGTTCCTGAGGCGCTTCGTTTCATAGAGAATTTTTCCAGTTTTGAGTAATTAATTATTTTTCTTGTTACAGTGTGCACACCTGCTACTTTTTCCCTTTTGAAGAAGCTGAATGTTTTCCTTCTTCCAACAACTGGCTATCGGTTTTCTTAAAAGAATTTGTTTTGGCCTAACAGAACTTCAAGCATCTGCAGTAAGGAATCCTTTTGTATGATTTCCAGACTTACCAATATATACAGTACATGTACATACATATTCAAGAACTCTTGCTAATGCAGACTTGTCAGTCTTAAAGACAAACCTCAGTGCTCAGTCTAATTCCTAGATTTGATTGAGAAAACTGAATCTTGAGAAGGAGTTTTCATTTCCTGGAAAAGACATTAGTAGTTTCTATATTTGTGAACTTTCGAACTGTTCTCCAGAGAACCTTGGAAACCTCCGACTCCTGGAGAAAAGAAGATATTAAGTTAACATTGTTCTCTTAGAAAGAGGCTAGTCTCTGAAAAGATCCAGGTTAGGAGAACAATAGAATTGGGTGAATGTGAATGGCTGAACAGTTGAATACACAGTAGGAATGTACTTATCTATGCTCTTATTACCCAACTGCAGGTCCTTCCTTTAAAGAAATACCAATAAGAAAGGTACAGGTTTTCAGAGACACACACTGAATATCCTATCTTCAAGTAGGAAACACAGGCTGGAACTGGATCTGGAGGCGGTCTCTCTTTTTCTGTTCCCATTCCCCTTTTCCCCTAGCGGATGCAGGGTTCAGATAATCAGTTAAAGTCTGAATACGCATCTGTTGGAGGGAGCTGGGTAAAAGGCATCTGCTCCTGTGGAAGTTTGATTTGATGGGTAATCTCGTGACAGGTAGCATATATTTGCCTTCTCCAGCACTTTTACAGATCCCCCACACATGCGTTTCCTGAAGAAATGCTATAGCCACCTTATAGCACTTCAAATAGGCAAACAGACATCTGCGTTTCTCAAAGTGGGCTATCCCCCTAACATTCTGGGTAATCAGTTTCATCATGGCAGTAGTCATACTTCACAGACCTCATGCACACATCACTCCACCCTCCATGCATTTCCACAGTTATGCCACTGGAAATCGGACGAAAATAGACCAACCTGCAGGGCCCAATTGCATGAGAGCAGAACTAACTTCCCGAACACTACCCCAACATCAGAATCTAAACAATCCTCTAACTCCCCGACTCCATGGGCAGTACAGCCAACCCACCCCATCCAGGCCTAGACAAGTTGGGAGTCAGCAGTTGCCACCCTATACAACAACTTTGGAATTCCAAAAAGGGAAAACGATATAAGATAACACTCCCAGCCCTCTTCCCCTCTCAAATGAGCTAGGTCGTCAGAGAAAGTGTGAGCCCGAAGCACTCAAGCTCCCTCCCTGTGGCTATCAGCCTCTGAACTGTAGGCAGTCCTGCCAACATTGGTAGCAAAAACTAACGAAAAAAGGAAATAGACAGTATCTTCCCAAGATGAATATGTCTAGAGATCACAGAACTTACAGTACATCGTTTGGCTAGTCTCACATCACTATCTCACCAAGATGTCAATGTTCTCCCAATAGTTCCTGATAACAGGGAGCAGTTAGATGATGACGGAAAGAGGCCCAGGCACATGAACCCCTACATGATCACAGTAGACCGGTCGCCAACCGGGCCTCAGGCATAGGCCAAACACACCCTGGTCAGGCCCTGGTCCACTCGCTGTTCCTAGGAGGTCTCCTCTGAGTCAGGGAACACCTCAGAGGCCTGCAGAGTGCCGTCTGGCACACTACAATCTTGTCAGTCCTTTTGCCATCCTCCAGGCTCTTCCAGTGCCCCGGTCGTCACCGGATGTATGCGGACTAACTTTGAGTAGCTGGTTGGGAAGAGGTGGGACAAGTCCTGGGTAGACTGGCATGTTGTTATAGAGTCCAGCCAGTCACTAGCATCTCCTGCGGTGAAGAAGTATAAAGCCTTTCTTTTGCATTGGGCTCTTAATTTGGCTGGAAGCATGAGGCTGTATTTCATATTGAGGTCCCGGAGCTGTCTCTTGGCCCTTTGTGTGTAATTGAGGTATACAGAGTTAGGATGACCTTCAAACTTTAAAGAACTTCATTTGCGAATGGTTTGCAGGATAGCATCTCGGTCGTGGAAATTAACAAGCAGGCAATGATCGTTGTGGGTGGGGCTCCAGGTTTCGGCAGCGTGGTTAGGGCCCTATGCGCTTTTTCGATTATGAAAACTTTAGAGAGTCTCTTAGGAAGCAGGACTGTAGTGATCCAGAAAGAGTTTGGTAGGTTGACCCTCTGCCATCTCCGGGAAACCTATCAATCTTAAATTATTCCTGCAGGATCTTCCATCCAATCATCCAAGCAGACTGTTTGATTCTGCAGGTAGATTAGAGTGTCTCCAAGGATGCAGACCTCTTGCTGTAGGGTGCTGTCAGAATCACCAGATCCTCGGGGTCTGTGCACGTTCCCAACACTTCCACCACAAGACAGCTCCAATACTCTGATTAGATTTATCACAGTGTCTAAGAGAGTCCAAGTGGGGAAAAGGGGATTAGGACGGGAACAGCTGGGAAGGAGACCTGTAGGAATCAAAAGGTTAAAACACAACATCAAAATTATATCTCATGAAATCAGTACCATGCTACAGCTCTAAGCTTCGTCTTTTCCGAAAAAACATGAACAACCCTAAAATAGTCCTAAAACTGACTAGGCTTTAGATTACCGAATGCCTGAGGAGGAAACAGGAAAAGTTAAATAGGACTTTCAGATTCGAGTACTTTCTTTAGCATGAGAATCAGGAAACACTCTGAGCAATTTCTAAACAACCATATGAATCTCCTTTTAAGAATATATATCAGGAACACACAGCATTACATCTAGAACTCTGGTATTGTTGTGTTCATCTCAGAAAAAAACATTGGGAAGTGAATTGCGCACATTGCAGATTTTTATATGAGTATTAAACACCATAAAGGATTGTGCACCATAAAATCACACAACGTAGATTCAAGGAATAAATCACGCAACGTGTCAACTTGAAATGCTACCAAGAAAATGTCTTAGAATAGTAGCGCACAGTAATTTACATTATTTATACACGAGGAAAGAATTGTGCGTCTTGCCGATTCAAATGCCACCATACAAATGCCAAGAAATGGTAGCGCACAATGAACAACATGAAAAGCACTCAGGGAAAGAATCGCGCGTCTTGTCGATTCAAATGCCACCAAGCAAATGCCAAGAAATGGTAGCGCACAATGAATAACATGAAAAAACACTCAAGGAAAGAATCGCGCGTGTTGCCGATTCGAATGCCACCATGTAAATGGCAGAAAATGGTAGCGCACAATGAACAGCATGAATTACACACGAGAAGTGAATCGCGCGTTTCGCCGATTCGAATGCCACCATGTAAATGTCAAGTAAAGGTAGCGCGCAATGAACAACAAAGTTAAATGCTCATGAAACGAGTTGCACGTCTTGCAAACTCGTAAAACATCATGTAAATGTCTAGAAATATCAGCGCGCAATGAACAACAATGTAATAACGAAGTCAAATCTTTATGGAATAAATTGCGTGTCCTCCCTATTTGCAAACCACCATACAAATGTCAAAAAATGGCAGCACACAAGTAATCTGTTATTCATTTAAGAATTAAAATCAAGAATATAAAAATTCTCAATGACGGTGTTGGGAAATGTCCAAACACCGTCTTACCGCCTGGAAACAGTGATCACCAATGAGAGATGAGTGCAGAAGACTGGAAAATCCAAATAGGCCACCAGGACAGGAGCTCTGGAAGAAGCTGCTGCTCTGCACCGGGACCTCTGAATAGTGAGCACTGGAAGTTGGGCTGACTCTCTTTTATAGAGTCTTGGCCCAGCCTAGAACCACGCCCAGGCATGTTGCAGGGAAAGTCTCTACAAGGCCCTGGAAAGGGACCACACCCTAACACACTCTGAATGTCTGCAGCAATACATTGCAAATGTACAGTATTTATAAGCACCTTAAAAATGAATCTTTTGGATGGAATTCTGCAATGCAAAAGTTTAAACAATAACATATCATCACAATGCATAAATTACATTATCTTGCGAGTGTTGGGTTTTTGCATTCTAGATGCCCTTAGAGCGCGCACTGTCCTGGTGTTGACAGGTGCTCACATTCTGTTCTGTGGTGGTCACTCGCTCTTACACCTTGCGTAGGTCAGCCCGCAGCAGGTTGACATCTATAGCGACAGAATCAATCTTATGAACCATCTCATCAGGTGAATTTTGGATTGCCACTAATAGGTCCGCAAGGGACATAGCCACCTCTGTAGCCCCATCCTGTTTCTCCGGACCACTAGCCTGGTCCACCTCTCGGGTTTGACTTTTGGGGGGAGCTGGCTGTATGTAGTTAATGATTTTCTTCACTTGCGCATAATTATTCCCTTTATCCGTCACCGTTGTGAAAGCCGGCTGTACCACAGCCTGGAAAGCCGGAGCCACCAAAGTGTCTCAGCAGTCGTCTCCAACGGTCACTCTGCAGAGGCCCACCACTAGCAGGCCTCACAAGTTCATCACACTGAGCATGGGTTTCTGAGAATCAACAGTATTCCCCTGGCACCCGGAGAGGGTGAATGACCCCTAGTATGAAATGGAGTTTGGCAGAACAGTCCCGTGAGCTTGGGTCCAAGGATCCCTGAATCCAGGGAAGGATCACCGCAGGCAACCCAGACAGGGCCAGCACCATTGATATCCAGGACTGCACATGTCAACACATGTGCGCAAATGAGGCATCAGTCAATATTGTTCCCGCTGGGGTAAGGGCCCCGCAATGCTATCCAGTCTCCTCAAGCCAGGAATTGGGGCCATCCTCGCATTCTTATTGGGGCGCTCGCAACTGGGTCATGTTATCAGAACTCCACATCAGAAGGCAGAACGCGAGTGTGGCCAAGATCCTAGGTGCTAGCGACAGTCAAACATGTGTGCCCCAGTGAGTCTCCAGGTACCTCAACAGTCACAGAAGCCCATGGGTCCTCATGAAGTGGGCTGCCCATTTGCCCCCAGTGTCTTTTCTCTTAGGTCAGCTGTGGGGGCCATAGAGCACAGCAGACGTCACTCCAGTTGCACTGTGATACATCACAAGGCTCTCTCCCCAGGCCTCAGAGCGGAACTCCAAAGGGATTCCAAGGTTACGCGGTGCAGTG
Source organism: Pleurodeles waltl (assembly GCF_031143425.1). Lineage (NCBI taxonomy): Eukaryota > Metazoa > Chordata > Amphibia > Caudata > Salamandridae > Pleurodeles > Pleurodeles waltl. The sequence goes on from NC_090441.1 coordinate 116,130,738, forward strand.
CATGGTGCTCACCACACAGCCCAGCTGAGGTGGCTGCTGGTCGTAGTCAACCCGGAGAGGGACAAGTCCTCCCCTCCCAGCGTTCCATTAGCAGCACTGCCTGCAGGCCTCCTCACCTCTGATGATGCTGCAACGCAGGCAGGCAGTCTAGAGGAGCAACGCAGCTGAAAGCAGCAGTCCCGCTCTCACATCTGTGCTCCAAGAGGACTCCAGTCTCATCCCCGGGTCGAAATCCAGCAAGGATTCACAGCCTCCAGATTGGGTGCTGCAAGTATCTCCCTCTCCCTGTACAACAGACCCGTCTGGGGAAAAAATGGCACCAGCCCAAGCTTCTGGGGCTGCACCCAACACTGCTCCACAGGGCAGCTCAGGCACCAGTCAGAAAGCCCATGGCATGATGCATCAGGTCAGTAATGCATCAGGAAGCCGTCTAGGGAGGATTTCCAAATGGATCTTACAGGCTTAGGGCACAATCACTTAGAGGCCTGTTGGAGCACTGAGTGGAGTAATTGGCCCTCTTACTTGTTCATGCCTCCTGTTACAGTTTATTCTTGTTTGTTACATGATAAGTGAAATGCTTTGTGGCCTTTGCAATTCCTGTTACTATTTAATATATTAATATTTTGGTGCATCCTTCTTGTTGCTATATGTTTGGGGAGAGCTGCTGCAATTTAGATCCAGAACTTTCTAGAGGCTATGTTTCGCCCAGACTAGTACAGTGGTAGTGATCGTTCAATGATCAATTAATTGAGGAAGATTGTGAATGGAGGCGCTGTTGATTATCGGATCTCATTTGATCTTCCAGCAGCATTCAACACTGTTAAGTACCCAACCTTGCTCCAGTGACTCATACAGACATGTTTGAGGTTTCATGCTAGATTGTCGACAGTGGCCTGAACAGTAAGATAGTTCTCAAATGAAGGCATATGTTATGCTTAATAAGACAATCTATACCAAAAGACAATAGCCAAATTCAAAAAATCTATTTTCACTAGACATTTATGTAATAAATATAAATGTAACATGATAACAAAACAACAATTATGAAGTACAATAGATGATGGGAGGAATTGCAATTTGTCTAACCACTGCCAATCGCTTGAGACAGCATCCCAACCCATCATTCTTTTGCTCACAATGCCATTTCACTTTAGACCCAGCTATATGCAAATCAGTATTGAGTTTGCTCCAACAGGACTAGTGCAGCCTGATCTGCCAAGCTAAGTCCTCCCTTAACTAGCACACAAGCCACCCAAAACTGATTTCTCCCTATGTAAGAAATGTCATTACTGGTTGAGGGGGATGAAGCCCTACTCATAGAGAAGCCACAATTCTTGTCAGGGTGAAGAAACAAGCAAACCCTAAATTAACCTGTGCTCAATCCTTGGTTAGCATGGCACAGAGCAGTCAGGCTTAACTTAGAGGCAATGCATACACTATTTGTGTAACACTTCAAACAATACCACAGTGAAAACACCCCAAATAAGAATCCCACCCCACACTTAAAAAAAAAAGAGTAATTTTTGATAAATAATACAGGACCATAACAAGGAAAGTCCAATCAGTAGAACCAGAGATATGCAGGTTTTAAGGTTTCAGTGAAAATAGCACCACAAAGTGCCAACTGTGAATATCTGGTCGTGCCGAACCAGGGCAAAGTCACAAGTTCTGGCTGACTGCGATGGAGTGCGAGTCGGTAACATGGACCCAGTTAGGCCCCTGCTTAGCGTTGCGAGGTCCTGCACAGAGGATTCGTTGCACAGCCAAGGTGATGCATCGGTTCCAAGGTGCTGTGGAGCCGAGATGCAAGGCCAAGCATCATTATTGAGGATCTCTTCAATGAAGGCTTGCAATGAGAAGTCCAGTGTCGAAGATGCATTGTGCAGTCAAGACAATGCATCGGTTCCAAGGAGCTGTGAGGCTGCAATGCAACAACCTGCGGTGTTGGCAAGGCTGCCATCAATGAGAAATGCCAGGGCCTGCATTGGAAATGCATTGGAAATGCTTCAAGCAGGCAGAAGTTCCAATGCAGATGCGGGGTTGATGCAGAGTCCTTTGCATTGGGAGAACTCTTGCAGCAGAGGTGATGTGTTGGTTCTACTCGAGTTTGCACCGCAGAGGATATGCGTCAGTTCTGTTAAATTCACAGATGAACTGGCAGAGCACATTTAGGCCCACTTCCAAGGGTTCAGGACTGGGGTTGCACCACTTGGCAGGGTAGGACTCACAGATGGCAGAGTTCAGGTGCTGGGTTCAAGGCTTTTGAAGCCTTCTATTCCTGAGGCTCTAGTCAGGAGGTCAACAAACTCACCCTGGTAGTCACTCTTGGGTCCTGGGTTCAACAGATGCAGGTCAAGTCCTTCGCACCCAGGCAAGAAGGCAGCAGGCAGTAGTCCAGCAAGGCAGTTCAGCAGGGCAGTGGTCCAGCAGAGTGGCAGTCCTTTCAGCTGTACTGTAATCCTTCTTCGCAGAGTATCCACAGGTCCAGAAGTGGACTGAGGAGTTGATGTCTGGGGTCCAATATTTATACCCCATTCTGCCTTTAAACTGGAAGAAGCTTCTAGAGGTTCCCCTTTGATGTCCCCAGGAATCTTGCCTTCCCTCCCCTGGCTGCCAACTAACTTCAGGGAACATGCAGCCCTTTGTACAGAGGAAGGACACAGCCTATTCAAGTGTAAGTAGGGCTGTGCCCAGCACTGTCCTACAATCCTGCCAGTGATGACCCATCCAGGCACACCCAAACTCTCAATTGTGTGTAGCTGTCTAAGAGGAATACCCAAATCCCAACTCTCAGCTACACCCAGAGACAGGCTACAGGCACTAAATAACCAAGGCAGGAGAATGACAACTTTCTAAAAGTGTTATTTTCAAAATTTTAATTTAAAGTCCGACTTTAGCATAAGAGAGGACTTTACATTACAATTCCAAAGACACTAAACATGAATTAGTTATCTATTCTCATTTGGAAATTGCATTTATTAAATGTATTACAGAAGTGAAAAACGAAATTAAACATTTTTCACTACCAGGACATGTAAAACTTGAAAGCACACATCCAACTTTTTAACTGTACTACACCCTGCACCATGGGCTGTCCAGGGCCAACCCCAGAGATGACTTATATGTATTAAAAAAAGGAAAGTTTGATCCTAGCAAAGGTTTCCTTTGCCAGGTCGATGGCTGTTTAAAACTGCACACACAGGCTTCAATGGCAGGCCTGAGACATGTTTAAAGGGCTACTGTAGGAGGCTGGCCTGGTTTGTAGGGGGTACCTTGTGTACTTACACCATATACCAGGTCCAGTTATCCCTTATTAGTGAAATGTAGTAGTGTTCTAGCAGCTTAGGCTGATAGAGGTAGCTATAGCAGAGTAGCTTAGGCTGAACTAGGGGACATGCAAAGCTCATGCAATACCACTGATAGTTACACAGTACTTTTACACAAGTAAAGACAATACTCAGTGTTACCGAAAATAAAGGTAGTTTATTTGAGTGACACAATACCAAAAATATCTTAGAGGCAATACTCCTTCTGGAGGTAAATATTATACACAATATATACACTAGACACCAAAATAAGGCAAGTAATTAGACCTAGGATAGTGCAAACAATAGGAAATGCTACAGAATGCAATGGGAGAAAATAAATCTAGGGGCAACACAAACCATATACTAAGAAAGCGCCTTGAGACCTTTCCGGGTGAGTAGACAAGTGTAGTGTGTGCAGAATCGCTGAGAGAGTAAGCATACAGTAAAGGTAAGTCAATTACCGTGTTCCAAGGAGCACGCTTGTCGCCAGGAGAGGAGTCCAAGAGAACCGGTCGTCGACTTAGAAGGTGCCTGCATGAGCAGGGTTGTGACTCTGTCACCCCACAGGAGATTTCTTTGGTCCTTCTGGTGCAGGGTGAAGACAGGGAGTCCTCAGAACGTGCACACCATGGAAACTGTTGCAGTTGCTGGCTGGAGCTGAAGATGCAGAAGAAAAGTATCCCTTGTGTATACTTTGTTGCTATTACTGCGGTTCCTAGAGCAGGCTGCAGTTGATCCGAGGTCAGAGGATGAAGTAGTAGTTGCAGAGGATTCGTGCTGGAAACTTGCAAGTAGAATCTAAAGAGAACCCACAGGAGAGACCCTAAATAGCCCTGAGAGGGGTATTGGCTACGTTATCATGTAAGGACCTATCAGGAGGGGTCTCTGACGTCACCTGCTGGCACTGGCCACTCAGAGCCCTCCAGAGTGCCCCCACACCTTGCAAAGCAAGATGGCTGAAGTCTGGGACATACTGGAGGAGCTCTGGGCACCATCCCTAGGGTGGTGATGGACAGGGGAGTGGTCACTCCCCTTTCCTTTGTCCAGTTTCGAGCCAGTGCAGGGGACAAGGGGTCCCTGAACTGGTGTAGACTGGCTTATGCAAGGAAGGCACCATCTGTGCCCTTCAAAGCATTTCCAGAGGCTACCCCTCCCCAGCCTGTAACATCTATTTCCAAAGGGAGAGGGTGTCACACCCTGCTCCCAAAGGAAATGCTTTGTTCTGCCTTCCTGGGACTGAGCTGCTCAGACCCCAGGAGGGCAGAACCCTGTCTGAGAGGTGGCAGCAGCTGTAGCTGCAGTGCAAGCCTCAGATAGCTGGTTTGGCAGTACTGGGGGTCCATAGTGGAGCCCCCAGGATACATGGAATTGGCTTACCAATATCAGATTTGGAATGGGGGACAATTCCATGATCTTAGACACCTTACATGGCCATATTCGGAGTTACCATTGTGAAGCTACATATAGGTATTGACCTATATGTAGTGCACGCGTGTAATAGCGTCCCCGCACTCACAAAGTCACGGGAAATGGCCCTGAACTATGTGGGGGCACCTTTGCTTAGTAACTTTGCACCTAACCTTCAGCAAGTGAAGGTTAGACATATAGGTGACTTATAAGTTACTTAACTGCAGTGAAAATGGCTGTGAAATAACATGTGTGTTATTTCACGCAGGCTGCAGTGGCAGTCCTGTGAAGGGGTTGTCTGAGCTCCTTATGGGTGGCAAAAGAAATGCTTCAGCCCATAAGGATCTCCTAGAACCCCAATGCCCTGGGTACTTAGGTACCATTTACTAGGGACTTATATGGGGGGTCCAGTGTGCCAATTGAAACTGGTAAATGAAGTCACTAGCCTATAGTGACAAATTTAAAAGCAGAGAGAGCATAAGCACTGAGGTTCTGATTAGCAGAGCCTCAGTGACACAGTTAAGCACTATACAGACACACACATTAGGCCATGAGCTATGAGCACTGGGGTCCTGACCAGCAGGATCCCAGTGAGACAGGAAAAAACATACTGACATACAGGTAAAAATGGGGGCAACATGCCAAGATAGATAGTACTTTCCTACACTACTTAAGTAGGTGGCAAAATAAGTGCTACAGGCCCACTTGTAGCATTAAATTTATAGGGCCTGAGTACATGTGGTACCACTTTACTAGGGACGTAAAAGTAAATTAAATTTGCCAATTGGGTGTAAGCCAATTCTACCATGTTTAGAGGAGACAGCAGAACCATTTTAGCACTGGTTAGCAGTGGTAAATGGCACCGGAACCTAAGGCATGCAAAACCGAATTTAGCAAAAAGTGGAGTTAAAGGCAGAAAGTTTGGATATGGCCCTGCAAAGAGGGCCAGGTCCAACTCCCTGATTAGGGCTCATCAGCTAGGTATAGTTTAGTTCTAGTTACAGAGTGAGCACGGGACCCACCTCTGGGTATACCCTTGCCACTTAGGGCATATATCAAACACACAAAGGGTGATGGGAGGAATGCTTGCCTTTTGTCTGACCACTAGCAGTAGCTCATGGTAGCATCGCAACCCATCATTCTTTTGCTCACTGTGCAGTTTCAGTGATGACTCAGCCATATTCAAATCGATCTTGACCCTGCTCCAATAGGAACAGTCCAGTCTAAACTGCCAGGTCAAACACAAGCAACCCAAGACCCTGATTAGGGCTCATCAGTCAGTATAGCTTGTTTCCAGTGACACAGTGAACACAGGGCCCACTCGCGGCAGTGTTTAATTCTTTCACTGATTGGGTGAAATGACTGGCTCATAAGAATTGTGTCCAATATATAGGCGGTCTTTATGACGGTCGACGGAAGACATGCTGGCGGTCAGTGGCGGGGGTGGATGCTGCTCCACCCTCACTGCCACGTCAGTCCAGACACTGCCACACCTACAATGATGCAGTCATAGGCGTGATAGGCGTTCTCTGACCTCGTTGTCTGGACAGGACGCTTCCCCCGCCGCGCACCCTGCAGGTGCCCTGTTCCCTGACTGCCGCTGCTGCCCTTGTTCGAGGCCCTCCTCCACCCGCAAGCCCCTGCCTGCGCCTCATCCCTGGTGGCCCAGTGGTGGGCAGTAAGGTTGGCTTCTGTCGTGTCTCTGTATTCTCCTCGTTTGTCTCTTCGTTTCTGTCTCTGTTGTGTTGCTGTTGTTGTTGTCCCTATTGTGCCCACTGTGTTCATTAGTATCTGTAGTCTGTAGCTGTATTGCCCAGTAGTGACTCTTTTGCTATTGCCTTTTCTGTGCGCTCGATCCCGCTCTTTCCCCTGCGTGTCTCCCTCCTCCTCTGACCCCCCCACCCCCAATCCATCGCCATCCGCCCGCTTCCCTGATTTTTTTCCCCTTCTCTACACCCCCTACCCTCCCACCTCCCCCTCCCCTCTAGCTACCCAGTGCTATTTCCAACCCCCCTCCTCACTCGCCGCTCCCTCGCCCGTTTTTCTCGCCGCTTCGGCCCACCCCCCTCCCGCCCCCAGCTCCTCCTCCCTCCCTCCACCCCCTCTTAATGCAGGTCGCTGCACTCCGAGGGTGCGTTCTCTGACCTCGTTGTCAGGACAGGACGATCCCCCCGCCGCTCAGCGCACCCTGCAGGTGCCCTGTTCCCTGACTGCCGCTGCTGCCCGTGTTCGAGGCCCTCCTCCACCCGCAGGCCCCCGCCTGCGCCTCATCCCTGGTGGCCCAGTGGTGGGCAGTAAGGTTTGCTTGTGCCCACTGTGTTCGTTAGTATCTGTACTCTGTAGCTGTATTGCCCAGCAGTGACTCTTTTGCTATTGCCTTTTCTGTGCGCTCGATCCCACTCTTTCCCCTGCGCGTCTCCCTCCTTCTCTGACCCCCCTCACCCCAAATCCATCGCCATCCGCCCGCTTCCCTGATTTTTTCCCCTTCTCTACACCCCCTGCCCTCCCACCTCCCCCTCCCCTCTAGCTACCCAGTGCTATTTCCAACCCCCCTCCTCACTCGCCGCTCCCTCGCCCGTTTTTCTCGCCGCTTCGGCCCCGCCCCCCTCCCGCCCCCAGCTCCTCCTCCCTCCCTCCACCCCCTCTTAATTCAGGTCGCTGCGGCGCGCCAGAGGCAAGCCCGTCTGCGCCCATCCGCGCCCGGACCGCGTCCAGCGCCAGAACCCCTGGCCCTCGCCCCCCGCTCCACACCCCGCCCAGGCTCAGCTACGACGCTACCGCCCTCCACGCACTCAACAACGGCCGAAACCAAAACCAACACTGCTACCTAGCCGCACCGAAGCACACACACGGACCGTTCTACACTTCTGGATCCACACCGACCCCAACACCACCCTCAGAGGAACGCTCGTCTACAGGCCCCCCGGACCACGGGCCCAGTTCTGCGACTCCATCGCCGACCTCGCAAGCACCCATGCACTCGCCTCCACGGACTACATACTCCTCGGGGACCTCAACTTTCACCTTGAGAACAACAACGACCACAACTCCACCACGTTGATCAACAACCTCGCAAACCTCGGACTCAGACAACTTGTCACGTCGACAACCCATGCCGCCGGACACACACTGGACGCCATCTTCTCCACCAGCGACCACGTTACCTTCAACGACATCACCGAACCCTACTGGACCGAACACCACTGCGTCCACTTCACCTACAACAAAACCACTGCACACCACCACAGACGCCAACTCCCCCGCCGCAACTGGGGCAAAGTCACCAAAGAACAACTTCTCAGCACCCTCTCCCAGAACCCACCAAACGAGCCCACCGACCCAGACACCGCGGCCTGCAACTTCAGTCAATGGATCAACAACTGCGCCAACATCCTCGCCCCACTGAAGAAACCCCCCAACAACCCCACCAGCAAGAAAACCTCCTGGTTCACCGACGAACTCCTGGCCTCCAAACACGCCTGCAGGAAACTGGAAAAGAAATGGCTCCAAGAACGCACACCAGACAATCACGCTGTCCTCAAAGACGCAACCCGCCGACACCACCACCTCATCAGGACCACCAAGAGGTCCTCCTTCAAAGACCGCCTAGACAACAACGCACATGACAGCAAAGAGCTTTTCCGCATCGTGGAGGAACTATCCACCCCCAGCACCAACGTCAACGACATCCCGCCATCTCAGGAACTTTGCGACTCCCTCGCCACCTTTTTCCACAGCAAGATCGCCGACATCCACAGCAGCTTCAACACCCCTACCTCACCCACCTCCGTCACCACCTCGTACCCTAGCATCACCAACCCCATCACCGCCTGGTCCAACATCGGCGACGACGCAACATGCAAAATCATGAACTCCATCCACTCCGGATCACCGACTGACCTCTGCCCCCACCACATCTTCAACAAAGCCGACTCTATCATCGCGCCCCAACTCTGCAAGATCATCAACGCCTCCTTCGAAACAGGCACCTTCCCAGAAAGCTGGAAGCACGCAGAGATCAACGCCCTTCTCAAGAAACCAAAAGCCGACCCCAAGGACCTCAAGAATTTCCGCTCCATCTCCCTCCTCCCCTACCCAGCTAAAGTCGCAGAAAAGATCGTCAACCTTCAGCTGACACGCCACATCGAAGACAACAACGTCCTCGACTCCTCACAAACCGGATTTAGACGCAACCACAGCACCGAGACCGCCCTCATCGCCGCAACAGATGACATCAGACGCCAACTCGACAGCGGCGAGACCTCCGCCCTCATTCTCCTAGACCTCTCCGCGGCCTTCGACACAGTCTGCCACCACACCCTACTGTCACGCCTCCAAGAAGTCGGAATCCAGGAAAAAGCCCTAGCCTGGACCTCATCCTTCCTCTCCGGCAGAACACAGACCGTACGCCTCCCACCCTTCCGATCAGAAGCCAACAACATCATCTGCGGCGTCCCCCAGGGCTCCTCCCTGAGCCCTACGCTGTTCAACATTTACATGGCCCCCCTCGCACAAGTGGCCCGCCGTTTCAACCTCAACATCATCACCTACGCCGACGACACCCAGCTCATCCTCTCCCTCACCAACGACCCTGCCACCGCCAAAGCCAACCTCCACGAGGGAATGAAAGCAGTCGCCGACTGGATGAGAAATAGCCGCCTGAAGCTCAACACCGACAAGACAGAAATCCTCATCCTCGGGACATCCCCCTCCGCCTGGAACGACTCGTGGTGGCCCACCACCCTCGGAACCCCCCCGACGCCCACCGACCACGCCGCAACTTGGGATTCATCCTCGACTCCGCCCTCTCCATGAACAGACAAGTCAGCGCCGTCACCTCCTCCTGCTACAACACCCTCAGCACCCTCCGCAGGATCTACAAGTGGATCCCGACCGACACCAGGAAGACAGTGACCCACGCCCTCGTCAGCAGCAGACTGGACTACGGCAACGCACTCTATGCAGGAATCCCAGCGAAACACCTACAGCAACTCCAACGCATCCAAAACGCCTCAGCCAGACTCATCACCAACGCACCCCGCCACAGCCACATCACCCCTAACCTCAAAGGACTCCACTGGCTCCCCGTCAACAAAAGGGTCACCTTCAAGCTCCTCACCCACCCACACAAAGCACTCCACAACGTCGGCCCCTCCTACCTCAACGACAGACTCAACTTCTACACCCCGACCCGCCAACTACGATCCGCGAGCCTCGCCCTCGCCAGCGTCCCCCGCATTCAACAGGCCTCCTCCGGCGCAGATCCTTCACCTACCTCGCCGCCAAGACCTGGAACACGCTCCCTACCTACCTCCGACAGACTCAAGACCTACTCGCCTTCAGAAGACTCCTCAAGACCTGGCTCTTCGAGCAGTAGCAGTCCCCCCCCCCCAGCGCCTTGGAACCCTAACGGGTAAGTAGCGCGCTCTATAAATTTCTGTGATTGATTGATTGATTGACAGTTTATGGAGACACGGCGATGCTGGCAGAGCAGCATACTAGAAGCCCGTACCCTCTCGGAGCAGCACCACGGAACAGGTAAGTGCTGCCCGAGAGGGAAGGGGAGGAGGGGTGTGTGTGCTGAGTGAGTGAGTGCGTGCATGGGGCTGTGCATGTGTGTATGTGAAGGGGGGATGTGTGTCTGTGAGTATGACTGCGTGTGTGTATGTCTATGTATGCGTGCATGTGTATGTGAGGGTTGGGGGTGGGGTGGCTAAATGGAGGTGGTGGGGCGTCGGATGGTGAGGGGGGTTGGGGAGGGCCTAGAGGATGATCAAAGGGAGGAGGGATGGGGGAGGATTTCAGGGTTCAGGGAGTAGGAGGGTGTCCAGGGGCTTGGGGGGGTATATGGGGTTGTGGCAGGGGGCTAGCATGCCACATACTGGTGACAGAAATGAGTATTCCTGTCACCAGTATACTTTCCGCCAGTGATTACCTGGCGGGGTATCCCACCAGGAAATCCCTGGTGGAAATGGGATCATTATCCCACAGGTGGTCTGGACTCCACCGCCAGGTCGAAAGTGGCTAATGTCGGCCCGGTGGTCGAGTCTGGCCTGGCGGTGGGTAGTAGTGAACTGGCTGCTTTGCAGCCAGTTCACTACAGTTTTCTTTATATGATGGTCTGCACTGCCATGCCGTCTGCGGTAATTACCGGTCATTACCGCCAACATCATAATGACCACCATAGTGTCACATTTACCCACAGACACAAACTAGGTAAAACTCTTTTCTAATAAGGTAGTATTGATAGCATGTCAACGGCTAAACATCCCACACTTTAAACATTCAATGCACAGTTTAGTGACAGGTACCTATGAAAAGAGTGCTTTCCCAATGCACATGGAATAGTGGTGAAAACATGATGCAGGACTTTCCACATCAATTTCCAATAAAATTCATAGCTGCAAGACATCCCATTATTATGTATGATACAGTCAGCTAATCCTGACTTCTTACCTAATTGCATTTTACCGCTGGGGGTTTGGAGCTCATTGTTACAATGTTAACAGCAACATTTCAAGTCCCAGAATACAATGTGATGTTTATTAAAAGGTCAGGACTGCATTAAAATGAGAGGTTTGTCATTTAAATACTTGGCAGCTTTGACTTTCCACACAACAGGAGGACTACTTAATGTAGTTAGGCAAAGAGGGCAGAAAAGAAGTGGAAAGCATGCTTAAAGCATTAAAGTTTCAGATGCCTTAGAATGCAGGGCTACAAATTAATCTGGTGTAGTCCAAAATTGCAAATGTTTCACAAAGTACTATGCTGTTGGCAGATTTGACCACTTGTACAATGTCACGGTATTCAGTAAGGAGTAGCCCACCTGTACAATGTCATAATAATCAGTTAGTAGGTAAATGACTCCCAACTGTGTCCAGATATTTGTTTGTTAAAACATTTGAATATAGCGCTCTTTTTTTAATCCTTCACTAGTCATGTATATCTGGCAGATTCCTGATAGAGTGAGTGTGAGAGGTAATGAGAGGTGAGTGACAGTGGTATACACAGACTTTCTATGCTTAAAAAGTCTGACATAAGTGTCAGTGGGAGGACAGGACATACCCTGCATTACTTCTCCATTAAATTAAAAATGTGCTTTATAACAATCACTGCAAATTCATGTATAGTAGACACTGGAAAAACTCTGTTTTTTTGTCTATTTTGGGGGTTAGGCAGCTGAATAAACTCTGATAAGGACTGATTTCAAAAGGTTTGTCAAACACTGAGAAAACACAACTGAAACCCACAAAAAAACACACTGACAAAAGGACAGCCTACCCCTAGCAACTCAATGAGAAATCTTTGGAGTGTTCTATCTCTCTATCCTGACTTGGGAACTTGGTCCCTGTATTTTAGGATCTGCGGTACCAGAAACAAAGGACCCAAGATGTTACAAATAGGACCCAGTAACCTCTGCTTGCCATGGGACTCTCCAAATTCAGAATGTTCATAATTCTATTCCATATTAAAACAACTCTTCAGTAAGGTACCATCACCAATATGTTTCTGGCTTTCATTGTATCTCTTCTCCAGGGTTTCAATAGCCTTAAATAACAAAGTCTGTTTCGGAATCTTTGACAATCCCAGATGAGCATGAATTTAGGCATACCAATTGGCATTTTAACATTGAAAAATTAATTGGAACATGTTTAATGATTGATGCCAAATGTGTAGCAAGAGCAGCACAGATAGTGAACAAGTATTTTTCAGCAAATAGATAGTGCCCAAAGTCTGTCTACCGTGGCTCAAGACGCTAGCACTGGACCCAAAAGGCAAACTGTACAGTTCTAGTGCTGTTTAACTTACAAAAGTAAATTGCTGGAGTTAAGAGTGTTTGTTACTTGCAAGGTCTATGTTCATTAGTGAGGTCTTAATTAACTTTCTTACAGGTACAGTGCAAGTATAAGAATGGTGGAGGTCGATGCAGAATGTAAAAATGCATCTCAGGGCTAATATTTTGGGCACCCTGTTGCCAATTACCTAAGACTAGGGGTAAATATCCATCAGCAGTTCCATCCCAGCAGGGTTAGACGCCTAAGCATCGGAAAGCACTTGAAGCAGGATTTCAAAGATTTCTACAGATTTATACACAGTGCCTAAACCACTCACCTCGGTAACTGATGGACTCTGTGGAACCTTCAGACCACTGTTTGTCAAATTAGAGCATTTTCAATGCGCAATTCCATAAGGGGAACTCTTAAAATCAAGCAAGTGAAATGTGGCACGACCCCTGGTTAGGATGGCATACCATCAGCTTCTTATGAAGCCTTCCTCAAAAAAATGACAAACTGTACGCTGCAGAACTAGAAGTTGTCAATACAGAGTTGGAAGACAAAACTAGGGGCCGGATGTAGAAAGAAATGGTTTTGCGACTCGCAATTTGCGAGTCGCAAAACCATATGCAGAATGGTGTCCCTGACACCATCTGCGAATCGCAAGGGGGTCGCAACGACCCACCTCATTAATATTAATGAGGTAGGTCGCAATTTGCAACCCCCTTGCGATTCCCTGCACTCACAAGGATGGTGGCCTGCTGGAGACAGCAGACCACCATGTCTGTGACTGCTTTTTTAATAAAGCTGTCTTTTTTTTTGTATTGCAGCCCGTTTTCCTTAAAGGAAAACGAGTTGCAATACCCTCGAGTAAATGAAACCATTTGGTTTCATTTTTCAGAGTAGGCAGTGGTCCATTGGACCACTGCCTGCTCTGAAAAAATATTTTTGGCAACATCCACAAAATTCCCTTTTGTGAATGAGTTAGCACCCACTTCACATGGGTGCTAACTGCGAATTGCTTTGCGACCGCGTTCGCGGTCACAAAGCAATTCTGCATCGCGGTGCGAGTCGCAAATAGGAAGGGGAACACCCCTTCCTATTTGCGAGTCGCATTCCCATTTTGCGAGTCGGTACCGACTCGCAAAATGGGAATGTGCATCGCGATGCCCGTTTTACATGGCGCAAACTGCGAATTTCGCAGTTTGCACCATGCAAAACGGTTCCTACATCTGGCCCTAGATGACATCAAATGCATTTTGTTGTAATTCCAGAGCAATTGGAGAGTAAAGACCCTACTTCATGGAAAGGGTGCTAACTCCTGAAATTGCTTCTTGTATCCTTCAGTCAGACAGGGTCAACCTAATAAATGTGGCTTCCAAACCAACCAGACCTCCCCTCAGTCACTGGGATGCTTGTCAGTTTCCACCGGCTGTTAAATAAAATGTACAGTTAGTTTCAACCTGCTGGTCAGAAAATGTTTGTATCTGTTAAAATCTTCGGATATACTATGATCAAATTCCAGAAATCCCAGATCTTCACTGAGAGCTACGCGAGCCATCAGATGTGACCTACTGGAACCTACCTATGTTATTGTTAGCAAAGACAGCAGGACTCTAGGATTCAAGGATGCTCGAGGCATAACAAAATTCCTGCAACAGCAGGAAGAAATATGGTTCTTCACAAAAAAAAGAAATGAGAAGCCATCATGGCGCAAGTGGGACAATCATCCATACCATAAGCAAATTAGTAAGCAAGGAGGGCTTGTGCTGAAGTCTTGAGGCATTATCTCGCAAAACAAGCACATAAGACCCAAGGTCCTCCTTCTGGAAGACAAAAAAGGTTCACTTAAATGAATGAAAACTTACTGAATAAATCATTTCTATAGTTCTATACATCAGTGATATATTTTAGTGATAAACTGCCAAAGATTCCAAGAAATGGTCAAAACGCAAAACAAGAACATTCAAATTAGCCGATCTGCAGGTAGTTTTGAGAATGGCTCTGAGACGGATTTGTATTTCCTGTTTTCCCTCACTGGTACTCTGGCAAGAGAGATAGCTGCATGCCAGTCCGCAGCACAGCCACGCAAATGTGTGAACCAAGAAAGAAGTCTGTACTTGTCATACATTCTTCTGCAGCATCAAATGTGATTCAAATTGCATGTTTTCCTAATAGTCGCTGTTGCAGTTTACACCTTCTGCGATCTAAAATGTAATGTGCCATTTAATTTATAACATTTTATTGAAACTGCAATGCATGCCAAATGCTCAGTAATGTAAAGCCAAGCAACAGATTCTGGCCAATGCCAGCTACAGCACATTCCGATGTCTTACAAACCAGTGGGGTAGCAAGGATGCCATGGGCCCTGGTGCAAGGAAAGCAAATAACCCCTATGACTGCTGTTGTTGAAGTAAAATACAGCCATTGGGAGGGTTCAATGGACCCCCCTAAAGGCTCTAGGTCTGTGGTTCTCAACCTGTGATCCGGGGACCCCTGGGGGTCCGAGAAGGCTCCCCTGGAGGTCCGCGACTACTTAGAAAATTACATAATATTAACAGATTAGGTCCACAGCTTTCAGTAATGACTCAGTGGGGTGTCCCCGGAGTCCAATAATGATTCAGGGGCGCGTCCCCGGGATCCAGTAATGATAAAGTGGGGGTCCACAGAAGTCAAAATGTTGGGGACCACTGCTCTAGGCCCCTGTGCCACTGTACCTGCTGCATTAGTGGGAGCTACGTCCCCGATACACACTTCTGTCTGAAATCACCTGTGTTTCTAAATTTGTGATGACCTTGCCCTCCAGCTGCTACATTAAATGGCCAGCCACACAAAGTCCAGGGTTGGATGCCAAAAATCCCTTGAGGGCTCCAAGTATGGTGTCATTGCCTGAGTAGAAATTTTCTCCATTTACAAGGAAGACCAGGAAGACTCTGCGGAGACAGGCCCTCCAGTAGGCCTACGTCTAGGCCAATTGTTGGCTGAGGGATGTAGATTTATTTTACTGCTCAAGGAGAAGAAATGGGAGGGCTGTGTTGAGGGTGGAAGGCAGAGGAAAGCTATGTGAAGCTGAAACATTCACCATTTTGACACCATAAAGCATATATGAACAACAGGAAGCATATCATAAGAAACTGGAAGTGGGAAGCTTTGAAATGTAATCTTTATTTTCTAAATGTCACCATCAACGACTGATTGGTTTGCCCTATAAAGCAATCTGCTTGGTTCAGTACAAGGGGAGAATCTGCCTGAACTAAAAAGTTAACAATAATCCCTTGCCTGCTGCATTGAAGAAGTCCCACATGCCTGCCAGAGACCATTTGAGATAGATGTCTTCTGTTCTGTCTGAACAACGTCTTTGAGTACATTTTTCCAGTAGTGGTAGAGCCAGACTTTGAGACATTTTCGAAGATTTGAGGACCGCCTTTAAGGTAGTAACACTACATCACATGTAGAACTATCTTTCTCTATGAACAACGTCCTGGAGGAATACAGGAAGTTCGGTTACTGGTTGGGAATGCGGGGTGTTTGGAAGTGAAACCCTTCTTAAGTAGCAACCACAATACTTCTTAGGGTGAAGTCACAAGCAAATCCTAAATTGGTCAAAACTCTGGTATTTAAAGAAGAAAAGATTGGGTGGTGCACTTTCTGTTATAACAATACAGGGGTCTTTACCATCAAAAGTTTTATCAACTGTAACACTAAATTTGTGATCTATATTCTCAAATGCACATGTAATAAAATGTATGTGGGTAGTACCATTAGATTGCTCAAACACCGAATACAGGAGCATATACGTGCTATTAAGAACAATGATAACCGATATCCGCTTTCATTGCATATGGCATTGATGCACAAACATGATGATGTAATCTCATTTCACGGGATTGACCATATCCCACCAAATGCCAGGGGGGGTAATAGAGAACTGCAATTACGTCAGAGAGAAGCAGCCTGGATCTGTCGTTTACGTTCAGTCGAGTTGGGACATAATACTGACCATGAGTTTCATTATTTCCTGTAATGGGCTTGTTGTATATATTAATATTCCCTTTCAGTATATAGTTATTTTCTTTTGAGTATCTTACTAAAAAATGTTACACATTGGGGTTTTGTTATTCTCTCCCTAATTGGCTTTCCACTATGGACGGTTTGCTCTCTTTCCTTTCTCCTTTTCTTGTGCTTTCCTTCTTTCCCCCCTGTTCACACATACATATATGTACATATTCCAGTTTTTTTTCTGAAATGGAAGGCAATCAGGAACTAGAAATTCCAGTCATTATCATGTGGGGTGTGGTAAGTGGCTTATTGCAGTCTGGAACCCGGCCCTGGTACCAACACAGCTGATGGCCTATAGTGAGGGAAGGCAGCGTTAGCAAGGAACAATCCACCGTACGTTACCCAGCACAAACTGGCTGAATCTATACTGATGCAAAGCTGTACATGCGGGGAGGGCACATGTTACCATCCAGCGGCTGGGGTATATTGTTAAGGTAATTCCTAAATTGTTTGGGGGGAAGTACTACGAAAGAAAGGCATAGCCCCATCAGCAACATCAGAGGAGGGCTCCTCCCATTACATGAGGTTATCAGAAGTCTGAGGAGTCACAAAACTGGGCCTCAGGTCTTGGAGAGGTGACAGATGAGGTGAGCTGTCATCATCTTTCGAGGCCTCAAACAAGATGACAGCTGGAGCCCAGCGTGTACTGACGTAGAAGGTCCAATCAACCCTAGTAGGACCCCACTTTGCTAGTAGAATGATCAGTGGGGCTAAGTATATCATTGTCTCTTAGCTCAGGAGAGTAATAATGTGTGTAGCTGTTGATGCTCTGTCAATAAAAAGACGTGAGGTTTAGCTTGCCTCTGTTTCCCCTGACATTCTGGACCCACAGTGGGAGTTTGTGGTGCAATGTTGCTAGTGACCAACTTCACTGACGCAGGGGTGGAACTGTGCACCAGTGCCGGGGTGTCCAGACGTATTGGTGAGTTGTGGAGAATAGACCAGCTTCTTGTCACCGGCCACACCAGAGGAGAGCAGGTGACAGCCGCAGCATGAGCAGTTCAGTCCTGTGGAGGATGCTGGCTGTTACACCCTGGAGGGCACTGGGCAAAAGCCATCAAGAGATGAGAACTGTGCTCCAGACTCTAGCTGGGCCTCAGGTAAAGCAGCGTGTATGGACTCGCCTGAAGGCGCCTGTAGCATCACTGCAGTATACAGCCTCCCCAGCTCACCTGAATACCCTTTCAGCAGCAAGGAAGCAGCTAGAAGGCTTCCCCCGCACAGCAGAAATAGACACAGGTAGGATTCTTCAGGGCAGCCGCCCATCAGAAGAGGAGTGGCCTGGGCTCCAGCTGCAGGGACAGGGAGTGACTGCAAAGCCACTGTACAATATAGGACTATGTTTTTGGGCCTTCCAATTTTGCAGCTGACACTTGTACAAGGAATTTGCCCTAACACTGTCAAACCAGACAAGAAGGCCCCCACCATAATTGAATCCAACTCTCAGTGTTAAGAAGAACACGCTAACTATTAGGAGTGGATTCTCCATGAGTCCCAAATGCTCATTTGCCATCACAGCACCACTTTTATTTGTTGTCATTGATATCAATCGTGTTTGGCTCGCTTGCATTTGTCATTTCTGTAGCACTGGACTGGCTTATGTCTACGGTACTGCTCTTTTATTTCGTTTGTCCTGGGCTTCTTTTTGTATTGCGGTTTGCATACCCTCTAATGAAATGTGTGTTAACAGATCCATCCGGAGTGGACGACAATATCCAGCTAGAGGGGCCACTGGAGGGGCTTCCAGGTTCGTTACGCCACTGACTGTGGCTCAAACAGAAATTCGTAGGAACCGATGTCAGAAAAGCCGGCACTGAAGGAAGAAACACACGGCCCGAGTTACTCTTTTCAGCCAGTATCCGGCAATCATGAGTTGTCAGTTCAGAATGGGAATTACTAGCCCGTCCTGAATACACGCACTCACACATGCACCTTTTCCTCCTGCTTTAAACAGCAGGAAATGTGCACGGGAAAGCATTAGGTTTCACCGGATGCGCCCCTTCGCCTTTTAAAACTCAGAATTGTGCAGTGCGGTGTCCCCCCTGGATTAACTATCTGCAAGACGCGGAATCAGGTACTTAAAATAAGAGGCAGAGTAAACTCTGCTGGAGGTGTTAACAGCCCTCCGCTGTCTGCCTGGCAATTATTGATCTCAGCAAATGCTGAATACGCGAGAGTGGAAGGGCAATTAGCAAAGCTAATGTTTGGGCGCTTGTAGGAAATGTCAATTAAAACTCACCAACCTATGCAGGTAAAAAACAAGCATATGTATGTTTTGTGTAAATGAACTTCAGACTCACTGACTTTGCAATGCAAGCGAACACATTCTAATCCAGTCCTAGCATTCCAGACAGCTTCATGTTCGTAGTTGTAATGGGGTCATGCGTTCCACCCAGCAGTTAAATTACAAGCAGCAATATCTACAATGAAGGATATTAAACACAAACTTTGTAAACCTATTACACACCAATGATTGGTGTGATATCGTGGGAATTAGTTTACTTGATGAAGATGGATTCAACGTGTGTCTTCTAAGCGGTTGTGTAGAAACAGAAAATTATTGATTCAAAAGGGTCGTTTAGAATTTACACAAACTCCTTACGAGTCAGAAAAATATTTCCAACCCATGAAAGGGCGTTTCTGGTCCTTTGCGAATTGCAGATAAGAGGAAACATGAAATGCACACCCCTGTCCATTTTCTTAATCGGAAAGTAATGTAGCAATCATTTGTGACCTCATTTCCGGTGCAAACTATTGAAGTAGGGTAGTAACTGATTAAGGAAGGTGAATCAGCACCCCCTTTGGGAATCATGTCATGTAGCAATGGAGCAGGGGCTCTAGTGCAAGCAAGGGATGTGGGCCCCTGAGTGATGGCAGGGGGTAACATTTAGCAAATATCAGGGTTGAGTGGGACCCTCAGGATCCTAGAAACTGGTAATATATATATATATATATAAAGTAGGTAAATGTACAATTGAAAAATTTAAAACATACTGTAAATGTCAAGGAGTTTGAAATTGGAGGCTACAAATTAAATTAGTATCCTCAGATTGATTCAAGAGAGCAATGCAGGTGCATCAAACAGAATACAGTATGGACAATGTGTGGTTTCAATAGAATTTCGAAAAGCTTCAACCTTCCTACTAAAATTAACAATTCTTTTTTGTGCAAATTAAATAAAAAGTGTTATAATTTGTGGATGTGTTTGATGGAATGCTTGTTTGTGTATTTTTTGTGTATTGATTTGCGCTTCAAGTCATTGACAATATTTAGGCCTGGGTTCCAAGCTTCCAGTAATGACTCAGTGAGGGTCCCTTGATTCCAATAGTTATTCAGTGGGGGTCCCTGGGTTTTAGTAATGATAAAGTGGGGGTCCACAGAAGTCAAAAGGTTGGGAACTACTAGTCTAGGAAGCAAGCACGTAGATGAAAATGCAAGCTCATTTCATCCACTTTTGTAGGTCTCCCAGGGTGACCTTGGGCGTCTATGACACACAACCCTGATTGATAATCCCTTAGAGAGGGAAGCCTGTTTATCTGTAATTGAAATGTCTTAAGGGAATTTATGCAGTGGGGTCATCCTTGCAGCCTCAAGACAAAAAAAAAACCTGGTGCAGTATGCTGGAAACGTTGAAATCCAGGCACCAATCACTGCACAACATATTCTAGGTATCCGAACTGCAACAAAAAGCTAAGAGAGGTATGAAAGAAATAATGTATGGCTGCTTTTCTACAGAGCCTTCCATACCCATTGTACACTACAAACTGGTCTGCATGCATACAGTAAGTTCTTATCAATACAACAGGGATAGGGAACATTTCACTATTACACTTTACCTTTCCATGGTACAACAAGGCCCCTACTACCTTAGGGCCACAGCCAGCAGATATCTCATATAGCCACTACAAAAGGCCACAAGAGGATGCATAGCAACAAATGACATTTTATAAACAGGAGCACCCAAAGAACAAAATATGTTTGACTTGAACTGTGAAAATACCCATGCCAGGGCTCAGATGAACGTCATTAAATGATGTATTATAACAGGTCATGAGTGATGCAAGATTTGAGTTTATAAGCAGTGCATGACGAAGGCTCAAATTATATTTAGCTCACTGATCTGTAACTGGTGAATTTCTGTGTTTTTCAGTTACTAAATGTTACATCTTCAGTGACTTTGTCACCTAATGAAAACCTCATTTTAACCTTTGTGTTTTTTAGTGAATGTGATGGGACGGTTCTGGTTACCAGGCCCACCCTTATTTTTTGCTCTTGGATCACCTGGTTTTTGACCTTTTACTGTGAGGGAGCCTCATAGTTTGGGACTCACTCACAGTAAACTCTTGGTAAAATGGACTGTGCGTGTTTACTGCTGGTGCCACCTTGTTAAGCAAGGACTGCTGTGAAGCAGCAAGGGTAGGAGGCCCAGGGCTGATTACACATGATCACGCATTCATACACCTGTGCACCAATGTGAGGGCTGCGCAGGGAGGATTCCATCCATGCACAGCTCAAGAACTGCACCTAGGCAGCCTGGGGCAGAAGGGATCATACAGAGTGGCTGGTGACCTGGAGTAGGCCTTATGAGATGGTTGTACACATGTGAGGGATAGTCAGTTTCCTTGCTGTCATCATTGTAGTGACACTCCATTATATGTCAATGGCAAAGATTGGCCTAGAGTGCAGCTCCACTTCCCTAGGGTCCACAGACTCCAAAGTCACACCAATTGACACTGTAACCTGTATGCAAAGAATAATGCAGTAGGTTACAAAAGCATATCTGTACAGCTTATGGGTCATCCAGGAGTGTAATCTTTCTCTGACTCAGCTCAGGATTAGGGCCAATTACTGCTCTGTCCAGCTGCACGAGCAGGGCCTCACATCAATCAGCCCTCTGTCATTCCATGCTAGGAACCGGGCTGGACCCCCACCTCAGCTGTAAGGGTTGTCCTGGACCCTATCATGGGACTCCGTGAGGCCATGACAAAAAGGGGAGTGACTTTGAGCCTCCCCCCCCACAGCACCAGGAGGTGGGCCCAGGACCCCATCCCTAGGCCCAAACCATGCAGGAGGCAGGGGGCTGCTGCACTGCCCCCTGTGTGGCCCACCTTCCCCCTGCTCCCAGTGCCCATGTCTGGTGGGAGCGTGAAGGCAAGGCCATTGTGCACGTGATCACAGGAGCGGGCAGACTGGAATGTTGCTGCCAGCTCCCACAGCAGCATGTGAACAGCTGCTCATGCGGGGAGCTGTGAGGGCAGCCGGGGGTGGGCTCCCCGAGCTGCCCACCAACAAGGAACAACCACATGCGGCACAAGATCGCAGGATAAAACAAGCCAAACCAAGGAAAAGCGGAACAGCTCCCCCAAGCACAGTGGGAGAGCCGCTAATTAAGTATGCACGCTCCTGAAGGAGCACCTCATAATGCCCTGCGGGACCTGGCCCATGTTATTAGCAAGACCGTTCGTTTTGGGCTTGTGGTTGCCCCAAAGCAGTACCGCACTCAGTGGTTGGTGCCTGAATGGTCAAACCAAGAAATTCTGCAGCACTGAGCGTGCAAAATGGCCATCCCTCCTAACTTCAGAGTCCAAACAATAATGCTTGGCAAAAGTGTGGAGGGATGCCCAAGTTGCCGCCTTGCAGATGTCAATCACAGGAACACCTCTAGCTAAGGCCGATGAAGCCACCTTAGCCCTGGTGGAATGGGCTCGTAGCCCCACAGGAGGTTCCTTCTTTGCTAAAGAATAACACAATTTGATGCAAAGAATGACCCACCTGGAAAGCGTTCTCTTGTGGACAGCTTTGCCTCTCCTCTTCCCCACGTAACCGACGAAGAGCTGATCATCCTGTCGGAACTCCCTCGTCCTGTCGAAGAAGAAGCTCAACGCTCTTCTTGGGTCAAGTCGGTGAAGCCTCTCTTCCTCCTTTGATGGATGAGGTGGAGGATAGAAGGAAGAAAGAGTGATGGACTGTCCTAAATGAAAGGGTGTAACAACCTTCGGTATGAAAGCTGCCTTGGTCCTTAACACCACTTTGTCCCTGTAAAAGGAAGTAGTTGGGGGTTCCACACTAAGAGCCTGGAGCTCACTCACTCTTCTAGCAGATGTAATGGCAACTAGAAAAACTGTTTTTAAAACCAAAAGCCTCAAGGGACAAGAATGCATTGGTTCAAACGTTGAACCTGTAGTGTAGCCATTTTAAATAAAGCTTCATGCATGTTAGTTTGACATACTAGGCCACTGTGCACTTTGCCCTAGATATATTTTATTCAGCTTCGCACTGTTATTTTACAATAGCCAGTTTTTACGGTCTTGTTTTAATTTCTTCTATCACACTGTTTAGCTTAGTTCAGCACTGTGTTCTCAAATAATGCATTCTTGATCGCCCTGTGCTTCAGTCAAGGCTACAGTCTGGTACATTGCTGGTAGACGTGGTAGAAGTTTAGTCTCCAGTATTCGTAGAAAATACACATCCTTACGTAGGGACATTTTCTTAGAACATCTGCATGTTAGTTATAAAAACATTTCCTAGTCCTAGTACACGTTAAGAGGGAGATTCCAGCCAGGGACCTACAACTAGATGTTGAATGCCCCATTGCAGATGCTGATGCAGATTACAGGCCTTTGCTCAGGTATGAGGGTTGATGTCCTCCCGGGGGAACCTGAAAGGCAGGCTTAGAGCTTAACATGCTGTGCTCGAAATATAATTTAGAGAGAAAATAATCTAGCGGCACTATGAGAGCCTTATTCTTGTGCTTCACTCTAATCGTTACTATTTTAATCTTACTGTGTTGTATAGTTCTGGTTATTGCAGCTCACGCTTTGCTATTCAAAATGCAGTCGTTTTATTAAACCAATCTTTAAAACTTAAACTGCCTTTGTCATTTATATATGAGACAGTACTGTGTATGAGAGAACCGGTTGTGACCTGAGTGACCACAACTTCCCTGGGAAGTACTAAGATGTCATGCACTCGGCTGCCCAATTCTCTCTTCCATTTGGGAGAGATGAGGCACTGCTAGTTAGCCGGAGCAAAACCCGGATTAGGAGTGACAAGTGTCATTCACTGTGGGTCAGACTCAGTCCCCCACACTGTGAACTATCTTGTTGCTCAAAATCCAGTAGTCTCATTAGGATAATGAGAGCCTATGCGACAAACCCATACGAAAGGTCAACACTAAGTTCAGATCCCACTGTGGGCGGAAACTTGTTAGTGAGACCCTTAATGAACCTCAAAGCAATTGGGGACTTAAACAAGGAGGGTTGGTCTGGAAGCCACAGAAAGGCCGACAGCATGGATAAATAACCCTGAACAGTGGCAACTGCACAACCCCTCTGTGCCAAGGATAACGCAAACAACAGTATGTCAGATAAGTGGGCACGCAAAGGATCAATTTGATTCTCTCCACACCAAATCACAAATTTAGCCCACCTGCTTGTATAGATAGATTGGGTGGAGTGTCGCCTGGCCGATAATATAACTTCCACCACCTCAGGTGGGAGAGAAAAAGTACTCAGATTGCCCCGTTCAATCTCCAGGCATGTAGGTGCAGGCTCTGGAGGTGGGGGTGTAGAACCTGCCCCTGCGACTGCAAGAGGAGGTCTGCCCTGTAAGGGAGATGGAGCGGAGGGCACAGAGAGAGTTGGAGGAGGTCCGAATACCACACCCTTCTTGGCCAATCCAGAGGTATTAAGATGACTTGGGCATGGTCTTGGCGGATCTTCCTCAGGACCCGAGGAATCAAGGGTATAGGGGCAAATGCGTATAGCAACTGACCCTTCCAGGACATCTTAAACGCGTCCCCCAAAGCTCCTTGCACCAGATTTGGGAGGCTGCAGAATGACGGGCAGTGCGCGTTGTCGCGAGTGGCAAACAGGTCTATCTGTGGATACCCCCACACCTGGAAGATGTAAAGGACCAGGTCTGGATGAAGACGCCACTCGGGATCGGTCGAGATGCGCCGACTGAGACCGTCTGCACGCACGTTCAGAACTCCTGCCAAATGGTTTGCTACCAAGCAAATCTGATGGTCCTGAACTCAGGACCAGAGCGGTAGAGCTTCTCTGCAGAGACGATACGGCCCCACTCCTCCCTGCTTGTTTATATACCACATCGTGGTAGTGTTGTCTGTTAAGACTTGAAACCGACCGACCGCGAAGGTAAGGGAGGAAGGCCTTGAGAGCCAAACGGATCACCCGCAATTCCAACAGATTGATGTGAAGCCTCTGTTCCACTGGAGACCAATGACCTTTGACCTCCAGGTCCCCCAGATGAGCACCCCACCCTAGAGTGGAGGCATCCGTTATCACTGTTGCTACCGGAGGTGGGAGCGAGAACGGCATTCCTTGGAAAAGTTTGCCATCCACAGCCCACCATTGAAGATCCACTGCAGCATCTCTGGAGATCTTTATCGATTCCTCGAGATCTCCTTTGTGTTGAAACCACTGCCTGCGGATGCACCACTGAAGAGCCCTCATGTGCCAGCATGCATGAGTGACCAGCAGAGTGAAAGAAGCGAAAAGACTGAGCAGACGAAGGACCTTGAGGACTGGAACAACCGCTCCATTCTGGAACATTGGAATCAACGCCTGAATCTCCTGAATCCGCTGCGGCGGAGGAAAGGCCTGATTCAATGTTGTGTCCAGTACTGCCCCTATGAACAGGAGGCGCTAAGAGGGCTCCAGGTGAGATTTGGGCACGTTCACCGAAAAGCCCAGACCAAACAACAACTGAGTTGTCGACTGCAGGTGACGCCGCAGGAGCTCCGGAGACTTGGCTTTGATCAACCTATCGTCCAGATAAGGGAATACTGCTATCCCCCTTCTTCTGAGCTCTGCTGCAACCACCGCCATCGCCTTCGTGAAGACTTGAGGTGCCGAAGTAAGACCAAACAGAAGGACCGCAAACTGATAGTATTGCGACCCCACCACAAACCAGAGATACTTCCTGTGCGACTTGAGGATCGGGATATGAAAGTAAGCATCCTGCAAGTCGACAGACACTATCCAATCTCCTTCGTTCAACGCCAAAAGAACCTGTGCTAGGGTCAGCAGTTTGAACTTCTCCTGCTTGAGAACCAATTCAAAATCCTCAGGTCCCGATTGGCCTCAACCGACCATCCTTTTTGGGGATCAGGAAATATCTTGAACAAAAGCCCTGACCCCTCTCCTGCTTTGGAACCAACTCTACTGCACCTTTCGACAAAAGGATTAGCACTTACTGTTGTAGTAAAAGAAGATGGTCTTCTGAACAGAAGGATGGGCGGGGAGGGATGGGAGGGGGAAACTCCCGAAAGGGAAGAGTATAACCTTTCCCCACAATATCGGTGACCCAGGAGTCCGATGTTATGGACTCCCACATGTGAAGAAATTGAGACAGTCTCCCCCTACAGGAGATGCATGTAAAGGGAGTGATGGAGGACTAAGGCTGCTTTCCCTGCTGCACCCCTCCGGAGGAAGAGGAAGAGGCAGAGTGCTGCTGGATGACCCCTCTAGTACGAACTCTACCCTTGCCCCTGAATGATCTATAAGGGTGAGCTGTCGAAGGTTGCTGTCCTGCTGCCTGGAATCTCCCCCGAAAGGAAGAGCCACGCCCAAACCCCCTAAACCTCCTAAACGATCTCAAGGAAGTGGAGGTGGATGCTTGCAGGCCCAGGGATCTTGCCGTGGCCCTACTCTCCTTGAACCGCTCCAAGGCAGAGTCAGCTTTTGCCCCAAATAGTTTATCCCCATCAAAGGGCAGGTCGAGTCAGGCTGTCTGCACATCAGGAGAGAATCCTGAAGACCGTAGCCAGGCATGTCGTCTTGTCGCTATGGACGTGCCCATAGCCCTGGCTACAGAGTCCAATGTGCCAAGCCCAGATTGGGTAACCTGGGTCGCCGCCACCTGAGCATCCGCCAAAAGGTTAAGCACCTCCTGAGGCAATGCAGAGTGTGTCTTGGCCTCGTCCATGAGAGCATAAATGTACCTTCCCAGGATACAGGTAGCATTCGTTGACTGGAAGGCCATGCTACATGAAGAGTACGCCTTCTTAGCAGATTGGTCCATTCTCTTGGACTCCCTGTCCACTGGAACCCCTGGAAAAGATCCCGGAGCAGAGCGTGAGGAGTATGAAGCCTGCACTACCAAACTCTCCGGAGTCGGGTGTCTGGACAAGAACGCTGGATCTCCAGGAGCCACCCAATACCTCCTCGCAACAGACCTGTTTACTGCCGTCGAAGTTACAGGCTTCTTCCACACCTCCATTATTGGGTCAATAAGCGCCTCATTAAACGGAAGAAGTGGCTCTGCCACAGCTGAAGAAGGATACAAAACCTCCGTGAGAATGTTTGTCTTAATATCCGCAGCTGGAAGAGGAAGGTCAAGAAAATCCGCCGCCTTCCTGACTACCGAATGGAAAGAGGCAGCCTCCTCAGTGTACTCCCCCAGAGATGCCAAGTCCCACTTTGGGAAAGTGTCCAAACCACTAGCCATGTCCAAGCCTTGCAGGTCTCCCAGTGGCTCCAAAATCTCACCCTCTTCCAAGAGCTGCTTCTCATACTCTTGCTCCTCTAGCATCCTCAGAGCCAACCTCCTGGTGCGGAGCCTGGATTCAATCCTTGGCGTCGATAAGGCATCTGCCAATGCCAAAGACCTCGGACAGCGTTGACCATCGGATTCATCCGACGCCGGATCCATCGGCGCTGTAGGCTTCTTTAGAGTAGATGAAAGCTGCGCGAACTAATCGGCGCCGGGGCAGTATATGTCGTCGGCGTCACAGGTCTTCTAGGCGACGCCATTGGTACCAGCGCCGAACCACCACTTCCTGAAGGAAGGAAAGGCATGAAGGGCGTCGGTCTGTATGAAGCCGGAACATCCATGTCATAGGCCAATGGACCCGTAGGTCCAGAATGACCACTTCCCGCAGGTGACCTGTTTTTGTTGGCTTTAGGACTCTGGGCACTTTACCACTGCTAACCAGTGCTAAAGTGCATATGCTCTCTGTGTAAATTGTACTATTGATTGGTTTATCCATGATTGGCATATTTGATTTACTAGTAAGTCCCTAGTAAAGTGCACTAGAGGTGCCCAGGGCCTGTTAATCAAATGCTACTAGTGGGCCTGAAGCACTGGTTGTGCCACCCACATACGTAGCCCTGTAATCACGTCTTAGACCTGCCACTTCAGTGTCTGTGTGTGCAGTTTTAAACTGTAAATTAGACTTGGCAAGTGTACCCACTTGCCAGGCTTAACCCTTCCTTTTTCCTACATGTAAGACACCCCCAAGGTAGGCCGTAGGTAGCCCCATGGCAGGGTGCAGTGTATGGTTAAGGTGGGACATATACTAATGTGTTTTATATGTCCTGACAGTGAAATACCGCCAAATCCGATGTTCACTGTTGTAAGGCCTATCTCTCTCATAGGTTAACCTGGGGGCTGGCTTTAAACATGATTAAAGCGTAGATTCCCTTTGGGAGCAGATAGACATGTGGAGTTTGGGATCTCTGAACTCACAATTTAAAAATACAGCTTTTAGTAAAGTTAGTTTTAAGATCGTGTGTTTGAAAATGCCACTTTTAGAAGGTGGGCATTTTCTTGCTTAAACCATTCTGTGACTCTGCCTGTTTGTGGATTCCCTGTCTGGGTTAGTTTGACAGTTGGGCTGTTTGCACCTCTCTCTAGACAGTGACACAAAGGGGGCTGGGGTGTAGCCTGTATATCCTGATGAGCCATCTGTGCTAGGAGGGAGGGGAGGAGTGGTCACTCACACCTGAAAGGGCTGTGCCTGCCCTCACACAATGCAGTCTCCTACCCCCTGGTGTGTGTCTGAGGCCTTGCCTGGGCAAGGCAGGATTTCACAAACAAGTGAGACTTTTCTTTGAAGTAAGCCTACTTCAAGGGCCAAAATGGGTATAAGAAGAGCACCTAAAACCACAGACTTTAGACACTTCTGAGGTAGACACTCTACCTGACAAGACACTTTCTAGAGAAGAGAACCTGAACCAGAACTTGCATCCTGCCAAGAAGAACTGCCTGGCTGCCCAAGGGACTCACTTGTCTGCTTTCTGTGAAGGACTGCTGCCTTGCTTTTGCCCTGATGCCTTGCTGCTCTATGGCTGTGGGTAGAAGTGCTATCCAAGGGCTTTGGTAGAGCTTGCCTCCTGTTCCCTGAAATCTTAGGACCAAAAAGACTTCATCTCTACAAGAAGGACTCCTTGTGCTGCAAAAATCGACGCACAGCCTGCCAGAAATGATGCACAGCCTGCACTGCGGTGAAAAATTCACCGCACGCAGAACCGGAACAACGCAGCCCGACTTCGCAAAGAGAAGATCGACGCAGCACCAGCGTAGCGACTGGTAATTTGATGCATGCCCCACTGGATGGATGCACAGCCGAGTTGGAACGACGCAGCCTGGCTTTCAAAGAGGAATTGACTAAGCGCCTGCCGTGCAGTAGAAATTTCCATGCAATGCCCACCGGATCGACACAGCCCCTGTGACTTCATCCTGTCAGTGTGGGAAATCCACGCAATGTCCCCAGGGCGTCCGAAAACCCTGCAACCTGAAGAGGATCCATGACCGAGCGCCGGAAATTGACGCACAGCCGTCCCTGCGTGTAAACTAAATGATGCATTGCCGTGTGCGGCCCGAGAAATTGACGCACACCCCCTTTGTTTCCACTCATCTCCTCCTCTGCGGTTCTTTGTGGAGATTTTGCACGCCAACAAGGTACTTTGGTGGTCATTCCAAGTTTGGCGGGCGGCGATTGCCGCCCACCAAACTTACGCCGCCACTTGGCCGCTCCACGGTCAAAAGACCGCGGGGGCAATTCAGACTTTCGGGAGCGGCGGGAAAGGTGGGAAAGGCCCTGCAACACAGAAGCCGGCTCCGAATGGAGCCGGCGGTGTTGCAGGGGTGAGACGGGTGCAGTTGCACCCGTCGCGATTTTCACTGTCTGCGATGCAGACAGTGAAAATCATGCTGGGGCCCTGTTAGGGGGCCCCTGCACTGCCCATGCCAGTGGCATGGGCAGTGCAGGGGCCCCCAGGGGCCCCACGACACCCGTTCCCGCCATCCTGTTCCTGGCGGTAAAAACCGCCAGAAACAGGCTGGCGGGAAGGGGGTCGTAATCCCCATGGCGGCGCTGCTTGCAGCGCCGCCATGGAGGTTCAGACCAGCCAGGGGAAATCCGGCGGGAAACCGCCGGATCCCCTTTTCTGACCGCGGCGGTAAGAATGGGCAGGAAAGCACCGCCAGCCTGTTGGCGGTGCTTTCCGTCGTTCACGGCCCTGGCAGGTTTTACCGCCAGGGTCGGAATGACCCCCTTGGTGTTTGAAAGAGACATTTATTGCTTTTTAAAGACTAAAGATACTTTATATCACTTTTACAATTATATCTCAACATATACTTCTTGCATTTTAATAGTTTCGACCTGCATCTTATCAGATAAATATTATATATTTTTCTAAACACTGTGTGGTGTATTTTTGTGGTGCTATACTGTGTTACTGCATGATTTGTTGCACAAATACTTTACACATTGCCTTCTAAGTTAAGCCTGACTGCTCAGTGCCAAGTTACCAGAGGGTGGGCACAGGATAATTTGGATTGTGTGTGACTTACCCTGACTAGAGTGAGGGTCCTTGCTTGGACAGGGGGTAACCTGACTGCAAACCAAAGACCCCATTTCTAACAATAACCCCTCAAGGGTTCCAATGTGTTTTCAAGCTCTGTCCCAGCTGGAACTTTTGTTTCAGGGTGGTGAAACTGCACCCCCTAGGGGTGAAGATCATGTCAGCAGTCCTTATCGTCTGAATGGTGATAACAATGGATTTCTATAATGGTGAACACCCTCAAAGGGTGACGAGCTGTAATTACAGGTGTTTTTACAGAAATTTAGTCCTTTAGGGACTATGGTTAAAGTGCAGCATGTTGTGCTGAATATGCCTGCAGCATTATGGCCAATGATATGACATGTGTAGGGCCATATTTAAAGCACCCTCTAGGGGTAAAAGATGGTATTACACAATGTTTAGCAACCAAGTGATGTCCTTTAGGGACTGTGTCAACTGTGCATCATTTTTATGTTGAATGCTTCAATGTGGAATATGAAGAACCTCTGCCTACACCCTTTAGGGGCATGGTTAGACTGTGCAGATCATGATGAGCGTAATCGTAACAGCACAAATCATTCCACATGCCTATACATGTTTCTTGTTGATGCTTATTTGAGTAGTGAGACTGACAGCCACTAGAGATCAAAGTAGATGTACTTTACTGTACGTATTAGGTGTTGTTACTCCAAGTTACATTCAATTATTACATTGTAATACAAGTGAATGTTTTGCCATGTGGGTTGTTAGATTATGGTGGTCATTACAACCCTGGGGGACGGTGTTAAAGTGGCAGTAAGACCGCCAACAGGCCGGCGGTAAAAAAATTTGAATTACGACCGTGTGGGAAACCGCCAACAAAGACAGCCACTTTAACACTCAGACCGCCACGGCGGTACAGACAAACAGCTTGGCGGTCACCGCCAACAGACAGGCGGAAAACAAAGTACCGCCCACAGTATCACAACCTACCAATCCGCCACCTTTTCCGGGGCAGATTCACTGCAGACAAAAGCATGGCGGAAACAGGACTTCAAAGGGAAAACTTTCACCTCTACCCGAGCTGCACATCCTGCCAGCCCTCATCTTCTTGCTCCTCTACCAGGAGCACGAACGCCGGCGGCGAAGACAATGGTGAGTACTGCACCTACGACACAGGCGAGGGGGAGGGAAAAAACAGGGACACACACACGCAACACCCCCACCCCCACCCTCACCCACTACAACAGACACACTAATACATATTTATACATTATAGTTACACCCTGACCCCCTGGAAGAATGCAAAGACAAAAGGAAATGAGTGTGACCATTGCAATATATTAAAATCAAGTACGCAAAAATATATGTATACACCATAAACAAAATATACACCAAGCTTAGTAGTCCAGGTAGTGCTCCAATGAAGTCTGTGGAACTCTGGGCCCACACGGTATGGGCGAGGCCCACACAAGATCCCCGACCGTGACAGAGAGAACACTGCAGTGGCATCAGAGAGCAAGGAAACAGGCACCTCAGGGGAGGGAAAGGGGGGCACCTCAGCCGGTTGAGTGCACGACGCCCACTGTTCAATCCTGGGGAGTGCAAAGCCACAGTCTCTCAAGTCTATACAGTGGTTGGGTTGCCCACTGTGCAATCCTGAGGAGTGCAAAGCCACAGTCTCTCAAGTCTATACAGTGGGTGGGTTGCCCACTGTTCAATCCTGGGGACTGCAAAGCCACAGTCTCTCAAGTCTATATATTGGGTGGTTTGCCCACTGTTCAATCCTGGGGAGTGCAAAGCCACAGTCTCTCAAGTCTCTACAGTGGGTGGTTTGGCCACTGTGCAATCCTGGGGAGTGCAAAGCCACAGTATCTCAAGTCTTTACAGTGATGGGTTGCCCACTGTGCCATCCTGGGGAGTGCAAAGCCACAGTCTCTCAAGTGGATGACAGTCTCCACTGGTTCTGGAGGTGGCATGGTGCCCAAAGTGCTTCATCCTGCTAAGGACAGAGGTAGTGGATGTATCTCTCCACTGGTTCTGGAGGGGGCATGGTGCCCAGAGTGCTGCGTCCTGCTAAGGACAGAGGTAGTGGATGTATCTCTCCACTGGTTCTGGAGGGGGCATGCTGCCTAGAGTGCTTCATCCTGCTAAGGACAGAGGTAGTGGATGACAGTCTCTACTGGTTCTGGAGGGGGCATGGTGCCTAGAGTGCTTCATCCTGCTAAGGACAGAGGTAGTGGATGCCTTTCTCCACTGGCTCTGGAGGGGGCATGGTGCCTATAGTGCTTCATCCTACTAAGGACAGAGGTAGTGGATGGGAATATCCACTGGTTCTGGAGGGGGCTCTGTGCCCAGAGTGCTTCATCCTGCTAAGGACAGAGGTAGTGGATGTATCTCTCCACTGGTTCTGAAGGGGGCATGGTGCCTAGAGTGCTTCATCCTGCTAAGGACAGAGGTAGTGGATGACAATCTCCACTGGTTCTGGAAGGGGCATGGTGCCTAGAGTGCTTCATCCTGCTAAGGACAGAGGTAGTGGATGGGAATATCCACTGGTTCTGGAGGGGGCTCTGTGCCCAGAGTGCTTCATCCTGCTCGTGACGGACTCAGTAGCGTCAGTGCCCTTGGTGCTCATGGGCCAGCGGTGCTTGTGCCGGCGGTGCCCTGTTCAGCGGTGCTTGTAGCGGCGGTGCCCTGTTCAGCGGTGCTTGAGGCGGCGGTGCCCTGTTCAGCGGTGCTTGAGGCGGCGGTGCCCTGTTCAACGGTGCTTGTAGCGGCAGTGCCCTGTTCAGTGGTGCTTGAGGCGGCGGTGCCCTGTTCAGCGGTGCTTGTAGCGGCGGTGCCCTGTTCAGCGGTGCTTGTGGCGGTGGTGCCCTGTTCAGCGGTGCATGAGGCGGCGGTGCCCTGTTCAGCGGTGCTTGTAGCGGCGGTGCCCTGTTCAGCGGTGGTTGAGGCGGCAGTGCCCTGTTCAGCGGTACTTGAGGCGGCGGTGCCCTATTCAGCGGTGCTTGTAGCGGTGGTGCCCTGTTCAGTGGTGCTTGAGGCGGCGGTGCCCTGTTCAGCGGTGCATGTAGCGGCGGTGCCCTGTTCAGCGGTGCTTGAGGCGGCGGTGCCCTGTTCAGCGGTGCATGAGGCGGCGGTGCTCTGTTCAGCGGTGCTTGTAGCGTCAGTGCCCTGTTCAGCGGTGCTTGAGGTGGTGGTGCCCTGTTCAGCGGTGCTTGAGGCGGTGGGCTCCTTTGCAGTGACTCAGCTGCTGGCGTCCTCCCTGTCCCAGCGGGGCTTGTGCTGGCGGTCCTCTCTGTCCCAGCGGGGCTTGTGCTGTCAGTCCTCTCTGTCCCAGCGGGGCTTGTGCTGGTGGTCCTCTCTAGCCCAGCAGGGCTTGTGCTGGTGGTCCTCTCTAGCCCAGCGGGGCTTGTGCTGGCGGTGGCCTCCTGGGCAGCAGGGCAGGTGCTGGCAGTGGCCTCCTGGGCAGCGGGGATGATGGCGGTGGCCTCCTGGGCAGCGGGGACGATAGTGGTGGCCTCTTGGGCAGCGGGTATGATGGCGGTGGCCTCCTGGGCAGCGGGGATGATGGCGGTCTCCTCCGCCATGCTGCTCTTCCAGACTTTCCGGGTTTCTTGTGTCCCTTCCCCACCTTGGAAGGTGTCGCAGCTGACTCCACACTCCCACCGGGTCCCCTGGGAGCAGCTTTGGTGGCTGAAGTCTTCCCCCTCTCCCGCCGGGCAGTGGCCAACTTTTGATGCTTGACAGGTGGGGGACTGTCCGTGCTGTAGCTCCGTGCCACACTGGCTGCCCTGGTGGCCGGTGCACTTCAGATTCCAGTGACTACAGGCACCACTGGTCCCGGAGATGATGTGGCTGAGGTGCTAGGTTGGGACCTGGAGAGTCGTGCCCTAGGAGACGGACGGGGTGGGGGAGGTGTGGGAAAGAAGTCAAGGTTGGACAGGAAAAGTTTTTGGGAGACACTGGGACGGGTAGCTGGAGGGGGTTTGGGAGTGGAGGAAGAGGTTGTGGTTGTAGGAGGTGTTTGTTTGGTGACTTTGGGTGAAGGTGCATGCGCTGGAGGCTGTCGTGAGGTGGATGGCTGTTGGGTGGGTGTGTGCCTGCGTTTGTGTATCTTGGGAGGTGGCATCACAGACACACTGGGAGAGGACACAGGGGACATGTGAATGGTAGTGGGGGTGGTGACTGCACGTGAGCGGGGTGTGGTGGTGGGTGTGCTGGTGATGGCAGTAGTGGCTGTAGATGTAGTGCATGCAGGTGTGAGTGTAGACGAGACTGGGAGGGAGGAGGGAGACGAGGAGGAGGGGGACACAGTGGAGGCAGTGGATGTTGGTGTGTCTGCATGTGTGTGATGCTTGCAAGAGTGCCTGTGGGATGTGTGGTGCTTATGTTTGCCTGAGCTTCCCTTGTGTTGACGTATGTGCATGCTGGTCTGAAAGTGTGCTTGGGATAGGCTGGGGTACAGGGGATTGGGTCTGGGTGGCGGAAGTTGGAGGGGGGAGGCTAGATACAGGGACAATGGCTGCCATCAGTGCTGAGGCCTGAGTCTGAAAAGCTTGCTGAAGGGCCGCCTGACCAGAATGAATGCCCTCCAGGAATTCATTGGTTTGTGGCAACTGCCTTTCGACACCCTGGATGGTATTCAAAATGGTAGAGTGCCCAACAGTGAGGGACCTGAGGAGGTCAATGGCCTCCTCACTGAGGGCAGCAGGGCTGACTGGGGCAGGGGCTGAGGTGCCTGGGGTGAAGGTGATGCCCACCCTCCTGGGTGAGCGGGCACGGGGCAAAGGCTGAGGGGCTGCAGGGAGGGCGGTGCTGGTAGGGGGGGTGGCGGCTGTACCTGTAGATGCGGGGGCACAGATGTTGCCACCACCACAAGGCAGCTCCCATCAGAGGACGAGTCCGTGTCGCTGGTGTCAGCTCCTGTCCCCGCCGTGGAGCTCCCATCGTCCTCCGTCCCACTGGTGAACTCCGATTCCGTAGTGTCGCCCTCCAGGGCCATGTGGGATGCAGCTCCCTCGTTCTCCGGTTCCACTGCTCCTCCGCCTGATGATGCAAATGCACACAAGGACAGGGAGACCACAAAAAGGGGGAGGACGACAGAAGAAAGACATGTTCAGTGCATGCATTACCGCTACCGTTGGCGGACACAACAGACACAGAAGCCCCCTGCACTACGCCGTGCTCTTGGGCTCCACTGTTCAATCCCTGGGAAATGGCCTACTAGGCTATGGACGACATCTGCACACATGGATGACACAGGGGCATGACTAGGTGTACTTGGCACTCTACAGAGGTGGGGTGGGGTGCCACATGGCCTGCCTTACGGAGGGACCTTGCCTACTAAGCTCGCCCTGGCCTAGGGTAACCCACCGCCCCCACCCAGACACCTCTACTGCGCGCAAAATCAGCAGGATGAGATTGTACTCACCCCCTTGTGGCTGCTGTGATGCCCTCAAGCGCCCATCCAACTCCGGGAATGCCACCGCCAGGATCCTGAACATCAGGGGGGTCATGGTGCAATGGGTACCCCTCCCACGTTGGAAGGCCATCTCCAGCTGAGCCTCTGCCGTCTTCTTGCTCCAGCGGCGAATGTCCTCCCATCTTTTCCGGCAGTGGGTGCTCCGTCTGTGGAAGAACCCCAGGGTCCGGACATCCTTGGCGATGGCACGCCAAATATCTTTTTTCTGGTGGGCGCTGACCTACATGAATTGTACAGGGGTAAGAGAAACTTATTACCAACTGCACCGTCACAGTCATTGGCCCCCATCCATACCCTTGCCATGTGGCACATGCACTCACCGTCGTTTAATGCACGCCGCAATCTCCCCCCCCTCTTACATACACCCCACTCCACACAGGCATAGCCCATACAGCATGCTCCCAGTGTACTTACCTGTTTGTCTGGAGGACCGTAGAGTAGCGTGTACTGGGGAAGGACCCAGTCCATGAGTTTCTCCAACTCCTCCGATGTGAAGGCAGGGGCCGTTTCCCTAGACACTCGAGCCATTGTCTCTTCCAGACGGAGGTCACAGCAGCACTTGCAGTGTAGGTCCTCTCCTGTCAAAGATCAGGTATCGAGTGATTGAACAGATGGAAAATGGCGGTCACGTCCGCTGCAGTGCGTACCATCACCGCCGGCGTACATCGTCATTGGCTCCTGGGACCCATAGGGTCCAATGTTAACAATGCAGCATTGCGCCGTGGTCTTCGACCGCCTAGCGCAACAGTGTACAACGGCAGCGCAGTTACCTCACATCCCATTGTCCCACTTTAGAGGTCAGGCAGCCGCCATTTCAGGGGCCCACATGGCTTAATTTTTAACTGCGTCACACATACCTAGGCCTTGCCTCAACACACATACAGGCCACTTTTCGGATTAGGGTTCGTGTTCTGTGTAAGCTGTGGGTACGTACCTCTGAGTTGTTTGACTCTGTGCTCGCTGTTGTCCTTCATAGGCACCGTCCGCTGGGACATGTGAGGAGATGGCGGCATCCTCCGGTGTACAGACCGCTGGTGGACCTGTTGACAATGGAGGAAAGACATGTGATCATCACATACAGGCTTGACCGTGCCACAATCGAGGAACTGTGTACCCAGCTGGAGCCAGACCTAATGTCAGCTATCCGCCATCCCACAGGAATCCCCCTTCAAGTGCAGGTGCTGTCAGTGCTCCATTTCCTTGCAAGTGGGTCATTTCAAACAACAGTGGCCATAGCATCAGGGATGTCCCAGCCTATGTTTTCCAACGTGTTGTCCAGAGTGTTGTCTGCCCTGCTGAAACACATGCGGAGCTACATCGTTTTCCCTCAGGTGGAGGATTTGCCTACAGTGAAAGGTGATTTCTATGCCCTGGGACATATCCCCAACATCATAGGTGTCATTTATGGGACCCATGTGGCTTTGGTCCCCCCCGCAGGAGTGAACAGGTGTACAGAAACTGGAAGAGTTATAATTCGATGAATGTGCAGATGGTATGTTTGCCAGACCAGGACATCTTCCATGTGAATGCCAAGTTCCCTGGATCAGTGCATGACACCTACATCCTGCGGAATAGCAGCATCTCTTATGTGATGGGTCAACTCCAGAGGCACTGTGTGTGGCTATTAGGTGAGCACCTGGAAGCAAGACAA
This sequence comes from Pleurodeles waltl, assembly GCF_031143425.1. Classification (NCBI taxonomy): domain Eukaryota; kingdom Metazoa; phylum Chordata; class Amphibia; order Caudata; family Salamandridae; genus Pleurodeles; species Pleurodeles waltl. Next base: position 116,167,991 of record NC_090441.1, read on the forward strand.
TAGGAATGGTTGTCTGGGTCTGGGGTTATCCCTACAGGTTAGTGTGTGTCTAACAGTTGTCCCTCGCCAATTGCAGGTGACTCTGGTTACCCCAACCTGTCATGGCTACTGATCCCAGTGAGGAATCCCAGGACAAGGGCAGAGGAACGCTACAATGAGCAGATAATCGAGCGGACCTTTGGCCTCCTGAAGGCCAGGTTCAGGTGCCTCCATATTACAGGTGGATCACTATTCTACTCACCAAAGAAGGTGTGCCAGATCATCGTGGCCTGCTGTATGCTTCACAACTTAGCTTTGCGACAACAGGTGCCTTTTCTGCAGGAGGATGGTCCAGATGGCGGTGCTGTTGCAGCTGTGGAGCCTGTGGACAGTGAAGGCGAGGAAGCAGAAGAAGAGGGCATGGACAACAGGGACTCGGTGATCCTGCAATATTTCCAGTGAGACACAGGTAAGAATACAAACCTGCCTACTACATGTACTTTAACACTACTACCTCTCTACTGTCTGTCGTTTTCACCCAGTGTATGGTCACTGAGTTGTCACTTTCCCTTACGATTTCACAGATGTGGGTCCCACTGTGTGACATCTGCTTTGATTCCTCATGGACTAGAGCTGTGTGACATAGGTATGTTGACATTACAATTGAAAGAGCTTTTTGCCACAGTAATTGCTAATACACTATTCCAAAATCACAGACTGACTCCAGGTTGTTTTGTGCTTCAAGGGTGTTTATTTAAGTGCAAAATATTGGAGGGGGTTGCAAAATGGTGAGGTTGATGGTGGAAGAATGTCCATGGCAGAGTCCAGTCTATTAGTCTCATAGGTGCAAAGTCCAAAGGGGCATAGGAAGTGGAGCTGGGGCAGTTTAAGTATGGACAGGGTGACAAAGTGGGACAGAAGGATGACATTCAGGGTGGTCTCATTTCTTGGCGGGGGTCTTGGCATCGTTCTCTGTCTTTGTCCTGGATCTCAGGGACCGTTTGCAGGGTGGTTCTCCCTCTGCAGGGGGTGGGGTGCTGGTGTGGTGGTCCTGTGGCGGGCGTCCTGTCCACTAGCGCCGGCAGAGGTGGTGGGCAGTTCATCGTCCATGCTAGTGTTAGGGGCCCCTTGTTGTGCCACAGTGTCCCTCCTGGTGTTGAGTACTTCCTTCAGCACCCCTCCGATGGTTCCCAGGGTGGAATTGATGGATCTGAGTTCCTCCCTGAAGCCCAAATACTGTTCCTACTGCAGGTGCTGGGTCTCCTGAAACTTGGCCAGAACCGTTGCCATCTTCTCCTGGGAGTGGTGGTAGGCTCCCATGATGGAAGAGAGGGCCTCGTGGAGAGTGGGTTCCCTTGGCCTGTATGTGATGGCATGCAGGTAGGGTGGGGTATGTAATAGTTAAGATTTGACTTACCAGAGTCCATTCCGCCATCTACTCCTGCGAGGCCCTCAGGATGCAGAATCGCCAAGACCTGCTCCTCCCATGTTGTTAGTTGTGGGGGTCGACCGCCAGTCCGCTGAACTGCAAGGTGGTGTCTTGAGACCACGGAACGCACCTTCCCCCGTAGGTCGTTCCACCTCTTCCTGATGTCATCCCTATTTCTAGGGTGCTGTCCCACTGTGTTGACCCTGTCCACTATTCTTCCCCATAGCTCCATCTTCCTTGCAATGGAGGTGTGTGGCGCCTGTGATCCGAATAGCTGTGGCTCTACCCGAACGATTTCCTCCACCATGACCCTGAGCTCCTCCTCCCAGAACCTGGGGTGTCTTTGCCGTGCCATGGGGTGGTGTGGGTGATGTGTGGGGTGGTGTGTGTGGTGATAAGTGTGGTGATATGTAGTGGGGTGTTGTGTGAGGTGCGTAGAAGTTATGTGGGTGATGGTCTGGTGTGCCTGTGGATGCTAGTAATGTTGATGGTGGTGTCTCTCTCTGTGCTTCTTTCTCAAGTGTTGTCGTAGGGGTTTGTGGATGATGTGGGTGTGTGTTTTATATTGTATTGGGTGTGTGGGAGTGGTGTGTGTATGTGTATAAGGTGTGTGTATTTTGAATTGTCCAATGTGGCTGTGTTTTGTATGTGTGTGTGTATTTTGAGCGCAGCGGTGTGTACTGCCAATGGAATACTGCGGTTGAAAGACCACCGCGTGGATTCGTGTGTCGTGATAGTGTGGGCGTATTTCTGTTGGCGTGACGGTGGAGGTTTTGTTTTTGCCAGTTTATCACTGACCTTTGGTGTGGCGGACTTGTGTGGGTGTCTGAATTTTGGCGGATTCCGCGCTGTGTGTATTATAGCTGTGGCGGATTTCCGCAGCCGCGGCGGTGTGTTGGCGGTCTTCTGCGTGGCGGTAAGCGGCTTTTAACCCCAAAGTTGTAATGAGGGCCAATATCTCTCTTTGGGACAGGAATGATTATGCAATGTCATCCAAAAGTAATTCCATCAGCTGTGTATATCTGTAAATTGTTGCATAGTATTGAGTAATTTGTGTGTAATAAATGTACTTTTACATCATCAAAAGAAAAAGAACAGACTGGACAATTCTTTATTGAGTGTTATTCTTGGGTGCTTGTGAATGGTGATTACTAGCCCATACCACCTCCCTTGAGTAAGCCTTGGACTGCTCTGCAACGCCACCCTATGAGAGTCAAGCACTACAATGGGGTGTTTGGTTCCCAGTGGTGTCCGTGTTCAGACCCATTACTTGTGCATACAACTAATGATCCTCCCTCCAACAGTAAATTTAGGGGAATTGTTCTCTGTAAGATAGGGTTTTTTTTTCCATTCTTAACTATAAAGTTACTTTAGCCACTGGCTTTTTTTCAGTGAATTTTTGGGAGACTTATTCATGTTATGGGCTTATTTCCACATTTAAGTGTACAGCCACTTTAACGTTTGTTTTTCTCAGTGAATTTATGAGGATTTTTTAAATTAAACATTTGTTTCCGCTTGTGTAGAAGTGTTGTTGGGTGGTCTACTACCAAGCTGCACACCTTCCGTCTGTGTGCACTGAGCTTAGGGAGCTGGGCCAGGTCTCCAGTCTCTAACGCTGTAAGTGCTCTTTTTCTTCTTGGTCCCCACTGGACCATGGCAAAGGCTAAGACACCGTTTTGCTGTCCTATCTTGGGCTAGTCCTTGGGTCAGTTGTCAGAGTCCTCTTTTGCATTGGCACCCCTACCTCGTGGCAAAATGTCCCCTCTGAACTACTGGTCTGTGGATATGCCGCGCCTCCCCCTTGATAGTTTTGCCTCTCAGCTTTTCCCCCTGCTCCCTAGTCGCATCGCTGCATATCGTTTCCCACTCTTTAATTATCCCCTTTTAGGAACTGCTAGACCTCAACTTTGCCTCAGTCCTTTATGTCTGCCCTGGAAGTCCCTCCCACATGGTAGTACCAAAATACAAAGCTTTGCTTCGTTATGTTACACTAGATTTATAAAGTGCTCTGTCACTTTAGGGCCTCCTGGCATTAAAAACATGACACATTATTTGGACTAAGCAGGCATTGCATTTAGAGGAAAAAGTAGTTTTCAGCTTTTTCCTGAATTCTAAAAGGTTGGAACAGAACTGAATCTGTGTCTGCAATTTATTCCAAAGCATTAGGTCTGTATCATAAAAAGAGCTTCCACCTGTCCGAACTTTACAAAATTTGGGGACTTGCAAGAGAAAGTTTTTTTATTTATTTATTTTAAACATAATGTTTTGTGGTGGTGAAGCCAGTGAAGAGACTTATAGTTAGCAGCGGAGGAGCCGAATGTAGGTGCTCCAGCAACTAGTCTGGTTGCATGTTTTTGGATGGATTGGATGTGATAAAGAAGAGAATGCTTGATGTTTAAGTACAGACTATTGCAGTAACAGCAGAAATGGCCAGGGCTCTGCTCTTAAAAGTTAAATAAGTTAAGAACCGGCAGAGTTGAATCCATCTGTAAAGCGACATCAATTTTGACTCCCAAATTCATTACTGAGGTAGACGGTGAACAGCAAGTGCCTCATATTTTAGGCCAACCCAAGGATGCCATAGCTCTGTATTGATCCCAGATATAAAAAACTGTTTCACCTATATTAATCTTCAACCAGTGGTGCCCCATCCATGAGTGGCCTCCATTTAAACAATTTTTCACACGTGATGAATCACTGGGATGAGAGCTCAACCTGAAAACTAACTGTGTCATCAGCATAAGTAAAAAGATGAGGGCAAAGTCTGGACAATGACCACAGGAGACAATGTATAGTTATTTACAAGTATGGTGACACAATTCCACAAATAGGTGATTTTCATGTAGAAGCTAACCAAAATCACTCAGTGGTTCAGGATTTGAGAAAAGATCTAAACCAGCTTAATTGTTGAGTTGAGCTATAAGAATTAAAGTAGAGTTAACATCCACTGTCAAACTAAAATTGCCACCACGGCCAGGAGCGCTGTTTCAAGGCCCTATTGAGTCTGAAAGTAAACATGAACCATCTAAGGTATTATAAGATTCAAGGAAGTGGTTTAACTGTTTAGCCAGACCAGCTCCATAATCTTAGACATAGCAAGAAGAGTGATAGGTCTACAGTTAGGGACCAAGCAAGAATCAAGAGTAGACTTTTTAAAATAATGGGACAACCTTTCCTTTTGATAGGTTTGAATAATTCATGATTGAAAGTAAGTGTTACTGATATCCAAAAGGGCCAGTGATTAATTTGCCAAGTGTCTAATGGTGAGCTAGATTTATATTGCTTCAGTAGAGATAACAAATCAGACATGGTTAAAATGTCAAACTCCAACCACTTGACTTCAGGTGCAGTAGCATCTGTATGTGTAGGATACTGAGTAGGAGAGGAACAATAGATTACTTAGGACCTTGCCAAAAGCATTTGGTAGATCATGTTGTGGAGCACTAGTTAGACGTCTGTTAGTGGAATATTGGCGCTGAGTTGCTATTAGAAAAATAGCTTTCTTGAATTTTTCTAGTTTCTGAGCTGTCATTTATAGCAAGACTGCCTGACATAGTCTTAACTTTACCTCCAGATTATCTCAGTGTTCTTAAAGGCTTTCTTAAGAGAATAGAGCTCTGTGTGAAACCAACATGATATTTGAGAACATTAAAAGAACTCGGAAACCAAACTATTTATTAGTTTGCAGGTTTTGACAACAAATAGGTGCCCTTGTTACAAGTTTAAGTTGCATTTATCTGATAAATTCCTAATTATGATCTCAATTATCTTACTGGTCCTTAGTGTATGCCAGGAGAAACTTGGGCTATGAATGTTAAAGTTAAACTGACTGCATTTATAGTGATTGTCATATCTAGAAATTTCTTATTACACAATTATACTATATGGATTATTTTTTAATTTACAATTCATTACAAAAATTACTACGCTAGTTAGGCTTCCAATGACAATGGTCGGTTGATACAAGATGAAGCAGAATGAAAGGAAGTAATTGGAGACAAAGTAAGAAGTAATTAAAGAGAAATCTTTACAGCATGGAAGGGTTGCTTGGTGTAATATGCAGAACAATGTACAAATTAATAGTGTAAACATGTACCCAGTGATTTCATGGCCTTTCTTACGTAATTAAGAAACCTTGAATTCATTTGTTACTGCCATACCTATGAAAATCCCTATTAAGGCTACTCATTTATTATTGAATGCACATATAAACAATTCCATTTACACACTCTGCAAATCAAATCATGAAATAATAATAAATGGGTAGGAATCCTAAGAAATGCATGACCATGGCCCCCTTAGCTAGAGCTTTTATGTCACTTGATTTCACAAAAGGCTTATCATCTACTAAGGAACTTGCTATGGGAAATGCAATCACACTGGTTTTCAGTGATTTCCATGCAGGCAGGTAGTGTTCTGAGGTCACGAAGCAGTTATAGTTCACCTCTACTCTCAAAACCCAGCTTCAAGTTCAATATCCCTTAGACTGTATCCTTGCTGTAGTCCCTGTACAGCACCCTGCTGGCTTGTATCTAATTTTGTGGTATACAAATACAAAAGCATAGATACATGCTGTGACAGTGTAATGCCATGTTAGCTTGCCATGTTAGCATGCAGACACTAATAGAGCATACAAAAAGAAAAGGAAACGTGACAATTAAAAAAAGAGTATAAGGAAAAACTAAAATGTATTTGGCTTTGGTAGAGTTGTGTTGGATCAATGCCCCAGTCCTTCAAGTTTAAGCAGAGAGTAAATGTTGATACATTCATTGTTAAGTCATGCTGTGAACAATGTGTAAGTGTTTAGGGTTTATGGAAATCCAGCTTCAAAGCAGTGAAGTGTATATTACCTGTTAGAATCATCTAATAAGACTTGCTGAGATGTACATAAACAGTCAAGATTTGCAGCTGGGTGTTGGCCATCGTCATAAAGCTCTGGGTTTTCATAGAACTTTGAGTCTGAGGACTTGCAATAAGGTATGTTTTATATAGGAACCCTTGCTGCATACTGAAAGAAGGAAAACAAAAAATGGACTTCCAGCTTGAAAGAAGGGCAAAAGTGTTCTAAATGTCAGAATTATTAATCAACACGCAATCAGTGATGGTGATAACAAATCAGAAGGTCGGCTCATTTTAAGAGCAACAGATGCAGCATCATGGAATATATAACCGGAGTTAGTCCTTTAGACATATCTTACCATGGTAGTTCTATCTGCATAGGGTTTCTTCATCTTGGACATTTAGAATTTTCACCACTGAGGAGGACTAAGGCCTGTGGACAACCCTCCAACCATTGCTGCTATGGTGTTGGCCTAAAGTTCCCTTAATAAATGCTTTGATGTTATAGTATTCAATTGTTTGTTATAGTAGGTTATTTTTGGTTACTGCCTCGGGCAGGAAGTACATCATATGTATTGGAAAGTGGGAGCAGGGATTTTAGGATCTAGTAAGAGATTGTGGGTAACAGGGTTTATACTAGTATTAAGATGTCACCAAATTGGGAAATGGCTCATCGTGGGGAGACAGCCTAGAAACTTTGAGTCAGTTAACTGAGAGACCTAGCACTCATATACAACTATCTTATAGGCTGAAGTATCACATTAAATTGTTCCCTATATAGATTTTTAAGGCTTAGCTATCATTCGGGTTACACATATCTTACACTTCAAGCATCTGAAATAAAAGCTTTCCATTTGGATATACAAACCCAAGAAGTTTTGCTATTAGTTCTCAGGAAGGTTACACTACTCATTCAGTTACACATTACAGCAAAGGCATCCTTCGTGCTGGCCAGATATTGCAAGTGGGGGGTCACAACAATAAAAGCTCTGAGGGGAATAGTAGAAATTGTACAGGTGTAGACATCTAACATCAAACGTATTTATTGATAGAGGGTTTTTAGATAGTATTGACAAGACAGTGGTGAGGGGGGCTACAGAGGCTTTACAAATTTGAAGTCTCCAAATATAAACCAATGGTATGGTACAAGAGAGAGGCAAAGCTAACACAGTATACACAAAGTACGCAACGACATGAAACACAACATATTAACACCAGTTATACAATTGAACTATAAGGTAATTTAGAACAGAATAAATTAACAGATTAGTAGAACTGCAACCATACAGAATTTTGAGGTGTATGGAGTGATAATTCAAGTTTGAAAGTGACTCTGAAACAGTCGTTTTTGTTAGTTTAAAGTTTTGAAAGGATAGTAATGTCCTGTTGGCAGGTGGACAGAAGTTCAAGAACCGAGGGCAGCTCCTAAGAACGATTGGTACAAGGTTTGCCTTGCTTTTAAGATGGGACTTTCCAGCAGTTAACTGTCGCAGCTCCAGAGAAAACATTAGTTTCTTGGTGAGATAGTTTGAAAATCCTCTGAAAAAGGCTTTGTGTTTGATCTTGCTTAAACTGAGAGCCATTTAGGAGAGACCAGAAACGCCAACACGTGGGCAGATTTCATACAACCTGTGGCCAACCTGGCAGGCGTTTGGAATGACGCTTTGAGAGGGATAGGGTGTAGATTTGGGATTCTTTTGAGTAAGGAATTCCCATGATCGATTTATTTTACTTGAGAGAGATGAGCACTGATGAATACAAATTTATTTCACTTGTGCATTACTGTTACTTTACAGACAATTAAATTACTTGAAAAAATATAACAAGAAAAATGTGTGTATGTCAATCAACAAAGAGACACTATCCAGGTCTAAACAGCTGAACCAAGTTTAAGAGAGTTGCCCTTGTTCCTTTTGACATTTTCTTAAATAATGCCTAATTCAACTGAATAGTAATAGCAAATGCGAGCTCACCAATTATTCTGCGAAGGTGGGAGCGAGTTTATCCACTCCTGAGCTATTCAAAGTCTTGCTATGACTAAGGCTTTAAATCCGATAGATGCATTACAGCAAGGCACATTAGGTTCAGTACCCTGAAAAATATTGTAAATAGTGAATTTAAAATCGGGATTAAATCGATCAGACAAACAACTAGCAATATCATCCAAAATTCATGAAGCTGAGGACAACTAGCAAACATATGCAAAGTATGCACCATATCTGCATCATCAAGCTTGCAGCTCGGTCATCAAGCATCTTCTCTAATCTTCCATTTGAATAGCTTATCAGGCATGTAATGTAGCATACACAAAGCTTTAAATTCCATCATTTCAAACTAGCAGATATAAACTATTGATGAAACCAAGTAAAAGGTCGCTCAATTTCTTGTGGGAGAACAGTCTTCCCAAACGTATCAGTTCATCAATCATCCAAAATGACCAAATCACCCTCACTTGAACTGGAGAATACAGCGTAGCATTCTCGAATAGACATTCTATTTTTACCTGAATTCATTCATTCTAGCAAATATGTGGCAGATCAAATTGCTTCTGGAAATTGGAAAATGGGAGTAATACACTATCTCTACGAGGCTGACCAGTAGTTAGTCCATTTCTAGACCATATACCACATATGGAGTCATGAACGATACTGAGATAAAAAGAATGGCCCTATATTGGAGTATATGGATAAAAATCCATGATTTTGTACCTTTTGCACCACTCAAGCCCCATTTGCCTACCATCCCAAAGTGTCTTAAATCTCACCCGTTTGAAGTATTTAGGGTTAGTATGTACAAATAAGCAACCGTTGGTATCCGAGCCCAAGGCCAATTGAATAAATATGTTACAATCTGCTATCATCCTTTTCCATTAGGAGATAGCTAAAAGCTGCCCAGAAGTACAGTTTAATATCGGGTAAAGCCAAACCTTCCTTGTTTGTGTTGTAGTGGAGGTGATCTCGCCTGGCAGTTTGGGCTGGACTTTTTCTAATCGAGCAGGAACAAGTACCTCTCTGATCAGGCTAAGTAGATCAAAACTGGTCTTAAATTGCTTGCGTAACCATCTGGAGGGGACCTGGCCTGGCAATTTAGGCTGAATGGTTTCTTTGGAGCAGGACAAAAGCTGATTTGTATATGGTGGGTCTCTGTCTAGCATGACACAGTGGACGAACAAGGATGTTCCCGGAATGCGACCCTGCATGATCGTCAGTGGCTGAGATTAATTCAAACATTCCTTCCATCACCTCATTATTTTTGCCAAATTTACTCATGATACCGCAGAGATTTCCTGTTGTTGAGAACCAGTGTGATGAAATTCGGGTTTTCTGATTTTATGTTTCTTTGGTGCCAATGTGTCCATAATCTTTGACATACTTCTATCATAATAAATAGCAGTTTGTTGATCTGAAGGCCAGTGGGAATGATTTGCAGTGTTTGTCCTACATCTGAGGGCAGCCTGGTAGTGCTTAGACTTCCCATATCTCTTGATGGTCTTTGGGATTTCTTAGTTGTCTAGTGACGTTTATGTTAGCGCAATGAAGTGAGAATGGTATGAAGAAATGGTCAGACCAGTTGATCGTACTAGAGATGTCTATTTTAATTTTTCTTTTGCTAATGCGTCCCAATCTAGTTAATTTCTGGGACTCGTTTTAGGCCAATTAATCTTTTGACCCTGATTGTAGACACCTTAGGACGAGATAACTAATCAACATGTCAATCAATAAGTCAATAACGTCATCAATAGTCACCATGACAAATCAATTAGATTAATCAATAACATTAATAAGACTCGGAAACCACCATGACTTTTCAGTCATGAATAACCACACCAGTTTAGTACGATTTTATGATGTTTTTTCCCTGCTGATTACAATTCTACGAGCAAGATTATTAGTCTCAAAACCATGAAACACATTAGCATTGTCATAATATGGCAACTCGAATAAGATTTCATCAAAGCAAAGATCACGAACATTAGAACATAACACGACATCAACAAAGGTTAACCTTAGCAGAGTATCATTAGTGCATCATTCAACAAAGCATGGATTCAGTCATTTGTCTATTTGCGTCCGTTTAGTGAATCCCTTAACTAACCTCAAATTAGAATTGGCATGTTGGGCTTCAAGCAAAACAATTTGGTAACACAAATTTAGAAAACATCTATCTATGGTCTCTGTCAAAAGAAGCAGTTGGTACCTAGAAAGGCAAACAGACAATTACAATTTCATCATAATATAGTTACCCTCCGTAATGGGTCATCATACAAAGTCAGCCTTCGTCCTCAGGACATCAGTTGATTCGCCATCAGCCAGGGAATTCAGCAAGACGGGGTAAGTAGGGACACTTCCCTCAGAAGGAGGAGAAGTATAGAACGGGCAAGATAAGGGTGAGGATGGTTTGAAGAACCAAACAGCAAAGTCTCTAGGCAGAGTGACAAAGTGTCTGGGTCATAGCAAAAGTTTGCAATGGCATCTCCTAATGGCTCCTCATGTTAAGGGTTTTTAGCCCTTTTCTGTTGTACAGTCCCCTAATTTCTAATTGGGTAGGGTTGGCACCCCACTATCTCCATCCAATGGGTCTCCAGTGGTACTGTCAAATTTTTCACTCCATAACAGTTTTCACGTAGTTTATTTGTTCTTGTGATTGACATCTCCAGCGGGTAGAATGTCCGGTATGATTTCATACTCTCGTGGTCCTCTCGCATCCCCAGTCAGTAGTTCCACTGTCTGTACCGGTTTAGGCGACCTTGTACCTGTAACGAGTCTACACTGTTGCATTCAGCAAAAATGTTTCCTTGAGCAAGTCGAATTTCATGAGAACGGATCTACTACGGTTAGACTCATCTTTTAGCTTTGGAAAAGTACAAGTACATGTCCTTCAGCAAGTCAGCACACTGCACGTTAGAAAACACATTTAATATGAAACCTGGCAGCTAGGCCTCGACTCATGATAACTAAGTCCTAATGATTTATTAGCAAAACTTTAACATATAACTCTTAATATTAGTGCAAAATCATACATTAACGCATTAATGACTCATTTTAGTCAATTTTAGTAGTCCCGGTATATATATTGGTGGCCACTCCCCGTGGGCACATTTCAAGCTCATGTTTAGCAATAACACATTAATACATTTTCTATGCTGCATTATTATGCATTAGTTCATAAACATTTCATGTTAATTTTTTAGTATAGGGGCTACGCTCCCTCACTTTCATTTGCAAGGAGGTCCTGAGTAGCTCTTTTTGTAGGTGTGGGGAATGAACAGAACAGGTTGAGGTTAATGCTTGCTAAAACATTTTAAAAGAGAAGTGGTGGATTATTTTCATCTCCTAAATGGAAGTTAAAATCTCCCAGGAAGATATTGTCACTGGACTAGATGGAAGACTAAATGATAAGCTCAATCAGCTGCTCAACAAATAGTTTATTGCCTCCTGGAGAGTGAAGAATAAAATGGTTGGAACTAGAGAATTGGTCATTCATGTTTTTTAATAGATGAATGCTACCTCACCACCTATTTTCTCTTTTCTTTTGTGGCCAATAATAGAGTATTCCACACATACTATGAGATCTGTCACCAGATGGAAAGATTAATAAAACCAAGTCTTCGTCAGAAAGATCAGGTGAAAGTCAGAAGCAGAAAACAGGTCACGATCTCCACACTGTGTTTTACTTCTGACCTGCAGTTATGTTGAAGGCACTTGAGGGTGATGTGTGTGGACCTTCTGGATAAAGTTGCAAGAGATTTTATTTCAGCCAAAGTGTCATGATGGATATCTTTGCCCTTGTATGCAGTTGTTCAATTTCTAGAGCCTGCGATGACAGGAATGTTATGGGTGACTTGAGCAGAGTTGGATTCATATTCTCCAAGTAGGGCTTTGTTTCAGTTATGGATTAGGTCAGTGGTTGTTTGAAGATAAGAGAGTTGGTTAATGATAGTGTTAAATTATTTGTCATTCCAAAATGAGTTTGTTCACTTATTTTCTTTTGCAGAAATACGATTTTAAAAGATAGGCTGTTTGTGTTGTTTCAAGAGCTGGGATTGATGTACCAAAGGGGGTCATCGCATTTGACTAAGCTGAATTTCTTTAGCCAGTCTTGAGGTTGGTGAGAGTGCAATGCTGTTGGTAGTATTATTGGAGAGGTTTTCGGTTCAGTGATGTTGGGACGGGGAGAATAACCAAAATAGCTCTGACGGTGGTGGGAGTCAATGTTTTGGGTGGAGGCAACAAGATATTGTCTGCAACTGTGTAGTTACATGCATGGAGAGGAGAGTGGGAGCACCAGTTTTCTATGAGAGTTCTGCTTTCTGGTACGTGGGTGCATCATGCAAGGATTTCATTGTGATGGGGGAAGGGCCATTTCAAGTATATTAGAGGGGGAGGGTATGAGTGATTGTGGAGTGAGGGATGTGTTGTACCAATGATAAGAAAGCTGCAAATTTGCAGTAGGGAATGTTCCCGCTGGTGTGTTAAAGAGGCTGGGGGAGTATTTGAGTTGGTTGGAAGTAGTGGTCCTGATTATATTAGAGGATCTTGTGCAGAGGAAGAGTTCAGCTGGTGTGCATAGTTTGGGAGATGTGAGATTGTGTTGAAACACTGTAGCTTGGAGAGTAAGCAATTGGGCGGATTGAGGAATTGGGGGAAGTTGTGTTAGGAGTGATGTGAAAAAGGAGTTTTCTGTGGAGGCACGTTCACTAGAGACTGCACGAGGGTTCGGAAGTATCTATCAAATTTTCTGAGATTTTCATCTCTGCCTTGGATCATGCTGCTGCCATTATCGAAGATGGAGATTTTGAGATTGGTGTAGCATACAGGAAAGAGCACCACACTAAGGCCCAGAGTTAAGAGGGCCTAGCGCCATCTAACAACACATTAGAATCATGTTTTCTATGGTAATGTGGCGTTAGATAGCCACAAACTCTACACTACATTTACAAAGTGGCACAATGCTCGCACTGCTCCACTTTGTAACCCCTTGCACCACAATATGCCTGTGCCAGGCATAATAAATAGAAGGGGGCGTTGTCCCATTAGGGGAGCCGTAAATGTGGGACAAAGAAATCTAAGAGATGTGCCATTTTTATCTGCATTTTTAACGCCTGCTCAGAACAGGCGTTAAAAGGAGGTTCCCATTGTTTTCAATGGCCCTCTGGGTGCTTTTTACATTTTTGACACTAATCCGGCAATGCGCTGAACTAGCATAAATTTATTTGCTGCTAGTTCCCTAACTACTGCCATGGTACGCCATATGTTAAACATGGTGGCGTTAGGGGGTGCTAAGGGTCACAAGAAAAGTGGCACTGCACTAGCTGCAGCACCACTTTAAATAAATCTGCCCCTGAGTTTCCGACCAAATGGGATTTTGGAATTATGATTGACATTCAGTTAATAATTAGCGTTTTCCACTCAGTATTGCAAGAAAAGAAGATAATGCCAATTTAATTCTCCCAGTGGAGCAGTAACATTGGTCAATAATACATGTTTCTGGGGATCTCAGATAACTTTGTGTCTGAATTTTTTGTTGTTGATTATTTCAAGAAGCCAACATGGTAGATATTTGTGTATGACATTGGGTAGATATATTGACTCATATGTAGCCATATTGTGGCGGAGTGGGTTCAGCAAAATTAAAGGTGTGTCTTATGCCTTTTATGTCTGGATTTTATGTGGATGATGAAACAATCCAAAGAGGACTGAATTATTGTTATGTAGTGCCCTGGGAATAAATAATTAAGAAAAAGGTGTATCATGTTTGGGAATCATTTTATGGGTACAGGATTAATACAGCAAACATATTACTAAGCATGCTTAGAGCTTCCAACCTCTAGGACCATCCAGAAGAACTATCTTGCATTATCCTAGTCACAAAGTATGTACAGGTCTAGGCTTTAGAAAGTGAAGCAAATCCTGTGGTTATGCAAATCTTTAAAGATCTGGGCCTATATTACGCATAGGACACATTGTCCCAGCCTGTGTTGCTACACATCTTTAACTGGGTGTGCCACACTCGGACTGGAACAGTGAAACATATTGCAGTTAATGCACTGTTTCCTGTGCAGGTGAGGACCACTGGCAGGTACAGCCTTTTACTAATGCACTGTTTCCACTGCAGGCACAAGGCACAATTCCTGCCAGCGGGTGCAGTTATCAACTGCCTGGGAAGGGATCTCTGTCCTACTTTAATACTCAAACTGGGTATCCACTTGTGCAATGAAAAGTGGACTGATGACCACTGGCAGGAATATGTCTGGGGTGGTCCCTGAGACATCCCTTTCCCTCTTTCAAGGGGTAGCATCATGGGCGTCATTGGCTGTCTGTCACCTCTTTGCCAGGGACAGTCAGTTCATTTCCTGACAGTGTATTTGCTCCTGCACCCACACCTGTAATGGGGAAGAGCTAAGGCAAATTATTCCCTCATTTGCATGGGACCACACACTATGCAATGAGGGTATGCTACATTAGGATCCAGCCAGTGCAAATTTAGCATCAACACTATACATACTACAGAAGAGGTCATGCAAGCAGCTGCACACCTCACAGGTTTTCAAGTGCTACTGCAGGTACACTGTTGGTGGCATCCTCTTCCCTCTACCTGCAACTGAGCACAGGAGATGGGCACCATACATATGCAGCTTGAAGGGGTGTTGTCAATCCCTAAGGTGCAACACTATCACAGTATTCTAAGTGAAGTACATAAGCCTCAAAATGGTGAAGAGCCTGAGTGGAGGGCAAGGAAGAATCATTTGTGAGTGTCATGACATTGCTTATCCCGAGGTGCAACACTCCAAGATGGCACCTAGGGGCAGGTATGTATGTCAATGGCAGCTGCAGGAAGAGACGGTCTAATCCTGGGTGGGTGAAAATTAGTGTAAAGACATTGGATGTGGTTGACATCTATGTTTACTGGACGTTACCTGATACTGCCTCCTGTTTGAGTTTTTACTGGGAAGATATCCTTGAAGTCATCCTAGATTGCTTGTGAATACTTGTGCCTGTTATCATGAATGTGAAGGCCTTCTGTGGCATGCCACAGTGATTCTCCATTGCCCTCTTTGAACCGACCACAGAAAGCCAAAGGAAATGTTTTTCATACCATGCTCTCTGCTTTTTACGATGGCAAAAAATTGCTTGAATATGGAGTTCCGTAGGGATCTTCCCTTAGACTCCCACTTTATTTAATGTGTATATGGCCCCATTAGCCACATTCATCCAATTCTTTGGTGTCAATGTTGGCTTGTATGTGGACAATATGCCACTTTTTTCTACATTTGAAAGGAACTCGGTCTCCACACAAGATGCATTCAAAGCAAGACTAATCAAAGTGGTTGACTGGATGAAAGAGATATGTGAAAAGCAATTCAGATCAAACTGAAATCCAGCTCTTTGGAAATGCCTATGATTCATGGTCTAACAACTGGTAGCCTTCTGATCTGTGAATCCCCCCACCCCCAGGACAACCACTGTAATTTTCTCTAAATTAAGCCGGACTACTTTTATGCCAAGCTACCAGAGGGTTAAGCCTAAGTTAATTTAGTGACTTTTTGTGGCTTACCCTGAAAGGGTTTCTGGCTGTTGCTTGGGTAGGGTTTCACCGCCCCTCAACCAACAACCCAATTTCTCCCACTTGTCTATCAGCTAAGGCTTTAAACAGTGTTCCACCTGTGTAAAATCAGAAAGTAGCTGAAAACTTGGCTTTTAGTGTGAACTAATCACTAATAAGTAGCTCTGCCTGTGCCTTATACAAGTGCCGGGATACTGCTTTACTGCAGCTGTTGCGGTCTACAAATTATATCATGCATTGACATGGAGGTGCCTCTCAGAAAGAGCAGAGTGAAGAGTAGGAGGCTGCAGCTGAGGAGGTGAGATTGACTCCAGGCAAAAATGTAAAATTATGTTCAAATAATGAGATACAATCAGATCTGGTCGAGAAAAGATGGGAATTACATAAGAAGGCACTCAAGGGGAAATTAGCAAGTCTGGAGGGCAAAGTGCAGAAAGTGCAGCATGACCAGGGAAAGACTGAATTAAGCAGAACTCTACCATGACAAACGCTACTGTCCAGGACATAGTGAACTTTAAAATCAATTCAACTGAGGAGATACTGAAAACTGATGCATGACAGAACACTTGGCAGAACATCCAGCAGAAGGGCCCCTTCTTAGGGATGTGGAAGTTCCATGGGAGATACCTATTGAAGCATGGCAGGTAGAGGTAACAAAAGTGGTGCTGTACCACTTGGGATTGAAGAATGATCTCTAGAGTCAGGTAGCAAGGCCAGAGGAGCAAACACAGAGGCGGGTGGTGCTGTTCTGGTCACCTTGCATGCACCTGAGTGGGGAGAAATAGGGCATAAATGTCCATAAGAAAGGAGTTGCTGGTGAGGGTCTTAGAGGTATCAGTGGAAGAATGTCCTACAAGGGAAAGCCATACACATTTGAAAATTTGGTGCATTGCATACAAGGTGTCAAATGCTATAGGCGATTAAAAAAATGCCATTTCAATGGAAAGTGCAGCTGAACCATAACTACACAGTGGCAACATCCATTGTTAAATATATATCATATTCATATCCTATCATATATCATCAGCACCTCCATCATGCCCGCCTCTTTCTCGGATGAATGGAAACTTGTAGAAATCAACATCCTCCTCAAAAAAGCCCATAGCGGACCTGAATAAACTGAACAATTTTGACTGAGAAGGATATTAACAAACAACTCACAATCCACCTTGAACTGCACCATTTTCTAGAAAACACACAATCAGGATTCAGAAGGAACCACAGCACTGAAACAATACTCATCATGGTCGCCAACGACATTAAAAATGTCCTGGACCAAGAAGAAACAGCAGCCCTCATCCTGCTCGACCTCTCAGCAGCCTTTGACACTGACTCCCACAACACCCTCATCAGAAGACACCACGAGATTGGCATACAAGGATCCGCTCTCAAACTGATCTGTTCCTTCCTCACGGGAAGAACCCAGAGGGTCAGACTGTCACCCTTCACATCAGAGAACAAGAAAATGATATGCAGTGTCCCCACAGGAATCATGCCTCAGCCCCAAGCTTTTCAGAAATATACATGATGCCACTTGCCAACATCATCCGATCACAAGACATCACCGTCATCTCCTATGCCTATGACACCCAACTCATCCTCTCCCTAACGGACAAAACACACACCACCAGAACCACCTTCACCAACTGCATGACCATGGTAGCAGACTGGATGCGAACCAACCTCCTGAAGCTCAACTCCGACAAGATGGAAGTACTAGTCTTCAGAAACAAGACCTCCCCAGGGAATTCCACCTGGTGCCATTGGAGATAGGACCAATACCTACAGATGACGCAAGAAATCTAGGGATCACCCGAAATGACAAGTTCAATATGAGGATAATGTTGTCACTGACATACTCACCTAACTATAAAGTTGATTTTTTCAGCAAAGATATATATATATATATAAAAATATATATATATATATATATATATATATATATATATATATATGTATATTTTTATATTTATATTACCTTTTTCATGGTCACCCCCAAGTAGTTATAGTTAGGACCTAGTTTCTATAGATAAAACTTTTTTTGATTTGCCTATACCTTTGATTTGCCTATACCTTTGGTGGCGGTTGATGAATCTTCACATTATGTTCCAACAGCATTCAACGCTCACTTCAGCTGCTGTCTGGAAAGTTTTGGGGTGATCCGTGAAGCAGAGGCCAAGAAACATGCATTTTTCCATAGGATTTTTTAATACGACTACAGCCCAAACTGCTGGACGGAATTACCCCAAATTTGGCAGAAAGGTAGCTATTGGTCCAGAAAGAACCCTATTTGTTATTTGGTGTAATTCTGGACAGTCTTTTTGGAGATAATAAAGAAAAAACAAATTTGCATATATAGGGATGCATAGGCTCCGTGAACCCTCCGATCTCGTGCTGACATTTGACTGGCTGCCAACACTTCAACCAGGAAGTGTTGGCATCCAGCTTGGAACTCAGCTTTAGCCGAGTCCCAGAAAAAACATTAAAAGAAAAGAAAAAGTGGGCAATGTATGGACACCCTGAGCCCTTAGCTTTGGTGTTGGGGATTCCAGAGAGACCCCACCAAGGTAAAAAAGCATTTTTTTTTAAATAAATTGTCGAAAATCCCTGTAGATATGCAAATATGGCAAAAATGTTTTTTAAAAAAAAACAAGCACAGGCTCCTGTGCTTGTTTTGAATAGATCCCCTGGGTGGGCCAGTTCCCCGGGGCATTTTTTTAAAAAAAGGAGGTGGGCGCATGGGGCCCCCCTCCTAAGGCTCTTTGAGTCCCGGAAACCATTACCTCCCTGGGGCTTTTTTTTAAATATTAGAGGGGGGCCGCTCCATGGGCTGCAAGAACTGCGGGGGCCATATATGGCCCTTGGGACTGCCATCCCCCAGGGCTGGCTCTTGTTATGTCCTGGAGTGCCCACCCCCAGGACATAGCTGTTTGCTTTGACTTGGCGGGAGCTTTCACAGCTCCTGTGAAGTCAGAACACCTATGAATTCCGCTCCAGGAAGCTAGAGCTGTGAAACCGCTCTCGCTTGCTGGGAGAGGAGTTTTTCCTTGTTTCCTGCCTGCAGCGATGCAGGCAGGGAAACAGACAAAAGGATTGCTCTCACACACGGGGAGCTGCATGGTTAGCAGTTCCCTGTGTGTGAGAGCAATGTCGACTCCCGCAGGAGGCAGGGAGCCGTCTGGAACCGCTGTGGCATTCAAGCTTCCCCTGCAATCCCCAACGCTGCTGACTGAGTGCCTTGGGGGGCACCCAGGAGACATGGCCGGGCCCAGGGGGATGGGGTCCCTGGGGCCAAGAGTGGCCCAGGAAGGGGGGCCCTATCCCTTGCTGAATGAAGGCTGGGCCCCAGGGAACAGGGTCCCCGGGCTGAGATCGGCCCAGGGAGGCGGGGGCGAGCAGGTGGTCCCCCTTCCCAATTAAAATCTGAAACCATTCCTGGAGGCAAAGTCTGTGACAAGTGGGTTCTTTCTTGTCCTCTCCTAGTGAGAGCAGAGTCCATGGTTCTCCCTTTAAATTGCTCTCCTAGTGAGAGCAGAGTCCATGGTTCTCCCTTTAAATTGCTAAGTATGCAAATGTGTAACCCACCTGGAAGCTGCGCCCGCTTGGCCCACACCGTCCACTTAGTAGCATGCAAAGGTCTTCCCACATTTTGCCAGCATGATGGACAGCTTACGAAATAGCCCCCCAGTGCATTTTCCTTGGATTTTAGTGGCGTGTTCTTGATGCCAAGGAACATGAGGACATCTCCACAAAACAAAGAAGCACTTGCCTCATATAGATAAAAGGAAGGACCTTGGTTTGGTGGAGATTTACATCTTTGTAATCTTGTTGGCCTCTCTATAGAAGGATTCATGTAATCACAGAATTCTAGAGAGGACGCACCTGGAACAATCATGCACACTAGGTCACTGGTGCTCCAGTACACAGCTGTAGTGTAGAATACTTACTGGGCATTTACCCAAGGAGGCAGAAAGAACTCCACTTGGGTAGATATTTTGTGCAAAGCTGAGGACTCTTGTTGGATAAAAGAGCAGGTGAAATTCCTTTGTGTCCAAGTCACTCACACAGCTACTGACACACCCACACAGACACTCACGCACCTACTCACAGACACACTCAGACACTCACAGAAACTCATGCATCCACTCACAGACCCACTCAGAGACTCATGTTCTCACTCACAGACCCACTCAGACACTCACGCACCCACTCACAGACCCACTCCGACACTCACTCAGACCTTCACGCACCTGTTCACAGACCCACTCAGGTACTCATGCACACAATCATAGATAATCACAAACCTACTCAGAGGCCCACTCAGACAGTCATGCATCCACTCACACATCCACTCAAAGAATCATGCACCCACTCACAGATTCACTCAGACCCTCACCCACCCATTCACAGACCCCCCACTCAGACACTCATGCACACAATCATAGACAATTACATACCTACTCAGAGACCCACTCAGACAGTCATGCATCCACTCACACATCCACTCAGAGACTCATGCACCCACTCACAGACCCACTAAGAGACCCATGCACCCACTGAGGTACTCATACACACACTCACAGACCCAGTAAGAGATTTATGCATGCATGGTTGGGTGGTTATAGGGGTTAGTCGCAGGGACTGGTCACAGGCCAGGACCTACAGCCAACCCCACCATGCACAGCTAAAAGCTATGCATGGCATATGGTTGGGTGGTGATAGGGAGTTGGCCATTGCAGGCCAGGCCCTGCAGCCAACCTCCACTGTGCACGTCCGAACCCCATGCATGGCAAGGGTTGGGTAGTCATAAGCCGGCCACATAGCCTGGCCGCAGGCCAAGCCCTGCAGACAACCCCTGCTACGCAAGGCCAAAGGCCGTGAACAGCAGTGGTTGGATTGATGTATAGTAAGTAAAATTACTTTACATTAAAAAACCATAGTAATTCAGTGAAAAAAAACAAAGGTTACAGAGACTGTAAAGGTAGGAAAAAGAATTTAAAAAAACATTGAAATTCACTTAAAAAACCAAAGGTTACAGGGACATTATAGTTAGGGTCTGAATTTACTCGTGCAAAACCATAAAAATTCAGTAGTTATAGGTATGGTTAGCTAAAGTAACGATAACTTGTGCCCTAAGGTAATTATAATTCACACCCTCACCTTGCACTGCTAATTACCCCACATACTACATCAGCCATGACATCTTTTATGACATCATTTGTAATATCACCACAACATTTGTAATAACGTTATTGAGAAGAAAACTGTGCATGGAAGGGGTGCGGGTTGATCCCTCAAATGGGGACCAAAAAAAGGGGAGTCAAAAAAAGTGCATTTCGCATGTTAATTCCCATAGGAGTTTTGAACACGGCTACAGCCCGAACCGCTGGACAGAATTACTCCCAACTTGGCAGAAAGGTAGCTTTCGGTCTGCTGATTACACATTTTTTATCTGGTGTAAATTCATTCAGTAGTTTTTGACATATTACAGGGAAAATACATTTGTATATCTATGCCTGTGGATCCAGGGAGATCTCCTGGTGATTTCTGATTGGCTGCCAACACTTCAAACAAGAAGTGTTGGTAGCCATTTTCAAACTCGGCTTCAGCCGAGTCCCAAAAAAAAGTTTAAAAAAAGAAAAAGAGGCACAGTCTGTTTATTATACCCCTGTTGCCTTTGTCAAGGGTTCCCTCTGGGACCCAATCAAGGCTATAAAGCATTGTTTTAAATGATGGAGAAATCAGCAGCTGGATCCGTGTATTTCTCTGTGAATTTAAAGAAATCCAGTCTCCAGCGTAACTTAGTGCTTCACCCCACAGGTGTGCCAGGTCCCGGGGACATTGTGAGCTCATAAAAGGAAGGAGGCAAACGAGAACCCCCTCCTATGGCTTTTAGCATCCCCAGGGAACACCATCTCCCCAGGGCTATGATTACAAAATATGCGGGGCTGCACCCCCCCATGCTGCGGGACTGCCACCTTCCTGGGGCAATTAATGTTTAATGTATGCAAGGGGGGCATGCAGCCCCCCCGCAGCCCTGGGGACCGCTACCTCCCTGGGGACAAAGTCATGTTAAATGTATGCGGGGGTCCTTGTGGCCCCCATGCCCTCCCGGGGACTACCACCTCCCCAGGGCAAAGTCATGTTTAAAGTATGCAGAGTGGACTGCGCAGCCTCCCCACCACCCAGGGACCGCCACCTACTCGGGGCAAAGTCAAGTTTAATGTACGTGGGAGGCTGCTCGGGCCTCCAGTCACACCAGGGACTGCCACCTCCTCAAGGCAAAGTTATGTTTAATGTATGGGGGGGCCCGCACACCCCCCTGCCACTCTGGGGATTGCCACCTCCCTGGGGCAAAGTCATGTATAATGTATGCAAGGGGGCTGCGTGTCCCCCTGCAACCACCACCTTCCTGGGGCAAATACAATATAAAGAGGGGGGCTGCGTGGCCCCCTTCCTGGAGCCATACATGGCCATGGGGACCGCCACCCCACAGGTCCTGCTCCTGCTACCTCCCAAGGTGCCCAGACTCAGGAGGTAGCTGTTTCCGGAAAGCAAAAGAAAACACTCTGGTTTCAGCAAGCAGGAGCTGTCAAAATGCTCCCGCTTGCTGAAAGCGGAGTTTTCATCTCTTTCCCTGCCCACTAACATGGAGGCAGGGAAAGAAATGAAAACATTGTTACTGCATGCAGGGAGCTGCTATTAGTAGCAGCTTCCTGCATGCAGGAGCAATGCTGGCTCCTACAGGAGACAGGAACCGGTGGGACTGTGGGGGCCTTGAGGCTCCCCCCATGGTCCCAAAACTTTAGACTGGGTGCCCAGGACACCCAGTAATATGTGGCCTGGCCTCGGTGGAAGGGGGTGGTCCACGGGGCCCAGGGAATGGGGTCTGTGCAGTACCCCATATATTTTTTTTAATGTTGTCCCGGTGAGGCAGTGGTCCCTGGGACTTGGGGGGGTCTGTGTGGCTCCTCTAAATTTTTATAATTATGTTCCCCAGAGAGCTTGTGGTCCCCAGGGACCAGGGGGGTCCGTGCTGCACCCCATATATGTTTTTAGTGCTGTCGCAGGGAGGTGGTGGTCCCCAGGCTGCACATACAGCACCCTAAATATATATATTTAAAGTTCCCCCTTTTAAGCTCCAAACCCCTTCGGCCATGCATGGTGTGGGGTTTCGAAGTTGAAGGGGGTTGAGCTCAGGGCCTGGTCCCAGGCCAGACCCTGTGGCCCACCACTGCTGCTCACAGCCAAAGAGCATGCATGGCATGAGATTTGGTGTGGGTATAGGGGGCCAAAGGTTGTGCGTGGTGTGGGTTTGGGTGGTTATAGGGGGGTTGGCGGACAACCTTTGCCACGCACAGCCAAAGGCGTGCGTGGCGCAGGGTTGGCTAGGACCTGCGGCCAACCACCACCGTGCACGGCCAAACGCCATGCATGTTGTGGGGATAGGTGGTAATAGAGGGGTTGGACTCAGGGCCTGGCTGCAGTCCAGGCTCTGCAGCTAAACACTGCTACGCATGGCCATGTGCGGCAGTTGTTGGATTAATTTATAGTAATTAAAATTATTGTACATTAAAAAAAACATAGAAATTTACTGAAAAAAACTGAGGTTACAGGGATGGTATAGTTAGGAAATAGTATTTTAAAAAAACAAAGAAATTCACTTTAAAAAACAAAGGTTTCAGGGAAGTTATAGTTAGGCTCACATTTCAAACGTACAAATCCATAGAAACTCAAATGACTATAACTTGTGCTCTAAGGTAACTATAACTCACACCCTCGCCATGCACAGCTGATTACCCCAGCTCTTACAGCACTCAAGACATCTTTTATAACATCATTGATAATATCACTGTAACATTTGCTGTAAAAATATTAATTAACAAACTGTGCATGGTACTATACTTTAATCCAACCATCACCGCGCAGCGGCGGTTGATTGCAGGGCCCCTATAACCACCCAATCCTGCACCATGTGAGGCCTTCGGCTGTGCACAGCAGGCGTTGGCCAATGGGGCCCCGCAGCCAACCCCTATAACCACTAACCCCTGTGCCGCACATGGTCTTTGCCCGTGCACAGAGGGGGTTGACTGCAGGGCCTGGCCTGCGGCCAAGCCACTATAACCACCCAACCCTGTGCTGCGCACAGCCCCTGGCCGTGCACAACAAGTGTTGGTCACCCCGTATAACCAATGCGGCCAACCCCTATAACAAACCAACCTCATGCTGCCCATGGCCTTTGGCCGGGTCTTGCAGCCAACTCCCTGTAACCACCTAGGGAGTTTTTCTAAACTTTAAAATTATATAGTTACAATGATATATTTGAGGACAAATTGAAAGGAATATTTAATTGTCAAGTAAAAAGAGTGAGATCACCTTTCAGTACATACCTTAAATGTTTGAAGTTGAAATTAAATTAAGCAAACGACTAGAGACACACTAAAATGGAACCCTTAACCTTCAGTTTGAGGGTCAGAGACCATAACTACTAGTCCATAGATGATTTCTTAGTGTATAGCGTCCAGACATAACTTTGACATTCAAGCAAAATATTTTATTGGTGAAAAAGACTTAAATATTGCATAACTAACAATGTTTTACATTCAAAACAGAGACACAGCATGAGATAACAGGACTTGAACATTCAACCTATTGAGTGACAGTTCAATAGCTTTACCAGTAGGCCAGAAGTGACTTTTTGTTTATAAAACTTAACTATAAGGTTTGACATCTTGCTGATATGACACTTTGAAGGTATTGTATGAAGAAACCATTACAATAACAATCTTTCTCTCTCTATTCCATGCAATTATGGGATGGATGAAAGAAAGAGAGAGAGAGAAAGAGAGAGAGAAAGAGAGAGAGAGAGAGAGAGAGGGACAGGACCACGAAGTGAGCATTAAGGGCCTGCGGTCCTAGCCAGCTCCCGGCCTACCTAAGTTTAGTTCCAGGAATAGATCCAGTAGGAACAGATTGAATAATGTTAGTGCAAGGATGCAGCCCTGTTTGAGACCCTGCATGGTTTTAATGGGCCTGTATATGCGAGAACCATCCCCAATTTTTACTCGGACCCATGTGTCCTTGTGCAGAAGTTCCAAGGCCCTAAAAAGCCCGCTCGGGTTAAAAATTGAGCCAGTTTCCGCCAATCGACTTTGTCAAAAGCAGACCTGTAATTGAAACCCCAGGGTAAACTGGGTGCCTGTTTGCCTTTTCCTGATCGGATAGTAAGGAGAGTGCTGTGAGGCTAACTGGGGTCCCAGCATGCTTCATAAACCCCCTCTGATTTGGGGGATAATATTGTTGGCCCCTGCCCACGACTATAGCGCCTTTAGTAGCACTCCTGCAATGAGAGCTGTCAAGTGATAGTTCCCAGGGGCTCCCTTATCTCCGCCCTGTAGATTGAGTCAAGAAGCTAGCCAGGCCATGATGGCGTAATACAGTTCACACGGGAAATAGTAGCAAAAAGCGGTGCCAGGTGTCTAGACCAGAAGGTTGGATTCTCTTTATAAATGGCCGGTAGTGTTTTGCTTCACTAATGACCGAGCTGAAATACTCATGCACTGACAAAAATCTCTGGAGTGCGCTTCTGAGTCTAAAGGAAACATTTATTAATTCACTCTGCAAGGTTCTTAGAGGAGATTAGCATGCTGAAAGTACACGTTTAAAAATAGTCACAGCAATAAATTGAAAACATGTACAAATGATTCTCCACTGCCATATACACAGCAAATATATACATGCAAAGATACAAATACCTATATTAAAATATATATTCATACACAATGCAAAGCAAATAATTAGCAAAAATTCATCACCATGGGGCGTATCTAGTGCTTCATTCTTCCAATGCCAGCAAGTCATTGACCCCGATTCGACTGCACCGAGAAAGAGAGATCTACCCTCATGGGAAATATATCAGGCATTTGAAGTCTCAATTCTGATTGAGGTCTCTGAATCTCCCCATCGTCGACCTGGGTCTCTTATATACTTTTAACAAACAAGAGAGGAGAATTCTAGAAACTCCTTCCCACTTCATAAGTTTATTATTTTGAAAAAGCTGGCAGCTTTAGGTCAGCTTTGAAAAGTACACATTGGGAATTGGCCAAATTCCCAAGGTGCCCTCTATCAAAACAAAACTGTTCCCTGCTGTCCTAGTACATTCTTATCAACCTAAGCCCTTGTGAGAAAGAACACACAGAATAAAAACATGAGCAAGAAGCACATTGTATCATGGCAAAATACTTGCAACTTTTAACGTGGAGGTGGCTAATGCTAAAATAGAGTCAACAGGCAAAATGAAGTTGGTGGTCACTAATGTGACGGTGTGCTGCTAGACTAAGTGCAATGTGGAATCAGTCATCAAAACACAAATATCATTACAAGACCCCGCTCTTTGCAGCCTTTTGCTATTTGCTTCTGAAGTCGACTGGCAGAAAAGGAGCACCATGAGAGTGAAACATACACTTTCAACAACAGCAGCAGACTGCTAGTTAACTCCCTGGTGATCAGCAGTTTATTACAGTATTCAAATGAGCAACTAGAGTGCTAACATTCTGAATTTATGCCAAATGTGTGGCACATCTGACCACCATCTTGATGGAATCAAAGTGGAAAACTGAAATATTTATTTCTGATGATACTGCAGTAAATGAGGAGATTAGGGAGCTTCATAACAAATAAGTCTCCCAAGATGGTCACCAGAGAAAAAAGAGCCCAAATGTAGCACAAACATCACCCAAATGTAGCTTAAGTACAGCCCAATGACAGAAGTGTGCAAAACACTTAGGTACAGATGTTTGAAGCATCAGGCCATTTGCGACCGGTAAAAGGATTCTGGTCATGTACCCATCCCTATTTTGTGAGTCAGTAACTTGTTACCGACTCGCAAAATAGGGATTGCGAGTCACTATTATGAAGGGGCGTGCCAAGAGCTTTCCTTCCTAATAGTGAGTCAGAAGGCCATGTGAGAATGTTTTGCGACCCGGAATATGGTTGAAAAACATTCTCAGCTACCATTAACTTGAAGTTGGTGGTAACCCAATCAAAAATCGTAAGGGGACCCCAGGGGAGCCCTTCCCCTTTGTTAATGGGGCTGCAAACATTTTTGGAGAGCAGGCAGTGGTCCATTGGACCACTGACTGCTGTTCAAAAATGAAAAGAAAACGGACTAGATTACAAAAAAAGAGTGCTTTATTCAAAAGCAATCACAGGCATGGTGGTCTGCTACCCCAGCAGGCCACCATCCATGTGATTGTGGCCATTCCAAAATGGGTCACAAATTGTGACTGCCTCATGAATATTAATGAGTCACTTGCGACCCATTTGGGAATAGCAAACAGTGTCAAACACACTGTGGTACATCCCAGTTTGAAATTTCCTAACAGCGAATCGCAAAGATTGGCTATTAGGGAATCGCAAACCACTTTTTACATACATCTGGCCCCAGATTTTTGATTTTTTCACAGTTTTAAAAAGCGCAGACTTGACCTGGAGGTATTGGAGTGCTTCATATAAGCATCAGTTACATTACATCAGGACCCATTCCTTTTGGGTTTTAGTTATGGGGAGATTAAGTGATTTGCAGAGAATTACAGGATGTCAAGGGGATGCCGAACTCAAACCTGGTTCCCCAGTTGCAATGTCTGCAGCTCTGGCTGTAACGCCACATCCTCTCCCATAAGTGTCACATACAATCAAGTGATCAACTGGATAAAAACATCAAGATAGCAAATAATTTAAAAGTACTTTGTCGCTATTTGAGAACTCGAAAAAGTCCTCATTTTAGTTTTTAAGAGCACTAACCATAATCTATATGGCAATAAGACCCTCTCATTTTTATAATTTATAAAGAAAATGCTTTAGGTATTATCGTTTTGATTGCATCAAGATGACGTCAGGGATGCATACTTTTGTAATAAATTTGGAATGTTAGCAATCTACTTGTTCATCAGAATACTTTTAGGGAGGCAAATGTCAGGGGCACGGACTCGGATAATTGAGGGCAGGGAGGAGGGTGCAGAGGCAACAAGTTGACCATGCTGAGCAGGCGGGAGGGACTGTGGCAGCTCAACGGACCATGGAGGGCAGGGGAAGTGGGGTAGGGGCAACAAACCAACCATGCAGGACAGACAAGAGAGGCTGAGCTAAATGACAGATGATTGAGGGCAGAAGGAAGAGGGAGTGGCAGTACAACCATACATGCCAAAAGATCTCATTCAGACAGGAGACTCCCAATGTTTTTAAGCCCAAAGGGGCTTTATGTTAGCTGTCTCCTGACTAAAATCTCCTCTTTTTCAATGTAAATCAGTGTGGAAAATCAATTCCCCAGGTTTTTTTTCAAAATCTCCCTGTTACCCAGTTCAAAATGTTGGCAAGCATGGTACATTGGATCACTGAGGGCAAGAGGAACAGGGTGGGAATATGGACTCGTATAACAGAGGGAAAGAGAGAGATAGGCAGGGGCACACAACTGACCTTACATGGCAGGAGTCAGGGGTTGCAGAAGCACAATACACCACACAGCGCAAGTGGGACAGCAGTGCAGTGCAGCACAATGGACCATGGAAAGCAATAGGGAGGAGGAAGGGCCATGCACATGGACAACCAAGAGCAGAGGGGAAAGAGCCATACAAGACAGACAGGAGGGACAGTTGCAGCATAATGGACCATGAAGGGCAGGGAGGAGGGGGCAGGGGCATGACAACAAACCAGACAAGGCAGGAGGGAGGGATAGGGGCCTGCACATGGAAAAGGAAAGGCAGGGGAAAGGGGGCAGGGGATGGAGCAGCAAGCTGACCATG
Source organism: Pleurodeles waltl (assembly GCF_031143425.1). Lineage (NCBI taxonomy): Eukaryota > Metazoa > Chordata > Amphibia > Caudata > Salamandridae > Pleurodeles > Pleurodeles waltl. Next base: position 116,196,602 of record NC_090441.1, read on the forward strand.
GAGGGCAGGTGGGTTAGGCACTGGAAGCCAACACACAATGGAGGGAACCAATTAGACTAAAATGGCATACACATAGACAATGGAGGGAAGGTGGGAGGGGCGTCAGGGGCAGCAAGATGACCACACAGGGCAGGTGGGAGGGGCTGAGGTAGCACAGAAAGTCATGCATGGTAAGCGGGAGGGTTAATGGTAGCACACAGGCCATGGTGGGCAAGGGGGGGTGGAGAGGCATGCCCAAAGGACCAAGGAGGTCAGAAGGGATAGGTTGCGGCTGGACACAGACAAGCGAAGGCAGGGGAGGGGAGGGGCCTTCACAACAGACCACGCGGGGTAGGCAGGAAGAGCATTGCAGCACAACAGAGCATGGAGGGCAGAAGGTAACTATAACTTGTGCCCTCGCCATGCACAGTTTTCTCATCAATAACTTTACTGCAAATGTTACAGTGATATTATCAATGATGTCATAGAAGATGTCATGAGTGATGTAATATCTGGGGTAATCAGCAGTGTATGTCAAGAGCCCGAGTTATAGTTACCTTAGGGCACGAGTTATAGTTACTTGAAATTACTCTAACTATAACATATGAATTTATATGGTTTTGAGCGTGTAAAATGTGAACTTAACTATAATGTCCCTGTAACCTTTGTTTTTTTAGTGAAAAAAAAATATATATATATATCAATCCTCTTCAGTACACTTTTACCTTGTATTAGCTTATTTCCCCCAGCTGTTCCTTCCTTTCTTGCACTCCCTCCCCCCTTCTACTGTACACAATGCTCCTTCCACTCCAACCTTCTACTCTGCACCCCCTGTTGCACGGTATCTTGCTCCTTGCGCTCAGCCCTTCACACTCACACCCATCCTTTATACATGTACTTACCCTTGTGGCTTGCACTCCCCTTCTCACTGCATATTCGTATCAAATACCTTCTATTCCTATTGCCTTGGAAACAATACTGGTCCATCTAATGGACCATGTCTAGATTTTACACTTTTCCTTAAACCCTTTGACCTGCACCACATGCTCCTCCACCACCGTGCACCATGCATGTCCACTGATTGTTTTGTGTTTGGAAGAGTGAAAAGATGGTGATCAGTCTTTAGCAAAACACAACAAAGGTTCATTATGGACAACACAACATAAGCAGTTACAGGACACATACTAGCAATACAAGCTTCCTCAAATGGAACAGTCTGAGAAGCAGAATTACAAGAGTTCTTCTTCTTGAGAGACAAGATCATTTGCTGCTGGCTGCTACACATATGCTACCTCTTCTACATGTTAGTTGTTTGCAGAAATATATACAACGTGTAAAAGCCAGAACGATTGGCATTGACAATGCTAGTAAGAACTTGCTAAGTCCTCCTTGTAATTTATAGGGGATTTACTTCTAAGGCCGATCATCGATTGGAAATCCCATGAGACTATACATCTCTTGTATCTATAGGCCGTGCCTGTGCATGTGTGGACACTAATACGGACATCCATGTTTATGGACATATATCCCCAGTCATCAGTTTGTGCACATGCCCGGTGTTGCAATTAGCTCAGATGTGTTACAATTTTCATCAGTTCAGCCACATTTTATGAAGTTTGAATCATGTTTGCACTAATTTAAAGCAGTACTTTTCCATCAGGTAACGGAACGAATATCTCCATTCAGGATCATTTTTAATATCCAAACCATATCTCAGTATCCACAGTAAAGTGTTTACTATCACTGTAACGTTCATAATTCAAAATCATTGTTTTCAATGTGTGCAAAACATTTTTTTGTGAGCATCTCACTTCATGAAATGTGCACTAAGCACAAGTGTAATGTTGGCATCTGCACTAACCACGAGATCATATGTGCTCAAGCCAGTTTTGTCAACGTTAATCAGTGTTCAAGATAAGGGATATTGCCTGCAGAATGTGACCCATGACCTCTAAGCTGCACATATTTGGCTTGCACCTCATGGGATAGAGGATCACAAAATATAAAAATGTAATATTTCTTTCTCTTCCACCTGCTTGAGGTGACTCATGCGCCTCTTTATTCTCTCCTTCCCCCATGGCGCTGCAGTTTTGATGGTTTCTTAATTAAGGTGGAAACTTAATTAACATGTTCCAGAGGGCTAGAACGACAAAGGCGCTGCAAATAAGGGCATATGTTTATTTGTTTTGTGTGACTCACACATTTAAAACTCCTCCACTTGTTCGTGATTGAAATTCAATGATATTATTTAATTTTTTTATACAGAGTTTAAACGCCTTAAAAAAAACTGCTCCAAAGTTTGAGCTTGGATGATCTATTTATAATTCAATTTTTTTCAAAATTAATCCTAAATCCGACCAGTCCAATCAGAGAAAAAATACGATGTGCAAGAAAAACTGTCGGGCAGTTACTCACTACATGCAGTGTGATCATCCATGTGAATTCTAGCTTTAGAACACAAAGTATACTATGTTGTCAACCAGATGCTGTCACTTTAACTCATAAGCAAGCTAACAAACTATTATAAAGTAACAGATATGGTGGACTGTATACAGAGAGTATGGTCCTGATTCACAAACTCCAATTTGAGTACGTAACGTAGTGCTACAATAGTGCTACTTACGTACCCCAAAATGCCACTCACAAACCTACATGCAGAGACTTAGGCATCTGCCACTTCTGTCCTTTCTGTGTAGAGATCTCTGTACATCTATATGTAGGTTTTTGTAGTAAATGTGAAGGGCAAGGAGATGACTGGAAAATGTGGAATGCTTACTGATAAATGGGAAGGGTATAGGAAGGGGCATGCTAAAACAAAGGCACACACTCGTAATACCATTGCTATTCAGAAACCACACTTTTAAAGGTGTTAAAACAAGTGTAATGTACTCCAGCCCAGCTTTGGGGTCAGTGAAGCACCATCCAAGACCACTTACAGGTATTGCAACACATAGAAAACAATGGAGGAAGTTAAATGATTTTTTTAAAATATATGTACATGTATATATCACCTAGTGGCAGTCGCCACTAGGTAGTTATTGTTAGGACCTAGTTTCTATAGAAAAAGCGTTTTTTGTTTTGCTAATAACTTTGGTGCCATTTGATGAATCTTCACCACATTTTCCAAGTAAATACGACATTCACATCTGTCTGGAAAGTTTTGGGGTGATCCGTCAATCAGGGGCCGAGAAAAATGGGAGGTCCTAAAACACTTTTTCTCCCTGCATTTTTCCATAGTGATATTGAACAGAAATAGCGCCCAAACCACTGGATGGAATTACACCAAATTTAGCAGAAAGGTAACTCTTGGTACACAAAATGCACTTTTTGTTATTTGTTGTAAATCCATTCAGTAGTTTTTGAGAAATTAAAGAAAAAACTAATTTGTAAATGTAGGGACGGGAAGGATCTGCGAACCTTCCCATTCTCTTGCTGAGATCTGATTGGCTGCCAACACTTCAACAATGAAGTGCTGGCAGACATGTTGGGACTCAGCTTCAGCCGAGACCCAGAAAAGAAGATTACAAATTAGAAAAAAGGCCAAACTAGGGACACCCTGACCCCTTAGCTCTGGTGCTGGAATCCCAGAGGGACCCTTCCCAGAGCAAAGAAGCATTTTGTTTTGTTTTGCCGGGAGACCCAGTGGATCCACAGAGCCGCTGAAAATAAAGAAAAACAAACTAAGCACGGGCTCCCGTTTTTGTTCAAATGCAGCCCCTAGGTGGGCAAGGTCCCTGAGGCATTGACATTTTAAATGCTGGGGGGCGGCCCAGCACCCCTGCAGTCCAGAGGACAACCACCTCCCTGGGGCTAAACTCATTATGGGTGGAGGTGGGGGGTGAATGGCCTCCCCGCAGTCCTGGGGACCACCACCTCCCTGGGGCCATAGACATTCTGTGTGTGGGGGCTGACCGTCCCCCTGCAGAACTGGGGACTGGCACCTCCCTGAGACTTCAAACAAATTGAATGAAGGGGGGCTGGCATGACACCCCCCCCGTCCCGCAGCCCAAGGGGCCACCTCCCCGGGGCTACAATAAAACAATGAATGGGTTCCATTGCGGACCCCAAAACCCCGGGGACCAGCACCTCCCCAAAGCTGTGTAGGTTGGAGGGGAGCCATACACTGCCCTGAGGACCACCACCCCCTTGGGCCGGCTCCTGTTATGTCCCGGGGTGCCCACTCCCCAGGACATAGCTGTTTGTTCTGACTTAGAAGGAGCTTTGACAGCTCTCTTGCTGGGCGCGGAGGTTTCCCAGGCAGGGAATCAGAGGAAACTATTGCTCTCACAGAGAGGGATCTGCATCCTTAGCAGCTCCCTCTCTGTGACAGCAATGCTGGCTCCCACAGGAGGAGAGAAGCCAGCTGTGACCGCGGGGACCTTCAGGCTCCCTCCGCGGAACCCAAACATTTTGACTGTGTTCCCTCAGGGGCACCCAGATGATATGGCTGGGCCTGGGAGATGGGGTCCCCGGGGCCGAGATCATCCCAGGGAGGGGGGGTACACGTATCTCTTCACCCAAAGAAATAAGTATATTAATGCCAGGCCCCAAGGGATATGGTCCCCGGGGACAAAAACTGACCAGGGGAGAGTGGCCATGCAGACCTTTGGCCAGCTCCGGCTGCGCATGGCCAAAGGTGGCCAACCCCACCACACACAGCCAAAGGACATGCATGGCACAAGGTTGGGTGGTTTTAGCAGTTTAGCTGCAGGCCCTGCGGCCAACCACCTCTGTGCACAGCCAAAGGCCATGCGCGGCAGTGGCAGGATTAACATATAGCAATGAAAATTACTTTATGTTATAAAAAAACATAGAATTTCACTGAAAAAAAACAAACTATGGAGGATGTTATGGTTGAATTAAAAAAAAATCACTTAAAAAAACTAAAGGTTACAAGGACATTATAGTTAGGTTCACATTTTAAATGTACAAAACCATTGAAATTCCCCTGTTATAGAGTTATCTCAAGTAACTGTAACTCGTGTCCTAAAGTAACTGTAACTCACACCCTCGCCATGCACTGCTAATTACCCTCCAAGTGAAGGAGTATATTTTTGTCTTAAAAGATTATAGTCACATACGCAAGAAGGGTCTGCATTAACTTTGGTGTCATCTACATCTATAATATATAATCCTTATAACATTTTCACACAGGATAAAAATCTGAAAAAGCACCAAGAATTACCGTTCTTTGTTTGCCAGATTATCATGTGTAAGCTTCCGATGATTGATGAGTGTAGGTTTTGAATGACGTATTAAGCAACCGTCTGTTCCCTGGATATTTTCCACTATAAATCCTCAACAACATTATTTCTGTAAGTATAAAATTGAGCAACTTCACATATTGACATCTTTTCCAATAAAGGGCTTCTGTTAGGATAGTATATGTCTAATACATTTTGTTTTCACAATGTCCTTAATTTCAGGATCAAAGTGAGCAAGATATTCCATTTCCAGCAAACGTTTTAAAACTCTTCTTTGCAATGAGGCCATGTAATGTTGTGAGATTTAGCATGTAGAGCTTAAACGGTCACCTGCCTAATACCTGCTAACCTCTCTATGAGACAGTATTTGAAGGCTAATTCTATATAACGTTTTGGTTGAAGATTGCTCTGCAGAAATTTCTTCTCATACATACTACATATTAGTTTTCTCAGCTTTAGTAATGTATGAAGTCACACACCCGGCAAAAGCAGTTGAGCAAATTGGATATCAATGTCCGCATTCCACATATGTAGTATTAAAGGGTTGTAATTATTAATCCACTGTGATGCATGGCCTCTTTTTAAATTGTATGTGTTTTTGGGGACTTTCCTTTGAGAACATGTTTAACTGAAGACATAACATTATCGATTCTTCCTTCATTTAAAAATTGGCCTTGGGAAACCAAAGTGACATTTAGTGTACATTTTTCATCTGTTTCAAAATTTCCTTCAGCAGTATTTTCCACATTAGTGACTTTGAAATTTTAGTACTTGGTCAAAATTTTTTTTTTTTTCTTTATTTCGGTTTCACAAGTAATATATTGTTTTATAAGCTGAAGAATAGAATCGTCAGAGCCATATCCAAATTTTGGTGCATTCTTTAACCATAATAGCATATGAATGTGAGGTACACCTCTCACTTGGTACTCTTTTCTCCTGAAGAAACTAACCACTTCTCATAAGGTTGTATTTTCTTTTTATTTGTTAAGAACTTAAGCATAGTTTGGAATTTGTGATTAAAAAATGTCTGCATACATTTGCTGGATCTAAGGAACATAATTCCCTGGTGTTTTCATACACACATCTGGCAAATTATTATTAATCTCTAGTAGCAAGGTGTATAAATCATCCCATAGGTATTCTGTACAGTTTAAAGTCAGAAACCAAGTATGTGGTCCCACATTCCTTAACATACATTTGACTTCTCCATGTCGCCTGAACCACTATTCATTTATACCCCTTTAACATGTTAAACATGCCATAATATAAATTACTTTATATTCCAGGTTTTCATCATTACTTTCAAATTTTTGTAAAAAATATTTACCCATTATGGTATTTATCCTTGTTCCACTTTGCGTGACATGGGCAACAGCATAAGAGGTAACAAATAATTCACTTTCATATAGTAAAGTAAAAATATATGGTATGTTTGGCTAAAACGTGGATCTTCAGCATTTAGGGCCTCATTACGGCCGTGGCAGGAGAGCCACAGTTGGACCGCCAGCACCGCCACTTCTCCTCCACTGGAGGGGCTGACGGTACTGAGGATCCTAATCTGTCAGGGCGGCGGTGCGAGCAGCGCTGCCCTGGGGATTACAATCCCCCTCTCTGCCAGTTTTTACATGGCGGTAGCACCTCCATGTAAAGGCTGGCGGAGACAGGGTGTAGGGGGCCCCATGGGGGCCCTGCACTGCCCATGCACTTGGCATGGGCAGTGCGGGGGCCCCCATAGCCAGCCCGTCACGCTTTTCACTGTCTGCTTTGCAGACAGTGAAATGCACGACGGGTGCTGGTGCACCCTACGCACCGCAACATTGCCGCTGGCATAATTATGAGCTGGTGTCAATGTTGTGGGCTGTTCCCCCCTGGCCCAGCGGGTGGAAACTTTATTAGGGCAACAGTCTTATAGAATAACATTCTGATGCAGAAATTGAAATTGAACTCTCATCATATCACCCTCCTTCCAGTTGGAAATGAAACTGAATAACATCAAGCCTCTAAAGTTTTTTCCTAGATACTAACAGGATTTCTAATAGCTTCTCTCATTTGATAGAGTTGTAAGGCATCACCCATTAAATCTTTAGAATGCAATGGGTGTATACTGTAGTACTCGTATATTTCTTCTGACTGTCCCTTATTCATTTTTAGAAACTGACCTACATTTGTGTCATCTGGATGTTGTAGGTCATTGGTGTCAATGAATTCCTTCACTTGGAATTTGTAGTGTTTGTTATTTTGTAACAAGTATGAAACAGTATCTTGTATTTTTTAAATGCTTATCAATTCTTGCCATTTTTTAATCTTTTGTAGGAACCCCATTAGCTAATACACTTTAAGGCTCTCCTAAGTTGTGTTGTGCTCCCACAGTGTCAATATTTTTAGAAAAATCTGATTGTAGGAAAATAACCTTTCCTTTTAGTGTATGCACTAATTCCTATGCTTGAAATTTTCCAGATTTTGGTTGCAATCTAATAAAAGTTTGAAAAGGATGGAAGAGTTGAATTAAGATACTTTTGTATAAATTCAAATTTTGTAATTCAGGGGGTATATGTCACGTTTGTAATGGAAGAACCCATTCGTCAAACTCTAAATCAGGCCCTATATTTTGAATTTCTGCTATGGTTTCATGAAATAGCAAAATGATCCAATTAAACTGTGTGAAGTCCATAATGGTATTATCTGCTGTCATTTCTGTGTCTAACATATCTGTGAGATGCGTTCCTCACAGTCACCACCAACGTATTTTTATTCAACATAGTTTGTAATCAATAGGACCTTCTCTGCATTATAGTGTAATAAAGCATCATTAATTAACTCCGATTCTATTGCATGGCCTTTCACTAAATATAAAGTTTGTACAAGTTTTTGGATAGTGGAATGATGTATTCAATGTAATGAAAAGTGGAATTACACTTAACATTTTTAGGGCAGCCTAAACTGTGCTATTGCTTCTGTGTAAGACTGTGAAATAGGCAGTTGTCGAAGGTTTGCAAAATTAAAATTTTATCTTGTCAATGTTTTTTCTTAAAAGAGATAATGAAGTTTAGTAGTATTTCCATACAAGGTGTTTTCACTTTACATATAGAGGTGCAATTCTACTGGTAAACAGGATGTTTACTTCTTTTTTTCCTAAGCATCCTGCTGTGAGTGCTCCATCACATTAGTCACATTTTTCTGTAAGCCAACCACAGATCAGTGAATAACTTCATAGCAAAATCCTTCATTGTTTACAGCTAGAAGCCAATTTAGATATGTATGGCAACCTTCTTCCTGAAAGTATAGTTCACTTTTTGACATATGCCTCCACCAGCCTCCAAAATATGGTTGGGAAAATGAAGTTATTCAGTTTCCTTTTGCATAACTTAGATATTTTAAAACTTAAAATTAAGTGTGTTACTGTTTTCATGTGATTCATTGCTAAAATAAATGATTTCCTTTTCACTACAAAGGCTTTCTGCACAATTAACTGAACATAAAGTTAAGCCCCCGCCGGCCCTATAATGATGTTCCTGCTGGGCCGGCGGGCGGAAACAGTGTTTCTGCCCGCCGGCCCAGCGAGACACAGGGCCTTTACATTGACGTCAGCTCCAAATGTGGCAGTGCGGCAGGTGCAGCTGCAGTGAAATGCATGATGGGCTGTGCATGGGGACCCATGCACTGCCCATGCCAAGTGCATGGGCAGTGCAGGGGCCCCAAGGGGGACCCCGAGACACCCATTTCACCAGCCTTTCCCTGGCGGTGTATACCGCCAGGAAAAGGATGGCGAAATAGGACTCATAATCCGCAGGGCAATGCTGCCCTGTTGGATTTGAAACGCGGCCACCTCCAGGCTGCCTAGTGGTGGAAGCCTAGCGGTGGTGGTGTTTCCACCATGGTGTTTTCGCCACTGTCAAAATAGTGCAGGCGGACCGCCACTACCGCGGCGGTCTGCCCGCCAGCGTGAGTCTGGCGGTCCACGGACCACCAGATTCATAATGAGGACCTTATTGTACATGTAGCATTGGTTTAATAATAAATATAATATCAGTTTCTTTTAATTTACCTTAGATGCAAATAAATAGTCCTGTTCTCCTAAGAGTGGAACACTTAGAAACAAATAACTTCAAATGTAAGCGTCTGTTTAAGTGCAGCTGTAATACAACTAAAGAAGCACCTTAGTAATATTGATCTATTTTGATAGCCTGCTGGTAAATATATTGCAATAGGTATTACTACTACATTCAAATGTTATCTATAACAAAACATATAACTGGATACTTTTCTCTTGTGACTAGAATTAGTTTAAACCAACCACAAAGTACGACCACAAATAATTAGTGTGGTAGATGTGTGATACTGTACTATGTTGAATATGGTCTTTTGACCCTAATTTTTACTGAAATAGCTGTATGTACTCTATAGTATGTTATACGTTAAGAGTCTAGCCTTATGAAGAATGAATGGTCTCCAGTTGTACTGTTTGGGCTATGTTTGCAGCCCAATGTTATATTAAACCAATCAGCATGCTTCTTTCAGAAGTGTAATATGTAACAAACAAGATTATTTGTCCCTGTTGTACGCCAGTACATAGAGCTTTCACTTTACTATATAGACAAACTGCTTCTTGAAGGCATTTGGTTGTGGTAAAACAAAATTGCTTGTGTGTGGTTATTTTGACACTGTTATATTTTTTGGTCTAGAGAGTATGCCAAAGTAAGAGGAATAAAGTATAACGTAGGTGTATCAAATGTTGAAATTACATGGATGGGGAAAAGAGGTTTAAGGGGAAATAACATCCTAACTCTCATATTTCATCACTTGGTGGATGGGATTTGTGACGGATATCCCCCCCGCCATATTACACATTACATTATATCCTATGGAACCTTTAAACCGGCGAGAGGATAATCGTCACGTTTGTGATGGAGTAATGCATCCACCAAGGTCGTAATCAGGACCTGAGTAATTGTGAGCATCCCCATGTTATAAGTATTCATTGTGGAGGCAAGGAAAGTAGTCAGCTCACAGGTGTGGAAATTGAAACTGAGATGAAAGCAACTTTTACATCTTTAATGAGTTAATTTCCTCAAACCCATTTTGTATATTCAAATATTTGCCAAGGGTTACAATGGAAATACTCTGCGTATGACCTCAACATTATGTTTTTGAATAGTTCTGTTTATCATGCAAATGGTGTCCATTTCACTACGACTGGCAATTACATCTTCATTAATAACATTTGTTATCTCCTACTACAACATATCTAAATTGAAAATAATCAATTACAATAAAAGGCACTTTTAAGAGCCAACCTAATAGGAGCATCAATATATACCAATACCTATGGGTTATTTTTTTTAAAACATTTTTACGGTACTGCAGTACTCTCTAGAGGTCCACACTGCTGTACTTCGGTACTTTGCAAAGTTTAAAAAGCACATTCTTACACCTCTATACCTTTACCTGTAAGGCATCCTTTGTAAAATTACAATTACAAGGCTAAACCAATGATTAACACTCACTTTTAATATGGATTCAAAAACACAGCAAAAGAGCTGTATGAACAACATGACTGCCATGAGTTTTTTTAGATCCCTTGTTAGCCAATCACATTATCCCTTGCCATCGCATGCCCCATAGTTGTACCGCAGTACTACCACCACCGCAGATATAGCTAAAAACAAAAACCTGATAACTTAAGATTTACTTAATTTGTTTGCTTGTAGCATACAAAAGTATCATCTGCACCACCTACTGTGTAATAATGCCAAATTTAATGAAAAGCAAGCTGACAGTTTTTGCGCTATGCGAAATACAAAAGTCTATGGAAAATGCATTGGATATCAAGCCCTTTTTGGAACTCCCCTTTTTCTATGCACCCCACTGCCTAAATGCTGCAAAGCTTTCAGAATTCCAAGACTGAAACGGGGTGAGTAGGTCTGCAAAGTTTCGGGGACCTTCACCAAATGGGTGCAAAGTTATTAACCCCTTTGCTGCCAGGCCTTTTCCCCCTCAGGTGGCAAGACTTTTTTTGGCTATTTTGGGCGGTTCGCGCTTAGGCGCTCACAACTTTTTGTCCACATAAGCTACCCACACCAAATTTGCATCCTTTTTTCCAACATCCTAGGGATTCTAGAGGTACCCAGACTTTGTGGGTTCCCCTGAAGGAGACCAAGAAATTAGCCAAAATACAGTGAAAATTTCGTTTTTTTAAAAAAAATGGGAAAAAAGGGCTGCAGAAGAAGGCTTGTGTTTTTTCCCTGAAAATGGCACCAACAAAGGGTTTGTGGTGCTAAAATCACCAGCTTCCCAGCAATCAGGAACAGGCAGACTTGAATCAGAAAACCCAATTTTTCAACACAATTGTGGCATTTTACTGGGACATACCCCATTTTTACGATTTTTTGTACTTTCAGCCTCCTTCCAGTCAATGACAGAAATGGGTGTGAAACCAATGCTGGATCCCAGAAACCTAAACATTTCTGAAAAGTAGACAAAATTTGGAATTCAGCAATGGGTAACTTGTGTAGATCCTACAAGGGTTTCCTACAGAAAATAACAACTGAAATAAAAAATATTGAAATTGAGTTGAAAAAACAGCCATTTTTCTCTACGTTTTACTCTGTAACTTTTTCCTGCAATGTCAGATATTTTAAACCAATATACTGTTATGTCTGCTGGACTCTTCTGGTTGCAGGGATATATAGGGCTTGTAGGTTCATTAAGAACCCTAGGTACCCAGAGCCAATAAATGAGCTGACCTTGCAATCGGTTTTCATTCTATTCCAGGTATACAGCAACTCATTTGCTGAAATATGAAGAGTGAAAAATAGGTATCAAGAAAACCTTTGTATTTTCAAAAGGGGCACAAGATAAGGTGTTGAGAAGCAGTGGTTATTTGCACATCTCTGAATTCCGGGGTGCCCATACCAGCATGTGAATTACAGGGCATTTCTCAATTACACGTCTTTTTTACACACTGTCTTGCATTTGAAAGGAAAAAATGAAGAGAAAGACAAGGGGCAATAACACTTGTTTTGCTATTCTGTGATCCCCCAAGTCTCCCAATACAAATGGTACCTCACTTGCGTGGGTAGGCCTGATGCTTGCGACAGGAAACGCAACATGGATACATCACATTTTTACATTGAAATCTGATGTGTTTTTTGCAAAGTGCCTAGGTGTAGATTTTGGCCTCTAGCTCAGCCGGCACCTAGGGAAACCTAGCAAACCTGTGCATTTTTTAAAACTAGACAACTAGGGGAATCCACAATGGGGTGACTTGTGGGGCTCTCACCAGGTTTTACCCAGAATCCTTTGCACACCTCAAGATTTGGCTAAAAAAGCACTTTCTCCTCACATTTCGGTGACAGAAAGTTCTGGAATCGGAGAGGAGCCACAAATTTCCTTCCACCCAGCATTCCCCCAAGTCTCCCGATAAAAATGATACCTCACTTGTGTGGCTAGGCCTAGTGCCCGAGACAGGAAATGCTCCAAAACACTATCTGGACACATCAAAATTATCAAATACAAAACTACCTGTTTTTGGAGGGGGGGGACAACCTGCGTTTTTGGTCCTGGGCTCAGCAGCACTCTAGGGAAACCTACCAAACTCAGACATTTCTGAAAACTAGACACCAGAGGGAGTTCAGGGAGGTGTGACTTGCGTGGATCCCCAATGATTTCTTACCCAGAATCCTCAACAAACCTAAAATTTAGCTAAAAAATCAGGTTTTCACCACATTTCTGTGTGGGATCACCGCACCAGGACAAATTTCCTACCACCCAACGTTCCCCTCAGTCTCCCAGTAAAAATTATACCTCACTTGTGTAGGTGGGCCACGTGCCTGTGACAGGGAAGAGCCAAAAACATGTCGAAATTGAGGGGGAACCAAAGCAGGTCCAAAAGGGCAGTTTGAAAAAAAACATTTTTAGGCTGACAAGTGCAGCAGAATATTTATCGGTATAGAAGGGACAATGTTGGGCGGTAGGAATTTTGTGGATTCCTGAAGATTCCAGAAGGTTCCATCACAAAAATGTGGGAAAAATGTGTGATTTTCAGCAAAGTTGGAGGTTTGCAGGGCATTGTGAGTAGGAAAATGGTGCGGGGTGCATGTGAAGCACACCACCCTGGAATCAACCAGATGTTTAGTTTTCAGATGTGTCTGGGTCTTGTGGATTTTTCTACATGGCACCGTCCCAGAGTCAAAAAAGTGCGGCCCTCACCATTCAAAGTTGGACGATTTTGAGAGTTACCAAGCTCTCATGGCCCAAATGTAAAACCAAAACCCAAAATAATCAAATGTCTTCTTGCTTGCCGTGGGATAAAAAAATTTATTGTGCGGGGGGACACCTGAAAGACTGTTACCCCCTTCAGTTGGGGTGGGGGAATAACCAGGACCATACTGGTTGGTAGCCACCACTCCACAATTTTTTTAATTTTTTTTATTCCATGCCATCTAGTAGACTTTCTGCCCCCCGGGGTGTGGATCGCGGGTAATTGCCCCATCTGCCCACTGGTGGGCAGAAAAACTTTGGCCCCATTTATTTGGGGTGGGAGTATGGCCATATCCCCACCCTCTTATTTTGAAAAAAAATCTTCCCTGGTCTTTGTTGGGCTTTCTGCTCCCCTTGGGGGCAGATGGGCCTTCCAAAAATAGGGGGGGAAGATATGGCTAACAGTAATGTGCCCTCATGCGGAGTGACCCTTGCCCAAGGGGCAGCCCCCCCAAACAAAACACACACATACACACACACCAATCCCTGGTGTCAAGTGGTTTTTCCCCGGGGGGGCAGAAATGGCCTAAAAACAATTTGGCCCCCCAAGGAGCGACCCTTGCTGAAGGGGTCGCCCCCTAAACATAAAAGAAAAAACAAACAAACAAAAAAATCCCTGGTGTCTAGGGGAATTTCAGCCCCCGGGGGCAGAAATTGCCTAAAAATTATTTGCCCCCCTGGGGAGCGGCCCTTGCCCAAGGGGCTACTCCCCTTATGTTCATTTCCCCCCAAAAAAAATCTCTGGTGTCTAGTAGTTTTTGCCCCAGGGGGGCCAGAAATGGCCAAGAAACAATTTGGCCCCCCAGGGAGCAACTCTTGTGAAGGGGTCGCTCCCTAAACATAAAAGAAAAAAATGTAATCCCTGGTGTCTAGGGGGGTTCTGCCCCCAGGGGGCGACAAATGCAAAAACAACAAATGATGGATGGAATGCAGAACAAATCAAACATTTACTCCCAGTCACAGATCTGGGTTAAATCCATTAGTTTTTTTGCTTGCCATGCCATTCCAGTTTAGACCCAGCCATTTGCAAATCAGTCTTGACCCTGTTCCCCATGGGAACAGTCCAGCCTGAACTGCCAGGCCAGGTCTTCCCAGGACCAGAAACAAGCACCCTGGGGCCGGTTTGAGGGTATCACCCTTCATCAGCCAGGCTAGCTTGAATCTGGTGGCATAGCAAGCACGGGACCCACGTCTGGGCATACCCTTCCCACTTGGGGCGACAAATGCAAAAACAACAGATGATGGACGGAATGCAGAACAAATCAAACATTCACCCCCAGTCACAGATCTGGGTTAAATCCATCAGTTTTTTTGCTTGCCATGCCATTCCAGTTTAGACCCAGCCATATGCAAATCAGTCTTGACCCTGTTCCCCACGGGAACGGCCCAGCCCGAACTGCCAGGCCAGGTCTTCCCTGGACCAGAAACAAGCATCCTGGGACCGGTTTCAGGGTATCACCCTTCATCAGCCAGGCTAGCTTGAATCTGGTGGCATAGCAAGCATGGGACCCACGTCTGGGCATACCCTTCCCACTTGGGGCGGTCAGAAATAGCCAAAAAATGATTTGCCCCCCTGGGGAGCAGCCCTTACCCAAGGGGTCGCTCCCCTTATGTTCATTTCCCCCCAAAAAAAATTCCCTGGTGTCTAGTGGTTTCTGTCCCCCCTGGGGGCAGATTGGCCTAATTGTATTAGGCTGATCTGCCCCCGGGGGGGACAAAAATGGCCTAGAAACAATTTGCCCCCCCAGGGAGTGACCCTTGCTGAAGGGGTCGCTCCCTAAACATAAAAGAAAGAAAAATTTTTAAAAAATCCTTGGTGTCTAGGGGGTTTTCTGCCCTTCCTGGGGGCAGATCGGCCTAATTATATCAGGCCGATCTGCCACCAGGGGCAGAAATGGCCTAGAAACAATTTGCCCCCCCAGGGAGCGACCCTTGCCGAAGGGGTTGCTCCCTAAACATAAAAGAAAAAAAGAAAAAATATATCCCTGGTGTCTAGGGGGTTTTCTGCCCCTCCTGGGGGCAGATCGGCCTAATTATAGTAGGCCGATCTGCCCCAAGGGGGGGCAGAAATGGCCTGAAAATTAATTGCCCCCCAGCTCCCCTTATGTCCATTATCAAAAAAAAAGAATTCCCTGGTGTCTAGTGGGCATTTCTGCTTCCCGATCACATCGCAATCGGGCAGTAGAAATGCTTACAGAGACATGAAAGGAAAGGAAAAGCCTTTTCTTTCCTTTCATGTCTCTGCTGGCCCCCTCCTCCCTGCTAAGCATTTCTCTTCCGCAATCGCGCTGGAAGCATGCTTCCAGCGCAATGGGAGGTGACCTCTGATGAGGTCAGCAGCTTTCGCGTGCTGACGTCATCAGACGTCACTGGGGGGGGTCGGGGGTGGAAGAGGAAGCGATCCCCCTTCCAGCCCTGACCTGGGGGGGCCGGCCCTCGGGGGGAGCGCTAGCGCTTCCCCCAAGGGCCGGTATATGGACATTATGGTTACGTCCATGGCGCCACACAGTTCCTTTGGAGCATTGTTTTGTGATATATATATATATATATATATATATATATATATATATAAATATTTATATATATATATGTGTGTAAAACTTACGCACCCGCCATGCACAGTTCCGTTTTTTTCTTCAATTTTTCGACTGCTAATGTTTCATTTGTTACGCGTGCTGTAATATCTGGGGTAATTAGCACTGCATGGCAAGGGCATGAGTTATAGATACCTTAGGGCGGGAGTTATAGCTACTTGAAATAACTGCTGAATTTCTATGGTTTTGTACGAGTAATCTCAGAACTATAATGTCCCTGTAACCTTTGTTTTTTCAGTGAGTTTCTATGATTTTTTTAACGGAAAGTAATTTTAATATGTTAATCCAACCACAGCTGCACATGGCATTTGGCTGTGCACGGCGGAGGTTGGCTGCAGGACTTGGCCTGCGGCCAGGCCCTGCAGCCAACCCCTGATAACCACATAACCCCAAGCTGCACACATCTTTTGGCTGTGCTCGGTGGGGGTTGTTCACAGGCCTGGCCTGCGGCCCACCTCCATATTCCCCCAACCCTGCACCATGCACAGCTGAATGCCCTTTCTTTCTCAGTGTGATAATAGGTCTCTGGTTGTGAGCGTATCTGGGTGTGAGAGTGGGTGTGTGAAGGTCTGGGTGGTTCTGTAAGTGGATGTGTAATGTTCTGAGTGGGTCTGTGGGTGGGTGCGTCAGTGTCTGAGTGGGTCTTTGAGTGGGTGCATGAGAGTCTGAGTGGTGCTGTGAGTGGATGCGTGAGTGTCTGAGTGCGTGTGACTGGGTGCATGAGGGTATGAGTGGGTCTGTGAATAAGGTGCATAAGTGTCTGAGTGGATGCGTGAGTTTCTGATTGAGTCTGTGAGTGGATGTGAGAGTGATACTATGAGTGAATGAATTAGTGTATGAATGACTCTGAATGTTTTTTTTCTGTCACTGGTATTTGCACTGACCATCGCAACGTTTTCGTGAATATCCCGTGGTGTGAAAAAAATATTTTTCAGGACATAATTTCACCCTCACAGATCCCTATATCACAGCTCTGTGGTCAGGGTACCTCCACTGTGACCCCTTAAGCCACTTTTCATTTTATTTTTCAGCCCCAGGGACCATGTCACGTTACCTAAAATGGCAGCAGCAACTTTCTGGTCAGGTTGCGGCCAGCCAATCACAGCATTCTTGTTGGCACGAGCATTCGCAGATATGCCGCAATCGCCACAAAAACGTTGCGACAGATCCGTGGCCCTGGATATACATTTAGATGGTCATTATGACCCTGGCGGTATTACAAACGCAGGGCCAAAACGACGGGAGCACCGCCAACAGTCTGGCGGTGCCTCCCGGCGTATTTTGACCGCGGCGCTACCGCTGGGGCCGGCGGTTTTCCACCACAATGGCCCCGGCGGATTACGAGTCCCCGACCGCCAGCCTTTTTCTGGCGGTCTGAACCGCCAGGAAAAGGCTGGCGGTACGGGGAGTCATGGGGCCCCTAGGGGCCCCATGCGGCTTTTCACTGTCTGCTGTGCAGACAGTGAAAAGCGCGACGGGTGCAACTGCACCCGTCGCACGGCCGCAACACCGCCGGCTCCATTTGGAGCCGGCTCCCATGTTGCGGCCCACATCCCTGCTGGGCCGGCGGGCGGAAACTAGGTTTCCGCCCGCCGGCCCAGCGGGGATCTCCAAATGGCCGCAGCGGGGGTGCGGCTGCATTGGCGGCCGCATGGCGGTCACATCTTGGCGGGCGGCTGATGCCGCCCGCCAAGGTCGTAATGACCCCCTTAATGTCTCAAAAACTAATGAATGGGTTTACACCAAATATGCAAATCTGAGTACCGAAACCCACCTTTTTGCCAAATCTGGTGTAATTCCATCCAGTGGTTCGGGCTGTAGTTGTGTTCAGGACTCCTATGGAAATTAGCATGGGAAATGCACGTTTATTGACACCCTTTTTCTCAGCCAAATGGTCCCAAAGATATAGGCAAGTCAGAAAATCCTTTTTCTATGGAAACATGGTCCTAACTATAAATACCTGCTGGCGATCTCCAGCAGGTAACACATATATATAAATATATATATATTAGTTTCACATATATATAATATAATAATTATAATTATTATATAATAGAATTATTGTTTGAAAATGTAATAATACACTTAATTAAACCCTACTACAAATTAAAGTAAATAAAAAGAAAAATGTTTGTGATATTGGAATTTTTTTAAATGATTGTTTAAAAAGTAGGTCTATTTATAAATTAAATACATATGTGTAAATTATTTAACCGGAGGGGGCGTGTCCTGAAGCCCATGGAGTAGCACGCTCTGAGCGAGGCTCCCGGCTGCCATCAGCCATCCACAAGAATGGAGACTGGTGCCCAAAATGGGGGAGCACGGTAGAATCGAGAAACGAGCGCCATGAGTGGAGGCGGATAGACGGCACCGGACAGAGTGGCAGACAGCAGACCGGTAATCCCTGAGGTGGAAGAGGTGCAAGAGCCTGGGTCGAGGGCCTGGAGACCGGGGCCTGTGAGGCGGCGGGACTCCTAGGAGCGCCTGGGGGCGGGCCATAAGTCGAGGGAGAAGGAGCGGAGAAAAGAGAAGAGTCAGAGGAAACAAGCTGCCCTGAACTATTGTCTTCCTGCCGCACGAGAGGAGGCTGGTGCTAATCCGGGTGAGTGGGAACAGGCAGAGCAGGTTTATTCCCGGCCCCGTGAGGAGGGGAGCGTGGCTGCATCCGGGTTTGGCCAACAGAAGGCTGCAGCGAAACCTCAGAATCTTCTTCGATTAGGATCCTGAGAGAGCCGAGAGCGAGGGCATTAGAAGCGATAACCCTGGAGTGGGGACCCTACGAGGGGAGAACACTGAGAGCAAGAGGCCCGCACTGCCCCCCGGGACCACTGGGACTGGATCGAGGCAGAAGGGGCAGACTGCAGGCTGTGACCACAAGAGTGACACAGATCGCTGGATACTTTCCGCTACGTGCCATGGGTCTGCCGACACAGAGGGGGTGGGGGTGGGGGTGAGTGCTGAGACTGCGTACACGGCTTGGCCAGGGGCAGCGACGAGACACGCATAGGGCAGGTTGGGGGATCCTGACCCTCCCTTAAACTGACACCGTTCCCCTGCTGCACCGTATTTTGGGCTCTACTGGGAGAATCCACTGCCAAGAAACACCAAAACCAAATCGTCATAAGACCTACCTTAACTGAGCCGTACACACAAAAAATTGCATTACGAAACACCAACCTTGGTCATTATGGGGCAAAACGAAAAGGAAGGAGGGGGGAGGACTGGAGCACTCCATTAGGCGTGTAAGACATGAGTGGAGAAATCGCACCTGCTGCCTCAGACTGGGGCACACACCCCGAAACAACACTGGACACTATCCTCCAGGCCATTGTTGCATCCCGGGAGGCCCTTGAACTTAAAATAGACACGATCGCCACAGAACTAAGCTTCCTGCGGGATGATCATCGTCAACTGTCAGACAGAGTCACTACTAATGAAAGGACGCTGGATGAACTTACCCCAGATTACCGACAACTGCACACTCACATGGCCAAAATGGAAGCTCAAGTAAAAACTCTGGTGATGCGAGCAGAAGACGTGGAAAACACAACGAGAAGAAGCAATATTCGAATGGTAGGCCTATGGGAAAAAATAGAGGGGAAAGCGGGCAATATGACTGCATTCCTGGAGCAATGGATACACATCTAACTCTCCCTCTACTTTGCGATTAAGCGGGCCCACCTGGCGCGCGATCCTGGCCGGTGATCGTTAAGCTGCTCCACTTCAAGGACCGGGACCATTTTCTCACCCAGGCGCGCCTGAGAGAAGAGGTAAAATTCAAGAACCACTGTATCATGATCTTCCCGGATTTCACCAGAGACACTCAGAAGCAAAGAGAATCTTTTGCTGAGGCCAAAAAAAACGGAGAGACTTGGGAATTCAGTATGCTAGGTTGTTCCCTGCTGAGCTCCGTGTTAGTAACAATAATACTACACTCTTCTTCACCACCCCCCAACTGGTGTGGAAATGTCTGGACTCAAATATCCCTGCCATGGTAGAGGACCCGAGGGGCAGTCTAAGCCCATGCAGGGGACGCAGGAGGAAATCACGACGTCCTACAACTGCGGCAGCACCATCGCGTTCCCATGCACTAATGGAGATGCAAGAGGGGGTGGAGATGGTGGCAACCCTTGGCAGGCAAAGTCCTAGCACCTCCCACCCCATGGATAATTTGTCGGACTGAGATTCAATATTGGAATGTGCATCCCTTTCCTCCCTGGACTCAGCTGACCCGCCACCGAAGGTAACACCTGGCACCTCGGATGAGATTAAATAAATTTGACTAGATCTGGGACAAACATGTAGTTTTGCCTATCCCCGAAGACTTGGGGGAGAACTATCTAATACATCAGGGAATGCTCTTTTATCTTGAGAGACACCCTTGAAGTACCTGAATTGAGAGCCCTGCTATGACATCGATAATTGGAACACTGAGATGGTACCTGGCCCCATAGCGGCACTGTTGGCTCTGGTGCTGAACGAGATCAATCAATACAACGGCTGGGGAACAACAGACCCTCCTGGCAAGACGGATGGCATGGGGCATGTTCGGCAGTGTCTGCTCAGGGGTTCCTTGCATGGACCCCCCTTTCTGAACTGTTGTAAATGTTATAAGAGAGTTTGGACAGGGACGGTTATGATCCGGGTCCTGCGGAAAGGGAGTTGGGTTAATTGGTTGACTGTTTCCTTCACTATAAGTTTTGACATTGGGGTTGCATCTGCTCAATCATTACCGTACATATGCAATGGGGACTGGCCACAAAGACAAAGGGGCACACACTTATCAGTCAAGACTAACACATGGCATTCCCCCCAACGTACAACTTTCTGACGTGTAATGTCAGGGGATTGAACACCATGGCTAAACGCTACAAAGTCTACTCCCAATTAAAGAGACGGGGGTATAAGTTGCAATTATCCAGGATACACACCTCACAGGTCCAGAAGCCAAAGCCATCACTAAGTGATGGCGCAGGCAGGAGTATGCCACCACATACTCAGCATTCGTCAGAGGGTTCCTACTGTGGTTACGTCCTGGGGTCCCCTTTCAGAAAACAAAAGAATTGATAGATCTGGAGGGCCGTTACGTGTTGGTTTCTGGATGACTGGAGGGATGAGACATCACAATAAGGGGGTACACACACCTAACCATGATCAGGGGCCTTCCTGGCATCACTGTCACATACACTAGGATCTCATTTAACCCAGGCAACTATTATAGGAGGGGACTTTAATTGTGTCTCAAACCCAGAGCTCGACAGATCATACCCCCGCTACCACGCTCCCCAATACACCGCTCAGCCAAAGCATTCATTGACTGGCAACACCAGTAGGGCCTTGTAGACACATGGAGACACCTCCACCCCATAGAATGGGAGTGCTCATTCTATTCAAGAATATATAATCTCCATGTCAGATTGGATGCCTTGTTTTAGCATCCCCAGACATCAACAGCAATGCTCATGTCGCAGAATACCTCTGCCGGACGATATCGGACCACAATCCATTGCTGCTCTCGATGGCGTGGCATAGAGAACGCCCTCGAATACCGGACTGGCGGCTCACGGTGGAAACATTGGAAGATGCTGCTTTGCGACATTCGATTGGCGAGACCATCCAAACCTATTTTGTGGATAATGAGGCCACTGCGACCTCTCGAGCAGCAGAATGGGAGGCCTTTAAGATTGTGATCAGGGGTAAATGCATGGCCAGGGGTTAAGAGGACTCTTAAGAAAGAAATTGGGGAACACGAACATAAACTACGAACCCTAGAATGGTAGGCCATGGAGAAGGTCGCAGCATCAGTAGAAAGGCTGAGATGCTTTGATCATAGGGTATAAATTAACACGGATGCACGCAGAAGGGGACAGATCGGGAGCTCTACTAGCGTGGTTGTCGAACCCCTCCCGACAGAGCTCGCTAGCAATGGAGATTGAGAATGGAAGGGGAGCCCGATGAGATAAATTCAGGAGGAGATAAGTGCCAGATTTGCTGAATACTATACCTCGTTATATGCCCCACCCCCAAGAACATCTCTCCCTCACAGGTACGTTGCTTGAAAGAGCTTACATTTCCACAGCTAACCAGAGCGGAGAGCCAGGTCTTGGGAGGTGATATTTCCCCCCTAGAAGTTAGGGTGGCCATCAAAGCAATGGCCAGGGGAAAGGTACCAGGGCGGAAAGGCTCCCAGTAGAATTTTCCAGCACATATAATGATACACTAGTGGCCAGACTCAGTGCACTTTACTCAGAGGCACTGGAGATGGGATCTCTGCCCCCCTTCACAAATGAAGCCGTACTCATACCACTTCTAAAACCCAGACGCCCTGCAGAAGATGTGCTTTCCTACCGCACACTATCCATGATGAACATGGATTATAAAATTCTAAGCAAGATCCTTGCTACACGCCTTCTGCCACATATGGCCAGGCTGATACATCGGGATCAGACTGGCTCCATACCATGGTACAATATTGCCATCAATATTAGGTGCATAATATCCGTCCTCCAGCAACAGTTTATAGAAGTAGAGAATGCAGTGATAATAATGGTTGATATCGAGAAAGCCTTCGATAGTCTTCGATGGGACTATCTATATCACGTGATGGAAAGATGGGGTTGGGGGCAAGGATTTACCAGATGGACGAGATTACTATACACGAACCCAACGGCCCATGTTCGGACAGGTTGCATGATATCAGAGCCTTACTCTTTGGGCAGGGGAACCAGACAGCGCTGTCCCTTATCACCCTTATTTTTTGCCATGGCGACAGAACCCCTGGCACAAGCAGCGAGGCTGGGCGATCACTACAGCGGGCCGAGCAAGAGTTGAAGGGTGCAATAGATTTACTTGAAAAATGTGGGGACCTTTCTGGTTGCACATTAATTGGCAGAAATCCCACATCTATCCACTGCAGAAGGGCACTCCTCCGGCAGTAGACTTCTGGGGACTCTCATGGGTCGCATCCACTTTTAGATATCTTGGAGTCCAAATATACCACAAGCCTGATGACTTTCTAGAGGGCAATGTGGGACGTGCGATTCAGAAACTAAGATTGGACGCACTGTTTTGGAAGTTGCTCCTCTTATCAGTGGGGGGGGTGGATTGCCCTTATCAAAATGGTGGCCCTGCCTTGCCTAACCTACTTCTTTGCCACCCTGCCAGTATAGGTACCTGGCTCCCTATTTCTGGAGATTAACTCAGTACTGATTGGGTTGATATGGGGCCCAGGCCGACGTAGAGTGGCTCTGACTAAATTCCAGCACCCCACCGCTGATGGAGGTCTGGCAGCGCCTGACGTGGAACTTTATTATCTGGCGAGCCAGCCTCAATGGTTCACACAATGGATGCTTGAGGGGACACTACCTAATAGGGAGGGGCAACAAATGGTGGCACCTGATAATGGATTACTTTGGCTCCTATTAAACCCTAGGGGTCATCACACTGCAGGCCCGCCAGAGATGCGGACTATGTGGAGCTGTTGGCTGTGTAGCCTACAGCGCACAAGAACCGCCTTGCCCTACACAACTTAGCTGCCCATCTCCAGGCTATCCGCACTCCCGGGAGGCCAGGCCCTTGAGGGCATGTCAAGGTGGGCAGAGTATAATGTCACAACACTGGGGGATCTTTACAGAGACGGGGAGCTACTACCTTTTGATACCCTGGTTGATGACTACGGACTTCCCCCAGGGCAGTTTTTGCTACACAGATCACTGATAACCACAATATAGCGACACTAGAAGAAGGGGGCAGCAGAACCACCAACACATGCGGGATGTCAGACCATATGCACCGTCACCGGTAGAGTGAAGGTCATCTCCACTATATATAGGGTGTTAAGGAAGGACACAATGCTCCCCTTGGACACATTGAAACTAGCGTGGGAAGGGAATTTGGTGCATCCATAGCTGAGAATCAATGGGCTAGGATTACATCACATATATATACAGTCCCCAGAAATGCTAGCTTTAAATTAATTAACTTCTACGTGTTCCATAAGGCATATCTCACTCCACAGAATTATCCAAGATGTTTGACATGGAAAATTGCGGGTGCCCCGATGTAATCAGCAGGGGGCGGGATTACTACATATGCTATGGGCATGCCCACAAGTTAGAGACTACTGGGAAGGAGTATTCCAAAACATCTCTGATGTGACAGACAGAAGAATGCCCGCTTCCCCTCTGGTAGTTCTGCTGGGAGATTTTCCCAGCCCCAAGTCCCACAAGGTTACGACAAAATACATAGACCTAGCATCGATTCTAGCAAAACGAGAAATCACCCTGCATTGGAAGGCCCCAAGGGGCCCACACCTGGGAAAATGGAGGGATACATTGGTGAATTGGGCGGGAAGGGCCTTACATCAAGAGGCAGCAAGGGGCTGCGGCCCAGCAGATACAGCCAGAACTTTGGACCATTTGGTAGATTGCCTAAAAAGTCCGACTCCCCTGACTCATCCATTACATCTTGAGGACAAAACGAGAATGGGGAACAGGAGAATAATTAAACTGCTTACCGCAAAACACAGGTTGATACCAGCGTCACGTGTACTCCGGTACTTTGATACAATGCATAACGGGGTGAGCAGATGCGGTGAGGGGGTGGAGGGGCGGTAGTGGTGGGTCAGGAAGAGTTCACCTGGAGGGTCAGACATAATAACGTGCTATGTACATATATCCCGGATATCACTGATGTATGCACCATGGGTGCACTGTTGGATATATTCGCTAATTGTCGAATCACCCAGGGTTTTACAGTTGGTTCGTGTACTTATGTCAAATACCAATAAAACATGTTTTAAAAAAGGTATAAATTATTTAACCATTTAACATATTTCATTTGTGGAGCTCATATGTTCGAAAGTTTTAATGTATTAGTTGTAGCTTAATAATAAGTTTATATACTCATAAATCCTGTTGTTAGAGGCTTCACTGCTTTGAGTTGAGGGAGCAAGGACATGTTTCATTTCTGGTTTTGTTCATATAGGGGAACTTCCTTCCTTGTAGTAATATTTGCATATGCTTGGTTCACTTATTTTCAATTTCTCGGTATTAGCTTATGTTAAGTTTGATTCCGTTTACTCTACAAAATCAATAAATACATGTAAAAATACAATTCTTTGTTACTCCCAGCAGCAATGAAAATCAACATCAACAGTGAGGCATTATAATGGTACTGGCTGGGACATACCTCTTCCTCGTTTACGTGTGAAACAAAAGTAGCTCAAAATAACTCACCAATTCAACAATAACATCAGATGAAGCTGGTAAGTGCCAGAAGTCAAACAAACTCCAGAAACAGGTGAAGGCGATAGGTGGGTGTGAGGTCGCAACAAGGTGAAGGACCGGCTACGGTCAGATGAGGACAACCTCTTGGGGTGACAAGCCAACTCCTCGTGGCGGATGGAAAAAGAGGAAGCCAGATATTAAAGGGGAGCTGTTTAATCCGGTGGTCAAGGAGAAACAGGCAGAAACACTAAATTGAAAATGTTGCATTAACGGAAGGCATATATTGTGAAAAAGTAATTTTGCAAATGTTCAAAAGCAACTTGACAGAGGTACGGCAAGAGGTGAGGAATAGCACTGGTCAAAGACAAGTCCAATGTGACAGCGAGAATACATTTTTTTTCTCCATTTTTCTAGTCTTTAAAACCATCTAGATATAAATGACACAATGTAGGAAAATCCTTATTTCAAAGACAAGTATGTACTATGTTAAAGTATGTTCAAAGCCTAGTTAGAACAGAATTCTCCGCACATTAAGTGGTCTGCAGTAGATGGTCTGGAAAGTGAACACGTCGGACCGATGTGCTGCCAAAATGTCATCTAGGCCACAACTAACAAAGGAGGGACCGGTTCTAAAAAACTGAATGAATAAAAAGCCTGAATAACATTGATGCACAATTTAGATATCAATCAGCAACTCATCTGTAGCAAAGAGGACCCCATCATATTTTGTGAGACAATTAGAAATGCAAAGTTGGGGATGATCCAGAAAATAAGGAAACAGAGGTGCAACCAATTTCAGTCTTCCCAGAGAGGAAAAGACAAGTACATCTGGAGTGAGAGCCTTTTAAGGTCACACACTTATTAAGGTAAGACACAGTTTCAATAATTTAGACCTGGGCTCAAAACATTGTGGTAGTTATTCTTCCAGTGGGAGAAAGTTGCAGGCTTTTTCAGGCAAAGTCCTCTCAATGCTGAATAGCTGTTTGATGAGGTCCCGCAGAAATCGTTGGTTTTGGTGGGTAAAGCTCAGAGAACGAGAAATCCAAACGTTGAAACACACTGAAATCTTCCTGTAGATGGATACTTTCCATGTCTTCGCTCTGTCAAGAGTTCTACCTTCAGACTAAAGCCCTCATTACGAGATCAGCCTACTGAATCCGGGGTACAGTTGTGAGCAGGCCCAGCCATTCAGATCTCCAACAAGTCCCAAGCAGCAAGTCCACTCTTCTTCTGTTCATCCACAGGTCCAGAGAGTGTTTAGATGACCTGTGGGTGTAGTGCCACCTCTGTAGGTTTGACTAGCCAGTTGATGGGAGTGACTCCTGGACTCTACCTAAACGATGAGAAAAAAGTTCCAAGAGGCAACCCTTCTCACTTTTTCAGCACATTCTGTTTGCCTTACTGCAAACTATCACACAGTCACTGTTCTGAGGCAACTCCAAGATGTCAGCACTCTTCTGCATGGAGGCCACTGCTGTGCCGGCCAGGGATGGGTTTAGAGTAAAGAGCAGTTGCCTCCCCCTCCTAAATTACATTAAACCGGTTCTTGGACCAGCATCCCTTCCCAATGGGCTGGTGTTAAGCTGGCTACAGAGTGCCCAGAAAACAAAAGGACACACATCACTTTATCCTTAATTATGAATGGGCGGCTGTGCATCATTTCTTCTCCAGTTAGGTCAGCGATGTGTTGTTTTTCTCCCTCGCAAGAGAGCGATGTGTTGATTCACGGACGGGGCACCTCGGGTCCGCGCAGAGTCGGGTTGACTTTGATGCCCAGGGACGAGTGTCGAAAATCCTGTTGCATGGTGTAAGAAATCGCGATGCGTGGTGTTTGCATCATTATAAGCAGCCGCAAGCAGGTGTTGCACGTCGTTGCTCCAGCCATGATGCGTTAATCTCCCAGCCACGATGCAGGTGGAGCGTTGATTTAAGCTGCGAAGCCAGCGGTGTGTCGTTTGTCAGCCGTATTGCAGATGGTGCGTCAAAAATTTCCCTGCTTGGCGGTCTGTGCATCGATTTTCAGCTCTTGTCTGCCAACTTCACCTTTCAAGTGACCAGGGACTGGTTAAGACACCACTTGGAAGGGCAGGAATCTCAGCAGAGAGTCCTTATGTTAGCAGAGGAAGTTCTTGATGGCCCTGAGACTTCAAAACAGGAGGCAAGCTCCGTTCAAGCTCTTGGAGATTCTTCACAAGCAAGAATATTCCACAAAGTCCAGTTTTTGTCCCCTTTTACAGGCAGAAACAGCAACTGCAGGATAGCCCAACAAAGCACGTTCACAGGCAGGGAAAGAACTCCTCCTCAGTTCTTCAGCTCTTCTACTTGGCAGAGGTTACTCTTGGTTTCAGAAGTGATCTACTTTTCAGGGATTTGGGTTCCAATACTTATACCCCTTTCTGCTTTTGAAGTAGGCCTACTTCAGAGGAAAATCTTTGTTGTTCACAAGATCCTGCCTTGCCCAGGCCAGGCCCCAGACACACACCATGGGGGTGGAGACTGCATTGTGAGAGAGCAGACATAGCCCATTCAGGTGTAAGTGACTACTCCTCCTGTCACTTTAGCACAGACGGCTCATCAGGATATGCAGGCTCCACCCCAGCTCCCTTTGTCTCACTCTCTAGAGGGAATTCACAAACAGCCCAACCGTCAAACTGACCCAGACAGGCAATCCACAAACAGGCAGAGTCACAGAATGGTTTAAGCAAGAAAATGCCTACTTTCTAAAAGTGGCATTTTCAAACTAAAAAACAACTTCACTAAAAGATATGTTTTAAATTGTGAGTTCAGGGATCCCAAACTAGATATTTTTATACTTAAAGGCAGCCCCCATGTTAACCTATGAGAGAGAGAGGCCTTGCAACAGTGAGGACTGAATCTAGCAGTATTTCACTGTTAGGACATGTAACACAAATCAGTATATGTCCCACCTTTAACATACACTGCACCCTGCCCATGGGACTACCTAGGGCCCACCTTAGGGGTGCCTTACATGTATAAAAAGAAAAAGGTTTACGCCTGGTAAGTGGGTACCCTTGTCAAGTCGAATTGGCAGTTTAAAATTTCACACACAGACACTGCAGTGGCAGGTCTGAACCATGTTTACAGGGCTACTAGTGTGAGTGGCACAACCAGTGCTGCAGGCCCACTAGTAGCATTTGATTTACAGGCCCTGGGCACCTCTAGTGCACTTTACTAGGGGCTTACTAATAAATCAAATCTGCCAATCATGGATAAGCCACTTTTCACATACATTTTACATAGGAGCACTTGCACTTTAGCACTGGTTAGCAGTGGTAAAGTGCCCAGAGTAACAAAAACAGAGTCCAGCACACATCAACAACCTAGGAAGCAGAGGCAAAGAATTAGGGGAGTCCAGCCCAAAGATGCCAAGTCTAACAGTGACTCTCCTTAGATCCCCCCTGTTCTGGAGGCACAATATGATTTTCTTCAGCCCATTCATTGAGCCTTCCCAAAACAATTTTTGCAAGCACCTTTTCTCCTACAGACAAAAGATTTATCATACTTTAATTCTTAGGCGCTTGCACATCACCCCGTTTATGAATGGGCCTAATAATAGCTCCTCTTCAATTTTCTGGGATCTGTCCCATGTCTAAAATTTCAGGAAACATACGAGAAAAGAATTCAGTCCACCAATCCAGTCGGGTCTTTATTATCATGGGGGGAAGATTATCAGGGCCAGCAGCCCTAGTCAATGTTAGACTCACTATGGTGCGTCTAATATTACTTACTGAGAAATGGGATCTAATCTGCTCCTTTATACCGGGCCAGGGGGTTATTTTCCTCGTTAACGATTCTACCCTTTTGCCATATAATTCTTCCAAATATTTTTCCCAGACATCTTCTTCCGCCACACAATTCATAGTCCCCTGTACCTTGTCAGAACCTTACTGTATTAACTTCCAAAATGTCTTTACATTTCTAGTTTCTATCACTGCCAGCAGGGTCTCACCAACATTTCCTTTTATATTTTATTTTCTGTTTCCTGTAAGCATCTTATACATTTTCTTTATCTTCTAGAGATCATTATAGCTCTCAGTGTTATACCTTTATTTGAGGATTCTTTCCCGTTTTCTTATCTCTGCCTTTAATTTTCGGCATTCCTCATTCAATTAAACCTGTCTTTTAGTTGACTTACTATGGTTCCTACTTTCACTAGTATAATCCTTTTGAGTTCAACTCTCAAACAATTAACTACATGGCTGATTATATTTTCATGCCACTCAATGTTGTTTATGGGGGCACTACTTAACACTTGATTCGGTGGGAACTTTGCCAATTTTTCCAAACCCTCTTCAGACATTCTTGTAGTAAGACGCCTTGAGTAATCCATTTGTACCGGGATCACTATAGCTTGCTGCCTTTTTTCACCTCCCTCCAGTTTAAATTTTAAGGGAAAGTGATCGCTTCCCCCCCCCATGTACCTCCTGAAACTCACTTTATCATAATTCCAGGCATTAATAAAAACATTGTCTATAGTGCAGGGTTGCTGACCTATCTTAAACGTACACTGGGCAGTTAGCCTCCATTCTTCCATTTAGACAGTCTAAGCCCTTCACCCAAAAAGTTCAACTTTCATGGTCTCCAAAAATTCCCTTGGGAAAACTGCTGCCATTGATTATTCCTATTATTCCTACTATTTTAACAGGCTCACACACAGTCCCCCAGTGAGATTTAACTTTTTCATGCCTTTGGTGTATGTTCCTACATTATGGCTCTCATTTTAACATCGGTGGTACATACCGCCTACTGCCGCCGTGACGGCCGCCAACATACCGCCACCGCAGCTACCATCTGTCTGCCATATTACGAACACTGCCGGACTTCCGCCACAATAAGGGAAGAAATCTGGCAGTGCTCATGGTAGTGGACAGTGGTAAGCTGGCGCTGCTACCACCAGTACCTCCAGGCCAGTAAAACACCGCCAGCCGTATTATGACCAGTAATACGGCCTAGCGGTGTTCTGCTGGCGAGGCGCTGCTGGCGCTAGCAGCGCCCCATCCCGGTCCCTGCCGGAAGACCTCCTTGTCCAAGGTAATTTGGGCTTCCAACAGGGGAGGGGGGCGGGAGGGTGGGAGGTGTTGTGTGTGTGTCTGAGTGTGTGCATGAATGTCTGAGTGTGTGCATGAATGTCTGAGTGTATGTATGAATGCGTCTGTGTGTGTTGTTTGTGTGGGTGTATGCGTGTGAGTGAATGCGTGTAAGAATGGTGAATGGGTGCATGTCTGCATGTCAGTGGATTGTGTGTGAGAATGTCTGGAAGTATGCATGAATGAATGCGTGTATGTCAATGCATGAATGAATGCGTGTATGTCAGTGTAAGTCAATGGGTGCATGCCTGGTGCGTGTGGGTGTCTGTGTGTGTGTATGCGGGGGGTGGGGTAAGGGGTGCTGTGACTGTATTTGGGGTGGGGGCAAGGCGGTGATGTGTGCGTTTGTGGCTGTGGCTGTGGGGGTGGGGTCAGTTGTGTGGTGTATGCGTGTATCAGGGGTGAGTGAGTGGATCGGAGGGGAGTGGGGGGTGAGTTTGGATGGGCAGTGGGGGAGCCGCCTACCAGTGACAGGGAAGGAGTTCCCTGTCACTGGTAGGGCCTACCACCATGGTTTTCATGTCCTTACTAACGCCACGAAAACCATGGTGGTAGGCCGGCTCATAATTCCAAGCGTAAGGGCTCTGCACACTTTATCAATGCTAAAGTGCTTGTGCTTTTATCCTAAAAAAATGGTAGAATTGGCTTACACCAAATTAGCACATTAGTTTACTTGTGTGTCCCTAGCAAAGTGGTATTATATGTTCTCAGGGTGTGTACATCAAATGCTGCTAGTGGGCCTGCAGCGGTTATTTTACCATCCACTGAAGTAGTATTTTAAACGTCTCAGGCCTGCCACTGCAGCATATGTTAACAGCTTTAAACTGCCTTTTGAAACTGGCAAATAAACCTTTGGTCAGGCCTAAACTTTTCTTTTTAATACATACAACTCACCGCTAAGGTAGGCCCTAAACAACTCATAGGACAGGGTGCAGTGTATTTATAATGTTAGATATGTACTTTTAACCGCCAAGTTGGTTCTGGGGCTGTAAGACGGCAAGCCCCGAATGAAAGGCAGATCCTGATATTAGCCGAGCAAGGAGCTGAAGGATGGGGTTCCCAAATAGATACACTATAAGATCAAAGAAGAGCAGAAGAATTTGAGGGAGATCAGTGGAGTAATACAGGTGAGAAGGAAACCACGTCTGGAATGGGCAGAAAGGTGCCATGATGACAAAATTGTTCTGACAGCAGAGAAGGTGAAAAAGAATCCAAGCGATCAGAGAACAGGGGGAAAGGCATATCCCACTGCTGGACCTGGCCATTTCTGCAGGGTCATCCCCATACTTTTTGCTTTCACCCTCCTGTTTTTTTAATCTGCTTTCTGAATCCATTTTTATTGGCTTTAAGGGCTCTGCACACTTTATCAATGCTAAAGAGCTTGTGCTTTTATCCTAAAAAAATGGTAGGATTGGCTTACACCAAATTAGCACATTAGTTTACTTGTGTGTCCCTAGCAAAGTGGTATTATATGTTCTCAGGGTGTGTACATCAAATGCTGCTAGTGGGCCTGCAGCGGTTATTTTACCATCCACTGAAGTAGTATTTTAAACATGTCTCAGGCCTGCCACTGCAGCATGTGTTTACAGCTTTAAACTGCCATTTCAAACTGGCAAATAAACCTTTGGTCAGGCCTAAACTTTTCTTTTTAATACATACAACTCACCGCTAAGGTAGGCCCTAAACAACCCATAGGACAGGGTGCAGTGTATTTAAAATGTTAGATATGTACTTTTAACTTTTACACACCCTGGTAGTGGAAAACTCTTAAATTCATTTTTCACTTCTGTAAGACTTACCTCCCACCGGATAACATGGAGTTACCTTGTTACATTTAACAATTGATACCTTTCAACTGGGAAATGTAGGAATGTCGAGTTTGGTGTCTAAAGAATTGCAATTTAAAACCCTCTTTGATGGTAAAGATGGATGTCAAGTCACAACTCTGGAAATGCTATTTTTAGAAAGTTTGAATTTTCTTGTCTTAACCATTCTATGCCTGCAGCCTGTTTCCTGAGTCACATAACTAGGTGTAACTGGCAGTTGGTTTTTGTGAATCACTCTCAGACAGTGAGACAAAGGGGGAATAGGTGCTGGCAGGATGGCTCATCTCTTTCAGTATGAGAGAGGAGCTGTTACCTACCACACTTACACATCACAAAGGTTCTATCTCAGCACACTCACAAAAGGTTTCACACTAGTCTTTTTTACCCCAGACAAACTGGGGCCAGGGCAGGGGGAAAGACAATTCCAGATGGGGGTAAGGGCCCTAGAAGCTTCTCCCGCATCAAAGTGGGTACCAGGTATAACTACTGGACACACATGCCCAGTTCCTCAGTACACATCTGGAACTGCAGAAGACACATAGGATGGGCTGCTGTGCTGCTCGGCTGCAAGAAGAGCTGCTACTCTGCTGCCTGAGTGAAAAGCACTCAACCTGCATCTGGAACCCAGGACCACTAAAGGCTAGTTGGCTGGTCTTTTGATCAAAGCCTCAGGGACAGTAAAGTCTCCAGCCACCATGAACCCTGCAGCTGGATTCTTCCTTCTGTGAGTCCTTCCACCCCAAGTGGTGCCACCATATTCCTGGACCCTTCAAATCGGGCCTGACAATGCTTTGCCAGCCCTGCTGTGGTCCTAGCAGAACTGACGCATTGCAGCTCACCGCAACATATTGCCTCACAGCTCCACATCAGAGCCACCACGGCATGGCGCATCCCAGATGCAGGATCCCACAGCTCCTCTGGACCACTGCTGTATGGCGCATTCTCAATGCAGGACCTCGCAATACTTCACTTCCCAGGATTTACAGGACTTTGTTCACCAGCCCTAACTTGGTCCCTGTATCCATCCCCGACTCCATCGTGGTTGGTCTGAACTTGTGAATGTGTCCTGATCCAGTGCAACAGATAACCACAGTTGGCACTTTCTACTTTTAAGTAGTATATTTACCTAAATCTTTAAAATTGCATATCTCTGGTTCAACTAATTGGATTTTTGTCATTTTGGTGTCAAATAATTTATTACATTTTACTCTATTTGTCCGAATTGGTGTGGATGTTTTCTTGTGTTGTGCTTACGCCTTATTACTGTTTGTGTGCTGCATAAATACTTTACACATTCCTTCTAGGTTAAACCTGACTGCTTTTGTGCCAAATTACTACAGGGTTATGCACAGGTTAATTTAGGGTTTGCTTGTATTTCACCATCAAGACAATCAGTCGTTTCACCCCTCTCAACCAGTAACCCAATTGCCTGCACCCAGGAAGGGGCTCCAATCCTAAAGGGAGGTGCTGACAGTTCAGCCTTCTGGGACCAGTTGCTAGCTCACAAACATCCATAATTGTTGAGATGAGTGGTGAACCAATCCAGTTGCTGGGGGCTCAAAGTCTTGAATGATAGGCAGTCACCTGTGTCCTTAAGAAGGAGATCATGATCTGGAAAAGCTTGGTGAAATACCAAGGGGCAGAGAATAGGTCAAATTAGAGACAGCAGACAATCAAAGGCTCCCATTCCACTGAAACATGAGAAATTGACATTGGAGTGGGTTGATCGGGATAGAGAAGTAAGCGTCATTATGGGCCAGGAGAGCCACCTATCTGTGAACCATGAAACCTCTCTTAGATGGGTCAGGAAGAACACAGCGGTATGGAAAATTCACATAGGTTTCTTTTGTGCAGTGACATGAAATTTCAGGAAAATTATGTGCAATTACCCATAATTATATCAAGTGTAAATCTGTCACTTAGCACTGTATATTTGATGCAAGGATGCATTTTGTCGTAAAATAAAATAGCACGAAAAAGCAGCTGCTTGCATTAGTCCCATGTGATTCGAAATGTTGATGGCATCACGCTCACTACGATTCCCTTGAAAGATTACTCTTTAAAAGACCTTTGCAAAGGA
This sequence comes from Pleurodeles waltl, assembly GCF_031143425.1. Lineage (NCBI taxonomy): Eukaryota > Metazoa > Chordata > Amphibia > Caudata > Salamandridae > Pleurodeles > Pleurodeles waltl. The sequence continues at coordinate 116,230,879 of NC_090441.1, forward strand.
CATCTCCACGTCTGTGAATATCTTCTCTTCATTGGATTGGCCCGTCTACCACATGGAGAGTTCTTTTCTCAGGCTACTCTTAAAAGGGCCAAAAAGGACCTATCTCATTCTGTCCTTATGTATACAAGCCTAGAATTTCAATCAATCAGGCAGCAGTGGCATCACAAAGGCCCCCTCATCCCCTGCGTTGCAGAGGGGCCCCAGCTCCAGGGGCCCCCCTCATCACAGTATCCATGTACTTTGCAGGGGAGCCCCCTCACTTTTTATTATGCCACTGTCTGGCAGGTACACTTAGAGAGGCCATGGCAAGGGAGAATGTGCTGTGCAATGTGCAAGGGAAATAACTGCAGCACTTCAATGTGTTCAGCCACAGTACCACTCAGGGCAGGATCTGCCACAGCAGGGATCACCAAGCTGCTCCCAAATCTTTCACCCTGCTGACCTGCAGAGTCATTCTGCCTCTCTGGGTCTGAACGGAGAGTCACAGTTATCACTGAGGCCAGACAGTGAGTGTATGCCTTTGTGCACATGTGTTGCAGCTAACAAGCACACTACTGTGACTGTGCACTAAAATGAAGTACAGAGAGTGTAGAGAGTCCAGTGGATTCCCCAAAGGTTTGCAGAGCAAGAAATAGATAGGTCTAGTGCCCTTTGTGTGGTAGTGTGGGCGAGCAGCTAGGCTTATCAAGGAGTCATGTTAAGCATTTGTTGTACTCACAGAGGCAACAAATGAGACACACACTCAAAGAATATATCTGAAACCAATTAAAAAAAAATAACAATTGCTTTTATATTTGCTTTGGACCAAAGAACTTGGTTATAAGGTAAACAGTTTTTAAATTAAAAATACTTTGCTGTTTCAAAATCGACAGTGCATTTTTAAGTCTTCAGTGTTAGCCTATGGAAGGAAAACAAGAATGCAGTTTCTCAGTTAAGTACAAAACTTACAAACAAGTCTTCAGGGTTTCAGGTTAGCACCGGGCAAGGTTCAGGGTGTTACCAAGTGTGCACCCACAGCGGAACAGGGGCAGAGTTGGTGCCCAATGTTAGTCAATGTAGACTGGGGGGAACTGAAGACGCGCTGCTCCCAGATAAGTACAGGCGGTATCAGAGGTTGGTCTCTGGGGTTTGAGGCAAGCACCAGGGAGCCACAAGGCAGTACCAAATTTACAACCTCAGCGGCACAGGGGCAGCTGGGTGCCATGTGCCAACACAGCGTTGGTGCTCAATCCTATCCAATGGAGACAGGGGTTATCCGCTACAGCACTAACCAGGTAAGTTAAGATGCCAGGGGTCATGGGACACCAACAGTCTATCTCCCCAGGGGCTCCGGGTGCAGGGGTGTCTTTTGGCATCGGAAACAGCTTACCAGGCAGGTCGCTGTCAGGTTGAGCCCTTGGATTTAGGCCGCAGGCATTGCTGTGGAGTCCAGCAGGGGTCAGCCCATGATGGACTCTAGGTCAGAAGCACCGGGGAACATTCACTGGACTGGTGTGCCACTTGGACTCGGGCTGTGGGTGTCAGGTGCAGAGGTGGTTCCAGGGGGTGGTTTTGCGGTTCTTCAGGCAGACTTCTTTCTTCTTTGGAGATGTTTCTTTGGAACTGGTCCACTGTCAACAGGAGTTTATTGAAGGCAGGCAGTCCTCCCAAGGCTTTGGAGGTCGCTGGGCAGCAGGACAGTTGTCTTCTGGATGCAGATTTCTTTAAAGGCTGCAGACAGGACAGTAGGGCTGGGGCCACATCAGTTGGTGTCTTCGGTCTTCTCTCCTGAGTGACTTCTGTTTTGTCTGGCTCTTCTTAGGTCGACAGGAATCTGTTTCTATGGTACAGGGGTGCCACCTAAATACTGAATTCAGGGGCATTACAGGGAGTGCGGTGGTAGCCAATGGGCTACTCACCTTTAGGGTGACTAAACCCTTCCTTTGACCACTTCCTTTGGGAAGTGGCATAGCCCTGACCATATTGGCCTAATTAATTCCTTGCAAGATGGAGGAATTTAAAAAGTAGTGTCCAATTTCGCACGTCCACCCTAGGGGTGGGGCTGGCATGAAGTGGGACCTCCTCTGAATTTACCTAATTTTCTTACCAGACCTGCAGCCAAAAGTAAGGTCAAGAACTGGAGGTCCGCCTCCTCCAATATTTGGAGAAGCCTGGGTCGCATTTCAAAGGCAGCAAGGCCTTTCAAGCTCCCCACCCTGGAATGTCCATCCTGCCTGGGATAGGAGGTCACACCTCTGCCCAGAGCAGGCCTTTGTTCTGAGCCCTCAAGCGCATTGGCTCTCACCTCAAGGAGCTAGAGCTCTGTCTAAAGTGGCTGCACTGGTTCTGACCAGTCAGTGCCCACTCTAGGAGTGGATAGGTTTCAAGAGGGCACCTCTGAGATGCCCTCTGAGTGCATGTATTAAAAAATCCATCACTGGATTCAGTGAGGGGTTTTTAATACGAGATGTTTATACCAAACATACCTATTGTCAGTGAATCCATCATGTAGCTTTGGAACTCGTAATGACCAGTGTCCAACACATCTACTTAAAATGGCTGCACTGTTCACTTACTTTGTCTGAGAATTGACAATGGCATAACAGGGGCAAATCTGCTCATGCAGGTATAACCTCACATGTATGTAGTACAAGGCACCCTGCCTTTAGGGCTGGAAGGCCTGCCGGAGGGGTGTCTTACATATATAGTGCATGCAGTGTGCAGGGGACAGGGCACACAGGCTGTGTGGCAAGTCATGTTTTCATTTTAGGTCTGTACCAAGACACGCAGCTGCCAAGGAAGCACTGCGTGCACTTAGGTGAGAGGGTCCCTGAGGGTTGCACAATCTGTGCTGCAGCCCTCAGGGTCCTTCCTTTAGTGCCCCCTGCCCTAGGTACCCATTTACTAGACACCTACTTACTAAAGTTTTGCCAATTGGGAAAAACGACTGTGCATTTTTAGGTAAAGAGATCTGGCACTCCGGACCTGTTTAGCAGGGACCCAGTGCACTTTCAGTCAAAATTGCACCAGAAACCAAGCAAAAAGTGGGGGCGTGACCATGTCAAAAGAGGCACTTCCCTACAACACCCCATTCTCTTTTTCCTCTTTTGATTTCTCCTTCCCCTTTCTCAAGTCACCTCTTTAGTGCTTTACTTTGTTTTCTCCACTGCATCCCTTTTCTCACCCTCGCCCTGTGACTTTTCTTCAATTTCTATCCTTCTTCCTTACCCTCTTTACAGTCATTCCTCCATTTCCTCTGCTTTCTGCTCGCCGTTTCTCTTCAGTACAGTGGCTTAGTGAGCTAAACACTCCCAAAAAGAATAACGTTTTAATTCAGTGTTCCGTACTACACGCCCTTTCATCTTAAGTACTGTAAAATTACTTTGAATTTAAAAACCAAAAGTATAGTGGTCTCAGTTGGTCTTGTTGCTATTAGAAACCAAGTACTGAGGATCCCAGTATACGTTAGGGGCAAGCACTTATCTTGCTGAGTCATCGTGCTGACTAAGCGAGTTAAATGCAAGCCACTGGTTACTGCCTTGATGTGTAGGAGTGATCCAAGGCCAACTCATCCTTTCATCCTCATAGAGTCGGTAAATTAACTACTAATAAATTGGCTAATACCAAATAGTGGAACTAACTATTAACAGCATTTTGAAATGGCAGAAGTGCATCGTAAAACCCAATATAAAAATAAGTTATTAGTAATAACACTGGTGTTAAGTATGTGCAATGAGTGTTATTAATTCTGCATAAACTGGTCCTTCCTTCCACCAATGTTTCCTCTTGTGTTTAGGTCGTTTGCACTGTTTAGTACACATTTTTAAAAAACGATTATATTTCGTCCCAACTTCTCATTACTTCTACCTTTTTCGTTTATTTTAAATTATTAGACTGCGTTAAGTGAGTAGAGTACAGAGGACTTACTGGAGGATGCTGCAATTCCCCATCTCTTTGGTATGCGTAACTGATAGAAGCGACAATACAAGGGGGATTTTAGCAACTAGCACAATGTAATTAGGATTTCACAACCTCCACCCTTCTCCATCCTCCATTATTTCCCAGAAGTCTGTCTCGCACCATCTGGTGAATACAGAGAAAATATTCTCCGACCTAACTTGCGTTTTTCATCAGCAAGTAACAACCATTCAGATTATCGCCGCTCCCAAAAACTGAGATAACCTCATCTATCGAATGCAACACTGTGTTTCGTATCTCCTGATACATATTAATTAGTTTGATGTAACTTTTTCACACTCCAGAGGGCTGCCTTCAGGAAGAGCACTGACAATGCATCACCTATTTGTGGAGCACTGCGAGTGTGCCTCCTATGGGCCTATTTTCATCTGCGCGTGTGTCAACAATACCACCAGGACCAGAGCCGCAGCGATTCCTTCATTTGCTTGGGGCTAGGTCCCCCATGCAAATGAGGACACGCCTCCTTCATCATGTGGTCCAGTGCTATCAGTATTACAGAAGGGTTTGCACAAGCGCCAGCGACCTCTTGTGCAATATTCTGTCCTGCTCTTTGCGGCCCACGGGCACAATGTAGAGCATGGTCTGTTACTAGGATATCATTTATGATTGATGTTCTATATTTCCTTGTCAGAGGTAGTACAGGTGTGAATGTTAATATAAACATGTTGAGGGCAGATTATGAGACACTGAGGTGCAGAAAGTCTGCATCACGACACGTTGAGTGACATTGGCCTATATCAGAGGTCTTAACTGCAGGTGAAACTCAAAAGTGTTGAAAATGTTTGTCCTTTATGAGTATACCAACATTGCTTTACACATAATATGATGAGTGGCCAAAAAGGCTCATTCATGACAGCAGAACTCATTTGGATATGTGAGTGTTTGCTCTAGTCTTATAGGTTTTTACTCATACTTTAAAGAGACCTAAATAACATTAACTCATAACTATGTTCTGTAAAAGCTAAAGCAGACAGCCACGGTTCCCCTCCGATTACCGTCCTACATCTCAGCAGCATGCCAGAGCCATGGCACCATGGTCCGCTTGGCCATGTAGGAAGTAAGAGACATCTGTCTCCAAAGTGAAGTAAATTTGGAAGTCATCTCAGGTGAGTGTTTGGCGAAGAATGGGTCAGGAAAGAGTGCGGTCAGGGGTCGTGACATGAACTGCAGGTGCTCCTTCAGGTGAGGAGAGTAGCTTCTGGTCCAGCATACTGCATGCTGTGGTCTAACGTCCCTTTAAGTCACTGAAAAGCTTTGCTTTCACAGTGTAGGACTTATGGAAATAAGTTCTGGAGGGCTGAAACAGGAATCCAAAGATATTCCTGACCAAGGACAGCTGTATGGTTTGTAGCGACTAGTTAGTGATTGGAGCAAGACGTGTGCTAGCAGCATACTTCAAGCCCTGTATTGGATGGCTTAGCTTGCAACAGAGCTGAAATGTTGAGAGGATGCAAAGTTGTTTGTCTGAGAAACATAATATCACTCCTTCATTTAGAATATCCTATATTGCAATCTCATTACAGCATGATTAGAGTACTGTGAGATGCCCTAAATTAGATGATTTTACTTATTTCTGATAATCTGGATCAATGACTCTTGGATCCATGCTACAGCTCATGCCCACCGATAGGTGCAGGTCGAACTGGTTATTATTTGAAAACTAGAGGTTCCAGGCATTTGAAGGCAGTAGAAGGAACATTCCAATGTTTATATTGTGAGACCTATATAAACCCTAAACCACAAGTCCTCCTTGCTCATCCAGGGCAGAAAGCTGTGGCCTGCTGCAATATTAAAACTCCTTTATCTTAATTTGTTTACATTTTTTTAAAGCCAAATTTTGCAACTCAACGTAATTTATCATACACCATACAGTATTCTCAGGGCTTTAAGATCTCACCAGCTTGGGCAAGAGCATCATATCCCATGGTAAGAAACTTCATCATTAAAACACAAGTACATCTATTCATGCCACGGGACGCAGAAACCAGCTCTAATGCTTTCATGAGACATTCAATAGATGTGTAGGTTTAGATGACTAAACCCTTTGTGAAATACAACTTGAAGAAATCGGAGAGGTCGATGGTGGATTTCAATGTCCTATCTTGAATGCCAAGAAATATGTGTTTGTCCCAAAAATATAAAGTTTTAAATTGCTGTGAGAAAGTCACCCTCTTAGCATGTTCACCCCAATATTTCTGACTGATACTGATGGTAACTGACCCTGACTGTGCCCTGGGCTCTGCTTAACCGGCCAAGGGCCAGTGCTCTGAATAAAAAGTATATGGTCAAATAGCACAATGTTATAATTCTAATTGGCAATGACAGACCCTGTAAGTCCCTAGTAAATAATAGGGCAAGGGGGATTCCAACTACCTATAAGTCCCTAGTCTATAGGGCAGTAAAGTTTAGAGGCCCAGTAGATTTCCTGCACTGGAATGTGCACTGTTGTGTGCAGGCTGTCTTTAAAATCTAAACTGTATGCAAAATCGACTTTCCAAAGCAACAATCTACCTCATTTGTACATATAAGTCACCCCAAGGTCTCTCCTAGATGCTCCATGGGTAGGGCACCATGTAACTATAGGCAGGGACATTACAAATATGTTTTATATGCCCTGGTGAGGGAAAAACTGCACTTTTCATTTTCCTCCATTGTAGAAAATTGGCTTCTTAGGCTATAATGGAAATGTTTTTCATGAGCCTAAATATTGCTAGGAAAAAGATGAAAATGCCATGAAAGTACTCAAATGACGGATAATGATGAAGGCAACAATTTGTAATTGTTGACTTTACCATAACTTATACAGAAAAGAAGTTATGAGACTTTCTTTACTGTAAGCCAAATTCCAGTCTGCTAGTGGTCTCTACTGATGGATCAGTCCTAACAGGATTAGCCAGGCTGCTTTGATGAGGTGATAAGTGGCCTGCACTGATCAGAGATTGTCTGATGGGGAGATAGGCAAATGGTGAAGCCAGGCCAGGAAGGGGGCTGGGTGTATCAAGCGGAGGCTTCAAAAGGATAGCAGTCAGAAAGGAATGCAGCCAGGCCTGCAATCTCACCCCTGTACCCACAGATTGATGGTGGACTTCAGAAAGGAATTTGCAGATGTCCAGAGGAGGAGTTAATGGAAATGAGCTACACAGGGGGGTTAGTAAGATCTTACTCCTCTGGAGGTAAATCATCCATTTTTGAATGTTAGAGTGCACTGCTTTATGGGACACAAAGAGGCTACACTTTGCAGGAAGTGGTCATACTTCTGGGTGGCATCCTGCAGCTCATATTGCACCAAACAGGTCCTGGAGTCAACCAGTAAAGTCAATCGATAAGTCCAAAGTTTATTCAGAATGTGATTTCACATTAGACAGTCTGAAATCCAAAGAGATTTCTGCTTTGACACACACTTGTTACTAACTTGACGGTTGAGCATATTGGTCTTAACTCGTTCGTGTTGTTTATGATTTCTAGCCCTGAAGAAGTTGTAAGGGATGTAAACAATTCCTAAGACGAAACAATTGTTGGCTGGAAGGCTGGAAGTACAAATCTCTTTGGATTTCAGACTGTCTAATGTGAAATCACATTCTGAATAAACTTTGGACTTATCGATTGACTTTACTGGTTGACTCCAGGACCTGTTTGGTGCAATATGGACTGATATATGTAACTATTTTCCATGTGAATTGTATATTTAAATTCTCTTTGTTTACTTTAGGGGTCCCTCATTGTGCATTTTCTTAGTTTTTAGGTTGTTTTACCTCTAAGGGTAGGGGGGTGTTTTCCTTGTGAGGCTCCCCGGTATATACATAGGGTGGATTGGCATCCTGAGCGCCACATCTCCTCAAATTGCACCCCGTTCTATTATTTCTGGCATCCTGCAGCTCATTGGACAAGGATGCCCACTGACTGCCTCCCAAGATGATTGAATAAAAGTGGCTGATCTGCATTGGAATTCAGATGTGCTGCTTGAAACCACAAGAAGAAGAAGGACTGCCCTTCTGAAACTCTGGTTTGCAACCAAGAGACCTGCACACTTAAGGACTGCGCCTGTGGCACACTGGAACCACAGTCCAAAGGACTTGCTTCAAAAAGGACTCAGGAGTGGACTCCCTGAAGCAACAACTTAAAAGAGCTTCCCTGCACCAACTTCCATAAAAGTCCCCAGCCTGGAGTGCATCCAGTGGAATTGCAAGTATTTGGCCAGGTGACAACCATACAACAGAGAGAGTGTATGACTTGGTAGATTGCACCAGATCTAGGAAGAAGCAAGAGTAAAATTTAAACCCATAACACACGAGATCTTCTGCTCTAATCCCTGTGATGTAAAACACACGTAAATCCTTGTAGTACCAAAGGTAAGAAGAGTTTAAGCAGCTGGTTGTTAATTTGTTGCGCTTGCCAGTAATATATAGTGAGTAGAGACCCCAAATGCTTGAGAATCTAAACGTATGTTGTCTCACGCAATGAGGGTGCAGGGTAGTCAGAGAGACACCCTTAGAAAGGAGGACGAGGTAAACCCATTCACCACTGTTCCCTTAACGGAGCACGAGCTGTGAACTGGAAGTGCAGACGAGAGCCAAGGTCATCAGAGGGACCTTACCTGAGACAGGTTGGCAGCGGGTGGGGATGTGAAAAGGAGGATGAAGGTAAGATAGGGAAAACTACTTAATTACGTTTTATAAGACAATCAGGGGAAATATTACCTACAGGAGTGCAGCATAACTCTGTGACAGAAGGCTAGTTACCAAATCAGTTAAAGTTCTATACTCCATGGAAAGTTGGAAGGGGGGAGTCTAATATTTATTTGTATCACAGCTTGTAAATGAGATGTTAACCCTGGAGGCATAGTGGTGCTGTACTGACAATGGATAAATAGTAAAATAAGGAAAAATCTAAAACTAATAAATGGGTTAATGTAAGAAAAAAACAAAAGTCAAGCAGGGTATCTCGGATAAGGTGGAGAAGAAAAAAATCTAAGTGAAACAAATTAAGCAGAAGAACAGTCAACTAGTCTACGCAGAGGACCAATGTACAAGGTTTTCTTTATTCATATTATGTGTGCATTATTAACAATGTGCACAAGATGGATCTGACAAGCAAAGTCATGCTTGTTGATTTCAGAAGGTTGTCGTTGCAAAGAAGTCTCTGTAGAATGGGGTCAGTAATGTTTCAGCCTTTCAGGATTTCTTCCACCTGCTCACTGTATTTCATTCATAACAGTTCACTCTTGTTTTGTAACTGGATGTTGTGCCATTGCCGGATGACATTAGCAAAGACTGGGGGGAATCAATATTCATGCAGTGAAGTAGTGTGTAAGTGGTAAGGCAGTATGATGCTCTAATTTTATGTGATCTGTTGTGCTGAAATTGTATTCTTTTGCTCACACCATGATCAATCTGCAGTTTTCATTCTTTTCTATGAGACAATATTCTATACAAATCCTCATATTTGGGGGTGATCCAGAGACTTTTCCAGTGCTGCTAGGGATGCTGTCCGATTTCTTACTGATTTTGCTGCTGAGAGGGACTTAGAATTTTTTGATTTGGCTTACTATTCTGTATTGCCTTATTGCTAAATGCTTTCACATTACATACATGCACTGTATTGTACCTTTTGGATTTTATATACAAATCTTTCTTAATGTTCTATTTCCACCCTGTAACTCACTTCTTGAGTGTGCCCTTATCTAATTGACTGCATTTTTGGTATGGTGTTTTGTACCTTATCTTGGGACACATTGCCAAATGAAACTGAGGTTTAACTCCATCCTGATCCACCTACCCGTAAAAATGCGACTGAGGTGTATATTGGGGTGTAACACTTTAGGGGGTTCCCTGCACCCACAGCAGCATCAGCATAAAAGGGATATACCTTCCTACAGAGATAGAAATCCAGGACTTTAAGAAACAATCAATTGTAGGTGGCAATCTAATATTTATTCTCTATTTGAGAAGCGAATACATATAAAACTAAAATTTAAACTGTGCCCAGTTTGGGCTCAAGAGCCTAAAAGTCGCAGAACAGGATAACATAACTAATCGACGAGCTGGACTATTTAAAATTAAAGTAATACTAAAACCTGTCTACATAAAATGTAATTAAAGAAATGGGGCTGCTGAAAGCGTCATGAAAAAGAATAACTATAAACCAGCGACATTACGACAACACAAAAGACGAGCCATATGTGAAGGTAACAAGAAATACTGAAACAAGAAGCAATAGGAGAAAGTCCAGTTTCACACAAGAAAAACGTTTGTTAGCATTGACTGATTTAATGACTCAATACTCACCTGTGTGCAGATAACTGCTCACACACATTCAAGCGGAGGCGTGAAAGAGGATCACCTTTGGCCAAAAACAAAAATTAAGACACAATCAATTCCTCCACTAGGCTTTTCCTTATGAAGCATTGTTATTACAATGCAGGTGTTTCCAGAAAGGAGGAAAAAAACTAAACTTTCTAGTGAAAGCAGCAGGCATGGATCATCCTAAGGGTGTTCCCCTACCAACCAGTGATTTGCCCTACAGTTACTGTAGGCACACACAAGTCAAACTGACTTCTCGCATCTGTGCACCATTTCAAAGTGCATAACCACATAGATCCAAATAAAACTTTAATCATGTTTATTAGTTTTGTTATGCTACATATATGTATACCACGTGTCTTCTGCCACTAGTGTGGCCTCATAGCAGCAATAAGGATTTTGTGCCAGGCTTTACATTTGTGCTCTAAATCACAGCTCAAGAAGCCATCAGTCTTATGTCCATTCCGCATGTTGACAGAAAGTGGATCTAGGCTAAAGGGTTAGGGAGTAAGAGGATCTGGCACCAGGGTCTGGAATGCCGTAAAGCATGGCACTATGTCACATTCAATTGGGACCCGCACCAATATGGCAATCCCTTTGTGTGATACAAAGTCTGCACATAGAATAATCCAATCCAATATGGCACCCACTAAGTGGGGCTAGGCTCCCCTTCCTGTTCCAGGTCATGAGTAGCAGTGACAGTATAAGCAACCAGGAATGCAGAAAGCCACCACCTGGCTACATTGCAAGTTGGCCTGTTTTCCTTTCTTCCTTGCAGTTCCTCACCCAGCTTCTCATTTGCTCATATTTGTTGTTTCCTTCACATGCCTTTTCTCGGGTTAGACCAGGCAGGATAAGACCTTGTTTTGGATGTGTTTGTGCCTCATTGCAGATAAATGCTCCTTCATTTCCTCCAGCAGTCAAAAGTTTTTTTTCTCTGCATGGTCATGCCTTTTTCTCTATACGGTCTTGCTGTATTTCCCATATCCTCTTTCTTTTGTTCGCTTCTTCTTTCTTTGGTACATTATATGCACTGGGTCCTTGGGAACCCTTGACTGCTGGGAAACAGGGGGTCATCTGTGGTGTTCACTTCTCTTACCTGAGATTCTTATCATTTGGTACCTTCTGACCCTACTTTTTATAACTCCATCCTAGACTGGTGTCTTGTTGTTTGTGAGTTGTAATCTGTAGGAGAAAGTGTGAAAATAGCTGACGATTTTTCTTGATAATTAGATGTATTACATTTTTTTGGAATGGAGATCTAGACAAGATACGTACATGGTAACTCAGTCATATGCCTTGTGCACTGCCCAAAAAATGTGCATGTCTGTATTTATATACATCTGTTGGTTTATCTGGACTGAGGTGGGTGGATGGATTGTGATAGTTCGCACATAAGGCCGAAGAGGCTGGCACATGAATCAAGGGCGCTCTCAGTGGCAGATAGTGCATTTGGAAGTAGTAGGGCAACAAGGAGGGTTGGAGTGGCTGTGTGGTGGGGCTTCCCCACAGAGAAAAAATTGAGAAAAAGAGTAGCACTTGATACATTTTAAAGCACATTTTAGAAATCAAGAAGGTTTATCAAGCAATTGTGAACATGTAGTCTTGAGACATCCCTCCCACACACGCACACTTTTTCCAATCACACTTAATACCCTGGTTGGTTAATTAATTGTCAAATTTGAAGTGTTTTTAGGTTTTATGTCGTAAACAAGTCTGACTACCTAGCCCAATTACTCCTGATACAACTTTATCTAAACCTTATTGTTAGAAATGGGGTCTTTGGTTGGCTGTCAGGTTACCCCCTGTCCAAGCAAGGACCCTCACTCTAGTCAGGGCAGTGGAGGAACACACTTAGATAACCCCTGCTTAGCCCCTTGGTAGCTTGACACAAGCAGTCAGGCTTATTCAGAAGCAATGTGTAAAGTATTTGCACCAACACACACGATAATATAGTGAAAACACTACAAAATGGACACCACACCAGTTTAGAAAAATAGTCAATATTTATCTAAATCAAACAAGAGCAAAAAGACAAAAATCTAACATACAGAAGTTAAAATATTAATTTTCAAAAGAATAAGAGTCTTACTCCATAGAAAATGATGGGAACAATGATTCTGCACAAAGCACCTGGATGCATCATTTTTCTCCCTCGCAAGAGAGCAATGCGTCGATTTCTGGACTGGGCACCTCGGATTCCCGCCAAGTCGGGTTGACTTCGACATCCAGGGACGATGCGTGGAAAATCCTGTTACACGGTCTTAGAAAACCGCGTTGCGTGGGGTTTGCATTATCAGCAGCCAAAAGCGGGTGTGGTGCGCCATTTCTCCAGCCGCGACGCGTCGATCTCCCAGCCGCAATGCAGTTGGAGCATTGATTTTAGCTGCGAAGCCGGTGGCACGTCATTTATCAGCCGCGTTGCAGATGGTGCGTCGAAAATTTCCCTGCACGGCATTCTGAGCGTGGATTTACAGCTCTTGTCTGCCAACTTCACCTTTCAAGTGCCTAGGAACTGGGTAGGACACCACTTGGCATGGCAGGACTCTCAGCAGAGAGTCCAGATGTTAGCAGAGGAAGCCTTTGATGGCCCTGAGACTTCAAAACAGGAGGCAGGCTCAGTTCAAGCCCTTGGAGATTCTTCACAAGCAGGAATATACAACAAAGTCCAGTCTTTGTCCCCTTTCACAGGCAGAATCAGCAACTGCAGGATAGCCCAACAAAGCACAGTCACAGGCAGGGGCAGCACTCCTCCTCAGCTCTTCTCCTGTTGGTTCCAGAAGTGATCTAATTTTCATGGGTTTGGGGTCCAATACTTATACCCCTTTCTGCTTTGAAGCTGGCAAACTTCAAAGGGGAGTCTCTCTTGTTTGCAAGATCCTGCCTTGCCCAGGCCAGGCCCCAGACACACACCAGGGGGTTGAAGACTGCATTGTGAGAGGGCAGGCACAGCCCATTCAGGAGTAAGTGACCACTCCTCCCTCATTCTAGCACAGATGGCTCATCAGGATATGCAGGCTACACCCCAGCTCCCTTTGCCTCCCTGTCTAGAGGGGATTCACATACAGCCGAACTGTCAAACTGACCCAGACAGGTAATCCACAAACAAGCAGAGTCACAGAATGGTTTCAGCAAGAAAATGCATACTTTCTAAAAGTGGCATTTTCAAACTAACAATCTAAAAACCAACTTCACTAAAAGATGCATCTTTAAATTGTGAGTTCAGAGACTCCAAACTCCTTCCATCACACACATAAGCTTTATTCGGCTAACAGACCATCAAAGCAATACAATACAATACAATATAAATATAAGTAAACATCATAATATCATAGCAAAATTTAAAAGAGTAAAATCCATGTTTGCCCGACTTGGAACAATTTCAAATCATTGTAAATAAAAGATGCGTATGCGCCATGCCATTACTAAAAACTTGCTTACTGCATAAATTGTCACACTCGAATTATGGCTTTTTAAAATCCTTAAAGCTAAAAAACATTTCCTTAAGTTCAATTCCCAACAGATTTTGCGAATCCATTTAAACCTTGGGGTTGAGTAAGCGGGACAAAAAAACATAAAATGTTCTACTGTTTCGGAAGAAGTGCCACATGCAGGACAAATATCGGAGCTTAACTTAGGTCCCCATCTGCTCGTCAAGGCCTTCAAAGGTAATGTTCCGAATCGAAATCTGGCATACAAACTTTTGCCTAGTAAGTCAGGTATTATATCTAGATATAGTTCGAACTCTGGGTACCATTTGAAATCAATAAACAAATTAGTTAAATGACCATTCGATTTTTGAGAAATGTAATTATTACGTATGTGGGACCAGTAAGCTCCTTTCAGTACTTTTACATGGGACTTCACAAGTTGCTGGGGATTCTCCCAAAAGTTCCCCAATCCCAGCGTACAAAACCAACTGGATACGTGTTTGATCCATGGGATGGACTCCTTATTTCTATCTGCTCTCAAAGGGAATTTGCACTTTAATAATATTTAAAAGCAGCCCTCATGTTAACCTATGGGAGAGATAGGCGTTGAAACAGTGAAGACTGACTTTAGCAGTATTTCACTGTTAGGACTGTAACACACATCAATACATGTCCCTCCTTTAACATACACTGCACCCTGCCTATGGGGCTACGTAAGCCCTAACTTAGGGGTGCCTTACATGTATATAAAGGGAAGGTTTGGGCCTGGCAAGTGAATACACTTGCCAAGTCGATTTGGCAGTTTGAAACTGCACACACAGACACTGCAGTGGCAGTTCTGAGCCATGTTTACAGGGCTAATAATGTGGGTGGCACAACCAGTGCTGCAGGCCCACTAGTAGCATTTGGTTTACAGGCCCTGTGCACCTCTAGTGCAATTTATAGGGACTTACTAGTAAATCAAATATGCCAATCATGGATAGCTAATTACACATATATTTTACATAAGAGCACTTGCACTTTAGCACTGGTTAGCAGTGGTAAAGTGCACAGAGTATGAAAAACAGAGCGCAGCACACATCAACAACCTGGGAAGCAGAGGCAAAAAATTATGGGCAACCACGCCAAGGATGCCAAGTCTAACACTTATCTTATGTGGAATTTCAAGTATTTCTAGATGATATACTAACCACTTGCCCCAAATTCAGTGTTTTTAATTCTATAACTGTTCAGGGTCACTTAACTGTTCTACGTTGGTGCATGTACTGTCAACAAGTTCATCTTTGTCTTGATCCATACCTAACTAAATCCCAACCACGGCATTCTATAGAGGCAGTGAGGGAACACACACCTGTATTCAGTGGCATTTGGCCATTACCTCGCAGCACACCCGCCGCAAACATGTATATGGAGAAACCGGAGGCCCCCAGCTGCAGAGTGCTGGACTGACTCACTACTGCAGTTCTGATGGAAACCGGGCCACAGCAGGCAGTGAGAAATGAGAGCCTGCCCTGCTCCGCTGCTCACAGTACAACAGTCATGTGAGACCAGCACATGTGTAAACGAAGAGAGCCTCGGAAGTTTCAAAGATAAAAGTGCAGAGGCAGAAAGGCAACATAGTGTATAATGTCAGCAGCTTGAAACATTTGGAGGGAACAGACCGATAATACAGCTCGAAGGAGCTTAATGCAATGTGGAGGGATGACAATAAGCTCTAATGTTAACTGAAAAATAAAACATTATGGGAGTGAGCAAAAAGAAGATAAATTGTAATTGCTTTCATGTCCACGAAGGTTAACGGAGCAGGTCTGCAAGACCAGGTTGGTTTGTTCAATCATAAAAAGCGTACAAGGTTTGTTAGTCTTTTATTTTGGAAGCTGGAGCCAGGTGATGTGTGATATTTCATTCCAGCTTGTGGTGCACCTCGAAGGCAGACTGGTGAGCAGGGGCGGTTCCTGTCGAGGCAAAGCAGCAGGGTGGGGGGCAGAAAACAAAGGCAACAAATTTAGAAAAAAACACATACCTGATCCGCCGCCGCCTCACCGTGCCACTCTTCTGGCTCCACTGCTGTCTCCTACCCTGCAACACAGCTCGGGTTGGAGAGAGCTCAGTGCGTATGTGTGCCTGGCCGTCCTGAGACAGCCAGCCAAACACACATGCGCACTGAGGGGAGCGCACACCACTCCCCCTCCCTGCCTCTCATCCCCCATGGCCCGTCCCTTCAAAAATAAAATAATAAACATTGTTTATTATTGTTTTAGTTTTCAATTTGCAGCTGCTGCGGCTGGCTGGGGGGCAAGGGTGGGCGACCCTCCTCCACTGCTGGTGAGAAATCCAAATCTCCATGTGAAGACGTTTCAAGAGTAATATTAAGGATCAAATGCTGAAGTATTTGGATGTGGAGCCACATTTCTTTCTGTTTGGAATGGCTCGCCACTAGACCAACTGCTTTTAAAAACTACTGGTTAGAAAATCCTCAATTACAAAACAGAAGGCAACAGCAGGGTGAGATAATGCAGCTTGCTGGGTTAATCGTTTAAGAAATCTTTGTAAACATTAATATGTTTGCTCTACTGGGACCATCTTCGGACTCACTTCCACGTGCTCTTCTTGGGCCTAGATGCGTGTCAGTCAAGAAGCAGAGACCACTGCTTTCATCTCCATTCCCCTCATGCAAAATTCCGCTACAGGCGCTGTGCATGAGGGGAAAAAGCACTCCCATTGCGTTACATGACCAATCATTGTGTGGCTTTAAAATAAAGCCAAAAAGTGATTGGTCATTTGTGTCCTGCCTGTGCTGCCTTGAAAGTGTGGGCCAGGGTGAAGACAGGCTAGCTTGCCCAGAACCAATCCAGACTTTGCTCTCATGCTTTCCATAACTGAAGCTGCATGAGCTAAAGCAAAGATTAGTTCGGGTGGGTGAACCAAGTGCTCCAAAGGAGACCAGGGGAGCTGTTTTATGCTTCCGCTGGCACCTTAACAGAGCGCTGGTTCGAGGCTTGAAGTGCACGTCACGTTGACCATAGTCAGAAACCTGCCAAACCAGACATACACACTAGAGACTTCAGTTTATGCTGTCTGTTGGAATTCCCAGTCACTTGGATTGGCCATCCTTCTGCATCAGAGTACGAAGCAAGCAGCCAGGGGCAGGGCACAGTCCTCTTTGAACTGGGCAGGAAGTGTAAGACTTCATTTTTAAATTATGCATGGGCACAGCGACTTACTCTGGGGAGTCTGTGCCCCTAGGCACCAGAGGAGGAACCGCCTCCCCATACACACGCCATTGACACTGTGCACCCACACAAAACAAAACTAAAACAACCAATACAACCACACACTCAGCTATAAAAACACACATATGCATGACTACACACATCACAACAACATCCCCCACACAACAACAACACTCACCTGAATGTGAAACAGCAACACAACCCCTGCACATGAAAATGGAAACTAGACTCTGAAACCCTAGAAAAAGTGGAGCTCAGGGAGCTATGGAGGACATATAAATGTGCTATTAGAGCTGCTAAATCAAGCTTCTCTTCCCAGAAAATTAGAAGTGCAGGCAATATCCCCAAATAATTATTTAAAGTGGTAAAGGCCTTAGCCGCACCCTCCCCCTCTCAGGAAATAGAAAACTCCCAGCTCTTCTGCCATAAAGGAGCAGAGTTTTTACAGGCAAAATCCTAAAGATTCACCCAGAATTCCCACCTCCATGTATAGATCGGGGTACAGGGAACCAGTATTAAGGATGGAGTGGATGGGGGCCCAATCCTAGTGAAGTTTGCACCCAGAGAGACCAGCAAAATTAACTCCCTGTTAGCTGGGATTAATTTGGGGTCCCCTATGGACCCTTGTCCACCCAGAGTGCTGCAACTAGTAGGTGACTCTATTGCAATGCCATTGGAGACAATGTTCACAGAGGTTCAGGATTCAGATGTGTTTCCCACCACCTGGAAAGAGACTATAATCATGGCCATCAAAAACAAAAAAACAGGAGGTGACCCAGCAGACCTTAACAACTTACGTCCTATTGCCCTTCTGCCTCTGCTTGCCAAAATCCTGGAAAAACACATCAACCAAGAGCTTGCCCCCTTCTTGTTGACACATGACCATCTGGACACCTCCCAACAAGGTTTCCGAAAAAATGATAGTACAGAGTTCGCTCTAATCGGCATCACAGATTCAATCAGAAAAAAGGTAGATCTGGTAGGTGGTGCCATCCTAATTCTATTGGATCTGTCGGTGGTGTTTGATACCATCTCGCCCCAGATTCTGACACATTGCTTACATCAGGTAGGGTAATGACAGTTAGTTATGGAGACTACAGCTCAGCGCTATTTCAGCTTCCCTCTGGAGTTCCTCAGGGATCATCTCTTAGTCCTACCCTTTTTAATTTGTATGTGGCTATTCTGGCTAAAATAGTGCATTCCTTCAACTTTCAGGTGTCATCGTACGCTGACGACACCCAAATTATGGCCTCCTTTCAAGACAATGTGCATATTACAGCCGACAGGTTTCAGTCCTGCATGAAAGAAATCAGCAACTGGAAAACTGAAGACTTGGTTGTTTTCATTATAGGTTCTGATTTGCATTGGCTTCTCTTTACCTGCTTAGCGCTTCAATACCTCTAGTCTGAATGCGCTTTACAAATAACAAAATACAAATACAATACAATAAACATTGGTCTCACATGCAAGTGACACACATACATACATAACCACACCACCCACTCCAGCTCCCTTCACCTCAACCAGCCACTCGACACACACACACACACACACACACTCACTCACATACACAACACAAATCTACCCACACAGGTCCTTTTGCAATGTGCACACATGGACACCATTTTCCAGTGTGGGTGTACCGTCATTGTGGTGTCAGCATTCATTTTGCAATGAATGATGACATCACAATGACAGTTGTGTATGTGTGTGATATGCGTGTTGTGCAAGTGTGTCCCCAGCCATGTATGACATCATTGTGTACCCCACATAGTCATGTCAGAGTAATTTAAAAACATTACTGTGACATGTATATGCCTTCAGTGGTAACAACCTCCCATGCAGTGCCCACCCACCATACCCTGGCAATGCGACATCCATACCTTCGAGTCCGGAAATGGAGGTAGTGTTTTCTCTGTGGATTTGTGGCAGCTGTGATGGCAGTTGTAGTCCAGCCATGATCAGTCAAAAACAGGGGAGGGGAGGGGGAAAAAGTGAGTTTTCACCCCCCATCAACTCAGACATGGATGTCAAACCACCAAGTTTGCTTGGCGGTAAGGCACATCCAAATCTGCATGGTGGAAAGGGGTGTCTGGGGTCTCACTGGCATCCACCTTACCCTCTCCCACCATGGATGTGGGTGGTGTTTCTTGGTGAATACGGCAGTTCGAATGGGGGCTTTCGTCTATGGGACCGCCAACACCTAAATAAGGCAGGCGGACTGTCATGGCGGCAGACGGGTTTTCAGCCAAAAAATCAACGGCAGGACAGTTACCACCAATCTTTTTTTTTCTTTTAAACACATTTTATTGGCTTTTTAATGAGAATATTACAATCCCCTTAGGGGCTTTGCCTTCTTTTCTTTGCAGTATCATAGGAAATGTTTTCATAACTTTGTGAGCCATTGCACATATCAACAATACAGATATATATATATCACATATGTAGCATTACCTTTTACTCCAACTTATAGTAGGCGGTTCTTTATCTCGGCCCGCCTGTCCACTCTTGGCATACTATGGTATTGATGTATTGTCCCGCAGTGGCAGAGCTCCTAGTTGGTTAACCAATCCCCCCCTCATGTGCCTAGTTGTTTCAAGGTGTCTCTATGTTCCTGATGTCCATTACTGTGGTGTATTCACCCTGGTCATCCTTTCTCCCTCCCTCATCGTCGGCTGCATCTGTGTGGCCGTGGGTTGTGGGGGAATTAGTCACCCGGTCCTTGAAGTGGGTATCATCTCGTGTTCCTCAGGGAGGTGGTGCTTCGTCCTGAGGGGTATCTCCCAGTCGCTTCCATTCATATAGCAGAGTGTTCCACGCTCGCACTCTCTCCAGCAACCCCTGGTCTCGTCTTGCTTACAGGGGCCTGTCTCTTCTCCGCGCACCCATTTCAGTACTTCCCTTCTCCATGTTCTCTCCCAGGGGCCACGGGTCACCTTCCAAGTCATTGCTATTTCTCTTTTAGCCAGTACCAAGGCCAGATCTCTGAACTGGTCGGTCACCCTATGTCGAGCCTTGCCCTTATTGCTCCCCAAGCAAACAGTGTCTGGGATCTTCGGAAACTTCCAGTTCGATCACGTCTGTTAAGGAGTTAATAACAGATCCCCAAACCTCCAGCACATTTGGACAAGTCCAAAACATGTGGATAAATTCTGCCTCTTCCACGCCGCATCTCGGGCATTTGGCCTCTACAAGCCCAAAATGTCTCAGAAGTCTGCCTGGCGTCAGATATGCCCAGTGTAGGACATATATGCTTATAAGCTTGAAAAGAGCTTTTCTTGAACTGATATTTCCTCCCAATTTTCATCCGTGATTGAGGCACCCAGGTCCGTTTCCCATTTCTGTTTAAGAGTTGCTAGTGATTTGCATAGTGTTGACTGTACTTTCCTATAAAGGCAGGGGTTTGTGGATGCCTGTGGCACTTGTCAGATACTGAACCACATCCGACAGGGGTGGTTGTGCTCGTCCGAACTGCCAATGTTTGACAATCGCCTCAGTGACTGCTCTGTATAGAAGAAAGTGACCTGGGTGGATCTTATATTGACTACAGAGGTCTTCAAACGGTAAGAGGGAGTCAGCTTCATACAAGGTCGCCCCGGCCGTCTCCCACCTCAAGAGTCTCCTCCAGTCCCCCCATGCTGCAATGCCAGTAAACATTGTAGTGGAATTTCAGGTGCGTAAGGTGCGATACATTGCGATGTGCGAAGATATTGCAACCAACATTTGTGCATCACCTTCAGTTCATTGGAGCTGGATGCATTTGGGGGGCCTAGGCGGAGGACAACTCTGGCCAACGAGTGGAGATCTGGGGTAAATTGGGTAATCTCCCTGTCAGTCATTGTACATCTAGCCATCCATTGGGTCAACCACTGTAATTGTACCGCTAGATAGTATGCCTCAAAGTTAGGGACAGTCAGTCCCCCCTCCGCAAGTGGTCTTTGTTGCACGGGAAGTGACAGTCATCGCCTACCAGTCCCCCACAGAAAGCCGACTACCACAGAGTTCAATTCTTTGAAAAAGGCTCTTGGGATCATAACGGGAGAGTGGTGAAAAAATATAGTAGTCAGGATGAAGCTATCATTTTCAGGAGCGCGACCCGTCCTGGATGCACAGAAGGTCATAGTGCTACAAAGCCCTCGTACGCTCCGTTCTACCTTCCCCTCTAGGAGGTCAAGATGGTTATGGTAGACATGAACTCCTAGGTAACCGAAACATCGGGTTCCCATTGTAATTCATCAAGGTCTGGGGGAGCTGCGCTGCCTTCCATCAAGGGGAATAGACTAGACTTTTGCCAGTTCACTCTGAGCCCAGATATAGCGCCAAACCTCTCTAAAAGGCGCCGTGTCCCACGCAGAGTGCCTCCTGCGTCTCCTAAAAAGAAAAGAAGATCATCTGCATAGAGAGCAATATGACGAGTCTGCCCTGCCACTGTTATGCCCATATAGGTGCTTTCCTTCTTAGCCATGCAGGCTAACTGCTCAATAGCAAGAGCGAAAAGCAAGGGGGAGAGTGGGCAACCTTGCCTGGTTCACCTCTCTACCTGATAGCTCTCATAAATGGTGGCACCCGTGCAAACCCTGGCTCTTGGCTCTGCCTAAAGCAATTGGGTCCATGCGATGAACTGGTCACCGAGACCAAATTTACCAAGCACCTCATGGAAATATTGCCATTCTAAGCTATCAAAAGCTTTTTCAAAATCAATTGCGAAGATCATCGCATTCTGTTATCATCAGCATCACTATGTAAAAAAAAAGAAAAGAGGCGCCGTATGTTAATAGCTGTTTGGCGCCCGGGTATAAACTCAGCTTGGTCTATATGGACTAAATATGGCATATGGCTTAAGAGGCGCGTCGCTAAAATTGTACTCAATATCTTATAGTCTACTGACAGCATCAACAGGGGGCGGTAAGAGGGGCCGTTCGTGGATGGTTTCCTCAGTTTCAGTAGGGGGCTAATCAGGGCTTCCAGAGCTGATGCGGGGAGAGTACTACATTTCTTGGCCTCTTCATATAACTCAACCAATCTCAGAGTTAGTTTAGCTATGTATGTTGAAAACATTCAACTGGGAGCCCATCCGGACATGGGGTTTTATTTTGCGCCATGCTAGCGACAGCAGCTTTCACTTCAGCAAGTGTAATTGCTGCTCCCACGTCAGTCGCCTCTTGTTCCGAAATTGTAGGGAGGAGATGTGATAAGAAATTTTAGACCTCTGCCTCAGCTGACCGCACTTTACTCGTGTAGAGATCAGCATAATAATTATAGAATTCACAATTGAGTGCAGTCTGGGTATGTATGCTGTGACCTGTGGGGTGTGTCAGTTCAATTATAACCAAGCGCCTATGTGCTGGGTTCGCCAGCCACACCAGTAGGGAGCTTGTTCAGTCCCCCTCCGAGTGTGCACGTGCTATATAGGCTTTGCGGTCATAATAGTGCAGTCTCTTGATTGCCACTGCTGTGTTTTCCCAGGCGGTGATAAGTGCTGTCTGAAGGTCTGGGTCCTCCGGGCGCCTCTTCTCTAGTGTACGCAACTCCTGTTCATCCTGCACTATATCGTGAAGCAGCATCTGGCTTTCACCTGTGGCTGCTGAGATACATCGCCCTCTGATCACTGCCTTAAACGCATCCCATTCTGTCAGTTTTGAGTTTGTTCAGCCCTTCTTTACCTTAAAGTAATCATCTATTGCAGTGCCAATGGTGTCTGCAAAAACCCCATCCTCCAACAGAGTTGGTTGGACCCGCCATGTGGGTATCAGTGCCCATATACGGGACCACCCAAGTGTCAGCAGTAGTGGATTACGATCTGAGGTGGTTTGGGTAAGGTATTCGTTCAGGTGTGTCAACTCATCTGGTGAACACAGAAATGTGTCCAACCGTACGTGCAGATCATACATTGGTGAGTAAAAGGAGTAATCCCTATGCTCTGGATCCGTCAGCTCCCCACTCACCCTTTGGGTCGGGACATGATACTCAGCGACGAACCACCAAGTGAGGCGACCGCCGCTACTACCCTCTGTCTTTCCTCTTGCGCTTCCTCTGCTGTCGGTGGGTCTCCAGCGATCAGCCAGGGATCGAGGTTGACGTTTCCTCTTCTGATGCTGAGAGGGACTGCTCAGGCCTGGGTTAGGTAAGAGTTCCAGCCAGGACCACGCTTCTTGCGGTGTGGTGAAGAATTCCACTCCTGTTGGAGCTGTGGTGGAAACTGCATGGAATATGAGACCTCCACTTCTCTGAGTTTCCGTTTTACAGTAAAAAAAAAACTTCTCTCTGGTGTTGGACTCCTATACAGAAGTCAGGGAATATTGACACACTGCTCTTTTCCACCATCAAACTCTCATGTAGCCTTGCCTGTTGTAGTATATAGTCTCGATCCTTGAAGTGAAGCACTCGTGATATCACCGGCCTTGGGGGAGCTCCCGGAGGCGGCGATTTAGCAGGCACTCTATGGGCTCTCTCCAGCCCAAAGAAGGGGGAGAGTCCCTCTGGGGCCAACACAGTCTTGAGCCAGTCCTCGAGATAACACACAATGTCTGGGCCTTCAACTTTTTTGGGAAGTCCTACCACTCTGACGTTGTTGTGTCTTGCCCTGTTGTCTGCGTATTCCGCTCTACTTTCTAAGCTTTTTAACCAGGCTTCAATGGACGTCAAGCAACCATCTGCTAGGGCCAAGGCAGGGGTTGCAGCTGAGATTTCCCGTTCCGTCCTTGTGACCTTCTCCACCAAGCGATGATGGTCATTGCGGAGGAGGCCCAGATCTATGCTCAGGGAGTCGATTTTCACCTCCAATGCAGTTCATGAGGCTGCTATGGCCTGAAGGATGTCCTGCAGCGTGGGAGTCGGGGTTGTCATTGCCATTGTAGTTGGCAATATCTGCTCCACTTCATCACTCAATCAATCAATCAATCAGTGCTTGTAAAGCGCAACTACTCACCCGTTAGGGTCTCAAGGCGCTTGGGGGGGAGAGTAGCGTATACCGGTGAGGTGGTTATTAGAAAAGCCGTGCCTACAGTTCCTTCGTGAAGCTGAGGACGGAAGTGGTTTGTCTGATGTGGAGAGGAAGAGTGTTCCAAGCGGTGGCTGTAGGTAGGAAAAGGAGCGTCCTCCTGTTCTGGTCTTCCTGGTGCGGGGTACTTCTGCGAGAGAGAGCTGGGCTGAGCGTAGGGCCCTGTGGGGTACTTGGAGGTTGAGTCATTGGTTCAGGTATGCTGGTCTGGTGTTCTGGAGAGCTTTGTGTGTGTGGGTGAGGATCTTGAAGGTGATTCTTTTTTCTATGGAAAGCCAGTGCAGTGTACACAGGTGTTGCGAGATGTGGCAGTGTTGGGGTAGGTCGTGGATCAGTCTGGCGGCGGTGTTCTGGATGTTTTGTAGCATGCAGGTGAGTTTCTTGTTGATTCTGGCGTAGAGTGCGTTGCTGTAGTGCAGTCTGCTAGTGATCAGGGCGTGTGTGACAGTCTTTCTATGTTCGAGGGGGATCCACTTGAAGGACTTGCGTAGGAGGCGGAGGATGTGGAAGCAGCTGGAGGTGACTGAGTTGATTTGCTGGTTCATGCTGAGGTTGGGGTCCAGGATGATTCAGAGGTTGCGGACTTGGCTGGTGGGGGTGGCTGGGTTTCCGAGGATGGATGGCCACCAGGAGTCGTTCCATATGTTGGGTTGAGGGCCCATGATAAGTACTTCTGTTAGTGTTGAGTTGAAGGCAGCTGTTTCCCATCCAGTTGGCGACTGCTTCCATGCCTTCGTGGAAGTTGTGTCTGGCTTTGTCGGGTTTGTTGGAGAGGGAGAGAATGAGTTGAGTGTCGTCGGCGTAGGAGATGATGTTGATTCCGTAGCTTCTGACGAGGGTGGCTAGCGGGGCCATGTAGACGTTAAACAACATGGGGCTGGGGGAGGATCCCTGGGGCACTTCACAGTTGGTGGGTGTGGGGTCTGCGAGGAACAATGTGAGTCTTATTCATTGAGTTCTGCTGGTGAGGAAGGACTGGATCCAGTCGAGGGCCTTGTCTCTGATGCCGGCTTCATGGAGTCTTCTTATCAGGGTGTGATGGGAGACTGTGTCGAAGGCCGCCGAGAGATCTAGTAGGATGAGTGCCGCCGTCTCTCTCTTGTCCAACAGGGAGCAGATGTCATCTGTTGCGGTCAGGAGGGCTGTTTCGGTGCTATGGTTTTTCCTAAATCCGGATTGGGGTATGGCGATGGCGATGTCCGGGCCTGAGGTGGTGTTGGTCCAGGTCTCGGGGTGGTGCTGTCATGAAGGTCCCATATTTTGGTAGCGTGTTTATGGAGGGAGCGGATGTTGAGGAGAATGCACTTCAGAGTTTTCGGGTCGGAGTGTTGTTGTGGGTGGGTTGTGCTGGTCTTGGTGGTGGTGTAAGTTTGGCAGCAGCGGAGGCAGCTGAAAGGACCGTGGATGTTAGCTGGTGATGATTGCTTGCAGTTGTTG
The DNA here is from genome assembly GCF_031143425.1 of Pleurodeles waltl. NCBI lineage: Eukaryota > Metazoa > Chordata > Amphibia > Caudata > Salamandridae > Pleurodeles > Pleurodeles waltl. The sequence continues at coordinate 116,256,236 of NC_090441.1, forward strand.
TTGCATCATGGGTTGAGTACAATGAGTGCTGCTGATGTGTAGGGGCGGTGGGTGGCAGGATAAAGGGTCCTGGCGCTGGTCGCGTGCGGGTCGCTGATGGGCGTAGACGGGCTTGCCCTAGGCGCAGCCGCCATTAAGTAGGGAGTGGGGAGGAAAGGACAGCTGGGAGGAGGGACGGCACAAAAAAAAGGAGGGCGGGGCTGCGGGGGCAGCAGCGGCAGGAAGAGGGAACGAGAGAGAGGAGGGGGCAGGCCGCAGGGACAGCAGCAGCGGGAAGTGGGAACGAGAGAGAGGAAGGGGGCTGGGCCGCAGGGGCAGCAACGGCAGGGAGAGAGGGGGGGGAGAGCGAGAGAGATGAGAGAAAGAGCGGAGTGAGAGGAACAAACGAGGAAAAGAGAGAGAAAGCACAGAAAGCGAAAGGCACAAAAGAGATAGCACACAAAAGAAAAAAAACGAGGTGAAAAGAGGCAGAGGGCAGCTTAGCAGAACAGCAGAGCTCTCTCACTAGACACCAGGGAAGAGGCACAGGCAGAAGCCTGCGGGTGGAGGAGGACCTCGAACTACTGACAGAGGTCAGAGTTCAGGGAACAGAAGGGCTTCACTTGCCAGTGGAGCTACGCGGTGGCAGAGCAGTTCACTGGCCAGGTCAGTCACCTGACTGGTCGGATACGCTGAGGGCCTCCCAGTTCCCAATCTCTCTTCTTAAGGGCCTTTCCCATGCTGCGTTGATGTTTGGCACCCGTGTCTAGGCGCTCCCTCTGGCAGGTAGTGGAACTCCCCTATATGCCGTGTGGGACCCCTCAATACGTGTACCAGCCATGCTGCAGATTACTTTTGTATGCTGGGCCAGTCTTGGTCCCATTGGCCCTTGGACCTCCTCTATTATCCTTGTTTGGAACACCCAAGCGGTGACTGTGCCTGCTAGTGGGCTAAGGGTCTTGTTGGTGACAGACCATTAGGTCAAAGTCCACGCTCTCACTCCTCTTCCTCTGCTGAGATCTCGGGCCCCTCAGAGGGCGTCCAACCACGGGAGAACAACAGACACTCTTCTGGGAGTCTTTCTGGGCCCCCATGCTACTCTTCGCTGCAGGGAGCGATATCCAATGGGCGCAGGTAGTTAGTGCTCCTCCATCTGCATTTGCCGTCCCTGGATGATGGTTCCATTCCTTTGGGAAATCATGGCAGGGGTCTCAACACCAGTGCCACGTGGTCCCGCAAGGTGGCCCCTTCTGCTATTCAGATCAGGCCGCTAAATGGACCTCCTTGGTCCCTGGGATGGTTAATGTCCCAGTAGAGGGCCTCCGCCACTACACCCGTGGCCCACTTTGCGATCCTTCACAATGCGTCGCTGCTCCGTAGCCAGTATCGGTAGCCAGAGATCGCGTTGAGACCGGGGCCCCCATGGGACAAGGCCCTCAGTTGCCACTATCTAGCCTCCTCCATCAACAGCGCCGACTCACGCTAGTTTGTACTTGCAGCGGGTCCCCAGCGCCAGCACACCACTGCCCACGCTGCATCTGTGGCACCTGAACTGATGGCTACCACATCAGGTTGGTCCAACCTTGCGGCCCCCGGAGCAGCAACTCCCCTCTCCTGTGCTTCTGCCGCCTGGCAAAGAGACCTCCCCGCAGGCACAGGGTCTGGGTGTGCCACTCTCACCTTCCGCTCCTCCGCTTTAGGGGTATTGTCTCCTGGGTGCCGCTTCCGGGCGCTTCACAGCCCACACGTCCCCTCACCAGGAGCTGGCAGGCCTCAGCACAGGAGGGCACCCTGAGGACACGCCACTGTCAACACAGGCCTCTTTTTTTAAAACCCAGTATTCTGAAGTCTAAATCTCTAAAACCCACAATATGATCGCGTGATGAATTTCAAAGCTTGGTAAGGTTTTGCCTCCTGAAGGTCGGCCTAACCATTTCTGAAGCATATTTTCAAGCCCCATTCGCCAACTTAGCGCCGGCATAGCATCATTTTTTTATGCTAAGGCGGTGCTAAAGTGGTTTTTCTGCTGCAGCATATTTACAAAGTGGTGCAATGCTTGCATTACACCACTCTGCGACCCTTTACACCACATTATGCCTGTGTCAGGGGGGAATTCTGGCACAGGGAGGCCTGAAAAAATGGCACAGTGAAATTTACAACATTTCACTGCGCCATTTTTTCTGTCATTTTTAAGGCTTGCTCAGAACAATCAGATTCAATTGACATCCCTGTGCTTTGCTGCACTAGCATCAACATTTTTGATGCTAGTGTAGCAAAGCGCCACAATAGCATCAAAAATGTTGACGCTATTGTGCCTACGACTGCCATGGTGCACCGTATTGTAAATACAGCACAACCATGGTGTTGTTAGGTGCCAGTAGGTAGGGTGCAAGAAAAGTGGCAAATCATCTATGATGCGCCACTTTCTTGCAAATATGCCCCAATGTTTCAAAATAGAACATTAGTTTCACTTGAGATTATCCCGAATATTATTCACTCTCAAACATATGGGTGAATTAATTGACCTTGACTGTTACCACGACTCCTTTGAACCATTATAACTCCCAACATCATATATTTTGAACTTTTAACAAAATATAAGAGCTATTTGTACCAACTGCATCTTTTTAAAAATAAAAATACTTGTTAGGGTCGAGTCTGCGTAGCAGACGCTTGAGCATGCACATCGCTTGCGAGACGCTGTAGCAGTTAGAAAAGGGCTCGGAGCCCCACCCATGTCACGTCAGTGTCTTTCATTGGTTTGTGGGCTTGTCTTTTAAAAGCTGCATGCTTTCATTAGTGGAAGGCATGCATATGTCATGCCTTTTCCGGTGGTTAGCCCTCCGAGCCCTCCTCGAGCACAGCGACCAAGTACTGAAAACATATGAGGCTTGCTGTTTTCCGTCTGGTTTATGAACTACTTTTTCTCTTTTTTCGCAGCGCGATCGCGCTCGTTTTTTTACCATTTAATGAGGCAAGAAAAGTCCGATTCAGAGTTTACAACTGCTAATAGCTCTAACTCGGAGAAATGCGAGACCCGTTGCATTGCAAATGCTTGTTTTTCATAATGCAATCTTAACCATTACTGCACCGGCACAACTAAATTAATTATATGCTTGTGGTGGCCCGGTTCGAGAGGGTAAGCCAGGCCCTGCCAAAAGAAACCCCTGGCCCATCCAAACCTTTTCGCAAGTGGAAACTGCAACATTTGCTCGTTTTTTGTAAATACGTCACGTGGAACTGCAGCCCCACTCTCAGCTTAGCTTGCAAAATAAGAAGGGATTTGTTGGGGGTGATATAAGAACCGAGGGACAGTTGTGAAATCGGCAGGGTGGGTGGTTGTGTGTTATCACATATGTCTAGAAAGCAGCAGGGTATCCCAAGATGCTCCCTTTATAACCATATTGGCAAAGCCAATAGGTCTCGCCTATAGTAGATCTGTTGGCTTTGTCAATGTTTTAAGCCATGTTGCACAGCAGCACCGCTGCTGTGCCACCTATCTTAAAGTATAGATAATACAATCGCTTTTATTTTCTTTACTTTGTGTGGATAAAAAACATTATCAAAGCTATTGGATCGTGTATAGGTCGGAACTATTGGCTTTGCCAGTGCTTGTTTAATTTCTCTGTGTCTCTTGCTCTGGAAAGAAGGTTTTCTGCCAGACCCTGATTACACAGCCTGGAACAGGATGACCTTACTGTGAAACCGTGCAGGTAGCAGGCAACAGCATGAACAGCTGCTGTGCGAACTCGATGTTTACTCACTTGAAAACCTGCCTCTCTGAGAACAAGAGTGACATTGAAATTAACATCCCTCTAAATTCAGAGTGACTCATCTCCACCCTGAGAAAAGATGCACTCTTAGCAGCATTTACTATATTCAGCTCTCCACATAGCACAAAACAACAAATACCGGTGCGCTTTAATACGAAGAATACTGGAAACACGAAGTGTGACAGAATCAGGAAAATGCAGGCCCAGATTTACAAGAATCTTGCACATCAGTACTGATGCGCCAGATTTCTTGTGCCCCCGCCACCTAACGACATCTTGGGTACATCGTATTTACAAGAGTGCGCACCATGGCGCAGGCTAAGTCAATAGCGTCAAATTATTTTACGCTATTGTGCCACTTTGCTCCACTAAAGTAAAAAATGTTGATGCTAGTGGAGCAAAGTACAAGGAGACCCAGTGATTTTAATGGGTGAATCCTTTTAACTCCTGCTTTAAGCAGGCGTTGAAAATGACACCAAATATGGTGCAATGAAATCTTGTAGATTTCATTGCACCATTTTTGCAGGACTACTAACGATCGAACACCTCCTTGCACATATTATGCCTGGCGCAGGCATAAGGTGGCGCAAGGGGTCACAAAGTGGCGTAATGCATGAATTGCACCACTTTGTAAATATGGCACAGCGATTTTTGCCTTGTTCAGCCACATTAGCATAAAAAAAAAATACACTATTGTGGTGCAAGGAGGCGCTAAGGCCCTGTAAATCTGGCCCACAGTGTCTAGTGGTGCTGATATAGGAGGAAAGAGGTGTATAGCTTTCGAGTTAAACACTGGGGAACCAATTTCGAGTCTCTGTGTAGGCTCAACGTCCTGTGAGTCTGGCCAAATCACTTAATCACCGCTGGATGGGAGCTTGTGTAATGTAACTGGTGCTAATGTAAAGTGTCCCAATACCGCTGGGTCAGGTTAAGTTCGCATTATATAGAAATGCCAAAAAGAAGAAATAGTACCTCAATCACAGAGCGAGCAGCAGACGGACACTAATTAAAATAAATCAATCTTGGAATCTTGGTCCAAGCTCCACACAAAGAAAAGGAAGTGGCATTGCATTAAGGCTTTGCACGAGCTGCTGAACTGGAAGGTAGCAAAGAAGAGTGATAATGATGTCAGCAAATGGTAAGTAATAGGTGGGCTAATTGCCCCTATTAAAGCTTTTTTTTTAAACACAGATCGTCACCAAGCGACAGCGCAAGTGAGCTGCCTGCAGGCGAGACATAAAAAGGAACAGCTATCTCCCATCATGAGGTAGTTAAGTTATATGACAAAAAGAACCTGAAAAGGATAAACAATTAAAGGAAAATGTGCATAGATCCACCGTCTGCTGCATAATCTGCAGATTTTAACAAATAAAATCTTGAAAAGATTGACTGATCCGCTTTCTGTTGTTTATTGCTATATTTCGATATTAAAAGGGTATTAATGAGGTGCAACCAACGCTCAGTGTTAACTTGTTTAAAAATGACAAACAATTAAGTAATAGTATCACAAAACTGGGGACATTATGCAGCATAATTTGCCCTTTCTTGCTTTCTTATCATAATTTAGTTAACCCTGCTGCAAAATGTGGCCCTACCCTGCCGCATAATTCCTTCGCCTACATATCCATTGTTAGTATTTATATATCTAACTTGTGGCAGCATATGTACAATGCATGAAAAGTGAGCAAACAAAATAATGCATCCTGATGTGGAGCTAACTAAAAAACAGTTTAATTTTAAAGTTTTAAAGCCAGAGATGTGAGAGAAGTATGTCAAGGGCTTTAATCAACACTATTTCCTTGGCTCAATGAAGCACCCTTAGGATAGGGGTGATATGATCTTTTGGACTCGCAATAGTCAGGAGACATTTTGTACGAGCTGAACCCATCTAAAAAGTTTTTTCTGGCTGTCCTAGGTAGATGGCATTTCCATAGTGCAGCCGTGGTCGGACTAAGGCTGTAACAGTGCGGTGAAATACAGAGGAGGACTTTGGACCGGAGTTGGCTAACTTGTATCTCTGTACTTCCAAGGAAAGGCCCAAATCTAAGTGAATACCCAGATTCCAAACAACTGTAGTTGGAGGAGGGGGGAGTATGCCCGCAGGCCATCAAGTCATGTCCCATTTGTCAATAGCAATTTTTGTGATCAGCAGTTCCATTTTAATGGATTCAATTTGATAAGATTAGATGCCATCCATTGACATATGCGGATTATGAACTCAATTGACCACTCCTGCAGGCAACCAGACATTGAAAGGTGTCCGTTCACAACTGTTAGTTGGGGTTTCATCGGCGTAGATGGTAAACTGTATTCCCTTAGATTGAGATATTTGTTTGTGGGTTGACTGGGGCATACACCCTGGTCAAGCAACAATCACAATCCATGTCAGGGTGAGGCACAAGCCAACCCCAAATTAACCTGTGCTCAACCCTCTGATAGCTTGACACAGAGCAGCCAGGCTTTAACTTAGAGGCAATGTGTAAAGAACTTATGCAGCACATCAGACAATAATAAAGTGAAACACAGCTCAAGAAAAATCCCACACCAATTTAGACAATTCGAGCAAAATATAATAAATTATTAGACACCAACATTACAAAAATAAAATTAGTAGAACCAGAGCTATGCAATTTTAAAGGTTTAGGTAAAAATAGTGCTTAAAAGCACAAAGTGCCAACTGTGGTTACCTAGTTGAGCCAGACTGGAACGAAGTCACAAGTTCAGGCTGACTGCAATGGAGCACAGGCTGCATACAGGGACCAAGATAGGCCCCCTGAACAAAATACATAAAATCCTCATTGCAGAGTGTTGAAAGTCCGGCGCTGAGGATGCATCACACAGCTGTGTTTCCGATGAGCTGCAGGGTTCAATTCACAATCCTTCGTGGAGGATGCATCACAAGGCTGTGATGCGAGCTCCTGCGTCAATGATGCACTGTGTATCGTTGGGTCTGAAGATCTGCAGGATCCTGCATCGAGGATGCATCGCACAGCAGTACTTTGATGCAGAGCTGCAAGAAGATGCATTGTGCTGCATCAGTTCCGCCCCAAAGACGATAGTTGGGTCGTAGAGCACTTTCAGGCACTTTTCAAAGGGTCCAGGACTGGGGTGGCACCACTTGGTGGGTAGGACTCTAACGAGGCAGAGTCCAGGTGCTGGGTTCAAGGTGGTTGGAGCTTTTTCTGTCCCGAGGCTCTGATTAGGAGGCCAGTCAACTAGCCTTTGGAGTCACTCTGGTGGTCCTTGGCCCAAGGTGCAGGTCCAGCCTTTCTCATTCAGGGAGCAGGGAAACATGGCAGCAGAGCAGCACACCAGTCCTCTGGAGTCTTTCACAGAGGTGTACTGAGGAAATGGGTCTCTGTGTCCAAAAATGTGTACTTGGTGCCAGCTTTGAGGTAGAAGTTTCTAGAGGGGTCCAGCCCCAGAGGTGACTGAAATTACCTTCCTCACAATTCTGGCCCCAGTTTGTTTTGGGGTATAAATGACTAGTACAAAACCCTTTGTGAGTGGGATGCGGCAGAGTCTTTGTGATGTCCAAGTTGGGTAGGTGACAGAGGTGGCCCATCCTACCAACACCTATTCCCCCTTTGTCTCACTGGATGGGAGAAATACACAAAGACCAACTGTCCACTACACCTAGTCATGTGACCCGGGATACAGGCTGCAGGCACCAAATGGTTAGGACAAGAAAATGCCAACTTTCGAAAAGTAGCATTTCCAGAGTTGTGACTTAAATTCCAAGGTTATCATTTAGTAGGTTTTTAAATTACAATTCTTTAGACCCCAAACTCGATTTTCCTACCTGTTTCCAATTGAAAGTTATCTCTTATTAAATGTAGAACGGTAACACAATGTTATTCTATTGGAGAGGTGGAGCTATAGGCTGTTTATGGCCTACCCAAGGGGTGATTTATAAGGAACGTTTAGGCCTGGCAAAAGGTTTATTTTACCAGGTTGAAATGGCAGTTTAAAACTGCACACACATGCTGCAGTGGTATGCCTGAGACACGCTTAGCACTGGTTAGCAATGGTGAAGTGTGCCAGCAACAACAAAGTCCGCAAAAAACAAGATGGAAGGTAAAATGTTAGGGAAAACCACGCCAAGGACCTCAGGTCCAACAGTCACAAACATGAAGCTGGCATCTCTGATGCCTGTTTAATTACTTTTATGGTCAATGACAGCCAACAAAACATCTTTGTAGTTTTAAAGCCTCTCATTAATACCCCTACAGTGCAAATGCCAGTACTCCTTTAGTGCAAATGCCAGGATTGGTGCAAAAATGCTCAGCAGTAAATGCAAAATTGCATTTTGCTGCTGGGGGTCACTGTTAGTACATTAAGGAAAAGGCAATTTTTGGAACGTTCCTGGCCATTTGGAGCCCCCTGCTGCTAACAAACTACAGTTGCTCCCTTATCTTGCCTTATGAGTGAGAGTACAGGCTCTTTGCAATGTGAAGAATTGAAAACATTCAGAAGTGCTATTAGCCAACAGGAAAAGGTGTTTATCCAATACTGCAGATTCCTGTCCTTTCCCCCATGCTGGTGCACTTTGGGCAGCCTAGCACCCAACGCAGGCATCCTTGTACCATGATGCAAGATTGGTTTTGTGCAGGAAGGGACACCCTCCTGGCACAAAACAACCGAGAGGCTTTTTCCTCTTTCTACGTGTGTTGCAGAATGCAGCACGCATAGAAAGAGGAAAACAGGAGGAGAAATAAACATATTTTGCCTTGTTACGTCTCTCCAGGGGAGGTGTATCTTTTTGGCGCATTCCCAGGTGTACAAGTTTTTGTAAATCTGGGAATGCGAAAAAATTAATGAATGTTACGTGGGAGCCCCAAGCAACACCCGTAGAAATGCCTCCCTGGAGCAGAGTAATGTAATTCAGCGATTTGCGCTGCGTTACATTATTGGGGTTTTATGAAGCCACACAGGGCCGCTCACTTAAGGTTTCCGTCACTCTTGCACCACGCTACGTGGTGCAACAGTGATGCAAACCAGGCCATAAATATGGACCTGGATGCTTGAAGCATTATTTTTTAATCTGGGGCAAATACAAATTAAGAAGATAATCAATGTGATTATGAAAAACACCTGGGGGTATCAGTGATTAATAGAGGCCAACAAACATTTTTACTCTTTAGCCGTCTTCCAAGGAACGTGGTAAAATCACTACCAACATAAACAGGAAACACCACAACAAGTAAGAAATCTCCTATTTCAAACAGGGAGACAAATATTAACCTTAAGTGTGTGACTTGGTAGTTATGGCAAATAAATTCACAATTAGATTGAACTGAAACATGGAGAACTACTGCACACCACTGAAAAACAGTTTACTGTTCGAGGTAAATCACAGCCACTGCAAAGTGAATTACAACCAACATTCCAATTAAACGAAATAACAGTGTTAAAAAAATCAACCGTTGACAGTCAAAAGGCTGTCAAGTCAACGTCAATTGGCTTTGGAAATGTTTCTTTATACTGCTAAGTCAAATACATGGTGGGAAAAAGAGGGTGAAGCTCATAAGTGAATGGGGTCCTTGAATATTCAGAAGTGATTAAAAGTTGGAACCATCGGCTCTGCACTCAGAGTAGAAGAGTAGAGATGACACGCTCATTTTTGACCTACCAGCCAGAACAAAAGTGACTGAGATTCCTTATGTTAATGCAATGCATTTACTCCAATAAAGTATTTAAGTTAATTTGTGAATTTACAGATGTGGAACTTTAAAAGAAGATATTGCTATGTTCATCATTTTAAGTGTTTCCCGTTTAAATAAGAATCTTTGCCACAATGGAAACCTACAAAGAGTGCACATATTTCCACCCAATAGGAGTTTTTTCGAGTCCTTGATGCAGACGCACGCCTCATCCTCAACATCCCACGCCGCGACCACACCTCAGCCCACCTGAGAGACCTACACTGGCTTCCCGTCAACAAGAGGCTCACCTTCAAACTCCTCATCCACGCCCACAAAGCTCTCCACAATGCAGGCCCTGCCTACGTCAACGAGCGACTCATCTTCCACACTCGCATCCGCCAACTCCGCTCCGCCAACCTCGCCCTCGCCACCGTCCCTCGCATCCATCGAACTACAGCCAGCGGCAGATCCTTTTCCCACCTTGCCGCAAAGACCTGGAAATCCCTCCCCGTCCACCTATGACAGACCCAGGACCTCCTGACCTTCAGGAAACACCTCAAGACCTGGTTATTCGAGCAGTAGCAATCACCCCCCCCCCCCCCCCCCATCAGCACCTTGAGACCCTAGCAGGTGAGTAGCAGGCTTTAAAAAATGATTGACTGATTGATTGAGAAGTGCTTCCTAGGTGACTGAAAATAAAGTGCATGAGCTTTACTACAGTTATCTGAAAAACTACAGGGGATGTTTCCAGTGATTGTGTTCCTTTGTGTCTGAATGTTCTTCGACAAATCCTTGCACACCAAAGTTCAGTGTTACAATAATCCTTAAATAAGGTTCAATCCAAGCAAGCCCATTAAAGCAGTCTTCTTATATTCCAGACTTTAGATTTAAAAATAAATCCGGCTTGCCTAACACCCATATTGCCAGAGCTAGGTTAAATATAAACAATACACATTGTAATCCCAATCAAGAGAGATAAGGTAACATTTCTCCACTAGTGCAGGTTGCACAGAGTAGTCCTATATGGTGTGCAAAACACAATTACATTATTTATAACTTTAAATGGTTATTACCCAGCCATCTCCAAATTAAACACATTAGGCACTGACAATTTTGTTTCATTTAACTTTTACCATCTAAACACACAAGTATATGGGAGGCATCGGCATAGTTATAAAGTCAACATGCCCTCATGCCAAGTTCCTTTACTAATAGTCTAGCATATGTGATAAATAAACGAGGGCACAAAGGAAAATCATGTGGAATCGGATACTTTCCTAGTACACTTTCTGCTAAAACTGGTGTCAGCTTCACAGCCTGGCCCAGGTGTTCTGGAAAGGATCTAACCCAGTTTAGCAAAGAAAAATGAAAGCCTGCACCATGGCTCCATCCAACAAGAAATCATGATCAACCATGTCAAAGGCGGCTGACAAGTCAATAGGCCCCTGTGTAGCTATGTCTCCATGTTCTGTGTCCTTTCGTAGGCCATCCCGGACAGATAAAACAGCTGTCTCTGTATTGTGACTTGGGCAAAAGTAAGGGATCAAAATTGTTAGATCCCATTGGATAGCCACATATAATATTCACAACATGCCCTTTCAAGATTTCTGGCGGTAAGGGAAAACAGAGAAAGCTCAGTAGTTTTGGGGAATTTACGGGTCCTCAATATAATTATGTAAGTGTGGGATCACAAATGCACTGGAAATGTTAAGAACAGCCAACAGGGGTTCCCTAATCACCGATTCAATTCCTTTCAAGACTGCAGGATGAGACGGTCCAGGGAAGACACATGCTTTCCTTTGATCATTACATTTTTTGTTTTATCTTTCTAGCAAACCAAATTCGAACAAAGAGAATCTATTAGAATCTCTAGTTTAATATAATTTGGTTCTTTAATTGTGCTTTGTCTAATTACAGATTTTTTTCTATAGACATTGTTTAACTGTTCCCAAAATTCTTGAGATGGAGTAAATCTTAGAGACACTCTTTCTGATGAGTAGAGGGCACTTACAATTTTGAAGACTTCCTTTCTGGTATTAGAAGCATCAGTTGCCAGACTACGTAGTTCAGTGTTAGCTTCTGTTAGCTCTAGAGCGAACCAGGGGCCATGTTTAGCTTGTTTTATTACTTAACTGTTTACCCTTGCATCGTACATATTACATGCGTTGTTTAACCAAGAGGTACAAACAATTCAGCACTATCTGCTGATGTTCTTAATTCGAGCTGGGAATTTTTAAACATTGTCGTCATTGCTTTATGGTTGATTCTTTGTCATTTGTAAATTATTTTAAATCTAGCTTTGATTTCTATGTTCAAACAATTTGCTGGCTTCTTACTGGGAAAGAGTTGTAAGGCATGGATACCCCATTCATGTGAGAGTTTGGCATATGGTAATACAATGTCAATTCAGCATCGTCCTGTCTTCCCATATGATGTTGTTAATTATATTAAGTACATGTTGTGTCTTCTTTGTATAGAAAGATACTTTTTTTTTATAAAAGGACGATAGAAGCTGATATTTTTGCTTTTGATGTCAGAAATAACAGGCCTCCCTGGAGGAAAGATTTTTTTTAATGAATTTTAGTCAGAGCGTATGGGCAGGAAGCCTTGGTTTGTCAACCTTCAGATAAATGCATTCATTGTGATTAAGTGATCCCATGCCCAACCAATGGTTCAGTTTGGTTCAGATTTCTTTGCTGGAGGTATATATCGGATTCCTCTCCAATTTACAATAGTATGTTGGTTCCTCTAATTGTGATCATATTTCTCTTTCATAGTCTACTGTATTCCTCACGACAATGTTTCCCCTCTCTCCTAGGATGGAAAGACTCTGTAAGACTGTCTTTTGTCTTAAGAACACTTTTAGTGATAAATTGGTCCTCCCATTTGTCAATATCAGATAAAACAGCCAGGAAAATCATATCCAGGTTTTTAACAGAATCAAGGAGTGGAAGGAAACGCAAATATGGACTAACTATGTTGGAAAGCCCATTCCAGGTTTAAATCATAAAAATTGAACAAGATTTACAAAGTGAAGTTTTTAATGGTTATTCTCTTGCAGCACTGAAGCCAATAATTGTTTTATGACTTTTGGGATTTACAGTGTCTCTTCATCAGGGCAAGACAATTAACTAAACCTTAGGATGTAATGATTATGGATAGGTACCTCTCACTAAGGCGCTTTACAATTCGCTGTATGAGTCTGTGGGACAGACAGCATAAAAAGGCAACTGTAAGCCGAGGCAGGGGTTCATGCAGTTTCTGTAGGTTTGACTAGTCTGCGTCATGAGAGCCGACAGTGATTCGGTATCAAAACGCTAAGTGGCAAAATGGAAGGACTCTTACCTGGTGCTAGTTGCTGGGTTTATCTGGATTTCTGTCTGAGACCACTATCTTCACTAATGTCTCATTTATTCAATCATTTACTAGGCAAGCCATAGTTAAAGGGTCTCTGCAGTAGAGCAAAACAGATCTGACCAGTCCCTTCCCTCAGAATGTCGTGTTGAGCATGCCTCTAGGTACATATAGTTTAGGTCCATCCAACCGGAGTGCTTTATAATGCTTGAGTGATAAATGCTTCTTTGTTCAGTGAATATAGAGTGAATGTGAATAAGCACAGATACGTGAAGGATTAAAACAGATGGTTTTGGTCTGGATTTTCTGCCATGTGGTGCCCAGCTTCTTTAAACTTCAGTTAAAAGGAATTCATGACTTAAGATTGAAGTTCATACAAAGAAGGCATGTCTAGAAACAAAAAAACTGTTCTATAACTGTAGCTGAGTGTAAAATATTACAAATACATTTAAAGACAGCATGTGCTATCGTGGTGACCACCTTTAAATGCATTTGTAATGTTTTAAGAAATCCATTCCAAAGATATCCACAATGGACGTGTGTGCATACTTTGACCATCTTTGAATAATATAAACCCACTCTTAGATGCTCACCGCGAGTGGCCATCTTGAAATGAAATGGATACCTGCCAATAGCAAAACGGGCACCAAATACTTATATAAAACAAATTATGATGAGCAGGATGGGGAAGCAATGGACACTCTGGGGGCATAGTTGGGTAACAACACAGAGAGACTGAAAGAAGTAGACGGAGCAGCAAACACAAAAGAAAGTACGAAAATACACACGCACCAAGGGAGTGTTTAAACAAAACGAACAAAGAAGTGCCTTCAATGTAAGCAAGGTTAGCAGTGGAAGTCTAAACAGTATGAGACAATAATGCTCCTGGGTGGGAAAAACACATGAATGGGGAGGAAAGCCGTTGAATCAGGACCAAGAAAGTGAAGTGTAATAGATAACAACAATCCCAATCAAGAGGAAGAGACTGAACAAAAGCCCACTCCGAAACAGTAAGAGGTCTGGCCACCATGAAGTAAAGGTTGTCTATAGCTGAGACCTAAAATATGTGGGTAAAGAAATCCAATAAAAAAAGCAGATTTATGCAGGAAACAAAATATAACATCTAATTTTTGCAAAAAGTGTTCATGCTAAATTCTGTGTTTATGCAAAATTTCACCTAGAAGCTAGCTTAGCCAATCGAGAGCTTCTGATACAATTTCTCTATTTTAATCAATTCACAGCCCTACAAACAAAAAACGTATAAAAAGGATAGCATTTGTCAAAAAAAATAAGAACAGTGCAGTACTCGTGCCAAATATTATATTAGTCACTGTCCACTGTCTCAGGTAAAGTCTGTTGTGGAATAGTCACTACACACTAGAAATGTTTTGCTATCTCCTAGAATTCATACCTTTTTGTGCACTGTTATTTTTTTTAGAACACAAGATAAACAACTGATAGTAAAAAATAAAATGCCATTGTCTTGGTTGCCGAAAATGAGCACTTCTACTGACATCAATGTCATACTACCAGTGGTATACTAGAACATCAATATCATTTACACATGGCACAGTGTCACTCTTGGAAGTGTGGTTGTCTAGGAATTATTTATATTTATTCTGAAATAAGGGACTTGCCAGCAGTGCTTAATTTGTAAATAAAAATGTGCCGGTGCCCAAAGTCCTCCTTTGAAACTTGCAGATACTGCAATTAAATGTGCGAACACAGAATACTAAAGCAGCATAATCCTAATTCCATTTCAGGCCTCTGTAATCCATTTAGAGCCACTCCCTGGCCCTTTAGCTCACACTTGCAGCTTTTTGCTTTCTCCCTTTGTGACACTTTCCTCTTCCTCTGTCTTTCCCATATGTGCCTTTTGCTCGCAGTAAATGCCCAATGCAGAAAAATAAGTGCCGGCCCTCAAAAATACTATTGGCTCAAATTAAGCACGGCTTGCAACTTTTCTGGATTTGAGAGATTTACTAAATTGATTGAATGGCTGAGGACAGGAAGTCATGTATACTGAAAAACACTCTGCTGTAACTGAGCAATGTAGCTCAGTGGACTAATGCTATAATACATCCATGAGGAGATCTGTGCATAACCTGAAGAATGCAGGTTTGAATCCCAGAGCCACCTTTCATCTTCTAAAGGGTTATAAAACATGTACCACCTAGTTGGGTAATAATAAATACCTGTTATCAGGGCCATGAGACCAGAAGAATGGTAATGTATGCTATGTAAGGGTAGTTAATAATAAATTATAATTGCTTAGTGGTGTGAGCAACCTATTAAACAGGCAAACCACTCTCTGAGCCTTATGCGTGGTGCTCTACCACTTTAGAGACCTATGTTTGCTGCTCGAAAATACAAAATGATTATATAGAATAATATTTCTAAAACATTACAACATAAGCAGGCTTTCGAAACGATGAATATAGCTTGCTTAAAAACGTTACATCCAACTGTGCACTTTATTCGTATGTATTGCAGTGCGTCATTGAAATGAAAATGAAACCTCTTCAGGTTATGTAGAAAAATAACCACCCTTTCACATTCTTGTTTACATTTAAGAGGCATAGTGGCACAGCCAGACTAGCTCTCTCAAGATCAATGGAGCTGAAATTTTTTGGGGAGGGCGAGACCATTGCGATCAATGAAGGTGAAAACATTTTCGGGAGGCGTTCAGGCCGGGTGATCCCATTGAAGGGTGATAAGGAATGTCACTTGTTTTAAGGGTGAGGACAATTCGAAAGAGGTTGACACTAGGCTAATAAGGTGAGCTGGGAGTATGTAGCCATAATTAGATGAAAAACAAAGGCCAAGGCTGCGATGCATCATCTGTTGCACAGAAACAGGGGCCAGGAGGAAGACATATTTAGCTACCAGCTGGAATAGTTACTGTGCGAGGCGCATTGCCATTACTGCAGACGGTAGTGTCCTGCTGGACACGTTCTAGTGTTTTGCCAGCCACTCTGCTGAGGGCTGGCCTCACATCTACACCCCACACCCACCCAACACAGGCGTCACCGGTCAGGTGACCCTGCCAATAAAAAGGGCCGGGCGCACGTGCCCAGGGCCAGGTCTACCGACCATGCCACTGTGTCTGCATGACTTGTTTTAGTAGCATGAGGGCCTAGGGCCCCCAACACTACACAGACCACCGAAGACGCCACAGACGTCGGCTCTAGGCTCACAATCACCAGGGCTCTGAGGAACTACCTTCTTCAAACACAGACCTGGACATGGGACAGAGATGACCGCTGAACGTGGACGGTCATCGCTGACAAGATTACACTTAGGGTACAGAGTTTGCATTTCCTATGCTGTTCTCGTGCATTCCCGATTGCTCGGTGCATTATGCGAAACGTTCAAGCAAGATACCTTCCACATAACCTTCACCCGTGTTCCAAGTTTGAAATAACTCGAGCTCGCGAATAAATCATGTCATTACATAGATTTAATCAGCTGGGATTAGATGCCAGGAGGTCTAGCTGGTTAATTCAAAGAAACTGCTGACGGCGCAGACATGTCACTAGATAGAAATCCTGGCAACGGCAGCGTGCACCGCGTGGCATTCCATTTTGACTACTTGGAAGCACAACTTCTCAGGTTTTTTTTCACTTTACAGAGTAGCTCTCTCTTCAAGGGCGCTGCGGACAAGGCGATATGTAACACGGCTTTAATAATGTTACTGCATCCCCTCCCTTCGACTACGAACGAGGGAAGCAACCCTGAAAGCTATCAGATCAGCAATACCACTGGAAATTAGAAATTACAGTAAGAGTCTGCACTAAATGTATTCCTCTCCTTCAAAGTTCTTTCGGATACTGCGCAAATAGGGGATGGACACCGCCCACGCCGAGGCTCTTCATGGAGGGGGGAAAGGACTGCGTCTGGCTTTAAATGGAGAGGCAGGCATCACTAACAATCCTGGTTCAAACAATCAAGATACCTTCCACTGCTAACACTCCTCCTGGTGGATATTCTGTCTAACTGTAGATCCCTCACCTTTAGAATGCTCCCAGTTGCTAGAATGGACCAGGAGGCTTTATTAGCAATACTTCCCACCAGTGCTTAATTTGTAAATAAAGAGGTGCCGGTGTTCAAAGCCCTTCTCTTAAACACGAGGCTGCTGTAATTAAATCTGCCATCACAGAATACTGAGGCAGCGTAATCCTGAAGCCATCTCGGGCCTCTTCAATCCATTTAGGACCACCCCTGCCCCTTCAGCTCATCCTGCAACTTTCTACTTTCTCCCTTTATGACGCTTCTTAGTTTTTCCTTCTTCCGTCTTTCCCATATGTGTCTTTTGCTCGCAGCAAATGCTTGAGGCAGAAGAATAAGCCCCAGCCCTCACAAATAAGTGCCAGTGCTCAGCACCGGAAACAACAAGCACAAATTAAGCACTGCTTCCCACGTGCCTGAAAGTGACACCATCTGTATCTGGGGTGCCTTCAGACCGCCGCGGAAGTAAGGGAGCAGAGCCACATATAATAAGCAACACCCCTGTGAACTGATGTCAGTGTCAATCTTTTCCTCCTGCACCCTCAGCCCAAAGCACTTGGCAGATGACAGTGTGCCAAGTTGGGGCTGTTTTGTGATGTCCAGGAGTCTACTTCAAAGACCAGGGAAGTCGGTGGGCAGTAAGGAATCTGCAGTTAGATAGAGTACAATAAGAGTGTTATGTGGGTTGGACTGGGACAGAAAATAAGCCTGAGCACAAAAGTAAAAAGTTACCCGTATTTGTGAATCAGATAATTAACAAAGTGGCCCACATTTGCAAATCAGGGTAGTTTTGAACTTGTAATGACACGCTGTTAAATTGTTTAGTCAGTTATGGGAAACTGCATGTGTTTCTCTTTGCTGCAGGCAATGTTTATAGTAATATCTGAGAAATTAACAGTAAAAACATGTCCACCAGACCACTGACTTGTCAGATCAGCCCTTCGGGCACTGTTAGAGGTCAACCTGGTGCATTATCAAAGGTAAGTAACTTCTTCTTCTTCTGATGGATACTTCTAACAGCAGATTCCTCACCATTACAATAGATACTACAGTCAGTGGAGAGTCTGAAGAGTGGCCTGAGATTAAGAATTTGTGCAGATCCAAGCAGGCAAAAATGGCAGGCCCGTCAAACCTGGCTGTTAACGTAGTAGTGTTTTGTGAACATGTGCATCAATGCCCATGCCGCTACCGGACAGACATCCAGAACAGGCACACTCCTTAACAACATAGTTGTAGCAGCCTTAGCCATAGTGGAATGAATCCATAGGCATTCTGAGGCTCCTTATTAGTCTGCATATAGCAGATGTTAATAGAGAAAACTACCCACCTGGACAAAGTCCTCTTTTTCACCACCTTGCCTTTCTTGCTCACAGTGAATCCCACAAAGAGCTGATCACCTACATAATGGTCTCGAGTAAGGTCAACACAGAAAATCAAAGCTTTCCTAGGGCCGAGCTGCTGGAGTCTCTCCCCCTATGAAGAAGGAAGTGGTTAAGCGAAAAATGTTGGCAAGGTGATGGACTGACTGACATGGAAGGGTGATATCAACTTTAGCAGGAAGGCAGCCAAAGTCCGCTGCACCACCTTATCCAATAAGAAGGTGGTGTAAGGAGGTTGCATGGAAAGTAACTAGTTCACTCTCAGTCAGTGACCAGATATGATGCAATAAGAAAGACTGCCTTGATTGTCTAAAGCCATAGCAAGCTACTGTGCATAGGCTTGCTTTAATGGTGTGCACATAAGTAACGTCAGGACTAGATTTTGGTCCCACTGAGGCATGACTAATGGTTTTGAAGGAAACACATATTTCAGACTCTTCAGAAACACATCACAACCTGTTGGTCAGCCAACATTAAAATTATATGAACAGGATAAAAGTGCTGCCTTGTAGCCCTAATTGTGACCACTGCAGAACTGTGGTGGTCGAACAGCAATAAAAACTATATATCAGAGGTTGGCCTCCAGAGGGTATATATGGTATACTTCACGCCAGGCCACAAGCATTTCCCAGCACCTGGCATAAATGGACTTCATGGATGGGTAAAATGGCTACATGAATTACATCACCACTTCAGGTGGGCTATTAAGATGACTTGGGGACTGTCTGTCCTGATTTTCCTCAGAGCTCAATGCAGGAGCTCTGGAGCAGTGGAAGCAACACATACTGGAGGCTTTTGTCCCAATATGGATGGAACGCTTCACCCAATTATGTTTTTGGAAAAAACGCCAATGCATAGAAGCTTTGACACTGTGCCATCATGATAACCCCAAAATGATTTTGTGCGACTCTGCTGCTCCGCTCGTCCCTCTGGTGTTCAAGGTGCGCTCTAGATGGTTGGCAACCAGAAATATCTTCTGCAGGTCTAGCCACCTCTAGGAAAGTAGAGCCTCCTGGTATAGGATCCTTGACCACCACAGTCCTCTGTTTGTTGCAGTACCACAAGGCGGTCATGGTGTCCATTGGACATACACCTGCCTTTCCTTGATAGTTGGTAGGAATTGTTTCACACCAAAAGAATTGTTCACAGATCCAAAAGGGTGATGTGGTTGGCTCTCTGCTGAAAACCACAAACATCATATTTCCACCTCCCCCAGATAGCCACCCCTCCAAACCACAGTACTGATGTGGCTGTCACAATTGTGATGTCTGAGTTGGGGAATGGAGAGTGGCCTGTGCCACAGGTCAGGTTGGTGTTTGTTTGTCACCACTTGAGGTCCTATGCTGTCTGTTGTGAGGTCTGCTTTGCATCAGAGAGGGAACCATGGTACTGGGCCCACTGAAACATTAATTTCCGCTACAAGGTCCACCTGTGCCATCTGGCATATGGGAGGAGAAGAATGCACAGGGCCAGGATCCCAAGAAGAACCCGAATGCTCCTCACCAAGACCCACAGCTAGCCCAAAATGTCAGGCTCTTAACCCTAATTTCCAAGACTAGTTGTGGAGATGAAGAGTCCTTGAACACTACAGTGGTCAGGATAGTGTATATTAAGTGAATCCTCTGTGCAAGACTCAGGTGGACTTTGGCTCGTTGATGGAAAATCTCAAGGAGAATGAGAGCCCAACCATTCTCTGGAGGTGGTCTGTGACTGACTGCAGTGAACATGCCTTGAGTAGTCAGTCTTCTAAAAGGATGAGCCACAACCACCATCATCACTTTTGTGAACACCCAATGACCAGAAGAAGGCTGAAGGGCAGCATGGTGAATGTGAAATGTTCCCACCCCTTTATGAATCATAGGGAATGTCTGTGGGACTGTAGGACAGGCATATGACAATATGAATCCTGCAACTCTAGGGATGCCACCTGCCCCCAGGCTCCAGAGTGGAGAAGATCTTGGCCAGAGAGAGCATTTTGCATTTGCCCTTCTTCAGAAAAGCATTCCATGGCCATGGGTAGAGTTTAGGCTTGCGGCCACAGCTTCTTTAGACTGAGGTAACAGCGTGAATAGCACCTCTTACCCCTCTCTACCTCCTGCACCCACTCTATGGCAAACCTCACCCAGCATGATATTGACTTCTTGTAACAAGAAGACGGCGTGGTCTACTGTAAATTGTTCTGGTGTGGAGGACTAGAAGGCGGAGATTAAATTAAAGTTGTTGCATAGCCCTTTTGAATAATTTGTAAAACCCATTGGTCTGATATAGAGGAAATCTAATTTCCTGCCCCTCCCATCCTACAGGCTGGCCATAAGCCTGGGAGGACATCTCAAAGCGGGCTGGGAGCCGCTGCAGCAGGTAGAAAGAGTTGGGGAATATCTGGGATGCTGGCGTGAACCAGCATCCCAGCTATTCCCCTAAAGGGCTGTGTTTGCTGTCACAATGGCTCAGAAGGTTGGTGCTGGTTGGTAACCTATGCTTTTGGCTTACCCCTTAAACTTTCAATACTGCTAGTAGAATTGTGTGGCTGGGTGCAATGACCACAAGGGCCCAGCTATCACACAACAATCTTTAAATCACTCAATCGTAAAGTCAGCCTTCAAGTTGAAGAGTCTAGAGCCATCAAACAGCATTGAGATACTTGAACAACCCCTGAAAACCTGGTTTATCACATCCAGGTGTGCCTTCTGTGCACTACACTGGTACTAATAGCAGGGCCTATGTAGTTGGTGGTGTCCAAGCCTGCATGTAACAGTTTGCAGCATCCTCTCCATCTTGGATTGCTTTGGCCAGAGAGTACCTGAGGCGGCCTAGAATGGTTAGTAAGATCTCACTGTAAATGTCTCCTAACGCATGGTGGTAGCTGCCCAGAAGGCACGCCACAATCAAAAAATGTAAAGCCAGTCTAGTGGAGAAAAACATTTTCTTTACAAAGGCATCAATAAACTTAAACTTCCAAACCAAGGGGGAGATGGGAGGTGTTTGACTAAAAAACATTTTAATTGTCGTTACTTGTGGACACCTGCAGCACAAGGTTTTCATGTGTGAGGTGTTTTGCCAAAAAACCTGGATCACCAGGGACTGGTCTGTGCCATCTAGCCACAGTTTGGGAAGGACTGAACAAGGCTTCCACTAAGTGGTCATGAGAGCATCAATAAAGGCCTCATTAAACGGTGGTATTGGTGAAGATGAAGTTGGACCTGGTTGAAGAAATTCATTCAATAAGCTATCTTTGGTTTCTAGAGTAGGCAATTGAAAATCTAACACTTCTGCTGCCTTACCATTTACCGCAGTTTGGTGAGTCCAGCTATGTCACTGGTTGGAGATCTAGCCCATTGGCAATTTGATAGTCTAAATACAGCCCTTCACCAATGTAATTAGGAGGAGCAGATTGTCTGCCTCCTCATCACCAATTTTGTGAGATACAATGGTTATGCCCCAGACTGCATTTGTGTCACAGCCATGATATTATCGGCATCAATGGAAAGGTTGAAGGTCTGGCTGTTAACCAATGCTTGCGTTTTTGAAATTTCATAGCACAATATAGTCCTGGAGTAGGCCAATGTCAACTGGGGGTAAGAAACACTCATCATGTCTGGATGCAATGCCAGCATTGCCATGGAAGGAACTGGTGTGGACCCTGGGGTCGATCTGGAAAAATGTACCAACTTCATTATGCACCCAGAGGGAGCTGTCGAAATTCAGGACCTGCCTGCGGAGGTCCAACTAGGAGTTCCTGATACTGCTCTGTCCGGCCAGATGACATGCAGGAGGAAGCCAGTAGCATCTGAAAAATTTGCAGCATGACCTCCTTGAAGGCCACTGTCTGCTGTGGGGTCTGGAATAGCCCAGGGAATTGGGGGCACAGGGGGCACACCAAAACCTAATGCTGGACAGGCTTCGAGTTAGAAGATGCCAAACCCTTTCAGTGATGCCCTTGCGACTTTTCTCTAGACGTTTAGTTCCAGGATAAGGACAAGTACCACCTTACCTTTGTTGGCATGTTTTCAACTTACCTTGTGACCACAATTAAAAATGGCCCCATGACGGAGTAGGAGTAAGGTATCTGTTTTGAACGCGTCATTTCCTTATGCTCAGTGATGTACAGCTGCCTCCCCCTCACCAATTGCCATCAGGGGCATGAGGGCAAACTGCACAATTTTGAGTTGTGACTGGAGCCCAACAACATAGGCACATGTAATGCGTGTCTGTGACCGACATCTGTTCTTCCATTTCCCACACATTTTGAACCAGGTCATTTTCTGAGGAGACATCTGTCTTAGAAACAAAATTTGGAGTCATTGAAACAACACCGAAGGTAGAAGCGGAGCTCTGAATGCACATCAAAGGGAGCAGAGAAAATGGACCTGACATCATGGCATCGGGGTGATGCAGGAAACGTTGCTGAAAAAATGTTCGCATCCAGTCTGGCATCTGTGAATATTCTACAGGTGAGGAATCTGTGGCTAGAAGTATCCATCAGAAAGTAGCTAGTGCAGACATCATACATTTTCATCACTATTTTCAGCAGGTGCAGAAAATGTTAGTACAAAGAATATGAATTATACAAGTAATTTCCCATTTTCGGAGTGACACTTCAGAATAGAAGATATTTACTCCACCTAGTAAATGTCTCACCCTGTAGGACTCGTATTTGCAGCGATCAGTAAACACATCAAACTTCCACAGCCCACTCAGAATCGGGCCGCATGGTTCAGCAAGTGTTTCAAGTGCTAACTAGTCTATAACAACATCTGAAAACCCTGGTTGGTGAAAGACCAGTTACTCCCACAAACCGGTTTGTTTGCCAACTCGTGATAAGAAATACAAGAAACCAGTCAGCGGGCAATAGCGTGTTTAGATTCTCTGCAGACAAGACCGAGTCCTCGAAAGGTAATTAAAACATGAAAATGGACCAGTCACCAACAGAATCCTAAATCAAATCTTAGTTTAAATCAGTTAAGATTTCAAAAGGATAAATCAACCACGAACATAAACAATTTCATCAAAACACATTAGTAATTTTATCTTCCTGCTGAAACACAATGTAAAAAAAGTTGTACAATAGAAACTGGTGGCATCTACCTCATGAACCTTGTGGTGTCATAGGTCTGTGACGCAACAAACCACGTGACACCGGCCGCCATGACGAGTCCAACTCAGACTGAGTTGGTAGACCCCGGATGTTCGGAGGTGCAATTTACCTCGGTCCGGAGGTGTAATGGTTTGCTCTCGGGTTAGAGAGCCATGGTATAAATAAACAGGGGCGTGGTCTAATGGGGCAGTGGCAGCCGCGGGTGTGACGATCGGCTGAGCCTAAACGGACGCTCACGATCTGACGGTGCCCCTGACAACCATGCGGGCCCATTAACCCAAGATCCGGTGTCTGTATCTTTATTTAATTACGGAGCGCATTATTACATGTGCCTGCTACCCAGCAGGACATTACATTGGCGACGAGTGCGGGCGGAGCCGCGCCCTATCGCTGTTCTTTTCCTGATCTACGACGGCTGCGATGTGAGCGGTGCTCGCGCTGTGAGCACGCACACAGTGCTCATCTCTCTCCACGTAAGGCGGCGGCCACAATACAAGTGGTGCTCGTGCCGCGCGTGGACCCAGCAAGCGAGGCAGTTCTCCAGGCGGGAACACACTCCACCCAGGACGGCAGCCGCTAATCCAGTGGTGCTCGTGGCGTACAGGTGTGCAGCCTACTGCCAATATTAAGACTTTGCCTGCTGAATGCTGCCCCCAGCGAAAGGAGTGCTGCAAAACCACTGTCTGTAGTGGAAGGAAAAGGTGGATACAGCTAACACCCTCATGGGCACAGTGAGTCTGTCTTTATCTCTGATTATGTGACCATACATGAGTGATGCCCTAAGCCACCCCATTCTGACCAGCCTTTGTACCTGGCACAGTAGAGAATTTGCTTTGCTGACACACTAAACATCTCCTCTGCCATCAAAGAGGATAGTAACATTTTGGACCCACCCACTGTCACGTTAGCCTGACCACCATGTCTGCCATACCGCCAGTGGAGCCATCCACAGTCGAAGGTGCCCCCTCAGCGCAAGCCCCTAAATGGAAGGAGTGGGTAGAGAGAGTGCTTCTCTTCTTTGAAGCCACGAAGGTTAGAAACGCCGAAAAAAGCGCCATGTTACTCCACTTGGGGGGAAAGGACATCTACAAAATATCGAAGAACCTGGTCGAGGATGCCCCGAAAACACATACTACACTCATTGCCGCGCTGAATAGGCACTTCGAACCCATGGCCAACACTGATTACGAAAGGTTCATATTCCGGCAGGCCAGGCAGCATGCGGAGGAATCGCTGGATGCATTCCATTTGCGGCTCAGAGACCTAGCGAGTACATGCAGGTTCAATGATGAAACGGAGGAGGTGAGGGGACAAATAATACAAGGTTGCGCTTCATTGAAGCTCAGGGAACGCATACTGGAAGAGTCAGGAAAATCCTTGCCCGATATTCTGCAAATGGGGAGAACGAAGGAGCTATCGAAGGCTTGTGCATCCCACAGGGAGGCAGCCCTGCAGCATCCTATCAAGGAAGAAACAACCAATGCAGTCATGACACACGCAAACAGACAAAAGACGAAGCTAAACAGACCGCAAGGGAGACAGTGTGGGTATTGTGGGGGAGTCTCACACAAACCCTTTGAGTGCCCGGAGAGAGGTAAAACATGCTCCAATTGCGGAAAAACAAACCACTACACTAAAGTATGCCGATCAAAGAAAACAAGACCAGGAAGCGCCTCAATCAATGCAGCGTCAGGCAAATCAGAACATGGCAGCGACATGGACGATGACGACACCGTTGTGCATGTGGTCCACGCCATATTCACGGTGAGAAACGCTGACAATAGGAGGGTGAAACTGCCAAGGTGCCAGGTCCATATTGGCACTCACGAGACTGTCGCAGTGGTAGATACGGGGCATCAATTAACCTCCTGGCGGCAGAAGAGTATCGTTGAATGGTGCCTGCCCCGACCCTGACCAAAGCCAAAGTGAAAGTCTATGCCTACGGACAAAGCACCCCCCTTGCCCTGTTAGGGGCATTCCAGACCAACATCACTCATGGCTCACAATCCATCCCGGCCAGCATTTATGTAACAGAGGAGGGCCAAGGAATGCTGCTTGGCTGTAAGACGGCAGAAGAACTAGTAATAGTTACCACCTTTGCGTTCAGCATTCATCAAGAGTCTGTGGCTGACCTGCTGGCCAGATACGAGGAAGTATTTGAAGGGATCGGATGCCTTCGGGGACGTGAAGTCAAACTACACATCGACAAAACTATTCAGCCGGTAGCTCTCTGCCACCGACGAGTGGCTTTCTACCTTCGGCCACAGGTGGAAAAGGAGTTAGATCATCTCGAAAAAGCCGGCATTATTGAGAAGGTATCGGAGCCCACACCTTGGGTGTCACCCATTGTGGTAGCAAGAAAACCCAAACAGCCGGGGGAGGTCCGCATATGCGTGGACATGCGCCTCCCCAATGCCGCCATCAAAAGAGAGAGGCACCTAACCCCCACCATTGATGACATCCTGGGAGAACTCAGTGAGTCGCAGTGGTTCTCCAAGCTCGATCTTCGATCAGGGTACCACCAGTTGGTACTAGCCAAGGAATCTCGTTACATCACGACGTTCTCCACTCATGTCGTGCTGAGGAGGTACAAGCGGCTAAGTTTCGGCATATCCAGCGCTGCTGAGGTGGTCCAAAATTTCATCCAGGAGTTGTTGGCTGACCTGCCGGGGACCATCAACGTTAGTGATGACATCCTCATCCATGCTCCCACGATTGCCGAACATCACTCTCGCCTTCAGAGTGTGCTTCAACGTATACAAGACTCAGGACTTACCCTTGCACCGCCACAAATGCGAGTTTTTGAAGGACAGAATTCAGTTTTTTGGATAACTTTTTTCAGCAAGCGGCATTGCACCTGATCTGGCCAAGGTGAATGATATTAAAATTGCCCCACCTCCCAATAGCGTCACCGAAGTCAGGAGCTTTTTGGGGATGGTCAATTTCTGTGGCCGTTTCATTAAAGATCTGTCAAATCTTACCCAACCTCTTCGGAGATTAACCAAAGCCTCTGAATCGTGTGTTAGGGTTTGTGCACAGCAAAGAGCATGTCCCCTCTCACTGCACTAGTGGGTTCTGTAATAGCTCCCTTTTAAACTTACTATTCAAACCCTTTCTTGTTATCTCACCCTTCCCCCCCCCTTAGGCTTCTGTGTATGTTGTTTAATGTGCTGTTTTGTTTACACATTGGGCCTTGCTTTTACCAAGGCTTCTTTAAAACACTCCTTCCTAGGCCATGTGTTAATTCAACTCATTTGCATAATAACTGAAACTCTGCACACCTTTCAAGAACATGTGCAGCATGTGAGGACCACACCCAGCCCTTCAAACCACACCCAGCTCTGCTCACCTTTCAAGAACATGTGCAGCATGTGAGGACCACACCCAGCCCTTCAAACCACACCCAGCTCTTCGAACCACACCCAGCCCTGTCTATAAAAGGCAGCCCCCGAGCCTCACCCAGTGCTTGTGCTCGTCTACCTCCCGCTTACCTGAGAACAGATCCCTCGGCGCTGGCACTCCTGCTCTCTACAGACTTTCATTGGCTTCAATGGGCGCAGCTGCTGGCTCTTCCTTCTTCTGGTTTCCGGTTCCTCCTTGCCTCAGCCTCTCTCCTACAAACAACCTGCAAAGGAGAAAGAAGACAAGGTTAGACTGATCAGTATCTCTTGCCAGCAACAAGTAAGTGCAAAACTTTTTATTACCTGAAGGAACTTTGACAGCAATTTCTGGATTCGTGTGTGGACGGTTTGAGGCGAGATACCTTCCACGAACATTGTGATTCAGGCTCTTTGTTGCAAGAATACCTTGCGGAGCTTTGTGAAACAAACATTGTTTTTTTTTTATGGAACTTTTAAGAATCGAACAGTGGAAACCATTAACAGCAAGGCAAACAGTAAATCAAGGACTTGCACAAATTACATGCTGTATTTTGATGTAAAAGTACAGTATTTGTTTTCCAAAAGATTCTGGAGATATGGGAAAAGTGAGTCTGCTATTGGGAATTTAGGCTTTAGTTATATTAAGATGAATGTTTGATATTGGTAATTCTGATAACGGTATTTGTTTAATGTTTTAGAAGCTTTACAGTAATAGAAAGCACATCCCAGAGCAGTAACACATTCCAAACCTGGAAACTCGAGACCAGGATCCAAGAGGTACTTTTAGAAGAGAATTTCTAATAAATAAAGGGATAGTCAGGAACCCATTTAGGAATAGGTTGCACTTATCTGTTCTTTGTTTATGTTTCATTAGGCACCAGTTTCTACAGAAGTCAGAAAGGGCCGCAGATTTGTGCAGCACTTCAACAGTGGAAACGCAAGAACGGTGTTGTCTCTCTTTTTTTTTATTTTATCCACTTCCCCCCTACCCTTGAGCTTCTGTTCTTAGTGCACTGTGTTAAAAACTAGTGTGCTGGAACAAGCAGTTTCAGGGTGGGGTCGGATTGTCTTCAACCTCCATCAGAACTGAACAAGAACTCAGGTGAGCTGGGCTTTGACAGAAGCACAAGCCTTAAAAAATTTCAGTTCTGGTGGACGATGAATACCGGGGAAGAAATAGAGGGCATTGACGTCACGGATATGGCGCAGGCCCTAAATGAGGACTTGGCTCATAATGAATCAGTGTCTGGCATCTTACAACATATGCAAGAGGAAATAGAGAGATTAAAGATGGAGAATACCTCTTTAAAACAGGATTTAAGCAGGTATAAATTTAGGGGATCTCAGTGGAACACAGCTTTTACGCCTTTGTTTAAAACCACCTCAGAGACAGGGGCGCCATCAAAACATACAACTTTGCCTCCCCCAGTTGAGGTTACTGTTAATGTTCCTAATGCTGTGCCCTTAGCAGCACCTGAACGTTTTCATGGAGATAGTAACAAATTCCATGTTTTTATCCATCAATGTCAATTACACTTCGTTTGTAAGCCACAACAGTTCCCTACTGATGCTACGAAAGTGGCATTCGTCTTGTCTTATTTGGGTGGCACAGCAGCCAATTGGTCAATTCCTTTCGTGGATAGAGATGATCCCATCCTCCATAATTGGAATCAATTTAAACGTACCATGACCAGCCTTTTTGCAAAACACACTTTCATGCAGGCAAGTGATAATGAGCTTTTAAATCTTAAACAAGGTAACAAGGATTTATTGACCTATCTCACTAGTTTTAATCGTTTACTCACCGAAACACAGTGGCCAGAAGGAAAGCGTGTCTCCCTTTTTTATAAAGGTTTGAGAGACGAGTTAAAAGACGCGCTGGCTCATATCGTTGATTTGCCAGAAGACTATTCGGACTTTGTAGATTTAGTTGTAAAATTAGAACATAGACTAGGAGAAAGAAAGGGAGATAAATACAAACTGGAATCACGGTTAACTTTTATTAAACACAAGAAGAAAGACACAGATAATAAACTCCCTGAACCTGAGCCTATGCAAATAGGGACACTCAGAGGTCCACTCACATCAGAGGAAAAAGAAAGAAGGAGAAAACTTCAATTATGTTTATATTGTGGCAGGGCAGGTCACTTTGCCAGAGAATGTCCAGTAAAGCCTAAAACTCCACAAAAGGGTGCTGTTTCCTCCACCTCCTCAACTGAATCGGGAAACGATTAAGCTCGACAAGGGGAGAGGTTACTTGTTCGAGAAAACATCTTAATCAAACCTCTAATGCTGCAGCCTTCATGGTACCGCACATACCTAGACATTTCATAATTCAGGTCGTTTTAATTGTTACTACCCAAGTGAGGCATTCTCTCCCTGTCCTACTGGACTCAGGCGCGACAGGAAATTTTGTGGATAATAAGTTAGCTGAAAACTTAGGACTTCCTATGTGCCTAAAGCCTTGTCCAGAAGCAGTATGTGCAGTGGATGGGTCAGAATTGACCTCTGGATTAATCACAAAACAAACAAGTCCACTTGTTATGGTCTGTCAGAACGGGCACACAGAGGTGATTAGCTTTGATCTGATAGATACTCCTAATTTTGGTTTGATTCTCGGGGTACCCTGGTTAACAACTCATAACCCAAAAATTGACTGGGTGAATAGAACTGTTACTTTGGATTCCTCTTTCTGTAGAACCAATTGCTATCAAGAAGCAGGTACAGAACAGAGCACAGTATTACACTGTGCTAGTGTTACACAAGATGAACCAAGTCTCCCTCCTGAATATTCTGACTTTAAAGACGTCTTTGATCCAGTAAAGGCTAGTGTGCTGCCCCCACATCGGTCTTATGACTGCCGTATAGATCTTATCCCAGGGGCCCCTTTACCTAATAACAGAGTATATGCTTTGACTGACGAAGAAACCAAATACTTAAGAACCTACCTAGATGACCTACTACAGTCTGGGTTCATCCGTCATTCCACATCTCCGGTATCATCTCCACTCTTTTTTATCCCGAAGCCGGATAAATCCCTGCGCGCGTGTATCGATTATAGAGGACTAAATAAGGCTACAATAAAGAATAAATATCCTCTTCCTCTAATACCTGTGTTGTTGGATCAATTAAGACATTCTACTGTATACACTAAACTAGATCTGCGGGGAGCTTACCACCTGGTCCGAGTAAAAGAGGGGGATGAGTGGAAGACAGCTTTCAAGACAAAGTTTGGTTTATTTGAGTACACAGTAATGCCCTTTGGGTTATGTAATGCCCCTGCGGCCTTTCAGTTCTTTATAAATGAGGTCCTACACGAATTCCTGGACGTTTGTGTCATAGTATACATAGACGACATCCTCATTTACTCTAAGAATTCAGAAGAACATACCCAACATGTTCGTGCAGTATTATCAAAGTTAAAAGAAAATCATCTTTTTGCTAAGTTAGAAAAGTGTACTTTTAATGTCAGCAAGGTGGACTTTTTAGGATACTGCCTGTCACCTCAAGGAATAACTATGGATGTAAAGAAAATCAGTGCTATTGCTGATTGGCCAGAACCATCCACTGTAAAAGATATTCAGAAATTTCTGGGTTTCGCCAATTTTTATAGGAGGTTTATTGCACATTTTGCAGACATTGCGGCCCCAATAACTACCTTGTTGCGGAAAGGGCAACGATTTCTTTGGACTGATGAGGCGGCACACGCCTTTCAACTCCTAAAACAAAAGTTCACTTCAGCCCCAATTCTGAAACATCCTGATCCTGACTTGCCCTTTTTTGTTGAAGCGGATGCTTCACAAGTAGCTTTAGGAGGAGTTCTCTCTCAACGAGATATAGTAGATGGCCAGTTACATCCTATAGCCTTCTATTCCAAAAAGTTATTACCAGCTGAACAAAATTACACTGTGGCTGAAAGGGAACTACTAGCTATCAAAGTAGCCTTTTCAGAATGGAGGCATCATTTAATGGGAGCCAAGTACCCAGTTACAATCTTTTCTGACCATAAGAACCTACAGTTTTTTGGATCACTTAAAGCACTAACACCACGTCAGATGCGCTGGTTAAATTTTTTTAGCACATTTGACTTTGTTATAACCTATAGACCAGGTGCACAACAAATTCAATCTGATGTGTTATCTAGATACGGACATACCTCAGACATGAAACAAGATAAAATAGGAGAACCCATTATTCCTCCCCAAAAGTTTTTGGCACCAGTACAACAGAAGGATTTCATCACAGATCTATATAATGCACATATGCAAATAGCACCTCAGGATTGGTTAAAGGATTCCCATAACACAATACAACGAGGTTTATTGTATCACGACAACATGCTGTTAGTGCCCACCTCTGAATTACAAACACAGGTGATAATTTGGCATCACGCCTCACCGTTGGCAGGTCATCCTGGTTGGGTAAAAACCCTGGAAAATGTGCAAAAACACTTTTGGTGGGACACTATAAGAAAGGACATTAAGCAATTTGTCACTACCTGTCCAATTTGTGCAAGACATAAATCTTCTCATAAGGCCCCTGACGGCTTGTTAATACCAATGCCAACACCCAAGCAACCTTGGCACACTGTGAGCGTAGACTTTATTGTAGGCTTACCACCTGTAAAATCCTTCACAACAGTGTTGGTTATAGTGGATTTTTTATCTAAAATGGCACATTTTGTACCATTACGGAAATTACCCACGGCGGCAGAATTTGTCGATATTTTTATAAGGGAAATTGTGCGTTTACATGGTTTGCCAAGCAAAGTGGTGTCAGATCGAGGGAGCCAGTTCAACTCTAGATTTTGGAAAAAATTATGTGAAAAACTGAAAATAGATGTGGCATTATCCACTGCTTTCCACCCAGAGACAGATGGACAGACTGAACGACTGAACCAAACCTTACTTCAAACGCTACGTTGTTTATTGGCTGATTATTCTAGTGAATGGTTGGAAGCTCTCCCTGTAGCGGAGTTTGTTTATAATAATACTGAGCATTCAGCTCTACTTTGCTCACCATTCTATTTCTTGCAGGGGTATCATCCAAGAGCTATACCCATTTTGTTAGAAGAGTCCCTGTTGCCTACAGTAACGGATAGACTAACGAGGTTAGGTGACATACAAGACAAAGCCAGGAAACATTTATTAAAGTACAAGGAAAGCATGAAAAGACAAGCAGACAAACACAGATCTGAGGCCCCAATGTATACAATTGGTGACAAGGTATGGCTCTCCACAAAGAACCTAAACATAGAGGGATCCCGAAAGCTGCAACCACGTTTCATTGGACCCTTTAGTATAACTGCCATAGTAAACCCGGTAACAGTAAAATTAGATTTACCAAAAGAATATCCAGTACATACTACATTCCATGTGTCCTTGCTTAAGCCGTACAACCCAAAAACCCGACCTGAACCACCACCTCCACCCATACCAATTAAGGGAAATCTAGAATATGAAGTGAAAAGCATAAAAGACTCAAAAAGAATTAGTGGACGTCTGTTTTATTTAGTAGAATGGAAAGGATATGATGAATCTGAGAATTCATGGGAACCAGCATCATATGTACATGCCCCACAGCTGATTAGACGGTTTTATTTAAAAAACCCAGGAAAACCCCGTCCTGTAGGAGGGCCTTTGAGGGGGGCAACTGTTAGGGTTTGTGCACAGCAAAGAGCATGTCCCCTCTCACTGCACTAGTGGGTTCTGTAATAGCTCCCTTTTAAACTTACTATTCAAACCCTTTCTTGTTATCTCACCCTTCCCCCCCCCTTAGGCTTCTGTGTATGTTGTTTAATGTGCTGTTTTGTTTACACATTGGGCCTTGCTTTTACCAAGGCTTCTTTAAAACACTCCTTCCTAGGCCATGTGTTAATTCAACTCATTTGCATAATAACTGAAACTCTGCACACCTTTCAAGAACATGTGCAGCATGTGAGGACCACACCCAGCCCTTCAAACCACACCCAGCTCTGCTCACCTTTCAAGAACATGTGCAGCATGTGAGGACCACACCCAGCCCTTCAAACCACACCCAGCTCTTCGAACCACACCCAGCCCTGTCTATAAAAGGCAGCCCCCGAGCCTCACCCAGTGCTTGTGCTCGTCTACCTCCCGCTTACCTGAGAACAGATCCCTCGGCGCTGGCACTCCTGCTCTCTACAGACTTTCATTGGCTTCAATGGGCGCAGCTGCTGGCTCTTCCTTCTTCTGGTTTCCGGTTCCTCCTTGCCTCAGCCTCTCTCCTACAAACAACCTGCAAAGGAGAAAGAAGACAAGGTTAGACTGATCAGTATCTCTTGCCAGCAACAAGTAAGTGCAAAACTTTTTATTACCTGAAGGAACTTTGACAGCAATTTCTGGATTCGTGTGTGGACGGTTTGAGGCGAGATACCTTCCACGAACATTGTGATTCAGGCTCTTTGTTGCAAGAATACCTTGCGGAGCTTTGTGAAACAAACATTGTTTTTTTTTTATGGAACTTTTAAGAATCGAACAGTGGAAACCATTAACAGCAAGGCAAACAGTAAATCAAGGACTTGCACAAATTACATGCTGTATTTTGATGTAAAAGTACAGTATTTGTTTTCCAAAAGATTCTGGAGATATGGGAAAAGTGAGTCTGCTATTGGGAATTTAGGCTTTAGTTATATTAAGATGAATGTTTGATATTGGTAATTCTGATAACGGTATTTGTTTAATGTTTTAGAAGCTTTACAGTAATAGAAAGCACATCCCAGAGCAGTAACACATTCCAAACCTGGAAACTCGAGACCAGGATCCAAGAGGTACTTTTAGAAGAGAATTTCTAATAAATAAAGGGATAGTCAGGAACCCATTTAGGAATAGGTTGCACTTATCTGTTCTTTGTTTATGTTTCATTAGGCACCAGTTTCTACAGAAGTCAGAAAGGGCCGCAGATTTGTGCAGCACTTCAACAGTGGAAACGCAAGAACGGTGTTGTCTCTCTTTTTTTTATTTTATCCACTTCCCCCCTACCCTTGAGCTTCTGTTCTTAGTGCACTGTGTTAAAAACTAGTGTGCTGGAACAAGCAGTTTCAGGGTGGGGTCGGATTGTCTTCAACCTCCATCAGAACTGAACAAGAACTCAGGTGAGCTGGGCTTTGACATCGTGGGACTGGGGGTCAAATGAACAAGTTGCGTTTGAAGCCATTAAAGAAGCATTGTCCAGTGAGACCACTCTAAGGTATTTTGATCCGAAAAAGAACACCAAGATCGCTGTCGACGCTGGACCGAAGGGTTTGGGTGCAGTGTTGCTCCAGGAACAGGTTGAAGGAATATGGTCCCCAGTCGCGTATGCCAGCAGATCGCTTACCGAAACGGAGCAACGATACTCACAAATAGAAAAAGAGGCCATAGCGGTGCATTGGGGTTGCAAACATTATCATATATACGTCTATGGCCGCCCATTTGTTGTGACCACGGATCACAAGCCTCTACTGCCTCTATTCAATGGCACCGCTTCAAAGCCACCGACGAGAATAGAAAAATGGATGCTACAGCTACAAGACTACCGATGTCGAGTATCACCCGGGGTCTGAAAATCCTGCGGATTACTTGTCTCGGCATCCAAGGACAGCCTCGGACGTGGAGATGTCTGAAGCACAAGAGACGAAAGAGTATGTCCGGTACGTGACTGACCGGTCCCAACCACTACCCATGTCAATGGCCGACATTGTCCAAGCCACCAAGGAGGATGATTGTTTGCAAAAGGCGCTGATGGCTGTGCAACACAACAAGTGGCACTCACTTATGAAGCAGTTGCCTCTGTTGAACTCTGACTCACAGCGCATTCTCAAAAGTTTGTTTAATGTGAGAGACGAACTCACGACGGATGACGGAGGGTGTTTGCTACGAGGCGGTAGACTAGTTCTTCCGTCGTCTCTCACTGGTAAAGCTGTGAACTGGCACACAATGGCCATCAAGGTATGGTCAAGACCAAAAGTCGGCTATGCTCGAAAGTGTGGTTTCCTATCATGGACGAACAGGTGGAGAAAGTTGTGAGGTCCTGTGTCTGGTGCCAAGCCACAGGAGAATCGCCAAGGCCCGTGCCCATCGAGACTGAGCCCGCTCCGGAAGGTCCCTGGATGTCGGCGAGCCTTGACTTTGGCAGTCTATCGGATGGTCGCCTACCCTGGTCATAATTGATGACTTTTCGAAGTATCCGGAAGTGGAGATTATCTCTTCCCTCACGGCCGATGTGGTGATTTCTAGTCTAGAGAAAGTCATGGCCACCCATGGCCTGATTTCAGAGATCAAAACGGACAATGGTCCCCCGTTCCAAAGTCGTGAACTCTCAGAATACCTAACCAACATTGGTACTAGGCATCGGAGAATCACCCCTAGATGGCCTCAGGCCAACGGTGAGGTTGAGAGGTTCATGAGGACACTAAACAAGGTGATTCGCATTGCTCATGCTAACGACCAAACGATGGATTATGCAATCTACTCGTTCTTGCGAAATTAACGACATACACCTCATTCCACGGCCAACCGATCTCCGAGTCATGTTGCATTTGGGAGGATTTCGACAGATCTGATACCCCATCACCCATCTTGGATGCCTCCGACTCTCAGTCCTGATCAAGCTCTAGAACGACGGTTGGTTTCTAACCAGCGTGCCAGTGTGCTCCGGCGATCGGCTCAATCTGATCTCACCGTGGGTAATGCGGTGTTGCTAAAGAACACTTCTCCTGGAAGTAAGTTCCGCACAACCTACAGACCTACTCCGTGGGTGATAATCCGCCGGAAAGGTTCTGCTGTGGTGGCAAGGAGGAGAAATCATCACTAGGAATGTATCTCTGTTTAAACGGTTCTTCCCATCGAGGGACGTACCTCCAGGAGAACTCTCAGACCCCCCAGATGACAATCCATCGTTAATTCCCGACCTGAATGGTGATGATCATCCAGTTCAAGTGATATGTCACAAAGGACCTTCCATTTCAGAGCAAGTGGAAGCTTCGAATGACTCTTTGGATCCTGGTCTGGTCTTGGGTCGGGCTGAAGCCACTAGATACAATCTACGCAGTAATTCTTGCCCGCCCGTCCGTCCGTTTACATGACCATCTTGTGGATGATTGAATTGTTATGTGTTGTTTTGTTTGCTTGTTATCTTTTTGGAGGAATGTGGTGTTGTAGGTCTGTGACGCAACAGACCACGTGACACCGGCCACCATGACGAGGGCGAGTCCAACTCAGACTGAGTTGGTAGACCCCGGATGTTCGGAGGTGTAATGGTTTGCTCTCGGGTTAGAGAGCCATGGTGTAAATAAACAGGGGCGTGGTCTAATGGGGCAGTGGCAGCCGCGGGTGTGACGATCGGCTGAGCCTAAACGGACGCTCACGATCTGACGGTGCCCTTGACGACCACGCGGGCCCATTAACCCAAGATCCGGTGTCTGTATCTTTATTTAATTACGGAGCGCATTATTACATGTGCCTGCTACCCAGCAGGACATTACAAACCTGTTCGTTCAGGGGTAGCTCTACTGTGGGTGAAATTTCAAGCACAAAATATGTTTGCGCTAAGGCACCAATGCTCAAAGGAGCAAGTAAAACGCACTCCTTTCACTGCTGGACGTACTCCTGCATGCCTCTCTGAACTGTCCCCAAAATACTTTAAAAGGTAATATAGATGTACTCTTAATACAAATTAAGAGGACTGCCCTGTCTTTGCACTTTTACTAAAAGGGAATCAGAAGATTTGGGGATGACTCAAAAAAGTCATCCAAGTATGTAAAAAGAGCACTTCTGCAGCCAGCTAGTTTCTGGTTGATCTTTGAACACCTTTATTAATTAACATATGCTTATCTTACCTCATTAATAGTTCTGATCCACCAAGCTTTGCACATAACTCTTGTGTATCTTAGAAACAAGAACTTGCTACAAGAAAAGGCAGAGCGAAAAGGTGCACCAGCAACAAACATCACGTCTTCTACCCGCTACTAAGAGTCTATCCCAGTGAGGCTTTGCCCAACAGGGACAAAAACTTTCAGTGCACCCCCTACAGGACCATACCAGACTATACTGTAATGCAGTCAGCGGGTTTCAGCGTAAATCACGAACTCTTGAATAAGTACATGTACTGCTGGTTCTAAGCAGAGAGTTTATAAATCATTCAAACCCCAGGAGAAGCAGTGGTCAGAAGACACAAAGGCGCCAATTCACAGACAACACTTTCCAGTAAGTTTTGTAGTACTAGAGTAGTACTACTATTCACAAACTGTAATTTTGTAGTAACTTACACATGCAACTGACACCTTTGTAGTAACGTACACTCTTATAGGAAGTCAAGTACTACACATGGTACTGCAACACACTCCTTTGAAAATAATGGAGGCAGGAATGAACATATAACTCCACAGGAAATATTAACCTAGATTATTTAAAATTGTTACAAATATCAATAAACAATAACAAATATATAAAAATTGTACATATTTAATTATAAAAGAATTGAATAGGCTAGTTCTAAAACAATGTAACTTTAAAATGATTTTACATACATATTTAACATACAAATATTTGTAATACTTATTTTATAGTTAAATATATATATTCTTTATTTTCCAAACTGTTAATCTCCCTTTGGTGAAGTACAGGGAAAGAATCTTGGGGAAAGTATAAGAATTTTTTTTTAAAGGCCACCTGAGAGTGAGAAGGATGTGGACACTCGGAAAAACGAAAAGGAAATTAACCAAGGTCCAAACATCAATTACAGGGTTTCACTTATGGACTTGGCAAAATCGTTTTTTAAGATAAGGATTGCTGGTCTCCTATCTTAATGAGATCCCTCTCTGCTACAAAGAAAATGAAAATTATGATGAAAAACTAAATCTCTCTACTGCCTCTTAATTATCAATAAAAATCATGATCTAAGTCACTGGTGACATTCTACAACTCTTTGACTTCTATTTCCAGAATTGTCTAAACAAAAATATCATGACAAACCCCACCTCAATTCCTTCCCAGAGCACCCTTCCCCCACACTCTCCTCTTCTGTTCGTTTTGGCGAGAGGCCAATTTATACTTTGACTAACGGCCCCTTTTCCTGCGCTGTATCTCTTGGAAACAGAAATGTTCATTCGATGACTACCTCACAGGCATATCATCTTAAATAAGATATTTCTCCCAGTTCAATTCTTGTCCCTCAATTATCTCTAATGGTATACAAAAAAACACAGGCATAGCACAGAATTGTGAGCCAAGTCAAGACAACTTGCCCAAACAACCCATGAAAGGGCTCATAATTTTTTGATTGCCCCTATCTTCCTCTTGCCTTGATTCCTTCAGTATATACCCTAAGGTTTCTGCCAAAACACAACACACTAAATACTACTCTAATTCAGAAATACCTCCACCCTATTGCGACTGCCCGCCTCAAAGAACATAAAATGTTTGTCAGGATGAACCCTCCAAGTTGCTCAATTAACCTGAGCTCAACCCCTTGTTGTTTGTGCACAGGATCAGCAAGCTTAACTTTGGGTAATGTGTAATGGGCAATGTGTAAAGTATTTATGCAGTCCCTAAAGAGTAAATACGTCAAAATGCCATACAATAAAAAACCTAAACCAAATTAGAAAAAAATAAACAAAAGGACCAAAATAACACAAATCTAATAAAAGAAATTGGTGAGATGAATTTAAAATCTTAAGTGGAAAAAGCTGCATAAAATACACAGCACCAATGATCATCTTTAGAAGTGGCAAACCAAGACCTAGATGAGGCTGACCGAGATGGAGCTCTGATCAGATACACCAAGTGAACTAGTCCCGGTGAAAAGTCTGGAAGCCAAAATGTGCAAAATATGTTTAAGTCCCACATCAGAAAGGGACTATCATTTTTTTGAAGAAAAGTATTGAAATTTCTTCAAAGTACCAACACTCAGTCCCTCACTTTTTTTGAGAAGAAGAATTCTCATTGAGTGGGCTGCCCATGAAAGTGTAGCTGCTTCTGTGACCCGAAGCCTGGATACTTGAAGCAAGTTGGTCCTGCTGGTGAAAATTCTTTAAGTTCCTTAACACTGGCCACATTTTATGCACCAATTGCATCATCCTCGACCGTGGACAGACTGCCGCCATCATCCTCGACCTCTCTGCCGCCATCAACACTGTCTCCCACCACACACTCATCGCCAGAGGGAATACAAGGAACAGCACTCAAATAGATAGCTTCCTTCCTCTCTCAAAGAACATGAGTCAGGCTCATGCCATTCACATCAGAACCCGAAGACCTCATCTGTGGAGTGCCATAGGACTCATCACACAGCGCCACACTTTTGAACATGAACATTACTCCTCCGGCTAACATCATCAGATCCCACGGAAAAAACATCACCTATGCTGACGACACTAAGCTGATTTTTTTCCCCTCAGACGACACGGTCACAACCGAGATAAACTTCAAACTATGCATGACCAGTGTGACTAATTGGATGAAAGTAAACTGCCTCAAGCTCGACACCGTGAAAACCGAAGTGCTTATCTCCAGAACGAAGAGCTCACCTTGTGACTTGTGGCCATCCGAACTCAGACCCACACCCACCACAACCAATCACGCTTGGAATCTAGCCCTCGTCCTGGACACCAGCATCAACATGAAGTCAACACCGTCATCTCCTCAAGTTTCTATATCCTCTGCGTATAATGCAAAATCTTCAAGTCACTCCCACTGGACACCAGACGTATCATTACACAGGCCCTAATCACAAGCAGATTGCATTACGGCAATGCACTCTATGCCAGCATCCAAACCCATCCTCTTCTCAGACTTCAACCATCCAACACACCATCAGACTCATCCTGGCCTCCAGGGCTGAACCCACACCACTGCTCAGAGAGCTCCGCAGCCTCCTCATTCAGAAGCAGTGTCAGTTCAACTTCTCACACATGCATTTAAGTCCTTACACAGCACAGGACTGGCATACCTCAATCACCGGCTTCACTTCCACCAACCCACCATACAACTTTGCTCAGCATCACTCTAACTCACATACACTCTGAATCCACAGAACTGGAAGTCAATCATTCTCCTACCAAGCCGCCACATCCCGGAAAACAACCTCCCCCAACACATCAGTGTCTCCTCCTCACTTCTTGAATTCTTGAAGAAGCTAAGAAGTGAAGAACCTGGTTTTTCAATTAGTCTTCCATTGAGACTGCCTGAACTCAGGCCTAGCCTCATCAAACACATACTCTCACCTACTTAGCCCCTGGTTACCCTTATAGGTCATCCTAGTGATTTTGCGTGGGGGAAATTATTTTCACAGAAGACGTTAATGCAGTCTGGGACCCAGATTGGACAGAACACAAAGGGGCATGAAGGGTACATACAGAGTACTATCTTTAAATGCAATAAGAAATCTCTCAAAGCATTAGGGATGAGATAAATGGAGGGAGCTATGTCTGGCTGATAACAAATATACATTTTACTCTCATGTGCACCACTCTCAGTCACGCAGTGACCGTGTATTTGTAAGTAATGCGCTGGCTTCAAAAACGTTAGTGCCGATAGCAGTACAAAATCAGAATCTGATTACACACCAATTGATATAGCACTTTCTACACAGAAATGTAACAGGATTTCAGTAAGGTGACTGCATTCATTTCTTTTAAGAGACAAGCTTTTTAGAGAAGAGCTGGACAAACATATAGAGTACAACGTCCTAAAAAATTATAATGGTTAAGTGTTGCATGCTAAGCTATGGGAAATGTAGAGCATTTATCAACAGTCTTAAGAAAATCAGATCATTGGCAATATGAAAAATAGAGGAAGTACTGAAGGAGGCAGAGGCGGAGTATAGGGCTCAACCTTCTATACAACTTAAGTGTAAACTGGTGACGCTTAAGGACCAACCTCAAGTAGCATATATTAATAGAGAAGAGTTGGCACTCTTACACATTGAAGAGAAGTATGTAGGTGTTGTGAGCCAAGGTGGGAGCTGTTTTGTGTAGATTTGGAGTGCAAAAATAGGCAAAAAGAAGATGCCAGTGGTTTTCCTGTCTCTAGACATGGAGAAGGCTTTCGACTGGGTGGATTGGATCTTTTCCCTCTTATGATGATACAATTACAGGTATGTCCCAGATATAGGAATATGATTCTAGCAAATTACAGATCTCCAAGGACAAGAATTTATCCAAAACAATAAACTTGGAAAGAGATATACGACAAGGTTGCCCCTTGCCTCCCCTATTGTTTGCACTGAGCACAGAACTGTTTGCATGCATGATGCGAAATTCACAAGACATTGAAGAGATTAGATTTGGCTCAGATGACCACAAGATTGTTCTCCATGCTGATGATGTTCTTTGCACACTTCATAAGCACAGTGATTTACCAATTGGCTTAATTTGAAGCAATAGCAATGTTGGAAATTGGGTTATTGGTTGAGGGGGTGAAACACAAGCAACCCCCAATTAATCTGCGCCTGACCCTTTGGTAGTTTGGTAGAAAAGCAGTCAGGCTTAACTTAGAGGCAATGTGTAAAGTATTTATGCAGCACTTCAAACAATAATATGTAAAAACACAATTAAAATCTGACCAATTTAGAAAAATAGGGTCATATTTAATAACTTATTTGAAACCAAAACAACAAAACTCCAATTAGCAGAACAAGAGATATACAATTTCCAAGTTTTAAGTAAATAGAGTGCCTAGAAGCACAAAGCACCAACTGTAGTTATCCAGACACCCCGGACCAGGACAAAGCCACAAGCTCAGGCCAATGGCAATGGAGCACAGGCCAGATACAGGGACCCATTTAGGCCAGTTGAACAAAGTATCCAAAATTCTGTTTTGAAGACTGTTGCAAGATCAAAGTTATGTCACGCAATCACGATTCTGAGGAGCTCCGTGGCTGAAATGTGGAGTACTGTGTCATTGAGGATACCCTTGACGAGGGGCTTGGGATACGAAGTCTTCTGTCGAAAATGCATTGTGCACCAGCAGTTCCAAAAAAGCTGTGGGGCTGTGATGTGGAATCCTGCATCGTTGTTGAGGATACCGTCAATGAGGGGCTTGCTTTGCAACACCCTGTATTTGGGATGTGTCGCTCAGTGGTGGTCCCAAGGAGGCTGTGGGTTGTGATGCAAGGTTCACCATCAGGGATGTGTTGAGCTGCAGCAGTTCCTATGAGACTGCGAAAGGGTGCATTACATCCATCGATTCTGCTTGCTATCAGTCAAATGTTGGAGCAGGTAAGACCGAACATGTGCTGTCGTGCCATCAATTTGTACAGCCATTAGTAATCTTTCACTTTACTGCCCTTCAGCAAACCAGCAGTGCCTGCCAAAAGGAATCTACATAATCCACCCAGGACTGATAAGGCAGCTTCTGACTGTCCTTAAACTTCTACCTGTACTTTTGAGGTAAGGCCATACTTCCCAATAAGGGTGTTCTTTATGGGGAGGGGGAAATACGTCTTCCTGTTCCCCTTCTCTAGGGCCGAGAGATTGTCTCTCCCTTCATTAGGTGTGTGACTCCAGAGACTGCCCTCCCCCCAATTTTCCTCAGGGTCCCTATCCATCGCCATGCAACCTCACAGGCTTCGAGCCACTTGTCGATGCCATATATTACAACAAAGTTAGGCACCAGATCCTTTGGAATGTGGACCCGCTTGTCTCCAGAGGGCACTCAAGGTATGTTGCTACTAGTATTGTTGGACTATACTTGTTTAGCTCCGATGTCCAGCTGCCTTAGACTTAGCTCATGGGCCATTCTCTTAGCTAGTCTTGTTTGCTCCAAAGCTCTCTCAGTATCAGCCTTTTGTTTTGTCAAGGCTTCCTCAGCCTTCTCCTTTGCCAAGGCTCTCACAGCCTCCATGGCCAGTTTCTTTTCTTCCATCTTACACTGGGCCTTCTGCAGCCTAAACTCTGTCACCTTTCCTGTCCTCCAGCTCCTCGGGGGGACAGAACCTGGGAAGATACACTGCTCTTCGTTCTGGCAGGGAGCTCTAACTCAGAAGACAAGTTATCCCCCTTAGCTGAATGCTGCATCTCAAGACTGGTATCCAGGTCCTCTCCCTGATTTTCCATACCATCATCCTCTTCTGTTGCTGCAACCAGTGACTGGTGGACCTCCGCCCAGGCCCTCAGCACCTTTTGGAGCTCAAGCTTTCTGGTGTTGCTCTGGATTAGAATTCCCCTCTACTCTACCACAGTGTAGGCAGCCATGTTGGCAAGCTCAAATTCCATCCTTGCAGGTGTGGTTTCTAGAATGAGAGTGAATTCAGAAACAAAAGGCCCATCAAGGCAAATTTAACTCCTTCACTGCTTAGCCTAGCGCCCCCCTCCAGCCTAATTTTGGCTATTTGGGGTAGTTCGCATTTAGGCCCCCCAAAACATTTTGTGCGCATAAGCTATCCATGCCAAACTGGCATCCTTTTTTTTCCAACATCATGGGGATTCTAGAGGGGGCCAGGGTTTGTGGATTTCCCTTGAGGGGACTGGGAAAATGGGAAAATATAACTACAATTTGAGTTTTTTCAGTAAAAATAGGGGAAAAGTGTCTGGCTTTTCCCCTAAAAATGGTATCCACGAACGGTCTGCTGTTTTGAAGTCATAATTTAGCAGCTTTCAGGAACATGCAGAGCTGAATCAAAAAACCTAATTTTGTACCACAGTTTAGGTATTTTTCTAAGAGGTAACCTATTTTCCCTTTTTTGTGCCCTGAACCTGCTTCCAGTTTGTGGTGGAAAGCAGTACAAAACCCATGGGAGATCCAGAAAAGCTATACATTTCTGAAAAGCAGACATTTCTGAATTCAACAAGGGAGTCATGTCTAGATCCCTCAAGATGTTCCCAAAGAAACTAACTGTTGAAAAAAAAATATTGAAACTGACTGGAAAAAAACATTTTAATCTAACTTTTTGTCACAATGGCAGATTGACAAAAGCAATATATCATTACATCCACTAGATCATTCTGGCTGCGGGGATATATAGAGTATGTAGGTTCTCCAAGAACCCAAGGCACCCAGAGCAAACAACTGCACTGCCCACACACA
The DNA here is from genome assembly GCF_031143425.1 of Pleurodeles waltl. Classification (NCBI taxonomy): domain Eukaryota; kingdom Metazoa; phylum Chordata; class Amphibia; order Caudata; family Salamandridae; genus Pleurodeles; species Pleurodeles waltl. Next base: position 116,299,873 of record NC_090441.1, read on the forward strand.
AAGACTTTTCATTGAGTAGAGAGTATAGTCCAGTTCTCATAGTGAAATAGGCAGAGTGAAAAATGGGTATCAAGGGAACGTACGTATTTCTGAAATGGGCACAAGATATAGAGTTTAGAAGCAGTGGCTATTTCAACATCTCTGAATTTGTAAGCACCCATACTGGCTCACATTTGAAAAGCACAAATGTAGGGAAATCCAATTGGTAATACCAAATGTTTTACTATTCTCTGTTCCTACAGGTCCCCTGATAAAAATGGTACCTCACTTGTGTGGGTAGGTCTAGTGTCTATGACAGGAAACAGTCCAAAACACAATATGGGCACAGCACATTTTTCCGCCCCAACCCGGCCCTCTTTTCCCGAGGTGGGTAACTCTAGGTTTTGGACCCTAGCTCAGCTGGCATAGAAGGAAACCTAGCCAACCTGTAAACATTTTTAAAACTAGACACCTGGGGGTATCCAGAGTGAGGTGACCTGCATGTCTCTCAGCACATTTTGTTTACCCAGAATCCCTTGCAAACCTAAAACTAACATTTTGGTAACTGAAGGTTCTGGAATCTGCAGACAGCCGCAAACATCCTTCCACCTGGCCTTTCCCCAAGTCTCCCTATAAAAATGGTACCTTACTTGTTTGCGAGTAGACCTACTGCTCGCAACAGGAAATGGCCCAAAATGCAATATGGACGCAGCTCATTTTTACCAACGACAACTGACTCCCTTTTTCTGTTGTGGGTAGCTCTAGAGTTTGGACTGTAGCTCAGGAAACCTAACCAACCTATACATCTAGATTTTAAAAACTAGACACCTAGGTGAATCCAGGTGAATCCAGGATAGCATGTCTTGCGTGATGCTATTAGGTTTCATTTGCCCAAAATGCCCTGTAAACCACCACCTTTGCCTGAAATCACGCATTTTCCTTACATTTGTAATGGAAACTTCTGGAATGGCAGAAATCAACCAGCATTGCCCCACCTGTGTCAATAAAAACACTGCCCCACTTGGGTGGCTGGGCCTAGTGCTGTGACAGGAACGGATCAAACTAAGGATGATGGGAGCGCTTGCATGGAGACTCCTATTGACAAAGGGGGCAGAAAGACTGCCCATTTATTATAAGGGGTGGAGGCATTGGCATGCCCACTATGAGCACTCCCCCCACCTCCCCCCCCAATACTCTCACCTGCCTCCTGCACGGGGGGAGGAAAAGCCCTTTCCCTAGGGGCCCGTCCCCCCTGTGGCAGTCCCCAAGCAGGAATCCACTGGGGAGGAGTCCCATTGGAAAGGAGAGATTCTGCCCTTTCTAACAATCTCTCTCCCGCCTGGATCGGTGCTCAGGGGGCTGAGATAGCCCCATGACCACCAATGCAGAGAAAGTGAAATGAGACGATCAGGTCATTTTACTTTCGGTTTCAGTGAAATGACGGCTGCGTGCCACATGCACTAATAGTCATTTCACTGAAACACACTGAAACAAAAGAAACAGCCTCTGGAGATGGGGAAGCTCTTCCAGAGGTTGTTTCTTTGAGAAGGGAATCCTTCTGGTGCCAGTGGGATTTCCAGTGACGTGTGTTGACGGCTAAGACGCACAAAAGTGGTTAAAAGTAACTCGAAATGGTATCAAAATATTTATCTAGGATTTTAGTGTGGCACAAAATCACTGATGGTACTGCATAAACACAAGTCCAAATCCCTCCACTGCCATCAACGTTTGAAATTGGGTTTCTGGTTCAGAAAGTGAACCCCTACTCAAGCAGGAACCATAACTTCTGTCAGAGTGAAACGCAAGCAACTCCAAATTAATGTGTGCTTAACCCTTTGGTCACGTGGCACAAAAAATGTCAGGCTTAATTCAGAGGCAAAGTATAAAGTGTTTATTCAGCCTTTCAACCAGTAATAAAATGAAAAAAGAACGCAAGGAAAATCCCACACTGATTTAGAAAAAGTATATAATATTTGATATTCAAACAATACAAATCCAATGAGAAGAACCGTAGATATGCAGTTTCAAAGTTTTAAGTAAAAATAGTGCCTAGAAGCACAAAGTGGCAACTGTAGTTCTCTGACCGCACCGGAACAGAACAAAGTCACAAGTTCAGGCCGGCCACGATGGAGCATGAGACAGGTACACGGACCCAGTTAGGTCTGCTGAGAAAAATACCTGAAAAACTCATTTGCGGAGGATTGCAAGATCCCCTGTTGGGGTTGCTTCATGCTGCAGCAGTTCTGGGGAGCTGTGATGCAGAGTCCTGCATCTTCGTGGAGTATGCCATCAATGAGGGGCTTTCCATGTGAAGTCCTGTGTCGAAGACGTGTCGTGCACTAGTAGTTCCAAAGAAGCTGCGAGGCTGTGGTGTGGAGTCCACCGTTATCGAGGATGCCGTGGATAAGGCATTTGCGATGGGACAGCCTTCCTCGGGGAATGTATCACACAGTAGTGCTTCCAATCGGGCTGCAAAGAGATACGTTGTGCTCTGCAGTTCTGCTCACAACACCACAGCTAGGCTAGCAGAGCACCTTCAGACTCACTTCCCAGTGTCCAAGACTGGGGTGGCACACCTTGGTGGTTAGGACTCACAGCAGGCAGAATTTAGGTGTTTGGGTCAAGGTGGTTAGAGACTTTTCAGTCCCTAAGGCTATGATCAGGAGGCCAGCTTACAAGGCCTGGGTTGAAGATGCAGGTCCAGTCCTTCACTCTGGCTTGCAGAGCATCACAGCAGCCCTTCAGAGTCCTGCACAAGTCAGAGATGAAGTGAAGAGTTGGGTCAGAGGGTCCAATATTGATAGCTAGTGCCTACTTTGATGTAGGAGAAGGTTCTGGAGATTTCCACCCCAGAGGCACTTGGAATTTCCTGCCTCCCTGACTTGGCCCCAGATTGTCTAGGGTCATAACAGACTAGTGTCAAACCCTTTTTGCGTATGCTCAGGCAGAGCTTTTGCGATGTGCAAGAATAGTAGGGGACAGCCCCGCCCCCCTCATCAAGTCAGAGATGGCCCATCCTGCCAACAGTTATGCTCTTTTGTCTCACTGTCTGGAGTAATATACAATGACCGCTAAGTTACGTGACCCACAAAACAGGCTGCAGGCACCAAATAGTCAGGACAAGGAAATGTCAACTTTCTAAAAGAGGCATGTTCAGAATTGTGACTTAAAATCGGACTTCACCATTAAAGAGGGATTTAAATTACAATTCTTTAGACACCAAACTCAACGTCATCCTATGGTGTTTTTCACTAGCAGGACGCGTAAAACTCAAAAGTACCTGTACAACTTTTTAAAAACACTGCACTCTGCCCTTCGGGCTGTTTAAGGCCTACCCTAGGGGTGACATATGTGTTAATGAAGATGATTTAGACTTGGCAAATGGTATACTTTGCCATGTTGAAATGGCAGTTTAAAACTGCACACCCAGGTTGCAATGGCAGGCCTGAGACATGTTTTCAAGGCTAAATAGGTGGGTGGCACAATTAGTGCTCCACGCCCACTGGTAGCATTTAATCTACAGGCCCTGTGGACATGTAATACCAATTTACTATGGCCTTACAAGTAAAATAAATGTGGCAACTGTGTAAAAGCCAGTTTTACTATTTTTAAAGAAAGAGTGCACAAGCACGTTAGCACTGGTTAGCAGTGGTAAAATTCAAAGAGCCCTAAGAGCCAACTTAAACAGGTTCAGAAAATAGGAGAGTAAAGGCAAAACGTTTGGGGCTGGTCCTGAATACAGGGTAAAGTCCAACTGACAGGATATAAGACAAGATTTTGGTGAATCTGAAATCCTCCATTTATCATTACAAAATAAAGAGCAGGTACACCTCGAGGCTTCTCTTTCCTTTAGATGGGCTAAGGGACAGATTAAATATTTGGGAACTAATACAACTCCCATGGTGCAAGACCGTTTTAGGGCTACCATCCCCTGAATGGACATCACCCTATAGTTCCCGGATGGAAAACATGTGGTTAAAAATGAACTATTTGTCCAGACGTCTTTACCCCTTTCAGGCACTTCTCATTCCTGTGAATAGTACCCTTTTAAAACACTTACAAAGGCTAATAACATTTACTTCAAATAAGGGTGGAGCGAGATTGCTGTATAGTTAAGGCAACATTCAGGAGGACACGCCGGGGTAGGTTCCACACACAGGGACCATCGCTGCCCAATAGCGACCGTCCTAGGCTTGTACCTTCCCAAGGAGCCCTTTCTACGACTGGGGATGGGCAACCTTTTTGTTTGACCGGTTGGACAGTATACTTCAATGTAAGTGACTGTAAATAATGTTTGTATCCAGATAGACTTATCTGTGTCTTTACCAATTGTGGATCAGGAGAAGTTTCTTTCGTTATGATGGTCCTGATGAAGCGTCGTAGGATCCTTTGTCTTCTTTATCCTGGGTAACAGAGGAAGCAGGTCCAGTCCTTCATAGCTGCTCCCAAGTCACAGACAGCAAGTCCAGCCCTTTTCTGATCTTCTGGAGGTCCAGTATGTGGTTCCAAGGATAGTGTCTTGAGGTGCCAAATTTATGCTTGTTTACAGCTAATGGGTGGGGGGTCATTTCTGGACCTTCCATAACCAATGGGGTAAATGTACCTGGGGATAACCCTACCCACGTTTCCAGAAGTTTGTTTGCCCTACTGCAGACAATCCCACACTGCCCCCTCATACTCAAAATCCAAAATGTGGAAACCCTTCTCTCCTTGTGCAGGGCCGGTGTGTCCACCCGCAGGTGTGATCAGGGTAATAAGTGGTCCCCATCTCTATAGTTACTCGAAATCAGTACTGGGGGATAAGATTTCCTCCAACTGGATTTGGTACTAGTATCGGCAGAACAGGGCAGACCCCTTTCAAGTTAATGAAGTTCCTGGGTCCTCTATAACTGGTCTTCCTGCAACACCTCCCCACTTGCAGGACATGCTCTGAGAGCAGTTTAAACACATCTTTCACACCTCATTCAGGCCACATATAGGCTGGGCAGAGGCTGCAGAATTAACGCAAATTAGCCTTCAGCGGCTTCAGTTAGGGTAGAAGTAACTTTCTTAAATTTAGATTTCCAAAATATTTAATAAAAATTCGACCACTATTATAATGGATTTGTCTTAAAAATAAAAAAAACTCTATGAATGAAGTCTGTATCTGGTACAGATCAAAGTTATAGAGTAAAATATGTCAATCTGTAGTTTGACTTTTCCTAGGAGCTACTTACATCCTGATCAGTGACAAAGTCATTTTGGGGGTAGTCAGTGAGGGAACATGACATTTCTAATGTTCCACTTTGAAATATTAAGTACCCTACCTTGTGGGCAGCAAAGTGTGCTTCGGTGTGACATATTTAATGTTTCAAATCGGTTTTGGTAAAAAGCCAAAAGGATGATTTTGACAGGTCTCTGCAACAGAGTGCAAGCTGCTGCTGTTAGGCTGCACAAGGTTGGCCTGAAACCTTGTTTTCACTGCCACTGTAGTAGGTGGCACAATAGGTGATGCAGTCCAGAGGTGGCATGCCAGAGATGGATTTTTGCACCATATACTATGGCCTTATACAAATGTTAATTGTGCCAATCACGATTAAGATTTCCACATGTTTAAAGAGTGAGCATGAGCACTTTAACCCTGCTTAGCAGGTGGAAAATGACCTATAATGTAAGGAGCTATGCTTAGCAATTCTCAATATTAAGTCTAATAAAGCCTCTGGGCTGGGGGACGAGGCCTGGCAAGCCAAAACGGAGGACATGTGAGCTTGCAGCTCTATGCCACTGTTGTGTAGCCATTTTAATTATAGCTCCATGCACGTTATTTTAACATACTATGCCTGCTGCTGTGCACTTTTACCTAGGTATATATTTTATTCGGCTTTGCTTTATTATTGTTACAATAACCACTTTAAGGGTCTTGTTTTATTTCTTTCCATCTAACTGTTTTCCCCTAGGCCAGCACTCTGTTCTCAAATGACATTCTTGCTTACTCTGTGCTTCTTTCAAGGCTGCAGTAAGATAGGTTGCCAGTGAATGTGGTATAAGTTTAGTCTCAGACATTCATAGAAAACACACATCCTTACGTATGGACATTTTCTCAGAACATCAGCTGTTTTATTATAAAAACACTTCCTTGTCCCTAGTTTAGTCTCAGACATTCATAGAAAACACACATCCTTACGTATGGACATTTTCTCAGAACATCAGCTGTTTTATTATAAAAACACTTCCTTGTCCCTTGCACGTTAGAGGGATATTCCAGCCAGAGAACCACAACTGTATGCTGATTGCCGAATGCTTTGCTACAGCTGTCTTTGCAGACTTCAGGCCTTTGCTCAGATATGGGGGATCATGTCTTCCCAGGGGAACCTGAAGGGCAGAATTAGAGCTTAACACGCTGTGCTCTATTACAGCCTAGGTAGGAATTAGTTTATTGACTAGTGACAATATGGTAGCATTATTCTTATGTTTTACTCTCCTTGTCACAATTTTAATCTTCTCATGCTGTATCGTCATGGTTATTGCAGCTTTGTTATCTAAGATGCAGTCGCTTTATTAAAGCATTATTGAAATATATACTGCCTCTGTTTGTCATTGTGTATGTGAGACTAATGTAACTGAGAAAGACGGATGAGACCGGAGTGACCACGGCGTCCCTGAGAAACCAGTTATGTCATGCTCTAAGCTGCCCAAACATCCCTGCCTTTGGGTAGAGATGAGGCACTGCTAGTTAGCCGGAGCAAAACCCAGATTGGAGCGACAGGTGTCACCTGTAGTGGGTCAGACTCAGTCTCCCACACCGCAGGCGATTCTGCCACTCAAAATTCAGTAGTCTCATTAGAATAATGAGAGCCTACGCGACACCGCCTGCCGAATATCCTTCACCATTCATGCCCAGGGCGCAGGCCAGCTCACATAGGGCACAGCATACGTACTCTGATACCCCAGGCAATATTTTGGGGGGCGGTTGTCACGCCTGTACTGTGGTCCTGAGATTGTGGCTGGAGCATCCCGAAGTGCCGGGTTTTCCAAAATGGCGGAGTACCCCTGACGGACAATGCAGCAGTGGACGAGCCTGAGGGAACAAAGCCCTGCTTGGGTGCTAAGAAATGGTCGGAGCACCTGGAAGATCTCCACTGGGCCCAAAGAGTGAGCAGGACAGTTGCGACCAGCCTGCAACAGACAGTGGGAGTAGTGCAGAGCTCTGAATGAGAGGAATATGGATCCCGTGCTGGGGCTCGCTGCCAGCCAGGAGTGGGACAGAGGTGAGTTGCCCATGTGAGACCTGCACCCTAGGACTCTTGATGATGGCTGAGGTAGGCAGAGAGGACTGAAAATCCTGGCAAGAAGAAGCCCAAACAAGGAAACCCCACTAGTACGGAAGTGGGTGATGCCTGAGTTGGTAGAACTGTGCTAGTGAAGAGGGCCTCTTCCCAGATCAGAGGACAGCAGCACTACATGTGCTGCAGCCCCAGGGCGTGGTTCTTTGGACGGACTTTGCTGCGTAGACAGTACATCAGGGCAGAGCTGATGCACAGGCCTAACTTGTAGGCAGTGAGACTGGGGCCTGGCTCGCCTTCCCCACTGGTGCTTACTCTGGGAGGCTTACACGGCAGAGCGGACTACTGAGTGCTGCATAACCAAGGAGTGGGGGGGGGGGGGGGTAGTAACAGGATCACTTGTGGGTGGCCGGGTGGGGGGCGGGGGGGGGAGGGGAACGGCTGACTGCTGCTACAGTGAGGAAGGGGGTTATACTTTGGGCCTCAGAGCTGCAACTTGTTTGCATATCAGGACCCTGGATAGAGCTTGCCTTGGGAATGGAGAGATGGCAGCACGTCGTCCTCTGTACGCAACAGCTAGCTTGCAATACTTTGAAGTGCAGTGTGCAGGAGCCTGTCATGATTAAAAGTTGCAGGAGGAGCAGCCCTGGCTTCGAGTAGGTTGTGGTGACAGGTGCAGACCTAGGGAGTTCGACAGCTGCATGCGGAATGGGGCTTCAGAAACTGCATTAAAGGCCCTGGCATGTCAGTGGACCTCTGCCCAAGTGGACTCACTTCTGGGCCCATGCCAGCACCATCTAGGATGCTAATACTACCCAATGAATTGAGGAACCCATATATTCCTGTTCACCTCTGACAGGACAAGGAAGCCCAGGTCTAAGCCAGCCAGCGTGCCCCTATATGTGGTGGATCCTCCACAACGCTGACGAGAGAAAGAAGCTGAGCCATGAGGGTCTGCAAGGGTCCTCGATCCACCTATATCTTTATAAAGCATTGGCAGCCATAGCAGGCACTATAGCTACTCTCCCACAAGACATCAGTGCTGTGTCAGAGGGGATAGGACTATTGAAGGTGAACACAGTAAATTAGTTGACCAAGTGAAGGATGTTGAAACCTCCATGGGAGAACTGAGGCCAGAACAGAAGACAACAACACACAAGGTGGAGGTACTGATTGAAAACGTGCGCATCCTAGAGCAGTGAGCTGAAGACGCTGAGGGGTGAAACCACCACAACAACATTTGGGTGGTGGGCCTCTCCGAGGATGTGGAGGGGACAAACATCGTATCATACCGGGAAGACTGGCTTCAAAAGGTGGTGTCCCCAACCCAGCTTACCTTTTTCTTTGCCTTGGAGAGGGAACATAGGGTTCCGGCCTGCCTGTTGGCGCCGAGCCGCCCATCCCGGCCAGTGGTGGCTAGACTGATGCATTACAAAGATAGAGACCTAATCCTCCTAAGGGCATGAGCAGTAGGCCCCTTCACTGTGGACAACAGGAAAGTGTCAATGTTCCCTGACTTTACGGCATTGGTCCAAACTCAGTGTGCTTTGTACCTGGAAGTTAAACAAGCCCTCCGAGATGATGGTTTACAATATACCCTGATGTTTATGGCAAGACTCAGAATTATCCTTGATGACAAGACTCACTTCTATGATAAACCGGAGGCAGCTTGGAGTTGGCTGGAAGCCTTCAGAGTGGGGACGGCGTTGCCTAAGCTCCATCCTAGGCCACGCATGAATAGACAGAGGACCAGGAAATATGCCTGAGGTATCCCCGTGCACAGCTACTGAGGAAACCTCCCCCCTCCCAGACTGAGCAGTAGAGGGCTGCAGTTCTGCTTCCGGTGGCAGACATTGCACTGACACAGAAGTTGGATGCCAAATTAGGCAGCCCTTTGGATCATAGGTTGCTAGCTTCGGAATCGGACATCTCCTCGCACACTGGGGAGCACTCCCCACAGGTGACTCCTCGAATTGCAGATGACCTAATCTGAGAGGAGGGGGTGGGGAGATGGTACTGCCACTTCAAGTACTGTGTGCTTGAATGGTTTGTCACAGAAGAGACACTGGCTTGTAGAAGTTGTATTTAGGTGGTGGTACTGGCCTCTGCGGGTGAATGCAATTTTATTAGGAACAAGAATCATATAGACTTCAGGAGACCAGCTGACCATGCATCCGAGGGCTCACTGTGAAGGGGCCGGTGCCGACAGTGGCCCGAATAACTACATCTATCCCACCCGGATTAGCCCCTGCCATTGGACTGGAGGCTGCTGTCTAGTAACAATATATTTTTTTTTTTATACAGGCTTGGGTGCTTGGCTGTTGCTGGGCTGCTCTTGGGGTGGGGAGTTCAAAATTGGAGTCTAGACCTGCCTTGATATTTGTGTTCTAGTTCATTAGGGGGATGAGATCACCTTCTCAGAGCCATACTATTCAGACCCACCTGAGAAGGCGTGGAGTGGAAGTGGCGCTGATATAGGAAACTCACTTGGTGGGAGGGCAGATTGACCGGCTACGGCACAGATGGTGGGCCACCTCTTATTAGGCTTATACCAGAGGTTCAGTGATATGGATCAGGGCAGGAATTCCCAGGACAAGAACTCCCTTTGGGCTCACCCACTTTGTAGAAAAAGAGGGTCGGCTATGTGCTACTTCATGGGAGAATGCTTGGAAAGGAGATTACGCTGGGGAGCGCGTATGCCCCGAACCCAGATCAGGTCACCTTCCTTCAAACCTTGTCCTCCTCAATGGCCCCTTTAGTGACTGATGACCTCCTACTAGAGGGGAAACTAACTGTGTGGCAGATGTTACATTGGACCACTCGCCCCCACCCTTTGCTTGGGGCACCAGACATCCAAGGGCTTTCGAGAGTGGATGGGCCACTGGGAGGTTTCTGATATCTGGAGGGTACAAAATTGCCACTGTGCGATTACTCCTATTACTCCCATATTTATCACCTACCGACGCGGCTGGATGTGTTTCTGTGCTCTATACCCTTAGCCAATATGTGGTGCACAATGAATACGTGGTGTGGATAGTGTCGGACAATAATCCGCTATTCTTAAAATTTAGACCAGTAGAGGATTGTCCAGCTATCCCCATGTGGCAGCTCAACCTCCTCAGCCTGGAAGATTCTGCTTCTGAGAGAGGCTGAGTGAGGCTATCACTGGCTACTTCACTCACAACCAGGGCTCAGCCTCGACTAGCCTACCTGAGTGGGAGGCATTCGAGGTGGTGGTGCGTGATCACTGCTTGGGGCAGACCTTGGGAGTGCAGGAAGAGCTTCAAGAGCTCTTCCAGCTGGAGAGTAAACTTCATTCCCTTGACATTATACAGGAGGGAGAAGAGGGCACCCGGAGGAAGCTTTGGGGCACCAGGGAACTCTTGGATACTGAACTAGAACACCTGCACTGTCATGACTACAAATATTACATAGCTAGGGCACATGAGGAGGAAGGCAGGCTGGGTAGGCTTCTGGCATGGCTCACTAAGCCTGAATCCCGGGGTACTCCCATCACGCAGATCTTGTAGAGAGATGATACACTGCTATATGCACCCCAGAATTTAATGCCTCCTTTCTGGAATCCTATGAACAGTTATATAACCAGCCATAGCCCCTCATGTCGGAGGCAGTCGTCACCTTCCTAGTTCACACCCCCTTGCGAGAGCTGGACCCTGGAAGGTGCTGGGTGGTGGCCTTATTACAGTGCAGGAAATTAAAGTGGCTATTAAAGCAATGGCCTCAGGGAAAGCTCTGGGACCTGATGGCCTGTGTAGTTCTATGCCACACTCTCCAGTACTCTATTCCCCAGAGTGGTGGCACTGTATTGCGAATCTTTCAGATTGGGCTACTTGCCTGCATCTACCAGGGACACAGTGGTGATCCCGCTCCCCAAAGGTGTAGATAAGGATGCTACTGTCGGGCTTCTGCCTCTTATCCATGTTAGACATGGATTTCAAGATTTTGGCACTCGGACTGCTCCAGCATATGCTGACTCTTATCCAGTGACCAAAAAGGGCTTATCAATGGAACCCAGCCCTCGATTTGCATAGACGTTACCATATTCTCCATCACCCCAATGCCGTACACTACTCTAATGCTATTGTTTTGTCAATAGAACTAGAGAAGGCTTTCAATTTAGATGGGACCTTGACAGAGATTATGCGCAGGCTGGGACTAGGCGAAACCGGGGTGAATTGGGTCATTTTGTTATACCCGTTCCATATGGCTTGGGTCAAAACAAACTGCTCAATTTTCGCTTAAAATGATGTATACCAGGGCACGAGGCAAGGATTTCCGCTGTCCCCCCTTTTATTTGCCCAGGCCGTCGAGCCACTGGCTGAATCCTTTCATCACAGAGGGACAGGCACAGGAATGACCATGAGAGGAAAGGAGCACCTCATCTCCCTGCATGCAGACAACATATTGCTCCATTTTAAAGATGGCCCTAAGAGTACAGAAAGCGCTGACGTTATTAGGGAAGTTTGCCATGATCTCAGGACTTCAGGTCAATAGGTCAAAGACATACCTCCTCTCCATTATAACAGGTTCCCAGAGGCCAGAGAATACACAAGTGGACTTGAGGTGGGCCCCAGTGACCTTCCGGTACCTAGGGATACAAGTATTCCATAGAGAAGAGGACTTGAGGGTAACCTAGTGAAAGCTCTACAATCCCTTCGTTTGTGTGTCCCCTTTTGGAGATTCTTGAAGCTCCCCATCATTGCCAGGATCTCACTGTCTAAAATGATCATGTTGTTGAGGTTGTTATACTTATTTATTAATCTTCTGATTAATGTCCCAGGCTCTTGGTTCTCTCAATTGGACACATTGCTCAGACAGCTGGTGTGGGACAGTGGTTGTTAGAGTCTCACTTGAAACCCTCCGGTGCCCCCCAAGGAAGGAAGGCTTAGGGGCCCCGGAATTTGAATTGTACTACCTGGCAGCACAGAACCAGTGGGTGACAAAGTGGTCCGAAGCAGGAGCTGGGGCAGGTGGGGCTACAGGCGCACCTGGGAGTACTGTAAGCCAAATTACTTTGTTCGACAGTGGAGATACCCCAGCTGCCCTTGCTACTGCAGGTGGCACTCGCCTGCTTGAATAGGCTGTGCGGAAGACAGCACGAGAGCTGCTCTACCCACCAGCCTTACCATTAATAGGCCTCCCTCATGGAGGACCACTTTCCTTTTTCACAGAGGCGTGAATGACACTGGACGACAGTGGGCGACTCCTACCACCTGGGAACACTGATCTCACTTGAGGATCTACTGGCCCAATAAGAGCTACCATTAGGCCAATTTGTAATGTACGAAGCTGTGGCACGCTTCTTAGGGGACCTACAGTCAAGAGGCAGAGACGAACCACCGACACGTGGTGCTACAATTACTAGAGAGCATGAGCAATGCAAGACATTTAGTGGAATGGTTCTGTGTCATTGATGGGGATGGTGCAGAAGCCATTGGTGGCACTCTGAGGAACGTGGGATGCCCTGCTGTGATGGGAACTCACCATCTCAGAATGGGGTAAGATATTAGCATACCCCAAACGTATCACCAGGAACACAAGACTAAAATATGTCCAATTCAATTATGTCCATATACCTTTTGTGACACTCCATAGGATACAAGTCAGAAACGGAGGAGGCCCATGGCCATGTCCAAGATGCGCAGAACTAGACGCGGATTTGGCCACATGACCTGGAGTTGCCTGTGCCTGCGGCAATTTTGGGAGGGAGCACCCTTTCTTGCACATGGGAGGCCTGCTTGTTGGGATAATTCTCCTAACTTCACCCAAGGAAAGTGGGAACTAGGTTTCTGGACCTGGGAATGGCCCTGACTAAAAGACATATAGCACTGAGGTGGAAGTCCGCAACTAGGAAAGTGAAGGAAGGTTGGGTGCAGGATGTTACAGTAAGGCCGCTGTGCAGGTAAGAGGCATGGGGAGTCTGTAGGTGCTTCATAGTGGGACTGTGGGTGTATGTTTTGGAAAACTAGGAGCATCCAGTAAGAGAGGGAGGAGACGGGGCAGAGGATTGGGATGCATCAGATGACCTAGATCACTCTGCTGACACTTATAATGAAGACACCATGCCTTGACAGAGTGGAGGACCAGCCTGCCTAAGGTCACAGCACTACTCATCTACACAACAAGGTGGGAAAAAGGAAGCTGGCGACCCCTGGCACGGGCCTCGTCGGACTTTGCTTTTTCCCCTCCTGGGGATTGGACCTCACAAGGTCTCACTACTGTTATTTATGAATCATGGGTATTATGAGCAGACGTGGGGCTCCCCCTTTTATTGGTGGGTTTCTTTCCCCCTTATCTCCTGTTCTACCTGCCACCCCCGGCTATAGGCAAGCAGAAGACTTGTGGCATGCTCCCCCCTATATAGTTGTATCCGGTAGTAGGGAAAGTCCCCCGAGACAGGGTAGATGGTTCATTAGCTAATATTATACTAGTATTTACACGTATGTGGAGCGTTAAAAGGGCTCCCATTGTTCTTTTTATCCACTAACTTAACTGCATTTTTGGGATTATGCCCGAGGGCTTTAACCCCTTCGCTGCCAGGCCTTTTCCCCCCTCAGGTGCCAGGCCTTTTTTGGATATTTGGAGTAGTTTGCGCTTAGGTCCTCATAACCTTTGGTCCACATAAGCTACCCACGCCAAACCTGCATCATTTTTTCCTAAAATCATAGGGATTCAAAAGGTACCCAGAATTTGTGGGTTCCCCTGAAGGAGACCAAGAAATTAGCCAAAATACAGCAACAATTTCGTTTTTTTTTTTTTTTAAATGGGAAAAAGGGCTACAAAAGAAAGCTTGTGGTTTTTTCCCTGAAAATGGCATCAACAAAGGGTTTGCGGTGCTAAACTCACCAGCTTCCCAGCTTTCAGGAACAGGCAGACTTGAATCAGAAAACCACATTTTTCAACACAATTTTGGCATTTTAAGGGACATACCCCATTTTTACTATTTTTTGCGCTTTTAGCCTCCTTCCAGTTAATGACAGAAATGGGTGTGAAACCAATGCTGGATCCCGGAAAGCTAAACATTTCTGTACAGTAGACAACATTCTGAATTCAGCAAGGGGTCATTTGTGTAGATCCTACAAGGTTTTCCGACAGAAAATAAAAGCTAAAATAAAACAAATATTGAAACTGAGGTGAAAAAACAGCCATTTCTCGCCACGTTTTACTCTAACTTTTTCCTGCAACATCAGATTGTTGAAAGCAATATACCGTTACGTCTGCTGGACTCTTCTGGTTGTGGGGATATATAGGGCTTGTAGGTTCTTCAAGAAACCTAGGTACCCAGAGCCAAAAAATGAGCTGCACCTTGCAATGGGTTTTCATTCTATACCGGGTATACAGCAATTCATTTGGTGAAATATAAAGAGAAAATAGGTATAAAGAAAACCTTTGTATTTCCAAAACGGGCACAAGATAAGGTGTTGAGAAGCAGTGGTTATTTGCACATCTCTGAATTCTGGGGTCCTCATACTAGCATGTAAATTTCAGGGCATTTCTCAAATAGACGTCTTTTTTACACACTGTCTTACATTTGGAAGGAAAAAATGTAGAGAAAGACAAGGAGCAATAACACTTGTTCTGCTATTCTGTGTTCCCCCAAGTCTCCTGATAAAAATGGTACCTCACTTGCGTGGGTAGGCCTAACACCCGCGACAGGAAATGCAACATGGACACATCAAATTTTTACAATGAAAACTAATGTGTTTTTTGGAAAGTGCCTAGCAGTAGATTTTGATATCTAGCTCAGCCGGGACCTAGGAAAAGCTACCAAACCTGTGCATGTTTGAAAACTAGACACCTAGGGGAAATCAGGATGGTGTGACTTGTGGGACTCGCAACAGGTTCTTTTACCCAAAATCCTCAAAATTTGGTTAAAAAAAAAAACATTTTCCTCACATTTAGGTGACAGAAAGTTCTGGAATCTGAGAGGAGCCACAAATTTCCTTCCACCAAGCATTCCCCCAAGTCTCCCGATAAAAATGGCACCTCACTTGTGTGGGTAGGCCTAGTGCCCGCGAAAGGAAATGCCTCAAAACAGTATCTGGACACATCAAAATTATCAAATACAAAACTACCTGTTTTTGCTGGGGGGGGAGGAAGGAGAGAACCTGCATTTTTGGTCCTGGGCTCAGGAGCCTTACAGGGAAACCTACCAAACCCAGACATTTCTGAATACTAGACACCCGAGGGAGTCTAGGGAGGTGTGACTTGCGTGGATACCCCAGTGTTTTCTTACCCAGAATCCTCAGCAAACCTCAAATTTAGCTAAAAACAATCACATTTTTCCCACATTTCTGTGTGGGATCACCGCACCGGGACAATTTTCCTACCACCCAACGTTTCCCTCAGTCAACCGGTAAAAATGATACTTCACTTGTGTAGGTGGGCCAAGTGCCTGTTACAGGGCAGAGACAAAAACATGTCAAAATTGAGGGGGAACCAAAGCGGGTCCAATAGGGCAGTTTGAAAAAAAAACATTTTTAGGCTGACAAGTGGGGCAGAATTTTCATCGGTATAGATGAGACAATGCTGGGTGGTAGGAATGTTGTGGATTCCTACAGATTCCGGAAGGTTCCATCACAAAAATATGGGGAAAAATGTGTGTTTTCCAGCAAAGTTGGAGATTTGCAGGACATTGTGGGTAAGAAAATGGTGCGGGGTGCATGTGAAGTACACCACCCTGGAATCACCCAGGTGTTTAGTTTTCAGATGTCTAGCTCTTGTGGATTTTTCTACATGGCAGCGTCCCAAAGTCCAAAAAGTGCAGCCCTCACCATTCCAAGTGGGACGATTTTGAGAGTTAGCCAAGCTCTCATGTCCCAAAAAATGTAAAACCAAAACCCAAAATAGTCCTCTTGCTTGCTGTGGGAAGATGTTTTAGTGTGCGGGGGTGAGCTGAAACACTGTTACCCTCTTCAGTTGGGGTGGGGGGCATAACCAGGCCCATACTGGTTGGTAGCCACCACCCCACTATTTCTTTTTTTAATTCCCTGGTATCTAGTAGACTTTCTGTCCCCCGCCCCCTCCCAGGAGGTGTGGATTGGGGACAATTGCCCCATCTGCCCACTGGTGGGCAGAACAACTTTGGCCCCATTTATTTGGGGTGGGGGTATGGCCATACCCCCACCCTCCTGATTTGAAACAACAATCTTCCCTGGCCTGCCCTTGGGGGCAGATATGACCAATAGTAATGTGCCCCCATGGGGAGCTACCCTTGCCCAAAGGGCTGCCCCTCTCTCAAACAAAACACACACATACACACCAATCCCTGGTGCCTAAGTGGTTTCTGCCCCCCTCGGGGGCAAACTGGCCCAATAGAAATAGGCCGATCTGCCCCCAAGGGGAGCAGAAATGGCCTAAAATAAATTTGCCCCCAGGGGAGCGACCCTTGCCTAAGGGGTCGCTCCCCATGCGTGAAATTGGCACAAAAAAAATCCCAGGGGCCCACTGGTTTCTGCACCCTTTGGGGGAAGGTCGGCCTAATAAAAATATTCAAAATTAAAAATATTTTGCCCTCCTGGGGAGCAGCCCTTGCCCGGGGGGGGAGTGGGTGGGGTGGAAGGGGATGTGATTCCCCTTCCATACCTGCCCTGAGGAGGGGGTGTTCGAGGCCCTAAGGGGGAGCGCTAGCGCTTTCCCCGATAGCCCCTACCTGGACATAAAGGTTTTATCCTGGGCACCAGAGTGGTGCTGCCCAGGACGTAACCGTTAAGTCCAGGGCACACGAGGGGTTAAGATGCTGGGCCTGGCAACCTGTAGGAGTAAACCACATGATCTATATGCGGTTGTAAGCCAGGACATTATAAGGATTCAATTATAGAATGGCGATTCAGAAGATATAATTGACCTCAGCCCAATACACTATGTAATCCGTAGCTCACTAAGATGGTTGTTACTTAAGGATGATGTGTTTGCATATATATTGGATGTATACTGAATACAATTTCAATACAATTAAGTGTAAAAACAAAATCTAGGCTGGTGGTTACAGTGGTAAGTTCTATATTGTTTTGGCTCACATTTAATCCCTAAACGAAATACTTTATACAGACATATAGCTCAAGCTTAGGATGACATCTTCAATGAAACACTAAGGACCATACTCTGAAAACTGTTCCTGTATTAACATACCAAATGCACCATTAACCCTCTCAAACCTTTCATTTGTACCAAAGCACAAATTGGGTATACTGTTAAAAGGACCAGGTCACCGTTATCTCTAAGCCAGACAAGGTCCCTCTGCATTGTTCCTCAGATAGAAAATCTTCCTCAATAATACAACTTGGTATTTGGTTTGTCTTACAGATGATTGCAGTTAAGCAGTCAACTATTTTCAATTTTCCATTTTAATCTCAAATATCAAGAAATGTAGACACCCAAAAAAGGAGAGAACGTGTATTTGAGAAACAAAAACTACAGGTCTTAACTTAGT
Organism: Pleurodeles waltl; assembly: GCF_031143425.1. Classification (NCBI taxonomy): domain Eukaryota; kingdom Metazoa; phylum Chordata; class Amphibia; order Caudata; family Salamandridae; genus Pleurodeles; species Pleurodeles waltl. The sequence continues at coordinate 116,317,567 of NC_090441.1, forward strand.
ACAAAACACGTCACCCCACTTTTTTTTTTTAAATCCATGATGTAAATTCGGAATCGAATATAACAAACCCATGAGTGAAAAACGTAACATTTTTCAAAACAAAATGGCCACTCTCGCTCAGTCAGTAGTCTAGAAAACCTAAAAACAGTTTATCAATAGACATATTCAATGAAAGTCTTCGATACAAAAACACAAATTGACACAGCCAGAAACTGACTCAAAACTGTCTGAAATTGTCAAACTTGTCACTAATCCTACAATTTGTTTGACAATTAATGGCCCCACAATTACAACTACTGAGGAATTTACTCAATTCTTTGACAAGAACAAAATCCATCAGTGTTCCTTACCATATCTACTTGAAAGCCTGCTTGTTTTTTCAATACGCAGGAAAATGTGAAGAACCTGCCAAACTTTCAATGAAATCATTCCAAATGATTTGACCAAGAACATATAGCTAAAGTAAAATTCGTTCACAGATCAATTTCTTGCGCCGCTAGCTAAAGACATGATATCTCATCTTGCAGTCGACTAGACAAAGTCAGTAAAAGTACCACTTCCTCACAATGTATTTCCTTCTCTTAAAGTACATCAAGTTTAATTTCTGCCAAAAGAAACCTCGGATGACTATGAGGACCTCAACATTTTCTAAATAATATTAGGTCTTCACTTCTTAGTGAAGGCAAGGGAAAGCTGCATTTATGGAACATTAATGACAATACCCTACCGGAATTTCTGTATGGCTTCCAACCAAGACATAGTACAGAGACAGCCTTGCTTTTGATGTTTGATGAAGTCTTACGCATTTTATAATGGTAAATCGGCCTATTTATTCATCTTGACTTGTTGGCTGCTTTAGGCAGGATTAATTACAGAAGATATTGACACCAGAGATTAATTCATAGGCATTGATGTAAAAGTACTAAGCTGATCTCAGCAGGCAGATAACTCATTTCATCTCACATAAGGGGTGTACCAACCCTTTTACGATCTACTGTGAACCCCTCAGGATAGCCTCAAAAATGTAGGAATTTCCTATCACCAATATGTAGAAGACGCCTGATAATGGCTCAACAAATCTGGGTCAGGTCTATTCCTGCACAGGTGCAGCACTGGTTGTAACCCAATATTTATCACTGGAAATGGACAGGCACACAATTGCCTGCCTTTTCCAGAAAAAGCTGAAGGTTGTGGAACTAAGTTCACTACCTACTTCTGGCAGCAAAGTTAATTATGACAGGTAAGGACTGCTGAGACGAGAACCAGGGGTAGCATGCTGCCCTTCCTTGTGTATTAAATAAAGTCCCCGAGGATTAGCCCACTCGCAACAGTTACTCTCTGCTTCAATTTATGTTTTTTCACCATTTGTCATTTCCTCAACATTTATAAGCTAATACGACGCAGGGCATTATGTTGGAGCTCGTCCAATATGACGTTCGAACTCAATAGTTGGCTAAAAAATTGATATTGCATCAGCCCTGAGGAAGTCGTGGGTTATTCCCTTAGACGAAACATGTGTTGGCTCTGGTATATTTGAAATCCAACGTCTATGTACATAGAAGGACAAGATTTGTGCTTGAAACAAATAAACTGCATACTGGTTGAATCCCACGGAAGAACTGCGACGTTTGTATCATAAAATCTGATTTTCTTCATGACAATGTATTTTGGACTATGATGTTTCATCTTTACATGATCAAGATATTTCTATATGGACTATAAATCACCAACGAAAGATATGCACTAATTTACTTAAGCGTGTGGCCCTATGTTAGTAATTTTGCCTGATTAACATTGTTTTTCAGGTTAAGGGATGAGGGTGTTTTCCCTTATGAGAGCACCGCTTTATTGATATTTATGCAATCTTATGTGTGCCGACTGGGTCTTTGAGCACCACATTTCTCCTGTATCTAACACCCCTCCCCTTTTTGCATTTCCCAGAGGACTCTTGCCTGTATCTTTACAGCGAGTCAACTTAGGGTAATTACAAACTTTTTCATGAAGTGCGTAATCTAGCTTGAGCCATATTAATTACGGTGCTGACTTAGAACTATGAGTCCAGGAGATGACTGTCATCAGTGGCCTCTCCTTTGCTGTAAGAGAAACTTCCAATATTAGTTATGCTACCTGTTGACTATTATTACTAGCTCCTGCATGACAAACTGGGTCAACAGCCCCTTTCCCTTAACCCCCTCTTCCCCACCACCAGAGTTCTCGAGCCACATTAGTAAGGATGCTGGTCTAGATTTTACATATGAACTTCTTGGATATAATTGCATTCCAGATTAGTTTACAGATGCTATTGTCAGGGAACACCCATGACGTAAAAGCAGATACGTGTCAGGAGCAGGGAAGATAATGTAGATAGGACACTCATCTGTCCATGAAATGCCCAGTCTATTGACACAGGGCCTGATTTAGAGTTTGACAGAGGGATACTCCACCACAAACGTGACGGATATCCCGTCCGACATATTACGATCCCATTATAGCGTATGGAGATCATAAGACGGTGGATGGGATATCTGTCACATTTTGGGACGGACTAACCTGTCACCAAACTCTAAATTAGGCCTATAGTCTTGAAATGATCCACTTTTATTAGATACTTCATTATTTGCTGAATTTGCATGAGCAGGAATGATGAAACACTGAGAAAGGACTAGACTGCACCATTAACGCCTCTCCAAATCTTCCATTTCCGGTGAAGCATTGAATTGAGTATTCTGTTAAAAAGTACCATTCACAGAAATGTAGCACTTATATTACAAAAAACACATAATATTCCCACTCAACAGAATTGGTAAAGAGGTCAAGAAATGAGCAGATCAAAATGTGCTCATGCGGTTGGATTATTTGAGTGACAAGATGCCTGTTCAGGGGAATCGCTTTCAGAAGAGGGGTGCAATCGCCATCGATATTCTTCTTCAAGTGAAACCACTTCTCTATGAATCCATTTTGTAAGATTAATTAGAGCTGGCCACAAATGTATTTCGTTAAACTAAAGAATGGCAGTTAACTGGACAGAAGCACTCTTCTCAAAGAACTACACGCTAAGTTAGATCATTCTTGAAAAACGGTACTGGAGCAAATATACTTACTGTGTTAAAAACAAAAGGTCTTCTCGATCTGTTACACTTGACAATGAAAAGTAATGCCAACAACTGAAACACTCCACACAGACTCAGTTATCTGTGAGACAGCCAAGCAAAAAACATTTTTGGGAATCATGTTCACACTATGGTGATCGGAACTGACGTGGCTACCACTCACTGCACATACAGCATAGAGGTTGAGTTAATAAAGCAAGCATAATAAAATAACTTATTTTCCAAAAATAATAGCAAGAGGTAGCCCCATGCTAGCAGAAAAGCAGAAGCATGTGACTGGCACAAGTTACAATACAAACAGCAGCACCTGCTGCAGATTTTCTACTGGGTTTGAACAACTGCACTGCAGAAACAAAACGTCCCGCAAAACACCTCAACCAGACGACATCTGCGAGAGAGGACCGTGGGGAACATACACAAGTTAGATGCACAACCTCCCGATGCCAACTTACACCGAGGAACCTGCGTGGGGGAAGCTCAGTCAAGTGGTATTGCCCAATTTCAATAGAGCAATCATTATATTCTGGTATTTGTAGACCAGCTTTTCATTAACAAAATACTGTTCATATGTCACACAATATTTGAGGAAAGCACGTGCCAAAAACATTATAAACTTGTCGACCTAAGGCAGTCAACTGGCTGTATTTCTGATTCTGGTTAAATGTGCTGGAAGCAGTGCTGGTGAGGGTTGTGAGACACTTATAAATGATCAACTACAAACAATTTTTGAATTTTATTTTCCTGTCCTCTAAATTTATACAGAACTTTAGGCTTAACAAGTCCTTAAACTAAAACATATTTGAGGTCTGCCTCTCAATATACAAAAGTGTGTGTGGTTGCACACACTTAATTGGTAGAAATAGGTAGAGGTAAACAAAAAAATTAAAAAACACACATCAGCATCGGACTTGCATTATTTCCCACAAATGCATTTTGGAGGCCGGTAAAAACCTCCTTCAATATCTGGTACGCCACTTTCATAAATTTTATGTAAAAGTCACACAAAATCCAATTCATTAATGTACTATCCTGGATAAATATTTTAAATAATCATGGATGTTTCAAGATTAAAACAAGGTGAGATGACTTATACACCACCACAAGGGGCTCATCTCACAGGATGAGGTCGATGAACTAGGTTGAGGACAATTTCTTGAGCAGAAGTAACAGTATGTTCTGATGACGTCTCTTTTGACCACAAGTTATTATATTGAGTTATCTATTAAAAAAATCAGCCATTCGAGGCTCTGAATAATGGGGCAACCCTTAATATTGCTCCCCATCCGCCCTGTCAATTCACAAACATAAATCCACATAATACCCATTTTACTGTAAAAGTCACTTTCGACTTTAAATCTAAATGTTTGCACTTCATTTTATACTGCGTGCTTCACTTTTTTTTTTAGTAAATGGTAAATTACAAAGTCTATAACAAATGTAATTACCATTTGCACTTTTGCCAGAGATTGTCCCATCAAGTTTTATTTATATTTTCAGCTCGTTCATTGTGCGGATTGCGTCCAACATTAAGGTTGAGAGTACCTTAAAGGAAACGCAGAACTGCTGGTGTGGCTGCTGAACAAACATTGCACTTGGCCAGAATCGATTTTGAAGACTCTTCTTTGAAGCAAAAAAAATATAAAAACTAAAAAGCCCCAGTAAACAGTTCAGGGTAACAAAAGCACAACCACAGCATCAACACCCAGAGATATCTTTGGCTTTCTTCCTCTGAAAACGCGTGTCCACAGGATCAAAGCCCCTCTCGTTGGCCCCAAACAATGCCCAAGATGGAGTTTTTGCCATGTAATCCAGCGCAGAGAAGACCTTGTTTCCTTCATTCTCTTGGTTTTGTGCAATGAGCTCCTGGAAACGATCGTAATCAATCCATGTCCACCATTCGCCGTCAATCTTAAACTATAGGATGCAAGAAATATGGACGTTTGATTAGAGCCATGTACAAAGGACTACATGTGATCAACAGCCAGCCTCTCTCACAAGATAAAACTGCATGTGTTTCTATAGGAAGAGCTTCAAGACAATAAGTCTCCTGTGACTTACTAGCTCAAGGGACAAATGAAGGGCATCTTGGAAATACAAACCTCTATCTTACACCTGAATCATCTTCATGCGCATAAAGATTTGCATATGGCATGCAGAATAACAGACAGAACTGACTGACATGCAAGTTACTGGACAACAACAAAATAAATCTAAATTTTCAAGTAAATAGAGAAAAATGAGTCATCATTAACGTCTTTGATAATTAGCATCAGTTGGCATCACAAAAAGTTTATGTATCTAATGAATCCCTACTCCCCACTAGATCTGTAGCTGAAATACTGTTTTTAATTGCTGCCAATCAAGCGGGAATTTTATTTTTTGGCTTGATACTCCAGCTTTCACATAGGGTGCCAAACATGAAATTTCAACAATGCTAAACGGGGACATTTGGAAAATTTGAACAAGTTACTTAGCTTTGTTAACGCTTTCTGGTGGATACTCCCAACAATTTATTCCTCAATCTTTTGAATCGCTCTAGGTGGCACACTGGATCTGGAAAATCTTCCTGTAATAGGTCCTGTGTGCTGGCAGGTGGTACCATTGGACTGTATGGTGACGCTGTCCTGCCTCTTCAGCTCCATGCCATCATTGCCAAATAGGACCACTCCTGCGGAGTGACTCCGTTTCACAAATCAACTTTTGGCCTGACAAAATTAGTGTCCGACAGTTCGTGCAACGTAAATTGGGACCTATGCCTTAACAGAAGTCCCCTCCGCAGACCATGGATGAGGGTGGGCAGGCAGTGTAATAAGAGAAAGCACATCACAGAAGGTAAGTAATTAATTCTTCTGACGGATCCTTCTAACTACAGATGCCTAAACTTTAAAATCCATACCAAAGCGGAATGCTCCAATCAGAGTCGGTCTGAAAAGTGGACTTCACGTGTGACACTCCTGCAGGACCAACTAGGCAAAATGGCCTTCCCTACGGACCTGAAAAACCCTACTGTAGGTGTCAGGTGAAGGTATGGACCAACGCCCGCATGGCAGCTTGGCATATGTCGATTTCACAAATGCCTCAATCAGTTGTCATAACAACAGCAGCTCCTGCCTTGGCGAAAAGAGCCCAGGAGGCTCCTTCTTGGATAAAACCAGGAAGGATTCTCTACGTAAGGTTCTCTTCTGAACTGTACTGCCTTTCCTCACATTGACACATTCAACACAAAGTTGGGCATCCACCCGGTGCTCCTTAGCTCTAACACTATAAAAAGTAACTGCCACCTTAACCTTAGGAGCCAGCCGGTAAAGCTTCTCATCCTCCTTATAGATATCGTACAGGATCAAAAGCAGGAACCATGATGGACTACCCCACATGGAATGGTGCCATCACTTTTGGAAGAAGGGAGGCCTTGGTCCTCAGTACCAACTTATCAGGAAGGAGTGTGGTAAATGGCAAATGCACAAACAGTACTTGCAGTTTACTGATGCGAGGCGCAGAAGTGATCGCAGTCAGGAATGTTGTCTTAAGAGTTCAGTATACAGCTGTTCATGAGCTCAAACTGGGTACACATCAAGGTCCCATTGTGGCAAATGAATGACAGATGGAAACGTATGTAAGCCTTTTTAAGACATTCATCATAAGACATTAAGCAAAAAGGGCTGATCATGTAAACGCAAAAGGCCAAAATGGCCAAAGCATAACCTTTAACAGTACCCAGAGCAAAGCCTTGCATGATTAAGAGCAAAATGAATAGAACATCAGAAGTTGAGGAGAGTTGGGCCATTCTTTTTTCACACCATGCCTTGACCTAGGTGGATGGGTAGAGTGTGCAAAAATTCACATGCACCACCTACGATGGCAGGTCAAAAGACCACTCAGCTGGTTCTGCCTTATCTACATGCATGCTGGTGTAGATTGTTGAAGTTCAGGTGCAGAACTCTGCCCTGTTGCGGCGACTCTACATTCTTCCGAAGTGATAGGCAAATGCTCAGGTTTAATAGACCCTGATACCACAATCTCCGAGCCCGATAAAGGGAGGATTCGGAGGAGCTGAGGTAGGTCCCACATGACCTTTTTTTTAAACTCAGGGGAGAAACAGAGGGGAACGGAGTCCTCAGGAAGGCAGAACGCATTTTCCAGAGACACTAAGCATTCTTTTTGAAATCGAAAAGATAAACCAAAAGCACACCCGACTCTGAAGACCACTTGAGTTACCTCCGGGTGCAGTATCCTACTGAGTTAGTCTACACTAATGTAGAGGGAAACCCACCAGGTGATTGACCTTCAGGGATATCGTTTGAAGGTACATCCACAGCAACAGCCACAGCAACAGCCACAGGCTCAGAGCCTACAGGCACATAGCATAAGACCCCACACTAACCTTCCTGTTGCAGTTCCAAATGGCAGTTGTGTTGTCCATCAGGACCTGAACAGACCTGTACCTGAAGGACGGCAGAAAGAGCTTGAGGATAAAAGGATAGCACACAGCAAAGGCTGATTGGCCGCTGCTGCTCCACCTGAGATCAGAGTCCTCTGATCTCCACTTCATTCAAGCAACTCCCCAGTCTAGAGACAATGCATCTGTCACCACCATGAGGCTTGGATCGGACATTTCATGTTGGAATCAGTTATCCACCACTGGTCTAGCACAGCCTCACCCAAAATGCAGATGGTGGCACCTCCAGGGATCGGGGTGCCTTTCAGGCAATGTTCCCAATGTTGGGCCCACTGAAGGAGGTTCCACTGCATGGTCCGAATATGCCACCAGGCAAGAGGCAACAGAAGGATGCATAAGGCCAGAAGATAAAGAAGCCTCCGAACCATCCAGGAACAAGGCTGAAACATCAGGATCATAGCCAGGGCTCCCTGAGGGGGAGGAAAAGCTCTCATTGCTCTGGTGTCCAGGATGGGCTCTTTAAAGGTAATCCTTCTGCACCCGATGGAAATGGGACATTGTCATACTGATTGAGAATACACGGACAGGAGAGTTGTCTTCTCTAGGTGGTCTTCAACTGACTGAGGCAAACGTGCTTTTAGCAGCTAATCGATGAGGTACTGGAATACATGTATTAACAACCTGCAAAGGTGGGCAGTAATCACTGACACCACCTCTGTGGACACCCAAAGGGTGTGGACCGAGAGCACAGCCGGGTAATGAAGGTGTTCAGGCACCAAAGTAAACTGTAAGAAACGTTGGTGGGACTGCACAACTGGCACATGAAAGTAGAAGTCCTGTAGGTCAAAGGATACAGGCCAGTCTCTGGGATCCAAGGCAGGCCTGACCTAGGCCAAAGCCAGCATTTTCAATCTGCTCTTCCTTAGGAAAGCGACCAATAACCTGTGGTAAAAGGTTTGCTTTAGCACCACATTCTTCTCCACTATGAAGCAGTGTTTGTTGGAAGCAGTGTGCCAGGAACCTTCAGTGTCACACCCTTGCCAAAATGTCTTAACTTCTCCAGCCAGGATGGAGGCATGATCCACCAAGGTCTGGCAGCAAAACTGGAGGAATGTGGGGAGGGGATGGACAAAAACAGATGGGTGTAACCCAATTGTACAGCTTGAAGGACCCAATGGTCAGAGGTAAATGCACACCAGCCGGGCAGGCAAAAAGGAGTCCCAGGCAACCACTGGACGCACAGTTAAATATTGTACATTGGCGGCAAATGAAGAGGCGCAAGAGGAGTGCTGCCAAAATCCCTACCTTTACAGCCATGAAAAGGGTGGCCAGACAGACTAAGTTATCCTTGAAGCAGAACTTTTCGCTATCAGATTGCTGAGAAACTGCTGTTAAACCTGTCAGCCTGAGGGGTCTTCCCCCAAACTTTTTGCCTTCACCGCCACTATTTTTGCTCGTTTTGCTGGACTTGGACTCTGGGCACTTTACCATTTCTAACCAGTGCTATAGTGCTTGTACTCGCTCCTGAAAACATTGGATTATACCCAATTTACATATTTAAGTTACTTCTAAGTCCCTAATGAAGAGGTACTAACTGTGCCCAGAGCCTGTAAACTAAATCCTACTAGTGGGTGTGCAGCAATGATTGTGCCACCCACTTAAGAAGCACTTTAAACATGTCTCGGGCCCGCCACTGTAGCCTGTGTGTGCAGTTTTAAACTGCCATTTCCACCTTTTACCAGTCCCAAACCTTCCTTTTTGATAAGTGCAAGTCATCCCAAGGGTAGGTCCTGGACAGCACAGAGGTTAGAGTGCACTGTATTTAAAACGTAGTGTATGCACTTTTAAGTTTTACATGTGGTGGTAGTGAAAACTCTTCAATTCGTTTTTCACTCCTGAAAGTCCTACCTCTCCCATAGAATGTGGAGGTAATCTTATTACAACTAATAAGCTTACATTTCTAAATGGGAAAAGGTAACCAGTTTGTGTTTGGTGTCTTTGGAACTGTAATGAAACATTCTAAGTTATGCTGAAGTCAGATTTTACATTACTATTTTGAAAATGCCACTTTTTGAAAGTTGGAATTTTCCTGCCTTAGCCAATAAGTGCCTGCAGCCTGTCTCTGGGTCACATGTCTGGGTGACATTGACAGTTGGGCTTTGTGTATTCCTCCTAGACCGCCACACACAATAGAGGGCTTAGGTGTATTAGGATGGGCCATCCCTGGCGGGATGGAAGGGAAGAGCTGGGCACAGCTCTACTACAGTCGAATAGGCTGTGCCCGGCCTCCACACAAAGGGCTGCCTACCCCCTGCAGTTAGTCTGGAACCAGGGCAGGGGAGGCAGAGCACCTGTGGACTTAAAAGGAATCCCTATAGAAGCTTCTCCCCCACTTCAAAGGCAGAAATGAATGTAAATATTGGACCTCAGCCAGCACCTCTTTAGTACACTTCTGGACATGTGGATACTCCACAAGGAAGAAGGACTTCTGTGCTGCTAAAAGGACAGCCAATCTGCTGGACTTCTGCACTGAAGGACTGCTGCCCTGCTGTGCTGACCTGCTGCCCTCATGCCTGGGTGAGAAGGACTGGATTTGCGTCTCTTGCACCCAGAACCCAAGAGTGACTCCAAAGGCTAGTTGGTTGGCCTCCTGAGCTAAAGTCTCAGGTGCACAATAGGCTTCCAACAACCTCGCACCTGTACACTGGGATCAAGGAGTCTACCCTACCAAGTGGTGCCACCCCTGTCCTGGACCCTTGGAAGTGGGCCTAAGGTGCTCTATCAGCCTCTGAGGATCAAATGGAAGCAACACATCTGCTCTGCTGTGTGGTGCAACCCGAGTAGAATCGATGCATCACTGCTACTGCATGGATCGGAACCGCTGCAAAGACCCGCATCAAAGCCTTTCAGCGCATTGAAACCACTGCTGCGCAATGGATTCTTGTGCAGGCCTTCGTATCCCTCATGGACTGCAGCCGCAAGACAACACCAGACTTTGCACTGCAGCCTTGCAGCTCCTTGGAACTGATGCATCACCCAGACTTCATACATTGCAAGCCCTCAGACGCAATCCTCGCTGCTGCAGAACCACAGACTTCCTGCATCTCAGAACTGATGGATCGCTTCGGCTATGCAAAACATCTTCGCTGCGGATCCTTACACACTTAAGTTACTTTGTTCAGCGGACCTGACTTGATCCCTGTAGCTAGCCCACGGTCCCTTGCGGCCGGCCTAAACTTGAGACTCTGTCCTGATCCAACGTAACCAGATATCCACAGTTGGCGCTCTGTGGTTTAAAGTGTTGCACAAATACTTTACGCATTGCCTCTAAGTTAAGCTTGAATGCTCTGTGTCAAGCTACCAGGGGGCTGAGCACACGTTAATTTGGGGTTTACTTGTGCCTTACCCTGACAAGGACTGTGGTTGCTGCTTGACCATGGCTCACAGATGCGGACACTCACGGAGTTCTTCAAAATAGATTTATTGTCCAACAAACGTGTTTCGGCTTTTTCACCTTTTTCAATCTTTGTTACGGAAGGGAGGGGGGCCAACTTTCACAGGGTGTGGTGGACCATCTGGAGGTAGGTGCTACAAACATAGGTAATAAGGTCAGAGGCGGCCCCTCCATTAGCGCAGCAAAGGTGGAAAATAAAACGGTAATAACATTAATTTATTACCATTTTATTTTTCCTTTCCCAAGTAAAGCGATGTTTGGGGGTGGGGTCACTGCTGCTGACTGGCAAGCAGGGGAGTGGTGCTCACTCCACCAATTTAGAGTGAGCGCATCATTTTGGCTGGCTGTCTTGCAACGGCCAGCCTGACATGCGCACTACAAACCACTTCACCCAGCTGTCGTAGACAGTTGGTTTGAGAGTAGTCACAGGCCCCCAGTGCCAGCGGGAGCCCTTTAGACAGCAGACCTAGGGCTCAATATATGGCAGCCACCTGCGATTAAACAAAAGGGCACACATGCACGCTTTCAGTTTCACTGTCCATTATATAGGCAAGGTAAATTCAAAGTAAGTCCAAATTGACCCCCTAGCCCGGTGTAGGAGACTGGCACCCGCAGTGTACTGCCCCAGTCTTGGCGCTGCTGCTAGCTCACATGTTGCTGCATAGGTCCTGGGCGATACACAGATGACCTGATGCAATTATTTATTTACAATTGATTGCCATTTGTGAATGAGAGAAGCTGCATGAGCAGCGCAAGGCCCCAAGGACCCAGACATCATGCAACCATTTAAAACTCTGTGTAATCTCTGTTCTGATGATCTCCTGCGGGCACGTCTCTATCCTGTGGCCCCAGTGAAGAAAGCCTGAAGCCTCAGGACTGTCTGCAAGGGTTGTAATGCAGCATTTATATATTTGGTCATCGGGGCACAGAATAAGACCCTTATTATCATTCTCAGCTTACATTAGGATTCAAGAGATTGCAGTGCAGGCATGCCTTAAACTCAGAACAGAAACCACAATGTCACATCATCTACGCTAGCGCCTTACAGAATACCGTAAACCCTGACAGAGCCATTTAAATCCGCGACTTAATGTTAAAAGTGTTGAAGCACACACTCTTACTAGCAACTGAGCACAAACTGCACTCCTCCTGTCCAAGGTTTACACAGGTCGTCACTCTCAGGTTTTACTTGACGATAATTGTCCCTGCACACGTAAACAAGGGTAATAATGCACACAAATTGGGTGTAAATCCCGCCTCCATGCTTTATCTGCACATTTTATATACTTACCTGTACAAGCACCCAAAGCAAATAAATCCCTCCTGCTTGGCTCTAAAGATACCTACTAATGGGCGTTGATTCTCCAAAGTGCCGGGGGTAGTGATATATGGGATAAAGCCCCCCTCCCCCACAGTACGGTATAACGATAGCACTTCCTGCCCATTGTGGGGCGCTGAAGCACATTATCAGATAATTCAATATCAAGTGCTCAAGGGAGTGAGGTGTCCTGTACCCATGCCACGCTATCAGGGCAGATATTGACTTTGTAAATTTCACACAGATTCATTTATGCAAATTATTTAAGGTGGATATCCTGGTTTTTGGACATCGATAAATTTAGTTTAATTGCATAAATATGTGCTCCATTAGGGTTTGGCTTGGTGTCTTCAGCTGCAGAATTCTGTCCTTCCGTACGGGTCACAGTGCACAAGGGAATGGGTGCCCGACGTTGCCCATTTACCATCTGAAGCCCCAAAACAAATTTGAACCACTCAGCAAATGAGCCCTATTTCAGCTCGACAGATTGTGCACCAGCTTCAACGACCAAGCTGTTTTTATATGGGATATGTTAGGAATATACGTTTGTATGAGATGTGGTTGTATTCAGTTTAGCAGGACAAGGTGTGAGAGGGACTTATTCAGTTTCTAAACAACTGGTTGCCCCACCAAATATTTAGGGTACCAGCCACCCCTGTCTAATGTGTTTGCAGGTTAGATTGCTACTCTGCTAAATGTTTGGCAGGCATAGACAAATTTCGGGGGGTTGCCTTACAGCAGCATTGGCTGCAACCACTAATAGCAACATGTGTTGTTGAGGTCCCGCCATATATGGCTTTATTGCTTTTAAAGTTCCAGCACAGCTGTTGATTCATCTGACATCTGAACAGAAGGCCTTCTACTAGCTGCAACAAGTTAAATCTGCAGAACAATTCCCCATGCAGGGCACCAATGAGGACGTTAAAGAGACAGCTGTGACACTACTGTTCAACAACCTGGACAGGTTATCTAGGACTTCCTGCAACCAGTACACACCACACTGAGCAATGGTTGGTAGGAAGCGTTTCTGGTATCAATCAATCTCACAAGATGGGTCAAGGGACAATAAGTGGACACCCAAACCCTCGTTGGTAAAAGAATAACGCACTTAAATAGCATTAGTAAACAGAATATGCATTTAAAATGTGTATTCTAAAATCCTAACTTCGTGCATATGACATGATTCGTAACCACACAGAAAGCAAACAGTAATGCAATGAAGCAATTTTTAAGTAACGAAACCAGGAAACAGGAAAAATGTTAACATTGCTATTATATTTTATAGTCCTAATACCACATCTGTGCTATTTATAGGTGCAATGCAAGTTCTAGCAGATTAGTAAACAAGCTTCCCAATTCTGAGTTTCTAATGTGGTTCACCTTTGCATACCTTTTTTTCCCCCAGAATAATAAGTCCTTCTTGTCCTATATCTGGATAGCAAGCTTGTTATCTCGGTCACAAGCTGTGGATCTGTGGGTAAGAGCAGAGCCCCCGAGTCATCTCTGAAGGCCACCACCAGATGCCAACCTTCGACTGGAGCTGGTGCTGAAGAACTGCCCATCTTGCCCAATAGCTCCTCCCTAACTTAGGGCCTGATATGTGAGGTTTTAGAACACCTGGCCAGGGGACTTGTTGAAAATTATTAAAATGAACTCTAAACAAAGATTACCCCGGGAACTAGTTGAACCGTGTTAGAATAAACACTAAACAAGACTTAACCAGAGTGCTTGGTGAAACTTATTAAAATAAACAATGAAGACTTAGCCACGGAAATTGTTGAAAACTGTTAGAATAAACATCAAACAAATCTGTCCTAACATCCACTGCAGGATTGTTGTGTAATATTCTCTTCTGAAAGATAAAGACTAAAGCCAGCTAACCACCTAGCAATGATGTTTAATTATCATGAATGTATTTGCATAAGCTTGATCATCACTATTTTTGTGACACATTTGTAACACATAAGGACATAGCATGGAGGTGCATTCGAGGGAATCACACTTATTCACTCGTCACATTTCAAAATATACATTTCATATTGAAATGAAAATGCCTCTGTTCTAGAAAAACCATGATCTTTACAGCAGCCCCAGAACAATAAAATATATAAATGTATTAGACAAAATGCATGATTATATGTGCAATGATAAACGAAAGTAGTCTAGGCAAACCATTTCCTTTCCAATTTTTGCGGGAGGGTACAAAAAAAAAAAAAGGAAAAATGGAAAAGGATGAGGAGGCACTGTGCACCGAGAGCGGCTGGTTGGCGGCACACATTGGGCCACGCCGCCCCGATGCCACTGGTCCTGAGGGCCCGCAGTTGGGTGCGGAGCCGCCAAACACATGATCCAAAGTAGGAGCGAATAACGCGGAGGTGCCGCGCTACTGAAATGCACCATAAGACATAGGATCAGATAAAGCCTATGTAGTGGCCGGGTCTATGGCCTGAATGAGTATGGCCCTGGGCCCCTGTGCTGCCTGACCCTACGAAGAAGGGCGCAACATCTGTTCCTACTACAGACAAAGCTTGCCTCCAACCCCAGGAACAGCAGGAGGGGCACCGGGCACCAACTTTCGCCTCTGCAGAGACAGTTGAACTCTACATCCTGTGGTCTGCACTTACCACCATATGCCGAGTGGTTACCAAGTGAGATAACGTGTAGATATATGGACGCGGAAACCTGTTGCTGTTGTGGGCGATCAGTTACAAAAACCTGAGTGCCGGATGATCTCTTTCCCGCTTCATTGATCTACAGGAACTCAATCCGGGTGGTTTTAATCAGAAGGCTCTCCCCTGGCGGCCTCTTTCCCTCCTGTGGGGACCAAATAGGCAAGCCAAAGATGGCGAAAGCACCCTCAGGGGCTATGGATGCTCCAGACGCCCCAAATAAAGAGGAGGATACGACTGTCCAGGCATTGCAGCAGATGGAGCTCACTTTGCGCAACCATACTTCGCAGTTTGAGAGAGTGTTGCAGGCCATTGTGGAAACCAAGACCACCCTGGAATCAAAGATCAGAGAAGTAGTGGCGGATTTCGGGCTCCTCAGGGCCAACCAACGTGCGATTGCAGACCGGGTCTCGGAGGCGGAGAAGGACCTGGCTGGACTGGCCCCAGTGGTCCAAACATTACAAGAAAAGGTACTACGTTTGTCATCAGAGGTGGACGGACTGGAGTGTAGAGCCGATGATGCTAAATGTAGATCTAGACAGAACAATATCCGCCTGGTGGGGTTCCCCGAGAGAGCTGAGGGCCCTTGTGCTGAACTGTTTGTAGAAAAATGGCTGGCGGAGGCTGTATTACGGGACAAAATCCGGAAATTATTTTTGATTGAACGCACTCACAGAGTCTCAGGCAGACCACCACCGCCGGGAGCGCATACCGCCCCCTAATGGCCAGGTTACTTAATTATCGGGACAGAGACCTCATACTTCAAATGTTTTGCAAGTTGGGTCCGTGGCACTTTGAGAATGCACCAATCACGGCTTATCCAGACTTCACTGTGGAAGTCCAGAAAAAACGTAGTTCCTTCTACCAGGTAAAAGAGTGCCTTTGTGAACATAACTTCAAATATGCGCTCTTGTTCCCCGCCAAACTACATGTACAAGACGGGCCCAAGGTGCATATCTTCACCTCTCCAGATGATGCATGGACCTGGCCCCATGCCAAGGGTCTTGCCCGGTCTGCAAGCTTGGAAAACTTGGAGGAAGGATGGTCGTCCCCCAAGGAGAAACACAAACGCCGGCTGTGCTTAAGGATCAAACCAACTGTGGAACAGGTGGCAGAGGAGCATTCTCTGCTACTACGTGAGATGACGCGATTTGTGGCCGACCATCCAGCAAAGACATTAGAACAAGGTGACACTGAACCGGAGCATGAAACCCATTCTGACTCTGCAGACTCCCTTCCGGGTCCGCTTCTCACCCCGCGGTCGGCAGATGACATTTGATTCGTACCTAGATATAGCTAACTGTCTATGTACTGAGTACTTGAGGCTTCCACGCGGCTGGCCGGAGATGCCATTGAAGATCGGACTACGATGAGGAGCGCGGGGAGTGGCACACGACCTGGGGCCTCCCCTGTTGGCGTGCTGTGAGGCGGACTGAGTGATTCGATCCGCTGGGCTGGGAATGGGCACCTCTAAAGCTGACCAACATCATCCACGCCCCATTCCATATGGACCTGTTCGACCCTATGCCTGCTCGCAGGAATTGTTTTGTTTTTTGCACACTTAGTGCTATTGTTTATCAGTGTTGTTGTTTTTCTTCAATGGGGTTCTCCCTTTGTTTTTACATGGGACTATTACATCGATGCCACACAATACACTTATCCTGGTGGGTGGCGAGTACGCTGTGGGTTCTTAGGGGCGAGTGTGTCTGGGGTAGGATGCTCCGGGTACTCCTCATGGTCGTCATGGTATGGGATCTCTGCACTCCCTCACTCCTGCCTCATCCCCCTCCCCCACTCGCATCCCCCTCTCTCTCTCCTATCTAACCCGTTCACTATCTACCTCCCTCACTCCTCCTATCTACCTATCTCTCTATCTCTCTATCCCACTATCTAACTCCCTCACTCTCCACCTCCTCCTATCTTCCTATCTCTCTATCTATTTCCCTATCTATCGATTTCCCTATCTATTTTCTCTATCTATTTCTCTATCTCTCCCCCCTCCCTCACCCCCTCTATTACCTATCTTCCTATCCTCTCACTCTACCTCTCACCCACCCTCACCCACCTCTACAACCCCCCCCTCCCCTATCTTCTCAACCCTACTCCTATCTTTCTCCCTTATCTCCTAAACCTCCTAACACTCACCCCCCTCCACCCTTAAACCCCCTCTCCCAGCTCTTCTCACTCTACCTGTCCCCCCCTCCCTCGCGCTTTCCCGCCGCAACCTCCTGCACGCCCCCGCCCCCCAGCTCCCATTCGCCCCCACCTGACCCCTCCCCCCCTCCTACCTCATATGGCGGCCGCTGCGCGACAGTGGTAGCGACCCTTGACCCAAGCGTAGGTCGCTCCCCCTGCCGCTGCAGCTCCTCCAGGTTCCTGAGTTCCTGAGACCCACCTCACAGTAAGTACCCCCCCCTCTCAGCCCCTCGCTCTGCCCCGCGCTACTCACCCTCTCTCCTGCTCCTGCTTCTTTTCTTCTTCTCTGTTCTTCTGTTCTTCCTCCTCGCTCCTCGTCTGTAATCTTCTTCTGTACTCTTCTTTCCCCCGTCTTCACTCTTCTTCTCTTCTTCCTCATCTTCTTCTGTGGTCTTCTGCCCTCTGTTCTTCGTTTTTCTGTATCTTCTGTGTTCTTCCTTTTCTTCTGTTCTTCGGCTCTTCTGCCTCCTCCGTCCTCTTCTCCCCGCGCCTGCCCTCCTGCTCCTGCCTCATCCCCCTCCCCCACTCGCATCCCCCTCTCTATCTCTCCTATCTAACCCGTTCACTATCTACCTCCCTCACTCCTCCTATCTACCTATCTCTATCTCTCTATCCCACTATCTAACTCCCTCACTCTCCACCTCCTCCTATCTTCCTATCTCTCTATCTATTTCCCTATCTATCGATTTCCCTATCTATTTCTCTATCTCTCCCCCCTCCCTCACCCCCTCTATTACCTATCTTCCTATCCTCTCACTCTACCTCTCACCCTCACCCACCTCTACAACCCCCCTCCCCTATCTTCTCAACCCTACTCCTATATTTCTCCCTTATCTCCTAAACCTCCTAACACTCACCCCCCTCCACCCTTAAACCCCCCTCCCCCAGCTCTTCTCACTCTACCTGTCCCCCCCCCTCGCGCTTTCCCGCCGCGACCTCCTGCACGCCCCCGCCCCCCAGCTCCCATTCGCCCCCACCTGACCCCTCCTACCTCATATGGCGGCTGCTGCGCGACCGCGCAGCGGGCGCGCCACTCCAGCGTGCCAGAGGCAAGCCCGTCTGCGCCTGGCCCGCGCCAGTCTGCGCCTGGCCCGCGCCCAGCGCCACGACCCCTGGTCGCCAGCTCTCCCAAGCCCCGCTGACCCGCTACGACTCCACCACCCTCCACGCCCTCAACCCAGGACGCTCCAACACCTGCTTCCAAGCTCACCCCAAACGCACCCATGGACCCTTCGCCTGCAACTCCTGCAAACGCACCTTCCACCACGCAACAACCACGACCACAAGCCCACGCGCCATCAACCACCTCAAGTGCATCCTAGTCAACGCTCGCTCCGTCCACAAACACGCCATTGAACTCTGGGACCTCCTGGACTCCATAGCACCGGATGTCGCCTTCATCACGGAGACCTGGATGAACGCCTCCTCGGCCCCTGACATCGCCACTGCCATCCCCGAAGGCTACAAGATCTTCAGAAAAGACCGCACCAACCAGGTAGGAGGAGGTATCGCCATCGTCTTCAAAGACTCCATCAGCGTCACCACCTCCACCGAAGACACCCCTCTCGCCGCTGAACACCTGCATTTTCAGATTCGCACCGATCCGAGGACCACCCTCAGAGGATCCCTCGTCTACCGTCCTCCCGGGCCACGCGCCCCTTTCAGCGACGCCATCGCCGACTTCATCTCCCCGCACGCCCTCGCCTCGCCGGACTACATCCTCCTAGGTGACCTCAACTTCCATCTGGAACAAAACAACGACCCCAACACCACCATCCTGCTCGACAACCTCGCCAACCTCGGCCTCAAACAACTGGTGAACACCGCCACCCACATCGCCGGACACACGCTTGACCCCATCTTCTCCGCCAGCAAACACGTCTTCTTCAGCCACGCCTCCGCCCTACACTGGACCGACCACAGCTGCGTCCACTTCACATTCCGACGCGAGACCCGCCACCTCCGCACCCAACCCATCCCTCGTCGACAGTGGAACAAGATCCCCGAAGAGCAACTCTTCTCCGCACTCGCCGCCAACCAACCCACCCTCACCACCGACCCCAACGACGCAGCCCTCAACCTCACAAACTGGATCTCCAACTGCGCAGACATCCTTGCTCCCCTCAAACGCACGCATCGACAGACCAACACCAAAAAACCTCTCTGGTTCTCTGACACCCTCAAAGAATCAAAGAAAACTTGTCGCGCCCTTGAGAAAGCCTGGCGCAAGGACCGCACCGCTGACAACATGACCGCCCTCAAGAACGCTACCCGCGAACACCACCACCTGATCCGTGCTGCCAAAAGGAACTTTTTCACCGACAGACTGGACAAAAACAGACACAACAGCAGAGAACTCTTCAGCATCGTCAAGGAGTTCTCCAACCCCAGCGCCAACGCCGTCACGCCCTCACAGGATCTGTGCGAATCCCTCGCCACTTTCTTCCATCGCAAGATTAGCGACCTCCACGACAGCTTCGGACACCAGACCCAACCATACACCACCGAACCGGCATCCACGGCCATCACCCTCAACAACTGGTCCCACATCAACACGGAAGAAACCAAATCCATCATGAACTCTATCCACTCCGGCGCCCCTTCGGACCCCTGCCCGCACTTCATCTTTAACAAAGCCGACGACATCATCGCCCCGCACCTCCAGACCGTCATCAACTCTTCTTTTTCTTCTGCTACCTTCCAAGAATGCTGGAAACACGCCGAAGTCAACGCCCTACTAAAGAAACCTACGGCTGACCCGAGCGACCTAAAAAACTTCCGCCCCATCTCTCTTCTGCCTTTCCCAGCCAAAGTAATAGAGAAGACCGTCAACAAACAGCTGACCACCTTCCTGGAAGACAACAACCTGCTCGACCCCTCACAAACCGGATTCCGAACCAACCACAGCACTGAAACCGCCCTCATCTCAGTCACTGACGACATCAGAACCCTGATGGACAACGGTGAAACAGTCGCCCTCATTCTGCTCGACCTCTCGGCTGCCTTTGACACCGTCTGTCACCGCACCCTAATCACCCGCCTCCGCTCCACCGGGATCCAAGGCCAGGCTCTGGACTGGATCGCCTCCTTCCTCTCAAACCGTTCCCAAAGAGTTTTCCTCCCTCCGTTTCGCTCAGAACCCACCGAGATCATCTGCGGCGTACCCCAAGGCTCATCACTCAACCCAACACTCTTCAATGTCTACATGAGCCCCCTCGCCAACATCGTACGCAAGCACGACATCATCATCACCTCCTACGCCGACGACACCCAACTTATACTCTCCCTCACCAAGGACCCCGCCAGCGCCAAGACCAACCTACAAGAGGGTATGAAGGACGTCGCAGATTGGATGAGGCTCAGCCGCCTAAAGCTGAACTCTGAAAAAACAGAAGTCCTCATCCTCGGCAACACCCCGTCCGCCTGGGACGACTCCTGGTGGCCCACGACCCTCGGCACCGCACCGACCCCCACAGACCACGCCCGCAACCTCGGCTTCATCTTGGACCCTCTTCTCACCATGACCAAGCAAGTCAACGCTGTGTCCTCCGCCTGCTTCCTCACCCTCCGCAAGATCTTCCGCTGGATCCCCGCCGACACCAGAAAAACCGTGACCCACGCCCTCGTCACGAGCCACCTGGACTACGGCAACACCCTCTACGCCGGGACCACAGCCAAACTCCAAAATCGCCTGCAACGCATTCAAAACGCCTCGGCCCGCCTCATCCTCGACATACCCCGCAGCAGCCACATCTCCGCACACCTGAGACACCTGCATTGGCTCCCTGTCAGCAAAAGGATCACCTTCCGACTTCTCACCCACGCACACAAAGCCCTCTACGACAAGGGACCGGAATACCTCAACAGACGCCTCAGCTTCTACGTCCCCACCCGCCTCCTCCGCTCCTCTGGCCTCGCACTCGCTGCTGTCCCTCGCATCCGCCGCTCCACGGCGGGTGGGAGATCTTTCTCCTTCCTGGCGGCCAAGACCTGGAACTCCCTCCCCACCAGCCTCAGGACCACCCAGGACCACTCCGCTTTCTGGAGACTCCTAAAGACCTGGCTGTTCGAACAGCGATAACCCCCCCCTTTTTCCCCTAGCGCCTTGAGACCCGCACGGGTGAGTAGCGCGCTTTATAAATGTTAATGATTTGATTTGATTTGATTCTACCTTCCCGTATTCCCATGACTGTGCAAGGACAATCGCATACTCCAAGATATAACATGCTTACATGGAATGTAAGGGAGGGATGGCGAATCCGCGCAGGTGGCAACGCATACATGCCTACTTGAAACGTCACCAGATACATTTTGCCATGCTTCAGGAAACACACCTATCAGACGCTACTCTGGATAAAACTCGGACACATTGGAAAGGGCAACTATTAGGCACGGTATCCTTATCTTTTGATCGTGGGGTAGCGATCTGGATCACTCCGGGGATGCCCTATGTGGTCACTTGCACGCGGATTGATGCTGATGGCAGATATGTGGTAGTGGAGGGAAGCCTGGATGGTACACCACTGGCACTAGTAGCGCTGTATGGGTCTGTTCCGTGATCCAACAGTAGATAGCATCTGGGGTGGGGACTAACTGTCATGGACGTCCACATAGATAGGTCCTTCCCACCACTCCCGACTTCCCAGACAGTCGTATTTCGCACGAGCGGACTACTTGGAAGTCGACAAACGGTCTGTGTGATGTTTGGCGACTGCTACATCCGACGCAGCGCGAATATTCCTTTTACTCCCCCGTCCAGATACATACCAGGATAGACATGATTCTCACATTGCTGGCTGTATTACACATAATCCATGCATTAGACTACCTGGCTCGCACTATATCAGATCATAGCCCCCTTCGTGCGATACTGGGTTGGGGAAAGCTGCGCACACGGATCCCTACATGGCGCTTGCAGGTAGAAGCACTGTCGGACCCCCCCTTTTGTGCTGAACTTGCCCAGTGTCTATCCACCTACTTCTCTATAAATGATAACACAGCGTCTACCCGCGCAATTGAATGGGACTCCCACAAGGTGGTTGTGCGCGGCCACTGTATGGCTGCCTCGTTGGGGGTCCGGCGGGTGTTGAAAAGGGAGATTGCGGGTCTAGAGTCCCGGTTGCGCAAGGCAGAGACCGCAGTGGCAGGCAATGAGATGACAATAGAGGAGCTACAATCACTGAGGGCGAGTTACAGGGAAGTGAATACTAGACTGAGCAAACATGATTACAGACACTATAGGACACGTAAATATGCAGAGGGAGATAGAGCAGGACGCTTACTGGCCTGGCTAGTCCGACAGCCCTCTCAACCCTCACCTATAGGAGCAATCCGGTTGGGTTCAGGGCGGATAGTAAATTCACAGGTAGAAATCAATGAAGCCTTTTACAATTACTATCGGTCCCTATACTCATCCAGTCCTCCTCCACCTGCAACGTTTGATATTTTTCGATCAGCCGTGCTTCCAGCCTCAGCAAGGTTTTGGTTATAGGTTGTCCAACTGTCTTGGTTTGTACTACATCCAACACAGTCCAACGAATGTCCTCTGCTGTATGTTTCATTTCTGTGTAATGTTCTACCAATGGTGCTCCTCTTGTAGAACATGTTATCCTCGATCTGTGTTGTAAGATGCGTGTCTTGACCAGTTGCGAAGTTTGACCAATATACACTTTTTCACAAGGGCACATAATACAATAAATATCATTCTTAGTGTTGCAATTTGAAAAGTCCCTTTGGGGATGCACTTTTCCATTTATTACCACTTCTTTTGAATCACATGTAAACTGGCATGCCAGACATTTACAGCATCTATAATGTCCTTGTAGTGACGGTAACTGAAGCATCGTCCTAAGCCCTCTTTTTTTGTGTCTGTGTGTTATCTGCTCTTACCCATTGATCTCGTAAACTACGGTCTTTTTTTTAAATGCAAACAAAGGTTTTGTTATCTCTAGGTCTTTAACTATCTTCCAATTCCTCTCTATGATGGATCGGATCTTGTTGGCCTTCGGGCTAAATGTAATTACACAGGTGAGAGGAGTTTCTCTGGGTTTTTCTTTAGGGACAAGTAATGTCTCTCTAGGGGTATACCAGGCTCTTTTGGCAGCTGCTTTCACTAATCTTTTGGGGTAACACTTATTAAGCAATTTTTCTGTTAGCTCCATAGCATTATTAAAGTAATCCTCTTTGTCACTACAGTTGCGCCTGATGCGAAGGAACTGACCATATGGCAAATTTTCTCTTAGTGTCCTGGGGTCTCCACTTGAGAAGTGTAGAAGTGTGGTTTTCTTATACAAACTCACCTCTAACTGCCCATTTCTAGCTAGAATCCACAGATCTAAAAAAAATATTCTTTTGCTGTCTTTACTTATGGTGAATTTGAAATCTGCTGTACGTTGGTTCAACCAACCATTGGTTTAACCAACCATGAAATGAACTAAGCACTTCTTCATTACCTTCCCAAATCAATAGCACATCATCAATATATCTATACCATTTGATGTTTTTACCAAAAGGGTTATAGTGTGAGTAAATCCATTTCTGTTCAAAGGAGTCCATCACTAAGTTCGCTATTTCAGGTGCGAAGCTGCATCCCATAGCTACACCTTTAATTTGTCTATACCATTTCTCTTTATATTTGAAAAAATATATTTTAAGGCATAGTGTGGCTAGAGAAACAAAAAATTCTGTGGGGGTGTTCTCACTCATTTCTGTTATCAAGCACCTGCCTAATTACTTCAATAGCTTCATCCTGAGGGATGTTCGTATAAAGAGATTCAATGTCAAATGTGACCAACAATTGCGTGTTCTCATTGAAGGAACAAGCTTCTATCTTGTTGATAATGTCCATCGAATCACGGATAGATGATTGGGTCTGAGTAACCTATGGTTTAAAAAAAAAAAAAACGTCCACATACTGTGCTAGGGGTTCAAGAATGGACCCACAAGCTGAGACAATGGGTCTCCCTGGTGGTTTGTCTAGATTTTTGTGAATTTGGGGTAAAATATAAAAACATGGAATTCTCCCGTCATTTTGGTTGAGGAACTCTAATTCTTTCTTGCATATCCATTTATTGTCTCTTGCTTCGCATGTGATCTGTTTAATTTGCGAGCTAACTTGTTTCAGGGCAGCTGCCTGTATCTTGCTGTAATGTAGTGTGTTGTTAAGCTGTCTCATGACTTCTTGATCATATTGGTTGAGGTCCCAATATAACTATTCCACCACCTTTATCTGCTGGTTTTATAATGATGTCATTTCGGTTGGCCAAATTCGTAATAGCCATTTTCTCCATTTTAGTACAATTCTCTTTGAAAATAATTGTCTTAAGAGTTGAGTAAATCTAGTTCTTTGAGTACAACGTCCCCAAAAACCTTGATTTCAAGGGGCATATCATTCCTGTCCGGAAGGAAAGTGGATTTTGGTTTTAGTCCACTATTGTTTGGCTCTTCTTATCTGGGTAACTCGTTAAAGTAAGCTCTAAGTCTTACTTTCCGAAGAAACCTCAGGACTTCAATTTTACTATCTAAAGGGTCTTGATTTCTCAAGGGAACAAATGAAAGACCTTTACTCAAAATTTGTCTCTCCGCTGGGTTCAGAGTGTATGTCGATAGATTGTAAATAGGGATAAGGTCTTTCGTTCTTTTTACTTCCTGTATGCTCTCCTCAGAGTACGGAAGAAGCCTTGATCTTGAAACTGTCCTCTGATACGTTGTAAAGGGCAGAAGAAGCCGCCGTCTACGCGGATTACTATTTATGACATTTCTTTCCAGTAAAAGGTGTTGACCAGGGCATACCCCGACTGACACATTTCCACACCATGTTTAGTGATGCAAAATGAGGCACCAATGAGTACCCAATGTATGCAGACATGTGTACATAAATAAACGCATCTATATGTCCCTTAATTAGAGAAGGGTTAAATCTTACCTACTCGCTACTGATGTGGCACAGCTCTTCTGATACACTACCACACAGTATTCCTATGTTTGTTTTATTATTTTACTTTATAAGTAAATATATATGTATGTACATGCCCGACCACTTGGTTGGCCGACTGTTCTGCCAAATTTCAACATGTTCAATAAAAAGATTTGAAAAACAAATCCATGTCACAGGGTCAGTCCCCAAGGAGGGACACACTTTAATCATTTACCAATGATAGCAATGGATTTTTGAAAGGCAAGCTCACGAACGAGTGAAAGGGATGGGTGTGAGTTGGGGGTGGTTAAAAGCCCACATAGATACTAAGCCGTAGAAAAGCGGTGTTTGCATGCTGCTGTGCTCCATTAAAAAAAAAAAAAAAAAAAAGGACCCTTGTATCCTGCGCTTTACTTCTACAACATGGTGATAAGATTGCAGTGACACAGTGAGCAACTATGGATAGGCTCGAATGGCATATACACGAGCAGTGCCAAGATTGTTCTGTGACGCACTACTTGGATCTTAACCTGGTTTGAGAGGTGTGTCAAGTCTTAAATAAACCTCATCACAACTGGTGACTTGAACAAAGACAGTTGGTGTGGGCCAAGTAGAAAGGCCACAAGAGCTGATAAGTAACCTTTTATAAAGCCCATTGCACGGCAAGCAAAAGGCTATCCAACAGCTTCACTTGTAAGGGGCCAGTGTCCCAGACTCTGCACCAAGTTATGATTTATATCAGGACCCAGCAAAGAAGGATTTCATGAAAGGGCATATGGTGACAAGGATAACATCTACTACTTCAGATGGCAAATCAAACAGTTTATTGTTGCCACTCAATCTCAATAAATGTGGTGTATGAAACTGAAGCTTGCCCTGCTGCTGGGACAGCTGCTCAAGAATTCCTCATACTTGCTGTAGGAAGTTGGCTCTGTATATACTATTTCAAAGTAAGAAATAGTGTGCACAGAGTCCAAGGGTTCCCCTTAGAGGTAAGAAAGTGGCAAAAGTAGATAATTCTAATGCTCTATTTTGTGGTAGTGTGGTCGAGCAGTAGGCTTATCAGAGGGTAGTGTTAAGCATTTGTTGTACACACACAGGCAATAAATGAGGAACACACACTCAAAGACTTACTCCAGGCCAATAAGTTTTTATATTAAAAAATATATTATCTTAGTTTATTTTAAGAACCACAGTTTCAAGATTTACAATTAATACTTTAAATGTAAGGTGATTCACTTAGATACTTTAGGAACTTTGAATGAAAACAATATCATGTACAGTCTTTGTAAAAATGGCAATAAACTATTTTCAAAGTGGACACAGTGCAAAAATCAACAGTTCCTGGGGGAGGTAAGTAAAGGTTAGTTTTGAAGGTAAGTAAAACACTTACAAGTCTCAAAGTTGGGGCATAGGCAGCCCACCATTGGGGGTTCAAGGCAACCCCAAAGTTACCACACCAGTAGCTCAGGGCCGGTCAGGTGCAGAGGTCAAATAGGTGCCCAAAACACATAGGCACCTATTGGGAACAGGGGTGCTCCGGTTCCAGTCTACCAGCAGGTAAGTACTTGCGTTCTCGGGGGGGGGGCAGACCAGGGGGGTTTTGTAGAGCACCGGGGGAGACACAAGAAGGCACACAAAGTACACCCTCAGCGGCACAGGGGCGGCCGGGTGCAGTGAGCAAAGCAGGCGTCGGGTTTTAGGTTGAAAACAATGGAGAGACCCGGGGGTCACTCTAGCGTTGCAGGCAGGTACGGGGGCTTCTCGGGACAGCCACCGGCTAGGCAGAGGGCCACCTGGGGATCTTGCACTGAAGTTTGATTGCTTCAGGTCCTGAGGGCTGCGGGTGCAGTGTTGGTTCCAGGCGTCGGGTCCCCTGTTACAGGCAGTCGCGGTCAGGGGGGAGCCTCTGGATTCTCTCTGCAGGCGTCGCTGTGGGGGCTCAGGGGGATCGTCTCTGGTTACTCACGGACTCGCAGTTGCCGGGGAGTCCTCCCTGAGGTGTTGGTTTTCTGCAGGTCGAGCCAGGGGCGTCGGGTGCAGAGTGTGAAGTCTCACACTTCCGGCGGGAAACGTGAAGTCTTTGGAAGTTGCTTCTTTGTTGCAAAGAAGTTGCAGGTTTTGAACAGGGCCCGCTGTTCACGGGAGTTTCTTGGTCCTGTAGTCCAGGGCAGTCCTCTGAGGCTTCAGAGGTCGCTGGTCCCTGTCGGATGCGTCGCTGGAGCAGGTTTTCGAAGTTGGAGACAGGCCGGTAGGGCTGGGGCCAAATCAGTTGTCGTCTTCCTCCTTCTCTGCAGGCTTGTAGGTCCGCAGTCCTCCTTTCTTCAGGTTGCAGGAATCTGATTTCCTGGGTTCTGGGGAGCCCCTAAATACTGAATTTAGGGGTGTGTTTAGGCCTGGGAGGGCAGTAGCCAATGGCTACTATCCTTGAGGGTGGCTACACCCTCTTTGTGCCTCCTCCCTGTGGGGAGGGTGGCACATCCCTAATCCTATTGGGGTAATCCTCCAAAATCAAGATGGAGGATTTCTAAAGGCAGAGGTCAACTCAGCTCAGGACACCTTAGGGGCTGTCCTGACTGGTGGGTGACTCCTCCTTGTTTTTCTCATTATCTCCCCTGGACTTGCCGCCAAAAGTGGGGGCTGTGTCCAGGGGGCGGGCATCTCCACTAGCTGGAGTGCCCTGGGGCATTGTAACACGAAGCCTGAGCCTTTGAGGCTCACTGCTAGGTGTTACAGTTCCTGCAGGGGGGGAGGTGTTAAGCACCTCCACCCAGTGCAGGCTTTGTTTCTGTCCTCAGAGAGCACAAAGACACTCTCCCCAGGGGGTCAGAAACTCATCTCTCAGCAGCAGGCTGGCACAGACCAGTCAGTCCTGCACTGAAGGACTGGGTAAAATACAGGGGGCATCTCCAAGATGCCCTCTGTGTGCATTTCTTAATAAATCCAACACTGGCATCAGTGTGGGTTTATTATTCTGAGAAGTTTGATACCAAACTTCCCAGTATTCAGTGTAGCCATTATGGAGCTGTGGAGTTCGTTTTTGACAAACTCCCAGACTATATACTTAATATGGTCACACTGTACACACCATGTCTAAATAGACATAGACACTGAAGGGGCATATTGTTCATGCAGCTATGCCCTCACCTGTCGTATTTTGTGGGCATGGCATCCTGAGGGGGATGCCAGGTCGACTTTGCCTTTTTCTCCCCACCAACACACACAATCTACAATGGCAGTGTGCATGTGTTACGTGAGGGGTCCCTTAGGGTGGCACAACATATGCTGCAGCCCTTAGGGACCTTCCCTGGTCACAGGGCCCTTGGTACCACTGGTACCTTTTACAAAGGACTTATCTGTGTGCCAGGGGTGTGGCAATTGTGGAAACAATGGTACACTTTAAAGGAAAGAACACTGGTGCTGGGGCCTGGTTAGCAGGGTCCCAGCACACTTCTCAGTCAAGTCCGCATCAGTATCAGGCAAAAAGTGGGGGGGGTAACTGCAACAGGGAGCCATGTCCTTACACCTGCTCTTGCAGAAACTTCAATGCGGAAATCTATTGACAGTGCACATTCTCAACAGTGGCAAACATAACTATCTTGGGCTTTTCCACATTGGTTGAATACACTGTGCTACCTCAGAATTTTAATTCCACTCGTCAGCTACCAGAAGATATCTGTTCAGTTCGTCAGCTCCGACATTCATGGATCCTGCAAGGTGGCTGGTGACCAGGAATATGTTCTGTTGTACCAACTGCCTCCAGAGGTGCAAAGCCTCTAGGCACAGGGTCCAGGATCCCACTCCACCAGCTTGTTGTAGTAGCACACTGTGGTAGTGTTGTCCATGAGAACCTGCACCAGTCTTCCCTTGATGAATGGCCAGAAAGCCTTCAGGGCTAAACGCATGGCCTTTAGCTCCCCTCGCTTGATGTGGAGTTGGCTCTCTGCTGTGGACTATGTGCCTCTAATCTCCACCAATCCCAGATGATGTCCGTCCCCCAAACCAGAAGAGCAGCCTGCCGTAGCACAAACTGCTCAGCCTGCCAACAAAGCAGATCTTGGGCAGTCTCCTGATACCTGGATGGTGACAGAAAGGTGAGCCTGATAAAGGGCCTAATGTGGTTTAGGTTGCACTGCAGGGGTCACTTGTACCTCCTGGTGTAGCTGACAAGGAGGATATACAAGGCTAAGAGGCAAAAAAAAAGCCTCAGAGACACCTTGAGTAGGATCCGCGACTGAGTGCAAAACTTCAGGCTCATAGTCCAAATATCCCAGACTCCCTGCAGTGGAGGAAAAGCCTTGAACAACAGTGTTCAGAATTGCACGAAGGAATAGGAGCTTCTGTGATGGAGTCAGGTAGGACTTCAAATCATTTATGGTAAATTACAGGAGTCTTGCCATTGTTCAGAGATCGTCCACAACTGACTGCTGCAAGCCCGCCTTCAGCAGCAAGTCATCAAAGTATGGGAATAAAGGAACTTTCTGGACTTTCAAAGATCAGCAGTGTCCACTGCCATCACTTTTGTGAACACCTGAGGGGTGGAGGTGAACACCTGAGGAGGCAAAGGGACGCCTCCTCAGGGAAGGCAAAGGGAAGCATGACAAACTGAGAACCACAGGTAACACAGACAGACTGCAGGTGGGTATATGAAAACATGTGCAAGCTCAATGACACCATATAGATCCTGGGGCCAGATCAAAAAGGACTGGAGCCCATATGAACATTTAGTATTTTCCTTCCGCAGGAAGGTGTTCAGAGTTTGAAGGTTCAAACTAGGTCTGAAGCCCCAGTCATTTTTCAGGATGAGGAAATAGCAGGAAAACAACCCCCACCTTTCTCAGAATCTGGTACCACTCTAAGGGACCCTTGGAGACCAACAGTCATACTCCCAGCATCAGGATAATCCTGAGAAATTCATTCTGGTAGGGGAAGACTATTCAATAGAAAGGAGATAAAAGGTAGGGTATGGCCCTTTTGGCAATCTGCATGGCCACTCTGTCAGGCACAATGGAACATCAACTAGGTAGGAAGTATTGAATCTTGCCCCCCAGTAGTTGTCCTGTAGCCACCAACAAACCCTTCTGTGCAAGAGACATTACAAGTCTGAATGTCGGAAAGGTGAGATTAAAAATGGTTCAAGCCTTCTGTCTCATACCACTAAACAAAACTGTGCCAATGACCTGTTTTGATGGAATTGGAGAAGGGATTAATGGTTGCCGAAAGACATCAAAGACCTTGCCAGGAACAAAAAAAGATTAGCTGGCACCATTCAATCTCCAAGCGTGGAATGGGTGTAGGACTAACCTGCTGGGGCAGCAGAAGGGAGCGTCTTTGTTCAGGGCGTGTAAAGCTATGAAGAGTAACGTCTGAGGGTGTAGTAGGTAAGGCACTTGTATTGTTTTCTGACCATTTTATTTTGAAAGCAAAGAATAATCACTCTTGCTTACAAGCTGATCAGAGAGCACTCTGGGAGCATTATTCTTAGTCTAATATTGTTAAACTTTTCAAGCATGTGTGTACACTTTAGTTTGTTACTGGAACCACCGTCAGTAGTGTAGTGTGACCTTAAAACGTTTATGTACAGCGCTCACCCTAATATTGAAGGTTTTTCATTAATGAACCATAAGTACAAGTTTGAACAAAAGCATTAACATATGGACACACATTACCTCAACTACAGACAGGTCCCTTCACTGTAAACTAGCAGCCAAAGTGTTTGTGCTGCAGGGGGTTGGGCTTACTTGCTCGAAGGACAAAATAAACATGAAAACTTGTTGCCCTTGACCCCAAACAATATGTCCGGGTGGCGGGCAACAGGAATTCCACATCCCTGCTCCATCTCAGAACTCATCACCCCCCAGTTCTAGACTACAGCTCCTTCATATTCTTTGGTTACTTTAACCACCTGGAGGACCTCACCAACCCTAACACCAACAACCTCTTGGAGGACCTGACCACACTGACTAACCCAATGAGTGAAAAACCCCACTCACGCCGCTGGACAACTCTGTGACCCCTCCATCAACTTTCATGACATTTTGGGGTACAAACCCGTCTCCACTCCTGGATCAACCAGGCACTCATCCATTCTGACCTGCTCATCCCCTCAAGTGTGAAAAAATCTCCTAAAACCATCCAAATAAACTGTAACAGGATATTGGAAGGAACACGCACCAAGGCCACTAACCACTACACCACGACGGCCTCTTGCAATCCATCACCAACTTTAACACCTGGATCACCTCTTGCGTCAACACCCTAGCCCTGTTCAAAACCACCACAACCGCTAGATCAGGCCAAATGACACTGAAAACAACTCGAAGTAAATAGAAATGAACACATGACAAAATCAACTAAAGCAGCTGAAAGTCAGCCCTCCAGTTCTACCCCCAGCAAAACAGTTCCGCCAAGTGGTCAGCACTGATCAAACGCATCAAAAACAGCACTAACACCAAACACATCTATGTTATTGTAAAAGAATTCACCTCATACATCGCTAGCTAAACAACCATCAGGACCTCTGTGTCCAACTCTCCTACTATTTCAGTAGTAAGATCAGCAACAACTACAATTTCAACCCCCAGCCAGACTGATCCACAATCACAGATCTCCTGCCCAACAACAAAAAGCTTGCAGACACAGTCATGACCTCCTGACCAATCACCACAATGGAAATCACAGCAACCATGCAATCAATTTTCTCAGGAGTTCCACTGTATCCCTGCCCACACTATCTTTAAAGGACTGGACCCCATTTGCACAGCCTTGACCTCGATATTCCAGAACTCCATCAACACAGCCACCTTTCCAGATGCATCCTCAGCAGACTTTAAAACACTGGTTAACTAGTGTCTGATTTCCATGCCTCCCTATCCTGCCAATATCCTGGAGAAAGTCATCAACAAACAGGCTGACAAGCTGAACAACCACCACCTCCTCATTGCTGCCACAGACTCCATCTGACTAATCATGGACAGAGGAGACACCTCAGCTTTCATCCTAATCTACCTATCATCTGTGTTCGACAGTATCTCCCACCCCATTCTCATTCAACTCCTCCATGAAGCCAGCACACTAGGGGCCCAGACACCTAAAGATCTGTTCTTTCCTCACCGGATACACCCAGTCGGTCAACCTGGCCCCCTAACACCTCGGCCACAGCCAACCTCATCTACATGGTAATGCACACCAACATCATTGATCCCTCGGAATCAATTTCATTTCCTATGCTGACGACACCCAGCTTATCCTTTCCCTCTCTGACAAAGCATCCAACATCTGGACCAGCTTCACCTCCTGCATGTCTGACGTCACCAGCTGGACGAAGACCAACTGTCTGAAACCCAACACAGAAATAAAAGAAGTGGTACTTTTCAGCAAGAATGCTTTCCTATAGAACTGTCCCTTATGACCAGCAGATCCTGGACCAATTTCCTATCTGACCAATCATGACAAGAACCTGTGCATAGTGGTGGGCAACCAACTCGTGATGACCAGTCAAGTCAATGCGGTCACTTCGTCCTGTTTTTACACTCTAAACAGCCTCAGAAAAGTCTTCAAATGGCTCTTAATCAACACATGCAGAGCTGTCACCTAGGACCCCATGATCAGCCAACCGCACTCAAGACCAGATTCACCGCCCAGCTGACCAGAGGATTTCAGGTCCTACAAAACGTAGTGGCCAGACTCACAAAAGAGTTGCCTCCCTGCACACACATCAGTTCACTCCTCAAAGAGCTCCAATGGCTCTCCGTTCACAAATACACACTCTTCAAAGCTCCTCATCCACATGTACAAAGCCCTGTACCACCTCGGCCCATTTTAACTCAACAGCTGCATCAATTTCTACAACCCAAACAGAAACTTACATTCGGCTGGTGTCCTGCTTTCTTACATCCCCCCTACATCTGCAAAGTCAGCAGCTGCACCTTCTCATACCTCGAATAAATGGCCTGGAACAACCTCCCCTGCGCATCACAATCACCTATTCAGTCCTTGAACCAGGCATGAAAGTGAAGACATGGCTCTTTTCCCAGACCTCGGACTCTGCCAGCTCAGTCCTTCTTAGCTAGCGCCTAGATACCCTTACAGTTGAGATGTGCACCCCAAAAGTCATAAGACAACATAAAAGAGACACCACCTATATGTACTATTTGCTCATCAGTGCAAGTTCTTCCATCTCCATAACTGAGGCTTGTGCAGGGCAAGTCCTGTTTGAAGGAGGGCAGTCCGGAGGAGTAAGGCTTAGCCCTTGAATATTAATTGGCCCACCCAGCAATCTGTCAGGATTGTCTCCCAGCTTGTGGAAAATGAGAGGCTCATCCTTCCACTGGAAAAATATCTCAAAAAGGGCTGGTTGGGAAGTCAATTAGGTTTTGAGGCAGCAGGCCCATCAGAGGATGGTAAAGTCTGGCTATGCTGCTGATTATGGAGTATCCTAAACCCAATCTTTTTTTAAATGAGTGGTTCAGCTGCTGTGCTGAAGTAGCCATGAACTTTCCAAACTGTTGGTGGAATTGTTGTGATGTAGAGCTTCGTGTACCTCTACAGTCTTTGAAGCATTCCAGTGAAGAGTCTGTTGCCTGCCCAAACAACTGCTCACCATCAAAGGGCTTGTCCCTGAGTGTAGCTGCGGTATTGATAGAGAAGAAACGAAGATAGTACAGGAGATGTTGTGAACAGATCTATTACAGCAAACAAGGACTCAACCAATGTGAGAGTTGGCCCATAGACCCGAAATACTGATCTTATCCTTCAACATCAGGATCTTGTGCAATGCTGGAGAGTCTGGTGAGAGGGCATGGCGCCAAAGCTCCAGACTAGATTGTGACCATTTCCTCAAAGACAAAGGGGTGGTCTCCTTCCTATGGCACTTACGTGATTTTTATGGAAGATCTTCTGGAGATTATTCCCTGGCAGTTGATCGACCCACAGGCACAGGAGATTGCTTTTGTGTCGCTCAGGCCATAGCCAAAAACAACTTGGCCTTCTGTTCCCCAATCATTTTAGGAGCATGGAGGCTCAAGAATCCAAGACGCAGTGTTGTGCTCCAATCCCAGACACCACATGCAGACGTACAGTGGGTCAGAAAGGGGCATCTTTTTGAGGCATCTTCAATAAGGCTTGCATATGAAACTTTCGGATGACATGACCTAGCTGCTTTCAGAATTTTTAGTAATTCTGTCATTGAAACAAAACAGCTCATTAGACACATCAATTCTAGGAAAAATAAGAACTAACGTCTGTTTGCCGGCTGCCACCTAATATACATCACTGTCAACTTATCTGGAGGTGGAGTCACAGTAGTGCGAATATGGCACCACCTGGTGGCGACGAAGAGACATTGGTGAGCAAAAACTTTTGCAGAACATTATGAAACCTGGAAGGTGAATTCGTAGGGTTAAGAAGATGCATACATTACAAATAGTCTTCAAGATCCAGGCTATTTTCATGATGGTCTGGAATATGGACCAGAGGAATTGCCAGTGGCTGAGATTAATTCACGCTTTTCTTCCATTACCCTGTTTGTTGCATTTTCTTTCATCAGCTACCTTCCAAATGAACAAGTTATACTTACATTTGGTAACGGCTTGTCTGTTAGAGACATATTGTAGTTGCAGATACCTTACCTTTGAATTGTCCCCAGGCGTCAGACTGAATCCGTAAGATTTGCGTGAGCGGTAGTCCTGCACGCCGTTAGGTGGTGTTGATCGGCTCAGTGTCTATTGTTTGTGCCCGATATGGCGTTGCAGGTTCTATATATGCACCAACCCGGAACGCTGATGGCAGTTTCTTTTTACAACTATGCCCGCCAAAAGCCCAGAGCCATAAAGAAACTGACTACTGGTGCATCAAACTAAGGCCCTGAAAGGAGAGTCCCTAGAAATCAGTTGGCAGAGTGGGGAGGATGGGTGGGTCGGTAATAAATCTGCAACTAGAATATGTCTCTACCAGATAAGGTGTTACTGAAGGTAAGTAACTTGTTCATCTGATAGAGACTTCTGGTTGCGGATTCCTTACCTTTGAATAGACACCCAAGCAATACCATCCCTTGAGGTGGGTCTGGGAACCAAGATCATAACAGAAAGTACTTCGGGATCAAAGTGGCAAACTGCCCATCACTCCAGACCTCAATGTCCAGGCAGTAGTGTTTGGTAAACATGTGCAAGTATGCCCACGTGGCCGCCTCACAGGGATCAAGATCAGGAAATCTGTGTGCTAACACAGTGGTCACTGATTTGCCTCTGGTAGAAAGAGCACGCAAACCTTCAGGGGGTTGCTTCTTGGCCAGTAGGTAGCAGATCTTGATATACAGTAGGACCTGCTTCTGCACTGTCCCTCCTTTCTTCGTACCCACATAACCGACAGCGAGTTGATCGTCCACCCGGAACTCTTTTTGTATAATCAAGTTAGAACGCCAAAGCTCTTTTTAGGTCCAGGCGGTGGAGTCTCTTCTCTTCCTTAGAAGGGTGTGGGGATGCATAAAAAGTAGGCAAGGTGATGGATTGGCCTACATGAAAGAGTGTAACCACTTTTGGCAGAAAAGAGGCCCTAATGTGAAGCATCACTTTGTCAGGGTAGATGGTAAGGTAGGCTTAAATGACAAAGCCTGTAGCTCGCTCACTTTACAGGCAGAGGTAATGGCCACAAGGAAGACTGCCTTGAGTGTCAAAAGCCTGATGGGACAGTTATGAAGTGGCTCAAAAGGAGAACACATAAGGAAAGTGAGAACCAGATTCAAGTCCCATCGGGACATGATAAAAAGGTGAAGTAGAAAAGATGTGAGTAAGACCTTTAAGGAACATACTAACAATAGGAGACTTGAATAAAGAGGGTTGGTGGGTAATTTCAGGAAGGCTGAGATGGCAGACAAATTACCCTTAAGGGTGCCCAGGGCAGAGCCCTGCTGGGCCAAAGAAAGTATAAACAGAAGTAACTCTGAAAGAGGGGCAGAGAGGGGGTCAAAAGAATTATCTGTGCACCATGCCACAAATCTGCTCCATTTACAGGTGAATACTGTTTTGGTGGAGGGACGCGTGGCTGCCAAGATAACCACATACTTCGGGTGGAAGGTCAAAAGCTGTCAACTGCTGCAGCTCAATCTCCACGTAAGAAGATGGAGAGTGGACAGGTTCGGGTGGAGAACCCTCCCCTGCTGCTGCGACAGAAAACCCTCCCAAAGGGGCAGTCTGATCAGAGGATCGCTGGCCATTTCAATGGCTCGGGATACCAGACTCTTTGTACCCAGTCCGCAGCCACAAGGATTACTTGGCCCGGTCGTTCTTGATCTTCTTGAGAACTCTGAGCAGAAGTGGTATGGGTGAAAAGACGTACAGGAGGCCCGAGCTCCACACAACACAAAAAGCGTCGCTGAGCAAGTGCCAACTTGCAAACTCCAATGCGCGACACTGCGGACATTGATGTTCTCTACAGAGGAGAACAGATCTAACCAAGGCTCTCCCAAACGCTGAAAGAGACCTTGTGCCACACCTCCGGATGGAGATGCTATTCGTGATCGACCAAGCACTGTCAGCTGAGTTTGTCGGCTCTGGCACTCAAAGAGCCCGCCAGATGTTGAACCACCAGGGATATACCCTGCTGTTCCAGCCATGTCCAGAGGCATAGAGCCTACTGACAAATGGTCCACGACCCCACCCTGCTTGTTGCAGTACCAAATGGCTGTGGTGTAGTCCGTGAACACCTGCACCACCTTCTCTTTGAGAGACGGAAGAAATGCTTTGAGTGCCAGTCTGATCGCCCAGAGCTCCAAAAGACTGATGTGGAACCCGTACTCCACTGAAGACCAGACACCTCTGATCTCCACCTCTCCCATGTGGCCGTCTCGTTACAGGAGTGACATCAGCCACTCCTGTCAGATCTGGCTGGGGAAAGAAGATGGATCGGCCTCTGACCCAACTGTGGTTCGTCATCCACTGTTGGAGATCTTGCGCACTGGACCAGATCGGAGATATTCCCTTGATGCTGCGCCCACTAGAACTTCAGGTCCCACATATGCCATCTGCCAGGACACCAGCAGGATACAGGAAGCCATGAGGCCCAGCAGCCTCAGTCATTCTCACCGTAATCCAGGTTAGAGGCTGAAACATCGGTATCATAGTCCGAATATCCTGAACTCACCGCTCAGTAGAATAGGCCTGAAACTGCACTGTGTCTAGAACAGCTCCGAAGAAAAGGGAGAGCCTGAGAGGGAGTCAGGTGTGACTCTGCCACATTTGCAGTTAACACCAGCAAAAGCAGGAGGTCCACTGTAGTCTGGAGATGGGAGACAACAGCCTGGGGCTAAGCCACCTTCAATAGCCAGTCCACTAGAAATAGTCTAAGCATTTCAACTTCTTCTTGAAAAAGAGATTGAGGGACTGAAGGTCTAGGATAGGGCTGAGGCCCTTGTCCTTTATGGGTACCAGAAAGTAGTGGGAATAGAAATCATGACCTACTTCTGGCACAGGAACCCGCTCTATGATTCCCTTGGCCAAGAGAACCATAATGTCCTCTCGGAGTAGTGTCATGTGATCCTCTGTCATCCGATTGTAGGATGGTGGCAAGGAAGGGGGGTAGTTTTGAAGGGGAGGGAGTAGCCTCATTGGACTATATCCAAAACCCACCTGTCTGACACGATGGATTACCAGCTGAGCAAGTGATGGCGAATCCTACCTCTGACTGGTTCCTGGTGGGTAAGAGTCAGATGAGGAGATTTGGAGGCAGCTGCGGAGGTGGACTGGCTCCTGTGATCCATGAGGTCAGGGGATCCCACGTCCCCAGCCACGCAGAGTCTGGGCAGCATGCGCGGCACAGTGGCTGGACGGAAACGGACATGGAGGGGCGCCCCTTCAATAGCCACTAAAACAGCAAAAAGCAGACTGAGGGGGGCAAGGGGATGCCGCGAGGCCAAAGGACCTAGATATAGCATGAGAATCCTTGGTACAACGCCCATCTGAATCCGCGTCAGGAATTACAATGGGGTCGGTGCCGCCCGGGGGCGCAGACGGCACCAGGACCGGTGACGGGAAAGGTCAGGAGTTCTGATCCAGAACCGGATCCTTAGGTGCCCCTCAGTGTCAGGATGGAGCTGTCAGTAAATAACCCAAAGGGGCCCCTTAAAACATGCAGGGCCAGAAGGATCTCGAGTGGGGCCGGTCTGCCCCTAATTAAGGAGAATGGCCTCATAAAATTCTTGAAGTTGGGCAGGGGTCTCTCTGGCTCCTGGAAACTCGGGGAAGCACTGAGTGGGCCCAAGCACAGATTTCTCGGACTGACACCTAGAGAGCTGGTGCTCCCCCATCTCAGCAGCTAATGGATGAGGAGAAGGCAAAGCACGCTTCGAAGACTTTTTTTTCTTGTGCTTACCTGAATGTGCCGAGGACTTTGAATGGGACAAAGATGCCTTCAGGCTCTCTGACCGATCTCGGGACCTTCCATGTGCCCGACATTTCGACCTGGGTGGAGCACAGCGCTGGGCCGCCATGAGCTTCAGGGACTTCTCCCTCAAAGCCTTCGAATTTATGGCCTGACACTCTTAGCACGACTTATGGTTGTGGTCGCGCTCCAAACACCAAAGGCACATGAGGTGCGGATCTGTCACCAGCATCACTGAATGACAGGCACTGCAAGAGTTAAATCCGGTCGTCCTAGAGGACATCCTCAATGCACCAGGAGTATAGAAATTCAAAAAAGTTTTGACGAAAAGTTGAGAAAAGAAAGTGAAAAACTGACTGAGGAGTAGCTCTCTTCTGATCAGGTGCTGCTGGCACTGAAAGAAGAAACAACGTCAGTTAGGACCCGCAACG
This sequence comes from Pleurodeles waltl, assembly GCF_031143425.1. Taxonomy (NCBI): domain Eukaryota; kingdom Metazoa; phylum Chordata; class Amphibia; order Caudata; family Salamandridae; genus Pleurodeles; species Pleurodeles waltl. Next base: position 116,356,430 of record NC_090441.1, read on the forward strand.
TCATATCTACCGCAGACACCACCTAACGGTGCATAGGGGTACTGCTCACAAAAATCTTCTGAATCCAGCCTGACGCCTGGGTAAAATTCAAAGGTAAAGAATCTGCAACTAGAAGTCTCTATCAGATGGACAATTCCTACAAATGAATTAAACTGTTTTAGAGAACAGCATTTTAATAGAAAGCATTTTGTTTTAAAACAATTCCCTGGCTTTGTTCCAATGCCAACAATGAAAGCAATTCTGCCCCGAAGTGGCTGTTTTTGACAATCACAGTCAGCTCATTGGTGCACTTTACAGTTTACTCACAAAGAATGATGTTAATTTAAAAGCATCATTTCTGTATCCACCCCTGATCTGTATATCGGATTTTCTTCCTTTTGAGGCATTTTGATGCCTAAAGTTTGCTCTTTTGAGCAAATTCGATTTGGGTGTGTAATTTTGACTTCTTAAAGAGTTATTTTACATTGATGTAGCTGTTGATGTGCCATAGATAATTTTATCTGGGGAAGGCTTTGCTGATAATCGCAAATTACCAACGCACAGGATTGCTAATGGGGAGCTGTGTTTTAATTTGGAAATTGACTTTTTTGGCGTTCTGAAAATGCATCGATAGCTCACACCAAGAACTGGGCCTCTCTTGCCTACAAATGTAACATCCTACACATGGCTTCAAGAACACCAGGCACCATGTTTCTCTCAAGACAGTATATCCATCTAGTGGAGATTCCCGCCCATCAACCTTTTTGTTTCTTGAATCTAGACAAGTCAAGAGCCATACTAAACTTATGCTCTTTTGTGGGCTACACTACAGAACAGTCCAAAACAGAGTAACTGGCAACCTGGAGGCAGAATCAAGGACGTGGTCTGACAGGTGCATGGTTACAGTTTGTGATGTAAGAAGTGCACCTGCTATCACCATCAGATGAGTTACCGGAAACATAATACAAGCTAGACAAAAAAAACTCCTCGTGTAAAAACTAAGAACGTTGGCTAATTTAAAGGGTAAACAACTCCAAAAATATATCTTTCCTTCTGAAGGGCCTTTCTTGAACTTTTGTAAGTGCACTGATCTGGTGATTATTTGGGTCCCAAAAAAATGAAATCCAAGAGTTTTCCAACTGCATTAAGTGAGACCCTCTGCAGCACAGCAGTGGGTTGCCCGCACACCTTGCCAGAATCGCATCAGTCCATGCATCCTCAATTGTTCACCTCAAGCCCACTTCTTCCGCTCAGCGCTGCCGTAGCACCAGACGCATATTCATTAACTTATCGATTCCAATACTTACAGAAGGCAGCCAGCAGGGGGACACACAAAGAAGGAAAAATAGCATTCACAGATGATATGGTTCGTATTTTGCTTCCATCAACTGTGAGACAAGATTGGTAAGTACAGTACATCTCGGAATAAACGGCCATGCCAGCCACAAACAATGCGTAATTTACATTGTGCCAGCCAAGTCTATATAGTAACACTCATGAACCACCACCCGGTGGAAACTCTGCCAAGATAAATTACAGGCTGCATCCAAGAGAACTTGAAATATTTATGTTAACATATTTAACCATTAAGCACTTCAATGGCATTTGAATGTGTGCCCAATAGCTAAAAGCTTTCTACAGAAAATTGCCATCATCAGCTAAAATGTAAATTATATGGGAGCCTTGGTAATGTGGCGAGATTTCTTTTCGTATAATTGTCACTCTGTTTCAAACACTTTTCAAATACAAAGAACAGAATTATGGCAACGTCAATAAGATTTAACAATAGTGTTAACCTAAAAAAAGTTATAACTCTATACAGTACTAAAAAATTGAATTTCCCATAAATGTCATTAAGACTGAAGATTGGTCGTGTGATTTAAATGTCAACCAGATATAACTAAAAAATGCTTTAATCAGCAAAATGCTTTAATCAGCTAGATGGGCATTTTAAGAAGATATGAAATAGTCGTATCATTGGCAATAAGTGCACCGCGATCCTAGACTGGAGAATAACAAAACCCAGGGTGACAAGAAACCAGGCAGAACATTTAAAGGGATAATAACTTATACATTTAAAAAGAGAAGAAAAGATCAATATTTCGGAGGCATGATAAAAATAAGAAAGCTATTAAATCATGTAGCAATTGACCAGTCCATAAGAGGAATATTACACTTGTTCCGGCCCTTGAAGTAGATTTAACTATAAGGGACAGAGGCACGTAACATTTTAAAAAGCCTAGAAATCCATGCCCAGAGACAGTTCGTGTTACGTCCTGCTGTAAGGTGCATAAATCTGAAGTCAGTAGACACAAGAATGATATGAGGTACTCAGCTTGGGATAACTTGTTAGAAGCTAGCTGCAGAAAGAATAGCGCTAAATTCTGGAGGATTATCAATAAGCCTTGTTTTGACCCAGATGATGTTCATTATGAGGAAAGGCAAATTATGGATGGGACTTCAAATCTTCCGTTTAGATTGGAAGAAGTGAGGATGGGTAAGTCAGGACTGACCAAACACAAGGCCCGTGGTCCAGACCAGGTATCTTCGCAGCACGTTAGAATGTTTTTGTAGATTTTACACGGAACCTAGGAAATCTTACATTGTTCCTCTGCTGAAAGCTCAGAATTTTATCGGAGATCGACCTGCTTTTCTGTTTTCTCAATTGCTCTCTGAAGAGATTATTTTTTAATGTTGCTTTTTTTTTTTTTTTTTTTTTTTGACATTGAGGCACATCAGGAAGATTGCAGGCAGGATTTTATATCCTTATGGAATGTCCTTTGATGGCTTTGTATATTTTGTATGAAAGTGTGTAATTTATTGTAAGGCTGTCTTTATCCTGTTTCTTTTATGACTTCTATCGCAACAGAATAAAGCTTGATATAAGGGTCAGGAAACCAAAACCTTAGTTAGGTGGGGTGGGTTTGGAGGATGGCAAGGATTATGATGTTCCTGAGTTTACTAGAAACAGATTCTGGCCTGGGATCTGGATATTGTCCCCTTAAAACCCAAACCACTAACGCCCGGATGAGCAAGGAGATTGACCTGGTGCTTTGCTGTGAGTCAGTAATTTATAAAGATGTGCCTCTCCTATCCTCCAATCTTTGGGCAGATTAAGTAAGATGTGCTGGGTCTGTTCTCCCATTCTCACCTGGTCCCCCAGCTCACTGCTCCTGTCTGTCACTGAGATTTCGGAGCAACGATACGGGATGAGAGAGAGAAACTGTTTAGCAGGGCAATAGCAACATGTCCCGCTTTCTTCAATATGGTTATTCATGATTAGGTAGCCCATTTCGAAGGGGCCAGATCTGCTGGTACAGTCATCACTGACAAGCAGCCATCTTGATTCGGAAGGAGAAGCGAGGCTTTGTGCCAGGAGTTGCTCTTTTTATAATTACATTAGATGTTAGCAGAGGGGCCGTGGGTGATGCCTACTAAAGGAAACGTATCTCCAGGAACAAATAAACCACGCTTAGGCCTCCAGGAAAGAAGACATCATCATCCCTAAAGACCAATGCAAGCAGAGAGCTCTCTGAAAGGCTCTTCCAGGCCTCTCTCGGTAGGAAAAGAGGACATGATGATCATTTTGCATCCAACTGAATCAAGCAGCCTAAGCAAATGCCAAACTCGATGCAACAAATGTGGAATTACATGAGCAGGACACTATGGTTAGTCAGGTGGAAGGTGGTGTTCGACAACTGCAGAGCACGACGTAGAGACAAAAGTATAACTGAGCTGATATCAATCTCAATTGGCACAAACCTGTCTCCTGAAGAATAGGTTGGGCAACTTAAAAAATAAAAGAAGAGGGCACATCATGCAGGTAACAGACTAAAAAGAGCCATGTGATGACTTCATGTGCTTTACAAGGAAGCACTCAGAAAATATCATGTGACTTGAACAAGCCAACACTGAGGATATCCGAAGGTTTCCTGTTGAAGGACAGAACAGAATGGATTAAAGTGAGCCCACGGGAATGATATACTACAGGAAAGCACGAGAACGTGAGGGGGCATCACAGCTGACAGAAGAGCCTCTTTCAGCAGTCCTGAGGCTTTTTATTTTCAGATTTTAGCTAGCGAACAGAACTAGGAAGGAGAGAGGTGGAACAACTGGGTGAATTTCACCATAAGTGGTAAGGTGCAAACTTGACATCCCAGTGAAGTTAAGGCCTCTAGTGCGTAGATGTGCTGTATCTTCTGGACTCCAGCTGATACTGGGATGGTGCTGGAGGTTTGGGTAAAGCCAGACGGAGAGGCGCCTCAGGAGCACAGTTCTAAAGACGGAGGCAGTGGGGACTAGGAGGAAACTGCATCAGACTAGTACATAGGTGATCGCCAATGTTAGGCAGATGTGGAAGGGCCTCTTTCATATGAAGTAGATAAATGTAAGAACTCTGCGGAGGGTGGACGGCGTTGCCACATGAAAGCATTTTCAGGGATCGTGACATTAGAACGGTGGCAACAAAGAGGAAAATTAATGCAGAATTACCTCCCTTAGAAGCCCAAACAGCCCAGATATTTCTACTGCTGGTAACCCAGAGGGCACAGAATCTTGTTTCTATAACATTTTTAATATATCCCGAGTCGTAAATTATTAGAGTTGAGAGGAGGCTGTCACAATCCTCGATCCAACTGGGGAACTATCACGAAAACGGAAGTGGAATGTATCTGCTATCATATCAAAACAGGATGGAGAATTTCTAAAGCACCTCTCTGGCAGTGAGGGGCCAAACCTCGCCGCCACTGGCTACCTCTAGCATCACTGACAGCCGGGGTACTAACAAAACAAAATATATGTTGCACACAATTTCACTGGGAACCTATCGGAATCTGGCTAACTGGCCAACGGCTGTTTTGATTCCTTCAGAGGTTAGCGGGATTATCTTCGGGTGTTCGGTCCCAGCTAGATAAACTTGTATTTGAGGTTACCTTTGGTCAAGAGGGAGAGCATTTACCTGGATACTAATCTGTAAAGGCCTGAGTTATCTCTCTCTCTGGACTAGGTCTCCACTCATCGCTTGAACCGTGCACACTTAGGTTTTGCGATTAGCTGACGGTAACACATGCCAGTAGCCCGCCCGATCTGTTCCCCATCTGCATGTTTCCGTGCAGTGTATTCTTTGTAGTCTAGGCATGTGAGCCTTTCTAGATAGACCACACGTTTTTATTCTTCACTCTTGTGGCTCATGAGTCCCTCATGTTCCCTCTGCTCTTGCGTTTTGCACATCACACTGTTTTTCCTCTAGATTCAGTGTTTCCCTAGTGACTGACTGCCTTTTTGACTCCGGAAGAGGTTTTTATGGATATACCGCTTGGTACACTTTCAGTGCTTCCCATTCAGTCCCCGTCTCTGCTGTTGAGGCCTCATTGTCAGTGATGTAGTTACTGATGGCCTCTCCAACTGAATGTTTGAAAGCCCCGCCCTGCAATGCGACTGGCTGCAGCCTCCACGTGGAATGATGGGTGTGGGCCTCTCTTAATTCCGGAAATGGCCAAAGTAAGATGCAGGAGTATAAAAACATTGTTAAGAGTCAGTGGGTGAAGAACACCTCCTTTGCTGATAACCGTCCTCTTCACTGGATCACACTTGACATGCTTTATTTTCTAGGCCACATTTGTTAACCAAGTGTTACACCTGAAGTTTGTGGCCTGTTTGCCTCTTTGTACAGAGACCATGAATCTCCAGGCTACTGCTGGGATGAAAACAGTAATGACTTGCAGTACACAAAGACAACCACTGTCAGTGCGCAGCAAAGAAGAACTCTCAGCGTTTGTGGGAAAAACATGGAGAAGAATAGAACAAGTTGGGCAGGATGTCAGAGGATACTTCAAGAGCAACGTAATACAAGCCAACCGCTTTGAGGGTTCTAGCTCCTAGAAGGGTCTATAGTTAGAAAAATCCAGAAATCACCTAAGTATCAAAAGGACAAGCGGTCATAGGTAAGCTTGTGAGTGAAAGTAAGAGGGTGGGGGGTAACAGACTATTTAGCAGCATAAGAACTTTGAATATAAAAAACTAATTGGCGTGCGGGAGGTGAGAAAGTGGTGAAGGAACCAAAGAAGACATAGAATAAGTAAGAGCGAGGTGACGTATCAAAGGGCCAGATTAACAGACCTTGTTGCGCTTCCAAGTTAAATGCACAATGCACAGAAATTACCACACGCGCCCAGCATGATTAATCCATCAGCTGACTGGCTTTTCCAGCGTTGTAACTTAGGCAGCCACGTTCTGAGCTTTTGTATCTCGCGACATCAAACAGGAGGGTATCCTGGCGCAGAAGTAGGGACGGGCCTGGCTCGTCTAGGGCTGGAAAGTGAAAATATTCAAAGAGCCATATCCTTAGCTTCTTGCGAATTTCAAGAACTGAGGAGGCTGTTCTGATGTGTAAGGCAAGTGGTTCCAGGTTTTAGGAGTGACGTGTGAGGAGGCCTAAACGCCGGCCCTGGGTGAGCACGTGTTGAGTGTGTGCAAGGAGAGGTCCACTGAACAGAGGTCTCTGGTGGGTTTGTGGAAAGAGATTTGGTTGTTGATGTAAGCTGGCCCGGTGATATGTAGGGCTTTGAAAGTGTGTGTGAGGAGTTTGAACTGGACTCATTTATGTATTGGGAGCCAGTTGAGCTCCCTGGGGGGCAGTGTAATGTCCATGCAGCCTGGCTGGGAGTGATCCAGGCTGCTGCATTCTGTATGGTTTGAAATTGTTTCGTGAGTTTTTTGACAATTCCAGCATAACGGGTATTTACATAGTACAGGTTTGTTGTGATGAAGGTGTGTGTGACTGTTTTGAGGGTGTTGTTGGGGAGCATCTTCAGGGTGCAGAAGCAGAAGGCTGTGGCCGTTGGCATGGGCAGTTTTGTTGAGTTGGCTGTCTATGACAATCCTAAGCTCCTGGTGTGGGGGTAGGTGTAGGTCACAATTCAGTCAGACACCACGACGTGTCACGTAGGTGTTCAGTTCTACACAGCTTGCTTTCCTTCCATCAGCGACTTCTGACATGCAGGCAGTGAACTTGGTTCAAGTGTTGTATGAAATTGAGGTATTAGATGGGGAAGGGGTGACAATCTATTTTAAATAATCACAATCCTTATCAGAGTGAATCACAAACGTTACTAAATAAAACTGTGCTGAACCCCTTGTAGCTATGGCAGAGAGCAGCCATACCTACATTAAAAGCATTGTGCAAAGTATTTATGTAGCACTCAAACACTAATAAAGTGAAAAAAAAAAAAACACAATAAAAATCTCAAACAAATTGGCAAGCTTAATTTGGTTGTGTCTGCAGGTTGCTTCTTGAGTAGGAAAATGACTGTTGTGCTTTTCCAGGCATCCGTGAAGGTGGCTGTAACGGTGGAGGCATTCAGGATAGAAGTGAGCACTGAGCTGATGTGTTGTAGTCCTTTGGCAAAGTCGTGGTGTGGGCATGGGTCTGACAGGGCTCCAGAGTGTATGGATTGTACAGCGGATGCAGTTTTGTCCTTGGAGACAGCAGGCCTGACAGTCAGAGGTGGTTTCTTTGGTCGAGATGGGGAGGAGTGTTGAAAGTTCAGCAGGGTCTGGATGAGTCAAAGTTGTAATTTTTGCTGGTTATCTTGCTGCAGAAAACTGGGAAAGCTTGATGCAATGGTCCTGCGAGGGAGTGATACTGGTGGAGGCGGCTAATGGGAAGTGGAGATCTTTAACAGTTGCGAAAAACTCTTTACTGCTATTGGTGCTGGTATCCATGTGGTCCACAAGCGTGGAACGTTTGGTGGTTCAGATCCGCAGGTGGTAGCATCTGAAGGCTGATTTGAAGGTGATCATGTCCAGGTTTTCCTGGCTCGTTCTCCATCTGTGCTCCTGTTGTTTTCAGTGACGCTTGGCCCTTCTCAGCTTCTCCATACACCAGTTCGCTTATGGCCTGGACCTTTTAGGTCTGGTAGATTTAAGAGGAGCAAGGGCATCAGTTACGTAGGTGATCAGTTGTTGAAGTTGGTGATAGAGTCCGCAAGGCTGCTGCTCTGTATGAGCCTGCGTTTCCCGGAGTGCAGAAGACCAGACTTCTTCTGGGACTTTGTTCAAGTTTCAGCAAGCTGGTCTGGTGGTGGTGGTTCTTTGTTTGTGTGGGAAGGGGATGGTAAATCTAATAAGGGTGTGGTTGGTCAAGGTGATCGCAGGTGGGTTGTTGACTGAAATGCTAATGAGGTGGTAAAAATAGGGTCCAGCTGTCTGGCAGAATGAGAGGGCCCTTCCATACATTGGGTGAGACCGAAGTTTTCCAGGTCTCCTTACGCCATCGTGTATGGGTCAGCGTGATCCTCCAGGTGGAAATTTAGGCCTCTGAGGAGGATGAAAGCACTTGAGTTGAGGGTGTTGTGAAGCTGATGGAATCCTTGAAAAATGATGGCGATTCCACCATCAGGTTTGTGTTGTCTGTCCTGCCTGGCCCTGATGTAGCCAGGAGGAATGGCTGTGGAGAGGTCTGCGGCAGATGTGGGTGTTAGCCAAGTGTCCGTGAGGAAGAGTAGGTCCAGTGCGAGGTAACAAAGGCCCAGATCTCTGGGACATATGTGGTGAGAGAGCAGATGTTAAGGAGTAAATAGGAGAATGTAGTGAATCTCACAAAATGAGTATATAAGTCTGCGGCTCAGACAGTTAACTAGGTAGAGAGATATTAAGTGATTAAAAGCCACCTGCAGTAGTAAGTGGTTACATGTTCCTACCAATTAGTTGTTTTACATCACGTACTTGCAATTTTAATGCAGGACAAGGCAATACCTAGTGGTTTGACCACTTCAACAATTCTATTTGCATTTGGTAAACAGGAACTACTTTTCTTTGAGTTCATCAACTAGTGCACAATGACCGCCTCTAGTACTTCCTGGCACACAGCTACCTGGAAACATTTAAAGGTCTTCTCACAGCTGAAGCTCGACTGCCCAACACTTGCGCTGCGGAGCAAGTGGATTACAGCAAGCCATGGAAATAAGAACATTTTTATGGCTTCCCATAAAAGGGTACTGCACAGATTAACAGCAATGAGCATTTACCATTTTCTAAATGCTACAGTGAACGAAGCAGTTCGTTGCCATCTGGCAGATAAAACCAGGATGTGCGCCCCGGCGCCATCTCCTGCAAAGCTGGCTTCAGCCAGAGCCACGAAGTGTGAGAAGGGTCTGTGAGGTGGAAAGAAACGGAGGCGCTGAGAACCAACGCTTCCCTCTTCACCCCAGGAAGTGGCCGACGCAGGGAAGATCTGCTGTTTCTAAAGCCCTACCCGTGTAGATGCACGAAAGTGAGGCTGGACCAACTGAAGCCTTTAGCAAAAGACTGGAAATGGCGAGTCAGAACGATCCAGAAGCATTTCTGAAGATAGCTCATTAGATGTGTGCCTCGCCTGTGTTCAAATACCGCAGACAAACTTAGCCTGGCATCTTTAGACTGTGTGATTTTAGTCCTAGCATCCAACACGCGCGCACTGAGACAACTTACTTCACAGACAGGGCTGGGCTGATATTTCCACTATCGTGCGAGAGGCATCAGAGGGTTAATATGCTAGGCACGCGCTTCCACAGCAAACAAGCCCCCTACGCCAGGTAGGGATTTAAAAAATATTCTGAAAAGATAGCAGTGGCTCTCCAGTTAATTAAGGGTGAGCGAATTTATTTTTAGTTCGATCAAAAGACCTATTGTTGGCTTACCACAAACTCACGGGGATTGCAGCGCCCGCTGCATACCATTGGCTAGCTTTGTCACTCACATGCTTGCTTATTCGATGGCAGTCCTTGCTCCGGCCTGTCGATCTTGTGTTTGTCACTCCCTCGAGCATAGGCTCGTTAAAGATTGGTTGCCATCTATCCTTCTAATGTTAATCTTTAGAGAACTTTTTTTTTTCCTTTTGGTTAAGCATTCTACGAGAGTGCATATATTTTCCCGCTCTGTCTCACGTGCCCCCAACACCCCCTCCACCCCGGGGCAAATGCCCCTCTGCTCCTCACAATGTGTTTCTCTGACCTGAGTTGCTGTCACTTTCTGGGTGCTTCTTTCCACTTTGCTCAGTTTACTTCTCTCCCTGTCCTCTTCCTCTCCTTGTGTGACTCTCCTCTCACCTCTGTCTTGCTTACTTTTCCCCTCCACACCTCCACTTGTTCCCCCATACACTCCTCCATTACTCCTTACAACTCTGCAGTCCTGTTTTTTTTTCGCACAAAATCTTTTTTTTTTTTTTTTTTTTTTAACTGATCCAGGTGACATCCACCATCTTGGATTGGTAAATAAAAAAATTAAAGCAAATGGCCCCAGTGTCATTCTGCTGGCGCGTGCATTCCTCCGAATTAATGTGAACGCCAGTGGAATGATGTGACCACCACCAGCAGCGGTAGTGTCTTCACACCTTCCATTTACTATCTATTTTTTTCCATGCTGCTACTAATCATTAAGAAAATGCTTAACACTATGAAACATTGCCAAAAGACATTGGCAAAGCCTGTATGTCCAAAAGGAGGGACGTAATGGCTTTGCCTATGCTTAGTTTAAATTTGCAGAAAGCTGAAGGAAAACGAGAAATTTTTCTCATTTGCCCAACCGATGAAATAAATAAATAAATGAATTGAAAAAACGCAAATCAAGTGGTACTACATTATGGTTATTCACAATGCCCAGCCCCTGAGGGCACATGAACAAGTTTCCCAGCAGAAAGACCTTTGTGTGATGCCAGTCTGCTAGGTGACAGGAAGACTCTGCCGGCAGGCCCTGCTCACAGGCATCCCTGCTGGCAAAGTTATGACAAGTACTGCCTCACAATGCTCCAACTACTCACAACGCTCCTAAAAGCATCCATGTTTGATTTCAACTGTGTTGGTTGGTCTTTGAGTGGTTTTCCCGTCTGTTAACACAAATTCTGCTCCGCAGGTGGACAGGACACAAAAAAAAAAAAAAGGCAAATTTGCCCAAAAACTAGGCCCAGCCCTACTGTTGACAACGCGGGCCGAAGCAGCTATCTCAAGGATAAAGGAGGTTAACCAAAATAGGCAACGTTAGTTACTTGCAACAATAGTTCTTCAGCAAGGGTAGTCTCACCAGGTGGTCCCCTGCTCATGGAAATTCCCCAAAATTATATATATATATACATATATATATATATACATATATATACATATATATACATATATATATATACATATACATATATATATATATACACATATATATATATATATATACACATATATATATATATATATATATATATATATATATATATATATATTACACACATGCGCGCTGCAAAAAAAAAAAAAAACAGTTGAAAGTTATGGTCTGGCTTAGACACAAAAAACACCAGTTAAGGTAATCAATGCCTATAGTCAGGTCCTTCTCCCAACCCACCGCTGTCAACCATCCCCTGATGCCAACCTGCTGCGCACATCCTTTAGGTGTGCAACACTAGGTTTTTTTTTTCACTCTTTCTTTTGTAAATGGCAAAATTATATTCCCCATACTGTCTAATTTTTTTAGCTTGAGTGAAAAATCATGATTTTATGAAAATATACATCAGTACAAAATGTTGCATTTTATACTACTCACAAAATGGCAGCTGGGAGTTTGTAAGTTTTGTTTCAATCACACTTTTAGAGCTGAAAACTCCCCGCTTTTGATTGTTTTAAGCATCTTTTATTGTTTTATCATGCCAATGGGAGCTCCCTTGCTGTGAGGTATCTCTTATGGTGCCCACCCATCCCCTTCCACTGCTGTGCACATCTTTTTTCACAGTGTGATAATCACTATAGTTGAAAAAAAATAAAAAAAAGAATAATTCTTGAAATAGCAAAAAAATAATTGACTCATTCTCAATCAATCACATTTGTCAAAAAAAAAAAAAAATCTAATATGATTTGTGATTTTCTGATTTGGGGTTTTAAATGGCACAGAGATACAAACCTTTAAACTTTTCAAGCCCACTTTGTAACTTTATTTAAATGCTTACATCTCCAAACTTATTGAACAGAGTTGCACCAAACAAACAAAAGCACACTTTTTTTGTGTAAAATTCTACGGTCATGCCAAATTTGACATAAATCCTTTCCGCAGTTTGGCTTTAGGCATGAGCAAAAATTCCTGTGGGAGCTAACATGGAAAAATACATTTGACTCGCTCCTTTTTATTTTTTTATTTTTTAAACACCATATGAATCTTCAAGAAAACTGGCATGCGGGACCTTCGATTACTATGCCAAACTACTGCCACGTTTGGTGCAAATCAGTCTATGGAGTAAACAGGTTATAGGTAAATGAAAAAAGGCCTTTTTAATGCAAAGTGCAGTAGACCAACTACACACTGGCGACCACCACTGTAAAAAAAAAAAATATATAAAGATATACATATATTTAAAACAAATAGACAATAAGAATGTGGACTGGACAGCTTGTCCCTAAAAGTTTACTATGATGAAGCTCACAAAGGAATAAGTTTATTCATTTGCGAATATAGACTAGGTTTGCAACTACAACCCATCCTAGGCAACTTGAGAATGTTTTCTTCAACGAAAGGGCATGGTGGAGGTTAGGAATAGCATGAAATCATCATTATTACTTTAAGGCGATATGAAAACGTGGAGTCTTGAGAAAAACGAGGTTGAGTCGATGACTTCAGCAAGAATTGGGTTGGCCTTCACTTTTAAAAGGCCTAATATGCTTCTAAACCTTTTGTAACAACTGGCTAGATCATGATTCAATTTCCGATGAGTGAAAAATTTGGGAAAAAAACAAACAAACAAAAAAAACATTCCAGTGAATGCATCATCCACTAAAGATTTTAAATGGTCGCTTCCATCTTCCTAAACTTTGAAAATCTCAATGAGCTTCTTACCTTTTTGTGAGCTATCAAGAGACAATTTGAGTGCTCGTGTTCACAAGCAATCTCGTAATCTGGTAGAAAATCGGCCAACTCCTGGACAAAATGCACCACTTCTTCATGCCAAGGGACGTTGGCCATGGTAAGGCTGCTGGCAGAACTCTCCCCACAGTAAGTCACTCCCTGTGCCAAAAAATGTAAGAATCACTGCATTGAGAACAAACAAGCATTGCAATGAGAACGAACAGAGGCATTGTCTCAACATATTGTTCAAAACATTGAAAAGAGAGGAAATTCTATTTGCACAGACTTCCATAACAACTAGCCTCATGAAACGAGTTGTAGACTGTAAAATATGCCCTCAAGTGTAATACAATAAGTACACATGACTACTCATATGAAAATATTCAAATATACAACGAGCAGTGAAAGAATATAAAATGAATCTGCTGCACACAGAGAAGGAAGGAAGACTTGATGCAATAGCACAATAAAACTGAGGGACGGTTGCATGGTGAGGGAGCCTAAATGTAGGCCTTCTTTAGTTTCTATGCCATAGAAAGAAACAAAGGATTTTACAGAAGGCGGCTCTTTTCCAGTTCAACCTACATTTCACATAGAAACATATACAGGAGTGTACCGAAGGCAACAGGACAGTCATCACAGTCTGGTTTTTGTTCCTTACATTTGCATGGATTTAATGAGTTGGTATGTCTGCATGTTTTTGTTAGAACATAAAACCTTGACCTATTGGCTTTACCAATGCTTGTTAGAAATGTATTTTTGCCAAATTTCTTTAGTTGCTGAGCTCGCTACAAACGTCTTTATTAACATATCCAGTGACCTGTATAATATAATGCCTCCGTTTCATGCCCACTTTTCTGTCCCACTAGGACCCTTACATGTCCTTCTGTATTATGACGTTCCCTTCTGCTGGAGGGTCTATGCATAAAATCCATGTAGTCCAGAGGCTTTTGGAATTGAAGGAATAGCCCACCAGAGGAAAGAAGGTTTTCTTACAAATCGGATACCATCAACTTATTTTTTTTTAAAACTTGTTTAGTGTGGAGGTCCAGGAAGTACACATTCTGTGTGGGCAGGTAGACGTTGCCACTATACAACACTAGAATGAATATGACTCCTCCTCTGGTGCAGCATAGAAGTGTGATCCCAGCTGCCAACTGGAGGTGGTTTCCCCACTAGGATTCTGTTTTCACCGGCACTAGATGTGATGGGGTAGCAACTGGTAAGAGCCATCACTAACACTAAAGTAGGTCACCCATAGTTATAGATGATGCCCACTGTGGGACTCACTGGCTTCAGGAATGCACTCTTCACTGCATCCTTTCATGCACCATCTTCATTGCATCCTTTCATGCACACAAACAACATGCACGGAACAAATCATGTTCCTTGTTCCACCGGTTGATGGGCTGCTGCCCAGCACCTCTCTGTAAGGCTCGGCTTCAATTAACCTGCACTTACTTAGATGAGGGCACCATGGCAGAACGCCAAAGGTGTTTTAGCATCATAAAACTATAAAACGAAAGGTCTGATCTCACCGAGAAAGAACCTTATTACAGAAACAATTTCACAAAACCTAAATTTTATTATCGCTTGGCTAGTGTTCTGCCTGCCACTAACAAATTTTAACCGCATCAATGAAAGACCGACTCCCAATAAATGTAGGTCTTGTTCCATGCGACTAAAAGCCTGCAGAGTTGTGTTGATTTTCACCCATGTACAATAGACGTGTTCTAGTGGGTGAGATGCCTGCATGGAGACCCACGGTCATTACAGACAGGGCACATTGCACAGGTCTACGCCACGGCACACTAACTGGGTGCTTGCCATAGACTGGGACAGTGTTTCCCTGTCAGTGCCTGCTCGGGCTGACAAAGCACTCGGGTCTGGCCTACTATGGCTCTGCAAACAAGACCAAGTACAAACCTTTCTGTGTGTGATTCTCAGACCAGTGAGAGACAGGAGTCACAGCCTTCTCAGGAAGGTAGTGTAGGGTAGAAGCTCAGAGCTCAACAATCAACTAACAGACACAATAAAGAACTGTCCAGTCCAGTGCTAGTCTTTTGAGTAAAAGAAAGTACTTTAATTATGTAGCGTTGATACTAAATAGCCCAATTACCAATTAGGGGTTAAAACCCTGTTTGTGATTCCAGGAAGTACAGGTTAAGAAACAGCGCAATGCTGAGTTCATGTTCCAGGCATTTTTATTAAACTTCAAGTCTGTCAGAAATAGCCACCACAACAGAGCCTGCTCCTGCTGCCTTCTTCCAACTCCCCTTGTTGCCTGGTTGCAGACATTATCTGTGATGTACCCAAGAATCCGTTAGGTTCATCCCTGTTAAAGTCACACCACAACACATCCTCCCCCCAAACGAATACTTAACAAAAATTAATAAAAAGGACACTAAATTTACAACAATACAATAGGCTGAAAACATTACTCACATACTTTGTGTAAAATATAAAAGTACAACACAATGTGGAAAACCATTATCACACAGTCTTTGAGATACTCTGGCCTCCTTCGAGTGCGAACTTCCCTGGGTGACAAAGCAGAATTATGATGCTGTAAGGCTACTCCACTGTCTCCCAGCTCATCACCACACAGTTTGGCTTCCACCAATTTAGTATTCCAATCACACCTAGCTAGTCTAGACATTCTCCATTTTCTAGGATCACTACATTCTTCTTAAGTTCCTTAATGCAAAATGGTCCTATAAATGTATACTCCCCTTTGCATGACCACCTCGATTTCTTTACAAACACCAACTCTCCTACTTACCAGTTCCTGACCACTGCACCAGGTTTGTTATCAAATTGTTCTTTATACCTCCCACTGATGTACACGGACTCTGCGGCCATCTGCACTCTCACCATTACCATAGGATCCTAACCACTTGGGGAACAACTTAGACCCTGCCACTCGTCCTCTCAAACACTGAAATGGATATTCCTTTGTCAAAACATTTTGGAGCAGTGTGATGGGCCCACAGCTTATCCCTCAAAATGTTTCTGACCTCTCCTCTATTTGTCATGGCTAACTGAGCACAATCTCTTAGAAGTCCATTCATTTTTTCAACAAGACCACAGGCTTGTGAAGCATAAAGTGCTGTACGCTGATGTTCAATTGACAAATCCACCAAAAATGTTTTCATTTCATCAGAAACCAATTGCACCCTGTTATCTGTAACAATCACTTTAGGAATGCCCTCCAAAACGAACACATCCTTCAAGAACTCTATCACAGTCTTAGTAGTAATCGATCCAACACAACAAGCGTACACCCACTTAGACTTATAGTCCACCAGAGCCAATACATCTCTCATTCCGATTTAGCAAATTGAAAGGCCCCACTACATCCAATCCAAGTTTGGACCAAGGTTCCTCAGGCACTTCAGTGGGAGATAAAGGTGCTACTCTCACCACTTTGGTTTTATCACTGTTGGAACACACCCAACAATCTCTCACTACATTTTCTGTTTCCTTGTCAAGCCCAGTCCACCAATATTTTTCTCATAATCTGGATTTATTAAGATTCCTGCCTAAATGTTCTTCATGTGCGAGATTAATTATTTTATATCTCATCCCTTCTGTTGAACCACACGGTCACATTTAAACACTTGATCATGCAAAATGCTTAATTCATCTCTCACTCCCCAAAACCTTTGTACTTCCATATTCAAATCCTTCCGATCAGGCCATCCATTCACTATCATGCACTTTATATCTGCTAAAACAGCATCCTTCTTACTCGCTCGAGACCACTCCTCCTGAGATAAAGCTGACTCCATCACCCACAACACCAAAGCACTCTGCTCGATTGAGTCATCTCCTTCAACAGGTAATCTAGACAAACATTTTGCAGTGGCATTCCTCAGTCCGGGTAAGTATTCAATCTTGACGTTAAACTCCAGCACACTCTCCAACCATCTTTTAATTCTGGGAGTGGCCTTGTCTGACCCTTTACATGTGAAAATTTGCACTAGTGGCTTATGATCTGACCTTCATGTAAAAGGTAGGCCCCACAAAAATAAGTTAAAATGATGAATGGCCCACACACAAGCAGTGCCTCCCGTTCAATGACGGAATACTTCTCTTCCGCTCCTTTCAGAGAACGAGAGGCAAACGCAATCATCTTCTCTTCCCCATTGTCTACCTGGCTCAAAACTGCAACTAACCCCTCAGTAGTGAGAATGGTTCTTTTAGTCACATCAAAATGGTTCAAATTTGGCATATTGCCTATGACATTCTTGACACATACAAATGCCTTCTCACACTCATCAGATCATACAAACTTGCTCCCTTTCTTGAGCAACATTCTTAGATGCTTACCGATACTAGCACAACCTTGAACACATTTCGAAGAGTATTCTGCTAGACCTAAAAAGGATCTAACACCATCCTTGTCAACAGGAGGGGCGCCTTGACAATTGATTCAGTTAGACTCATCTCGGGTTTAATGCCCTCCCCAGATATCACATTTCCTAGATATGTCACTGTGTTAACTCTGAATTGACACGTTTCTCTTATTACAGTAAGGCCATTATCTCTTAGTCTTTCTTTTAACGTTACACCATGAATCAATTCATTTTCACCATAAATGAGAATATCATCTTGAAAAAAACAACACATTTCGAACCCCTTCCAGAACCCTCTTCATCAATCTCTGGAAAGAAGCTGCTACCGATGCTAACCCAAACGGCAACCTTTTGAATCTGAATGCTCCCAGTGGTGTTAAAAATGATGTGAGATGTTTGGAGTCCTTGTGCAACCTCACTTGGTGGTAGGCTGCTGACAGATCCATCACACTGAACATTGTAGCTCCCTTAAGCATGGATAATATCTCAGCTATGTTGGGTAGAGGCTGTCGACACATATCCTGATCTTAGTGCCATTATCCTTTGGTACCAAAACCACTGGGGCCAACCATTCTGAAGATTCAATTTCCTCAGTGACATCCATCCCTTTGAGTTTGTCTAATTCCTGTTCCAATAAACTCAACATGAGGTTCGGTACCTTCCTCACTTTATGAGCAACAGGCGTAGCGTTATTCTTGAGGATTATCTTGTGTTCGAAATTCTTGAGCACTCTAAGTCGATCCGTAAACACCTCAGGGAACTCTCGGATTACATCCTCTCCATCACCTACGTTTCCTACTAACGTGACTTGACCAGTGGCATTTGGATTTAATATGATACCCAAATCTTTTTGGCTGCGCCAACCCAACAGGTTGTTACCTCTTTTAGCCACATAGACTTTCCCTACTGTCTCTCATCCCTTGAAATGGATCCTCATAATGGTGTATCCAATGAGGTCAATCTTAGTTCCTCCATAGCCTCCTGGATTAATGTCCGGTATTTGTATATGCAATTTCCCAAAGATGCACTCCCAATTCTTATCTCCCTCCAATGTATATTGTAAACCTGAATCTGCAAGAACTGTGACTTCTTTGCTGTCGATAGTAACCTGCTATTCTGGCATTTTTATACGACCCACATCCACATCATTTCACTGGATTTAATTGGCATTATCCTGCGATATGCATAAAACAGCGTGTTGATGCACATCCTGTAATTCAACATTACTGATCTTGAGACTCCTGCAAACTTTAATAAAGAGTCCCTTTTTTCCACACCCTTTACATGTTAAGTTCTGAGCAAAACAAGCAGGACTATTCGAAAAATGACTTTGATTACCACATCTGTAGCACTTGGTTTTGTAATTGTCTTGCAAGTCTTTAGTTGCCTTTCCTTTCATCCTGTCCTTACTCTGTGTGTTCCTGACACTTAGCATCTCCACTTGGCTGGTAAGATCATACTCATCCTCTACTACACTGGTCGTGTTCACTTCAGCTACATTAGCACTAAGGGGTTTCTCACGCAGCTCTTGAACCCAATCAGTGGTGAGCTCCATGACTACAACGATATCCACTGCTTCCTTCAAAGTTGGGTTCTTCGCTAGTAGCTTTTCTTGTACTCGTGGATTGTCAGTGCAATGCACCAATTGATCTCTTATCAATGAGTCAGTGTGATCTCCAAAGTCACATGTGCATGCCAAGCCTTTTAAAGATGCTATGTAGTTTCCCACTTTCTCTGTCTTCCTTTGCATTCTTGAGAAGAACTTATGTCATTCCATTACTACATTTATTTTTGGGCCAAAATGTTTTTTCCAACATCATCATATAGACATCTCAAAAATATCACGAGGTACGCCTTCAGCTGTTCCTATGGTAATTTCATTAAGGCTTTCATAAGTATTACGACCTTCAATTCCTAAATTGTGTAGGAGGACTCCTTTTTTCCTTGCTGGAGAGCATTTCTCTCCACCTATTGCTATAATATAAGAGTCTTGCACTTTCCTCCATCTCTTCCATGGTAAAATTGGTTCCCCTGCATCAAACACGAACTGTGGAGGTGGCAACATGCTTCCTGCTGCCATTGCTACTATTCAAACAAAATGACTAATATTTAAACATTTAAAAAGCATGGTGGCAGTAAATTATTTTATCCTGTTGTGGTGGCTATGAAGTTCTTTTTTTTTTATTCTAATTGTTTTGTACCCACTGGTACATGTAATTCTCTGATGTCCTTTTATATTCCTTTGGTTTGGCAGTCTTTTTGCGGTTTCCTATGCTGTTTGTTTTGTACCTACTGGTACATGTAATTACTTGTTGTCCCTTTTCTATTCTTATGGATTTGACAGTTTTTTTTTTTACTGTTTTAATGCTTTGTCAAAAATAATTTAACTCACCGGTTGGTGAGCGGAATGAGATTAAAGCTTCACAAAGCTGGGTCCTTTGTCCTGATGTAGTTGGTTTGCCCTCATCACCAACTTGTTAAGAAACGGCACAATGCTCAGTTCATGTTCCAGGCATTTTTATTAAACTTCAAGTTGGTCAGAAATACCCCCCACAATAGAGCCAGAACAGGGCCTGCTCCTACTCCTCCTGCTGCCTTTTTCCAACTCCCCTTGTTGCCTGGTTGGAGACATTCTCTGTGATGTACCCAAGAATCCATGGGGTACATCACAGTTAAAGTCACACCACAACAGTACACCAGTCAGTTATCACAACCCAATAATGCAGCTCCTCACTGCCTTTGATGTCTAGTTCTAATTGGGGACAGGGAACTGGTTAGGCTCAGGTGCAGTCACTCAGTCACTCCAAGATGTTTGTGTCCAAGAGGCAGTTCACTTCTCTCTTCATTAAATATTCATGTGGACATAGTCTTAGTGGAAGAGATTGACTTTAACCCACTTCTCAGTGCCTCATCAAGAGATGTGCTAGAGCCAGAGGACAAGAGAAGATCATGCTAACATGCCTAGACGGAAAATGAGTAGCTGGATAGTCTATAATGGGAAAGACTGCCCGGACCTTGAGGCTATGCACAAGAAGCACCAACATAAGAGCTATGCAGAGAGCGGACTGACAAAGAACTGGTCAACAAGGCCACTACCCAACCTATATCCAACTCAGCTGACCTACACTGAACTGCATTACTATCACAAGAGGGTAAGACTATGTGCGGCAGACAGTGGCAGTCCGTGTATATTGAGCCTGCAATGCTACATCAGACATTACCCTGTGCTCCTGTCCTACAGCACATCAATGAGCACCGCACCTGAAAAAGGTGTAGCCCCAGTTTCGAATTTGTGCAAGCTTTTTTTGGCCATTCTGGAACCCAAGGGATAAATTAGATAATCTCCTTTGACCGACAACATCTGTGGTGCATCATATTGGCGGACTCTAGAGATTCCAAATTTAGAACCGTTGGGTGCATCATCTTACCAATGAAGATTCTGGTTTTGTCAGGATTCCATGATCCAGGAGAATCTTCCACTATGCACTGAGCCTTGCAAGTTGACATTAATTTTCACCAAGTGCCCTGTACAGAGCATTTTCTTAAGCCCTTGTGCCTGGCCTCACGACTGCATCCCCAAGCCTTTCCAACTTTCTTTGCATCCATCCAAAGGCACTCCTTCCAACTTCTCCCACTCCCACACCTCGGTCATCTTTGATGCAGGAAACAATACAAGAGAGAGAGGCACGCTGAGCATCTGAATCAGCCTCCAGACCATGACCATGACCATGTCCATTACATGATCATGACCGTGCTCCTTGAAACAGCACTTACAACACAGGATATTTTGCTCGAAGTAGTTTTTAGGACTATTTGTCTGGAAAAATGTTTAAAGACCGTAATGCTGGGCTAGAATGCAAATACTCTCAGAACAATGTACTGTGTGGTGGTTTTCACTATTTTGAGGGGTTGCTACATTGTCAGTTAAGGGAAACTGGCGTCTTTCATTTCAGACCCTTAAGACTCTCTACTGAGCTATTGGTTGCTTTCCTTGGATTGCACCTTCTACCACTTCTGATAAACACTGCAGACCCCCTATTTAAGGGAGATCTGGGTTTCCCTGGGTTGTCTCATCACTATTTTGAGAAGATCCCCAAACCACCGCCTAAGCTATATGTGGATTTCTATGCGTTGAAACTTTGTCACTGCTTACTCTGTGGTACTAACCTTTCAACCATAGATCGCACTACCAACCTAGCAAGGAGGCGACTGCACAACCACCACACAACTGTTTTTCAATCAGATATGTAGAAAAAAAAGCTGCTTGAAAAGCACTCTTCATCTTACACAGCTCATCAAAAGTGACATATCAAAACTGTAACGCTAACTGCAATGCAACGAACCCACATGTGGATCTCAGGGACCTCATCTATCTCCTGCTACACAGGTCATACTACAACATCTCCAACCACACATACATTATATAATTGGTCCAGACACAGAATGCCATGAAAGAGTACCTGCCATCCACTGGAAAAATCATACCTGTGACCTAAGTTTCCCATTAGAGTGCTTTCCCTAGTGACTAGAGTCTTTGCAGGAGCATACGCGCCACTCCACGCAAGAGAAACCCAAGTGTTTTTGAAGCGCTGGTTTTGGAAAGAAAAGAAGATTCGCGGATTGATAAACTAGTCTTTTTATTGTTTCAAGGTTGGACAGGGAAGGCGGCCTGACAGTGGAGAAGGAAGGAAGGCAAAGTCCAGCAGCAGTCCATGGCAACATGGAAATGTCCAAGTGACCTTTCTCAGCCCTTCTGGGGTGGGGGCCGCTGGTGGGTGAGGTGGGGAGAGGGGGTTGGGAGGCGGGTTGGGCGAGTGCCAGCAGGCAACTCTTGCTAACATTACCCTATCATCAACTTCTCTGCTGTCATTTAGAGTGCACCAACAAACAACACTTATGGACTGTATGTGTTCACGTCAGCTTTCTTTTTGCAACATTAACTTTTTAGCAGCTAAAGAGGGTGGTAAGGAACAAGGAGTTTAAGTTATTAGCTCAGGGTCACACCATTTCAAGATGGAAAGCAGCTCTGGAACAAAATTCAAGCACTGCCAGAATGGGTAATGTAGCCACTTGTCCTAGATGTGGCCGGCTATGTGATTTGAGCTTTCTCTGTTACACCATTAAGAAAATGCCCCAGTTCGGGCAATACTGCCAGTACTAACATCACATAAGGACCACCAGGTGCATCAAGCCTGTCAATTTCCCTGCCGGCAGTTGCACTACAAGCTCACCTCATTCGCCTGGTTGATCTTAACTCTTTAGGCTAGAATTATTTTGTCTGCCACAGGCCTTTCTGAAGTCTGATACTGGTGTTGGCCATAAAATTGACCTTGATTCCCTATGGGGCACAGTGTGGTACCAAGGCCCAGCTCTAGGAGCAGCAACACAGGGGGTGGAAGCATGACTTAGGGTCCTCGAGGAGGACTGACATTTGATTTCTAGGGGAGATGAGCAGCTGTCTGAACAGCACTGGGATGGCTCATTAGTCAGACCTCTTCCAGCACAGCAGATCCAGACAGGAGACAACCCAAAGAGGATTAAAGAAGTCAGCATGATGGCTCAGTCATGCAATGCCTGTGAATGACATCTGCAGTGGTGGTAATGGTCACATGTTCACATCCCAGCAAAGGAGAAACTCAACTTTCTGAGGGCAGTACATGGAGTACCATTAAACTGGGTTCTGCACTTGAATATTGCAGAAGTATGGTATGAAGCAATATACAGAAGTTACTATTATAGGGTACTACAGCAAGGGAGCAAGGGAGCAAGGGAAAAGGATATGTGCTAGGCAGCTGCATGGGCATTTAGATAGTGTACATTTAGTTACAATAGAGAATAGGGGAACAAGAGAGAAGAGACAGGAGCATGGAAATAAGGCGACTGGTGTAAGCTTAACAGTGTGAACAAGGCGGAAACAGGAAAGAGCTAAAAGGGAAGCTAAATTAGCCAAGAGCAGAGATGGACAGATGGTCACAGTGAAACAAGGTGGGCCATATGGACCTGTAAGCAGTGTCAGTCCAAACCAGCTGTGAGGAGTTGTTTGTAAAATACAGATTTCTCATTTCTCTGAAGATTTCACTTTGCTGCAGATTTAAAGAATTGTATAAATTAACTGCAGATTAGTGAAATATTGGTAATTACCCAGAGACTTTTCATCTTTGCCTGTCAAGAAAGCCAAATGTGCATTTGCCTGGGTATTGTTCTACATACCCTACTGTGGATCGAGGGAAGGTATATTTTCCTAGGCTACACTCTGGAAAATGCAAACAGCTGGCTATTGAGCCATTTACATATTGAATTGTGACAAAAAACGCCCACTAAAAAAAAGTAGTATATAATCGAAATTCCAAGGCCTAGAATCCGACTTGGAGTTGCGTAGACCCCGGCAGCTTATAAGCGTTGTCACATACAGTGGCGGTTTTTCCATAAGAGCGAGGGAGCGTCATGATTTCATTGCCATTTTATCCCCCCTCCCCTGATGTGCACGCTGCAGTGCCCCCGAGGCAAAAGACATGGTGGTGAGTCATCTGCTGCCGACTGGCAGCTGAGGACTGCAGCAGTGCCTGGCTGGATGCTCCAAAGTGCACGTCACTTTGGCCAGCTGTTTTCTGCAAGACAAAGTGACATGCACACTTTGAAGCTCTCTATTCACCTGTCTTAGGACAGTTGGAGATGAAGCATAGGCCTCCAGGGCCTGAAGGATTTTCAGGCCAGCCACCTCCATCCAATCTAGGTGCTTCTCTCATGCTGGTTAACAGCATGAGAACAGCGTCTGGATTGATCAGGGGAGCTCCACAGCAGACTGCAGTTTGCAGAACACCAAGGAGGACGTGCTGCGGTCGGTAAGTACCTTTTATTTCAATTAAACACTCTACTTTTATTTGGGGTTTTGGAGGGAGAGGTTGTTTTTATTATGGGCTTTTGGAGGGAGGCTGTGTTTTATTTTCTTTTTTGGGGAAAAAGGTGGGGCGAGTGACGTGCCCCACCACTTTTTAAGGTTACCAACCGCCCTCGTCACAAAGACAAATAGGAGTTAAAATGCACTTTTGTGATGATTTTTAAAGACATATTTGGAGCTGCAAACACCGCTGATTTTATTCGCTGAAGAGCTACGCTTGTGTCTTAGTGAGCTTTGTTGCATGTCTTCTGCACAAATATGGAAGACACTAGTGCAGGCAAAGTTCATTTGCAACCTCCATAAAGGAAGTAGCCCGGCTAAGCTGGGCTTTGTGCAGAGGAGCCGAGATAAGACAGATTTATGCACTCTTCTAAATTCTGAGGTAGAATTAGAACCGCTTGAATACTTTCATCTATTGCACCTCTCAACACTGAAAATTAACCGGCCCAAGCACAGTCCGCAGAACACTTGTCTTTTGAGGAAAAAAAAAGAGGAAAACTAGAACTGCGATTCCTTAATGGACTCCATCCACACTCCAAACACAGAAATGTGGAAGAGTTTGGTGACCAAATACAATAAGCGTCCTTTTAGGATGGCTCAATGTTTTTTCTTCAATATTTATTAAAGGGTGCCTCATCTTCAGTGTTTCTCATGAAATCTACTGCAATATCAGCAGCATACCATATAGTTAGTGTATGGCCGAGTGGAACCTGGCATGCTAGGTTTCTTAAATAATTGCATGAAGTAGACATCTAAAGACAAAAGCATCACCCAAGTGCAGAGAAGCGCTGACCCAGCCGCAAATTAAAGTACTCTCCCTATGCCCACCCCAGCTATGCAGGACATTATAACAGAGACGCACACAGACAGGCACGGCATCTACAAGTGTAAAAAACTAGAGGGTTTGAGAGGACGAAGGCAAGAGACTACTAGGTTGGACAATACGCATTGGCAAAGCCCAAAGGTCTAGCCAATGCCAGAACTATTGGCTTTGCCTATGCGTTTTAGCAATGTTGTTCACCAGTTAGGCTGCTGTTCAGCATGGCTAGAAGTTAGTGGCACATACTAGAGAGGCGTGGAGTGCTGTAGAGCGGAATGGAGAAGAAAGTTGTTTCAGTGGCGTAACAGATAATGTATGTTGCAGTGGCATAGTGTGGAGTTGCGTGCAGTGGCAGGCACTGGAGTGACATGGAGAAGAGTGGACCGGTGTATAGAGTGCACTGGTGTAGAGTGTTGCAAAGTATAGTGGAGAAGAGTACAGTGGCACTGAATTCAGAGGTGTAAAATGCAGCAAAGAATACAGTGGCATACATTACAGTGGTGCATAGTAGAGTGCACAGGCGCAGAGAGCGGGGGCGCAGAGTTGAGTGCTATAGAGGGCAGTGGCCCACAGAGTAGCATCGAGTGGCAGAGTGCAGTGATGTACAGTGTAGAGTTGAGTGGCTCAGAGTGCAATGGAGTAGAGCGGTGCAGAGTAGAGCAGTTACTGCTCGAAAAGCCATGTTTTTAGGTGCTTTCTTAAGGTTAGGAGGTTCTGGGTCTTGCGTAGGTTGGCGGGGAGGGAGATCCAGGTCTTGGCGGCGAGGTGGGAGAAGGATCTGCCGTCGGAGGTGGTGCGTTGGATGCGGGGAACTGTAGCGAAGGCGAGGTCGGCGGAGCGGAGCTGGCGAGTTGGTATGTGGAAGATTACTCGTTCGTTGAGGTAAGCCGGTCCAGTGTCGTGGAGGGCTTTGTGAGCGTGGACGAGGACTTTGAAAATTATCCTTTTGTTGATGGGCAACCAGTGTAGGGATCTGAGGTGGGTGGATGTGCGTTCGTGGCGAGGGAGGTTGAGGATGAGACTGTGGCTGCGTTCTGGATTCGCTGGAGTTTTCTTTGAAGCTTGGCTGTGGTCCCTGCGTAGAGGGCGTTGACGTAGCCCAGACTACTGCTAATGAGGGTGTGGGTGACTGTTCTTGTTTCTAAAGGTATCCATTTGAAAGTCCTGCATAGCATGCGAAGGGTGTTGAAGCAGGAGGATGATATGGCGTTGATTTGCTGGGTCATGGAGAGGGATGAGTCCAGTATGATGCCAAGGTTGCGTGCGTGGGTGTTGAGGGTGGTGGGCCACCAGGAGTCGTTCCATGCTGTCTTGTTGGGGCCGAAGATGATTATCTCGGTTTTGTTTGAGTTCAATTTGAGGTGGCTTGTTGTCATCCATTTGGCAATGTTGAGGAGTCCAGCGTGCAAGTTAATCTTGGCGGTGGCTGGGTTCCTGGTGAGGGAGATGATGAGCTGGGTGTTGTCAGCGTATGAAATGATGCCGTGGGGACGGAGGATGTTGGCAAGAGGAGCCATGTAGATGTTGAAGAGGGTGGGGCTCAGAGAGGATCCTTGGGGGACCCCACAGATAATCTTGGTGGCTGTAGACCGGAAAGAAGGGAGGCAAACTCTTTGGGTTCTTTCGGAGAGGAAGGAGGTGAGCCAAGGCAGGGCCATGTAGCGAATTCCAGCATCGAAAAGGCGTGCACGGAGGGTTTGGTGGCATACTGTGTCAAAAGCTGCAGAGAGATCTAGGAGGATAAGGGCGACTGTCTCTCCCTTGTCCACTCTGGTCCCGATGTCGTCTGTGCAGACGATGAGGGCGGTCTTAGTGCTGTGGTTCTTGCGGAATCCAGACTGGGAGGTGTTGAGTATGTTGTTTTCTTCTAGGAAGCAAGACAGTTGTGCGTTAACTCTTCTCAGCGACCTTTGCAGAGAAGGGGAGAAGACAAATGAGTCGGTAGTTTGTGCGGTCTTCCGGTTCTGCTTTGGTTTTTTTTTTAGAAGAGCGTTGACTTCGGCGTGCTTCCAAATATCTGGGAAGGTTGTGTGTCGAAGGAACGGTTGATGACGGCACGGAGCTAGGGAGAGATGATTTGGCTGGCTTTGTTGAAAATGTGGTGGTGGCACGGTTCTGTTGGGGAGCCTGAGTGGATGGAGTTCATGGTTTTGCAGATTTCTTAGTCATTGGTGGAGGTCCAGGTGTTCAGTCGGTTGGTGCGGCAGGGTGTTGTAGTGTTGGTTGTGTCAGTGGTGGTGGGTGCAGATAATGTGAAGCTGTCGTGTATGTCTGCAATTTTGCGGTGTAAGTAGTTGGAGAGGAGTTGCAGATGTCTTGGGAGTGTGGAGGGTCAATGGTTCAGGATTTCGGTTTGGCAAGTTCCTTGATGATGGCAAAGAGTTCCTTGCTGTTGTGTGTGTTGTTGTCTATGCATTCTTTGTAGAAGGACCGTTTGGTGGTCCGGATGAGTTGGTGGAGTTTGCGTATGGCTGTTTTGAGGGCAGAAAAGTTGCTCATTGAGGGTTCTTGGCACTAGGCTTTCTCAATTTTGCGGCATTCTCGTTTGGAAGATTGAAGTTCTACGGTGAACCAGGCGGTGGTCTTGATGGTGCGGGTATTGTTTGTTTTCAAAGGGGCGAGGGAGTCTGTGCAGGTTTCTAGCCATTGTGTGAGGTTGTGGGCAGCGGTGTTGAGATCGTTGGTGATGGGAGGTGGAGCTTGTGTGAGGTTGGAGATCAGGTGTTCCTTGGAGATCTTGTTCCACTTGCGGTAGGGTGTAGTGTGTTGTTGGTGGTGGGTTTCATGAAGGGGAAGTGGACGCAGTGGTGGTCAGTCCAGTGGAGTTCGGTGGTGTGAGTGAAGGTGATGTGGCTGCTGGAGGTGAAGATGGCATCTAGTGTGTCCCCCGCTGAGTGGGTGGGTGAGGTGACCAGTTGCTTGAGGCCGAGGTTTGTGAGGTTGTCCAGCAGGGCTGTGGTGTTGCAGTTGTGGGTGCTTTCCTGGTGAAAGTTGAGGTCACCAAGGAGTATGTAGTCTGTGGAGGTGAGGGCGTGGGAGCTGATGGTATCGGCGATGGGGTCACAGAATGGGGGTCGGGTCCTGGTGGTCTGTAGATGAGGGTTCCTCTAAGGGTGGTGTTGGCGTTGATGTGTATTTGAAACTGTAGGTGTTCAGCATTGTCTAGGGTGTCGTGGTTTTGGTCGAGATTTTGATGGAGTTTTTGTGTATTATGGCGATACCTCCTCCTAGTTTGTTGGTGCAGTCGCTGTGGGTGATTTAGCAACCCCTCTCGGATGGCTATGGCGATGTCGGGTTCTGATGAGGAGTTCATCCATGTTTCTGTGAGGAAGGCGATGTCATGGGAGTTTGTGGTGAGCAGGTCCAAAAGCTTGATACCGTGCTTGTGGACGGAGCCGGTGTTAAGGAGGATGCAGATGAGGTGATTGCGGGGTTTGGTGTTGTTGCGGTGCTTGCTGGTGTGAGTGCAGGAGAAATGGCATGAGTGGCATATGAAAGGTCCGTGTGTGTGTTTGGGGTGGCCTGGGCGCAAGCGGGATGCGGGCCTGGGTTGAGAGCAAGGAGTTCTGTGGAGGAATAGTGGTGCTTCGGGGGATTGGAGGAGCGTGGACCAGGGGGACGGGCGCTGGGTGCGGTCGGGTGCTGCATGCGGCCGCCATTAAGAAGGGGAGGAGCAGCTGGGAGGGAGCGTCCAATGGGGGCGCAAGGCCACAGGGGACGCAGCGGCTGGGTTTTACAGGAACCAGCGAGAGACGGAAAAGAAAACTGGCACAATTGGAGCGCGAAAACAAAGCGGGGCACAAAAAGGGCACAGTCCAGGTAAAAAACAATTCTAAAAACGAAAATTAAATACAGAAAACGAAATACAATCTGCGGAACGAAATACCAGACACGCCTACCACTACGCACCAGGGATGAGGCGCAGGCAGGTGCCTGCGGGTGGTGGAGGGCCTAGAACTTCTGTTTGCAGTAACAGAGGGGTCAGGGGCACGGAGGCAGGCTGGTGGAGCCGAAGTGTACTCCTGGCCCAAAGCAGGTCCGAGGGTCACACTTGGCTCCGTGCAGCGGCCGCCATTAAGGGGAGGTGGGAGGGAGGAGCAGCTGGGAGGCAGGAGGGAGTGTCCAATGGGGGCCGGCGGCAGGGGACGCAGCGGCTGGGTTTTACAGGAACCGGCAAGAGCTGGAAAAGAAAACTGCCACAATTGGAGCCCAAAAACAAAGTGGGGCACAAAAAGGGAACTGTCCAAGTAAAAAACAATTCTAAAAACGAAATTTAAATACAGAAAACGGAATACAATCTGCTGAACGAAATACCAGACACGCCTACCACTAGGCACCAGGAATGAGGCGCAGGTTGGTACCTATGGGTGGTGGAGGGCCTCAAACTTTTTCTGTTTGCAGTAACGGTGGGGTCAGGGGCAAGGAGGAAGGCTGGTGGAGCCAAAGTGTACTCCTGGCCCAAAGCAGGTCAGGGGGTCACCTTTAAGATTTAAAGGCCTGTTAGCCGAAAGTGAGTTTGTGGAAGAATACAGAAAAAAAGGTTTAGGCAACGGGCGGGACGGGCTGAGCCTGGACAGCCTATAGCAAATAAAGCCAACAAATGGAAAGCCAGAAAGTGTGAGTTATAAATCACAAAGCCAGTGGTAATCAACGAGGGCAATGCATTTGCAGGGCAACTTTCTGAAAGTCCCTGGTAGGCTCCAACCTAAGAATGTACAACCCATGTGAAACTCTTTTGCACACTTTTCATGGACATAGGTTTGGCAAACGATGTTTCCTCCTTTCCAGGCACCCTCCACTGGGAATGCTTACAAAACTCAAGTTACAGGCACAGAACATTGTGAGCAAGAAAGAGGTCAGAAGATACTTAATGCAGTCAGAGTCCGTTCTGAAGTTAAAAGCCTGCATCCCCAGATGACAAGTAGTTTTGGGGTTCTCGATTCCAGCTTCGGCCAAGCCAATCATTCAGTGGCTCACAGTGACAGTGTACACCATAAATAAAGGAAGCGTGTCACTCCGGACTGAGGCCCTAGGGTTAACATTAAGACCACGAAAACCAAGTGTTGCTGTCATCCTGGAAACACGTGGCTAACAGGGAGGCCAGTCCAAGATGATATACGTACATTACTTTACATTTAGCCAAGCCCAGTTATCGACAAACATCTTCAGAGAACATAAAATCCAGTGCCTAGTGAACATCGTGCACCACAGTCAAGCTTCAGCAGAAACACCATAGGATCCAGAACACAGCCGCACGTCTCATGCTGAACCTCCCACGCCATGAACACATCTCCGTCCACCTCAGACCCCTTCACCGGCTTCCAATCATCAATAGGATCATCTTCAAAGTCCTCATCCACGCACACAAGTCCCTCCACAACACTGGACCAGCCGACCTCAACGAAAGAGTGAACTTCCACACTCCCACTCGTCGCCTCCGCTCTGCTGACCTCACACTCGCCGCCGTCCCTCACACCACCTCCGGAGGCATATCCTTCTCCTACCTCGCCCTCAAAACCTGGAGCTCCCTCCCCACCAACCTTCGCAAGACCCCACAAGACATGGCTTTTTGAACAGTAAAACGGCATCTCCACCCTTGTTTTATCACCCGCCCCCCCACACCGCCTTGAGATCCTTGCGGGTGAGTAGCGCGCTTTATACATTTTTTGATTGATTGGAGTGCAGAACACAACTGTGTATCGTAACTCAACTGCTACCGTTTCAAATAAGCGCCTGGGGAGCTGGCTGGAGTATAATTGAATATTCGGTGCAGCCTTCTGTCTACACCATTTAATAAAACAAGGTCTCCGTGGAGAGCTAAAAGGTAACACGAGTTTTTGGCGCGCTAACAGCCAATACAAGCTTAAACTGTTAGCACATTCCATGTGCACGACGTATTTCCGCTGACTAGACGCCCCCAGCGGCCACCGGCCAGCGCAGAACTTCACTGTACATCTCCACACCGGAACCTGCAGTGACCTTTGTAAAACCTCTAACTGAGGTTCGATCAGTCAGGGTTGGTTCTCAGAGGAGTGACATCTAATCGAGGAGTCCCAGAGTACAGAAGGCAGCTAATTAGCCCGAGAGGGAAATGCTCTCTTTCTGGCCGTTCGAGATACTTTAGAACAACCATTTAATTGCAGGGTGCTTTGCCGTGTTCGTAACATTTCGGTAAACAGGAGATACGTGTTCACTCTCTAACCTGAAAGATTCTTCTGATAATGACGCATTAAATAAGCGAAATCTAGTTTTAGGTTCGGCAAACACGAGCCTACATTTGGTTCCTTTTGGGTTTTTTTAAATAAAGGCACAGAATAATTATACTGGCGTTGTGCTCCCTGCAGGAGTAACGCAGGTCCTGCAGTGATAGTGTTTCACCATCTGTACCAGGGCCTTCACAGGTGTCACAATGGGGTGAAGACGTCACAGCGGGCACGGGTGGTGTCATGGCAACGGCAGAGGAGACAGCCCTGGGATTACAACGCAGGTCCAGTTGGCCAGAGAGGATGGCTGGGGCAGGACGCGTCTGCTCAAGGCTTGTTCACCAGGGGTCAACTAGCCACCACACAGAGGTAGGTTTCTCTTTTTTTACATCATTATTTATACGGTTTCCTTCAACCCCCTTTCCTCCAGAAAACAAAGTCTTCTCTATTCAGCAATTAATTACAAGATTCGCCTATTTGCGACAGTTTTTCAAAAATTTAGACAAACATGTGTGACAAACATGTGTGACAAACATGTGGTTGAAGGCGGTGCCCGTGTTCGTCCAACAATACAACCAGCTCCCGATTTTTCATAAAAACTTAAATTGGAGGCGCGGTTTAAAAAACAGTTAAAAAAAAAAAAACTATCCCTGGAGGCTGGGTGTGTGACTGATGAGAAGAGTATCATACGTACTTAATCTTGGTAAAGCTTAACTATACGTACAACATTACACCCACTACTTGATACAATTTACTCCAATTTGGTGGTCCGTTTTAAGAGCCAGATGACTGCAAACCTGTTGGGATATCGGCAGGGGCATCATATGGGCTACTGTCACAGGGCTGCTACATCTTTAACCCATGAGATTTTGGCAGAGTGGAGGAGGCCAGGAGAAGGCTGGGCAGGTGTCTGATGGTTTTTGTTTCCAGATGGTCACTGAGGAGGCAGCCTGGGTACATCGTGTCCTTCTGCGTAGTGTGTAGGGCCGCCCAGCAGACATGGAGAGAACACAAGTATGGAATGTGGCTGCTCTTCAACGGCGAGCGAGTGTGGATCCCAGAGGATGGGCACTGGGTGTTTGGCCTCCCCAGCTGGAACACAGAGAAAGTATTTCATTAGCCTTGTGTTGAGTGGATTCCATCAGGACATTCAAGTAAATGATGCAATGATACGTTTTTAAGCGCACCTCAGACTGCATGGTTCATACCATGAGAGCTAATATTTGACTCTTCTGAAGAACAGGAATTGAAAATGTCTGGATTTAGTGGATTTTGCAATGGCCCAATTAGCAACATTCTTTACTTAGTAATGTTGATATTTAGGCTACTTTTGAGCCAATGTAATCGGTGTCAGGGGCTTTTGCTAATGATTTTGGTAGGGGGGGGGGGGGTGTTTCCATGCATGTCCGGCTATTTGTATTTATGCAGTTTCTGTTTTCAGAATTAGAAGGACAGCACTTTCTGGTGTCTGGCTTCACGTTTGAGAACCAAGTCTGTCTTTTTAGACATGTAAAGCTTTGTGCATTAGCAAAATGGTGGAATGTGTCCAGAAAGTGGTTTGAAAATCTCTCCTACTGCTTCCCAACAGAATGTCAGAGGGAACATGGACCCGCTGAGCACACTGAAAATGGATGTCAGCAATGGGCTGGTTTTTCTGGTACACATGGGTAAGAAGCTGTTCTTTACGAGAGGTCATACAATTTTGCAGATGATTTTGAGCAGGCCGTTTGTGATTTAAATATTTACGCCATGCTCCACTGCATGTTCTGTCCAAATTTGCACCTAGTTTGAAATTGCTTATAAGGCTTTCTTTTCAGCATCCATGAGAATAAGAATGGCTGCCTGGAGTCTAGTTGTTTCAGTGTTGAACTGCCGAAACCCAGCTGGTGGGCCCTTTGAAAACAGTCCCAGGTTAATCCCTATAAAGGGAAGGCTGATGAGGCATCAGTCCTATGGAATGTCTGGGTTATGGATAGTTTTCTTTTTTCACAAGCAACAGGGCTTGTCCACAACTGAAGGTGCAGGGAAATGAGACAATCTGGGAGGAGATATGGATATTTAGACACTGGGCTCAGGGTGTCAACACAAAATCTGTGCCCAATAAGAGCTAGAAGGAGACATGTGTTGATGCAGCCCATCAGATGATCGTAAGCACTTGTGTGAATGGATAGAACAGGATGCAGTGTTACAGAAGTGAATTTCATCTGGTAGTTTGAGAGGAGGAAGCATTCATTATTTTCTAAAGTAGGTGGTTATTTGTTATGTGTAGATTCTTGGGTGACTTGCTCTGGTTTCTTGGATAGGTTTAAGGTTTTCTGGATTTCCTGCTATGAGTAATTAACCAGGGCAATAACTATTTTCAGTATCTGGCACTGGTATAGGCACAGAGCTTTGCCACTTTTGTCCTCAAGAAAGCATCAGAATACAAAGGGGGCAGGCAAGCATTTGAGGGGCTAAGGACCCCACCGATGCTGAAATTCAGGTTCTGGGGTGAGCTCTGAGTCTGATACAAGGGCTACTAACGGAGTTGTAGATCTGGGTTAGATAGTGTCCTAAAGCCTGATCAGATCTGAGATTATCTGAAACGGAGGAGACTGGGTTATTCCTGTATGATGTAGCTTGGGAAACATACAGCAGAGCATTGATGCTGGGCATGGACCAGGAAGGTTGGACTAGGGAGCTTTAGGGAAGATTCCTTTTTAAAATGATAAGCTCGATGAGCTGTATTTCGCCTGGAAAAAGAAAGGTGGCATTAGAGAGTGTTTAGCTTCTTTAGGCCGGCTGTGAAAATGTCTAAAATAATAGTATCAGGTGGACAACAATGAACAGCTAATTTTCACTGTTGGCCGCATTAGTATAAAAATGTTATTGCATGTACTTTTTCAATGTGGTGAGACTGAGGTATGATTGCTGTGATTGGCTGGCAAGAAGGGGGCTGCATGGTGTCAGGTGGGGCCCATAGCGCTGAGATGGATTTTTAAGTCAGAAAGAAGGAAGACTAGTTTCAGTGACAGTCTGACTGACAGCTGAGAAGGCATCTGGCCACAGGAAATGAGAGCTGCATCTCGGAGTTAACCTCATCAACCCTGGGATCTACTTCACTCCTCTGACAAAGAGTCCCTGGAACCAGGCCTGCTGCTGGGGCAGAAGCTACTTGCACAATGAGATGTCTGAAGCTAAAATTCCTTATGCAGGGAACGAATAATCTCTATGATGCACCCCCAAGTTCCAGCTTCTGATGTACTTCAGCTTGAGGAATAAACAAGATTTTGTGGATACTTGTGCAAGGTCACTAACAACCGCAGCACGTGATTAGACTGTCTTTGTAAAGTAATTCTATGCGCCTGTGTTTTAGGACATTTTCATGATGTTGGGAACCCACGTGAATCCTAAAGACGTCCAATGTTTCAAGAGGGACCGAACTTCTAAAAAGATACAGTTCACAGAAAGGAATGGTTTCATATTTACAAACTATGAAAAATCCTACCTCAGGATATTTGTTGATTTTGGTTAGAAAATATATTTATCAGACAATGTTGACTTTGGAAGGTGTGGATAAAAGCGGGTTCATTTAAACGCAAGGGGAACAGTTAAATGTGCTTTTTCAATGCTCAATGAAGGTTGTATTTCTGATGCAACTATGTTTCTTATAAAAAGTTAAAAGGTAAGGTAAACACCAAAAAAAGCAGACGAATATAAGCAGATGAACTATAGCATAACTAAGTGCACACATGTAAAATGAAATTCACAAAATTGGAGCTTACTGGGAAGTTATAACACCCTCAGTTAAATAAATGATGTGAAACATTTGGTAACCCACTTAATTGGGAGGACTTATTTTCTTGCCTAAATGCTCGGGCAGCACTGCCAGGATGGGTCCCATCCCCACCTTTTCGGTATTGTGAGAGTTCTGTTTGAAGTACAACAATAAATGGAATTTCACCTCACTACAAGATATGAAAGTTGGAATCACCCAGACAAAGGAGACAAAACTACTGGACGTTGCTCAGACTAAGGTGAGGTTTGAATGGATTCATTTTCAGTACCATCCCCTTCTCCCCACAACTCTAAAATGAGGATGAGCGCTTCACTAGATGAACAGTGGGTTGGGGGTTCAGGCTTGCCGTGAAGATCAGGAATTGACTCATTGTGGCTACACCCCTAAGCATATGGAGATAAACACTGATCTCTTGACCAATAACATCACAGTCAATTCCAAAGTACCAAAAGGCTACTGTTAATAATTGTTAGAAATTGTGTCTCCAGTTGGCAGAGGTAAGCACCCTGTCGAAGTAGGAACCACAATCCTAGTCAGCGTAAGTCACAACACAACCAAAATTATCTTGTGCTCACCCTCCAGTGGCCTGGCAGAGCAGACAGTCTTAAATTAGAAGGCAATGTGTAAAGTATTTGTGTAATAACTCATACAGTTACAGTGAAAACACCACAAAAAGACTGCATACTAGGGTAGAAAAATAGACTATGATTTTATGAGTAGAACAAGAACAAGATGACAAAAATCCAATGCATAGATCAAGAGATATGCAATTTTAAAGATTTAGGTAAAAATAGCACAAAGAAGTGCACAGCTCCAACTGTGGGTATATGGTCGCACTGGACTGGGACAAAGTCACGAGTTCAGGCCGACCGCGATGGAGCATGGGCCAGCTACAGGGAAACACTTGGGCCCACTGAACACAGTACCTTAAATCCTGGTGCATGGTCGGCACGGTGTTGCTTTGAGAGGCTTTGCGTCGGTCAGCGTAGGTTCCAAGAAGCTATGCGGAAAGGCTTTGCGGGACTTGGAGTCGCTTTGCCTAGATCCCGGGGAGCTGTGTGGCAAGGCTTTGCAGGGCTTGGCAATGCGTTGCGTCGATCCTGGGGAGCTGTGCAGTGAGGCTTTGCAAGGCTTGGGGCGCTGTGCGTCTGTTCCGATGTACTGGCAGCTGTGCAGCAAAGCAAAGCATTGTAGGGCTTTGTGTTGCTTTGTGGCATTTTCCGATGAACACCACAGAAGGTAGAGCACATTAGGCCCACGTCCAAGGCAGGGCAGACTCACAGCTTGTAGAGTCCAGGGGCAGTTGGTTCAAGTCTTTAATCTCCCTGAGACTTGGGAACAGGAGGCAAGCTAACAAGCCCTTGGAGATCACTGGTGGTGGGAAGGCAGAGTCCTTCCAGCAGTCAGGGAGCAACAGGCAGCAGCAGGGCAACATGCAGAAAAGCAGTCCAGTTGAGTTGTTTGAGCAGTGTCCAGTTATAGGTCCAGAAGTTGTCAACAAGATGCAATTAAATAATTCAATACAATTTTAGAGCCAACTGTCTATGAGAAAGTGGATTATGATTTGGGGTGGGTGAAAGTCCACTACAAGTAATAATGGCATTATTCTTGTTAGGTCCAGTAAAGTTTTCAGCAATTTAAACTTGAGTTTAACCCCTGGTAACTGGGGGACAGAGCAGCAAGACTTAAGAAAATGGGTAAAACACTTGTAAGTGCCAAACTAGTTATTAAAATATTCAAAAATAAAGAAAATTGCAAACAAAGCACAACAAAGATCCCTCTCCAATTTATTAAACTAGAGACTAATGTAATGTAACAAATTGACACCAAAACGGGAAAAATCCATTAAGGGGAATCAGACATATGTAGGTTTAAATAAAAATAGTGTCAAAAAGTGTTACACACCACCCAAGGTCATCTTGATGTTTTTGACCAGGCCCTAGTAGCGATGATGGAGCGCAGGTCTGATACAAAAACCAAGCTCGACCTAGTCAAGCGTTTTATCTTCAGAGTTAGTCTCTCAAGTGGAGGTCCAAAATTCTCAATACAACAAGGCAGCAGGCTGTGGCCAAGAAGGTCTCCAGGAGTCCCGCTAGCTATTGGACAAGATCCAGCTGACATTTGGCATGAATTTTTTTTAATTCAGCAACCTGAATCTTTAACCCAGTGGCAATGCACCTTTGTTGGACTGACTTGCCAGGTTTGTCCCGGTCCTCTGGAGGTCTTTGGAGCCAAAAGATTTCTAAGTTCCAGGTTTCTCAGGATGTTAGGAGGCATATGCTTTGACATAGCCCAAGGTCCCAGGACCTCACGAACAGCACTGGAGGTCAAGACTCACTCCAGTAGAGCCACCAGCAGGTTCCATGGCAGGTCCAGTTGGAACGGCTGTAGCTTACAGATCAGTCAATTGACCCTTGGAATTCACATCTTTGTTCTGGGTACAAGAGGGAGCATGTTCAGCCCTCTAGGTCTCCTCACAGGTCTCACACAGCAGGTGCAGTCCAGTCCAGTCTTCCACAGATCCACAGCCTTCTGAAGAGGGTACCCAGGGGTGCCAACCCTGCTCAGCGAAAATATCTTTCAGAGTCTTTGTACTGTAAAGACATGTTTAACATTAACTTTTACATGTCTTTATAAATACCATACACCATGCCTTATGGACAACAAGGCTTATTAAGGGGTGACTTTTTAACATTTAAAAGGAAGGCTAAGACCTGTCAAAAAGGGGCTATTTTGACAGGTCAAAGTTGCAGTTTTAAAACTGCACAGCCAGGCTACACTGGTGGATCTGCAGACATATTGCACTGTAATGGTTGACACAAAAGATGCTGCAGTTGACTAGTGACATTTCACTTACAGGCCCTGGGTACACCTCATACCATATAGGTATTTTCAATATGCCAATTAGGAGTATAGCCAATTTCAACAGGTTTTAGGGGTCCGAGCACATGCACTGGGGCCTAGTTAGCAGAGTCCCAGCACACAGTGTCAAAATCCACAGCAGCATTGGAGGTGAGCATATAGAAAGGCAATTTATAAACACTGACGAACAACGATACATTTGATCTTGCACGGGGCGTGGCTTGAGCGTCAAGATGGCGGTCGCACTTTCGAGGTGCTCCGGACCCCTCTGGCATCTGCTCAAGCAGCGCCCATCGCTGGCCCTCCCCAGCGGAGGGGAGAGACTTCAGGTGACCGCTGGGGGTTCCTGGAGTGCCCGGACCGTGCCTTGGACCCTGCGGTTCACCAGGGGAAGACAATCGCGCGGAGCGCCTCGCACGCAAAATGGCGGGCGCTCCCATCAAAACGCGCAGCTGTCGGCGGTTGCACCGAGCCGAATCAAAATAAGGGCGTCCTGCAGGTGAGGCGGCTGGGCGACGTGGGCCCCCCCCCCCCCGCTGGCCGGAGGAGCAACTGCAAGAGGTTGCCCCGGTAGGGCTTACAGATGGAAGTGCTCTCAGGGAGGAGAGGAACACAGAGCGCTGGGCCAGCCTAGCAACGCCGAGCAAGTGGCGAAGCAGAAACACAGCGCACCCAGGCGGGCAGAAACACAACGCAGAGGCCGTGGTGAGACCTGCCATCCCCCCCCCCCCCCCCCCCAACCCGGGTCATGCTGGTGGGGGTGCGTTGCACTGGTTGGCGTTTTTCCCCTCCTTTCCCCCTCACGCTCCGGTTCCATGCCGGGAGGAATTTGCTGGATGACTTTGGGGGAGGGAGGGGGGATTTGGAGCAGAGCTGACGGGAAGACTTACCCCTTTGTCCCGCTTGGCGGTGGGAGGCCCTGGAAACGAACGGACTGGAGGTGGGACCGGGCACCTGGGGGCACGAGAACGGGATGCCAGTGGTGGACTGGGGCCCGGAGAAGAGCCCCTCGCGGCCAAAAAGGGGCACCGGGCCTCGGATTCGGGCCTGAAGGCTCCACCGACCGCAGTTGGTGATCTGCGCCGCGAGAGAGGAGGTCGTGACAGTGGGATCTTAATGGTTAACCCTGCAGTGCATACTTACAATGGTGAGGATCCACTTACGTAAGCGCCTACGGGCATAGAGCAGTGGCCACTGGCGGTGGCTTGACAAGGACCAGGCCCCAAAGACCAACGAAGGCTGGCCCGTGAAGCGAGTCACAGGAGCAGGCTTGCAGTCAAGTCCGGTTGCCTCAGAGGTAAGGATAGACAGACCCGCGAAGACGCGCATAGACCAGTTTGCCACTGGTCCAAGTGGAACACGGAAAGAAGATCAGGCGGCAGAGGGAGGTGGTGGGAGGCAGGCCAGGGCCGGCGATGTGGCGGCCATCCTTCAGGCTATTCAGGCGTCCCAGGCAGCGGTGGAGGCTAAGATCGGAGAAGTAAAAGTGGATGTGGCTTTAGTACGCCAGGACCTCCGCAACGCAACAACCAGGATCACGGAAGCGGAGTCCAGAATCTCCACAGTGGAAGACGATCTGACTGCCCTTAAAGCACAGGTGTCCACGCTAACAGCCCGCACAGCAGAACTGTACCGCAGGGCTGAAGACGTCGAAAACAGGTCCCGACGCAATAACCTTCGGACCGTGGGCCTTCCGGAGAACGCTGCGGTCTCCTCCCTGGCCGCCTTCCTAGAGGAATGGTTCCGGTCTTGGATGCCCTGGGATCGCCACACACCGTGGTTTGCGATTGAACGAGCTCACAGGGCCCTACAGGCCAGGCCTCCACCGGGCTCTCCGCCGAGGCCAGTGATTCTCCGCCTTTTCAATTTCAAAGACAGGAACACAATACTTCAGGCGGCGCACTCGAAAGGAGACTTACATTGTGAGGGAACAAAAGTCATGGTGTTCCAAGACTACACAAGGGACGTACAGGTACAGCGCCGCTCTTTTATAGAAGTAAAACAAAAACTGAGCGCGATGGATGTGCCCTACCACCTTCTCTTTCCTGCTAAGCTAAGGGTGGCCCATAACAACAAGACATATTTCTTTGAGACCCCAGGTGCGCCATCGATATGGTTAACAGAGGAGGTCCCGCTGGGCTCTGCCGGAGGAGAGCAGCAGCAAACCCACGTTAGGCAGCAGACAGATAGTCAATCGCAGCGGGGGCCCCGCCAGAGAACGCGCTCCAGGAAGCGCAAAGAAAGATGAGACTCACACTCAGGCTCCCCTGTGGGACCTATAAAGGGGACGCCCCGGGGCCCTCGGCGGCCGCTGAGCCGGGGGGCGCAGGAGGGGGCTCACAGGCAGAGGACTTGGGGGAGCTGCGCCCTACAACGATGGAAGATACTGATCTGTCCCAGAGCCGGTGCTGTGACTCCCCTTCGAGGGAGGAGAAAACAAGGCCAGTATGGCTCACAAACGTGATGTGGCCGCAGTGTGTCTGTTTATAACTTAACACTCCTTAATCCGCAGAAATGGAAGGGTCCACCACAGCTCAGACAATTGGTGTTTTCAGCTCACTATGTTCGGGAGTGAGCTGTTTCAGAAGGGCGACAGATGTTTCTTGGGGGAAGTATGGGGAGGGGTGGGAGTTGGGGGTATGGGAGTTTTCGCTCAGCCACAGGGCTGTTGTTAATGTTATCTGAAGTTAACGTTGATTTGTTATCTCACTTACTGACAGGGGGTAATAGAACAAAGAGGCCATGTCAGGGAACACACACAACACAGGAGAAATGGTACAAGTCCCGGGGTACATATGGGGAGCTGAGGGAGAGGGTCGAGATGAGCATCTACTAACAAACAAGATGAATGGGGTCGACTCATATATCTTATAATGTTAACGGCCTCCCAGATAAGATCAAACGGACAGCAGTGCTCACACATGTCCATCGATACAGACCAAGTATGCTCCTGATGCAGGAGACTCACCTCCTAGGAAATCACTGTTCCTTTTTAGCCCGTAAAGGATTTGACAGGGTATTTCATGCAGGGTTCGTAAGGGACTCAATGGGTGTGGCGATACTGCTTCACTGCTCGCTGCCCATGGTGGTGATGCAGGTATGGAGAGACCCACAGGGGCGGTATGTGGCGATCTCAGGGACAATAGAGGGTCGCACGCTGAACGTTAGTGTATATGCACCTCCGACCGTGGTGCGCGGGACCCTAGGAGACCTGACTCGGCTGCTGCTGGAGTTACCCCCTGGGGTCACGGTGCTGGAGGGCGACTTCAATGCAATCCCGGACCCTGGGTTGGACACAAGCAGGGAGTCTTCGGCCCATAGGCAGGCAATGGCCACTAGTCTATCCGGGTGGATGTCGACGACGGGGCTCTGCGGTGCTTGGAGAACATGGCATCCGCAGCGCAGACAATTTACACATATCTCCGCGACCCACAGTACGCAATCTAGAATCGACCTTGTGTTTATGCCGGTCGCCGATTGTTGTCACCTTTCACACATTGAGATTCTGCCACAGGGATCTCTGACCATGCGCCAATCCGGTTTAGTGTGGGCCCTGCGAACTCCATGGTCCGCCCCAGGTGGCGGCTGAACGCATGGTATTTGCAGGACGAGGATTATGTCAATCGCCTAAAGGGGTCAATGCACGAGTACTTCAGTATTAACGAGGGCTCGGTAGCATCGCCCGGGACCCTATGGGCCGCGAGTAAAGCGGTGCTGAGGGGGGCGGCCAGAAGCCTCGTCCGTGCGCAGGAACATTCCCTGGCTCCCTGTGTTGCCCAGCTGGAGGCTCGTGCCTTCTATCTGGAGGCGGAGCAGGAGGCGCATTCCAACAAAAGGATAACCAGACAACTCTTGCTAATACAAGAGGAGATCCGTAACCAGTCTTTAGAAGCAGCTAAACACATGTGGCGTGCTTCCACGGCCCGGGTCTATGGTTGGGGAAACAAGACTGGGAAATTGCTGTACTGGCTGGCATCCCAACAGCAGACCTCTCGAATCGACCCCGAAATTTGTAACGAGCAAGGGGAACATGTATCCAGGCTCCAAGAGGTGGCAGAGGCGTTCGCTGCATACTACAGGGTCCTGTATCGGGATGCCGGTACAAAGAGGCCAGACATCTCCGATCAGTTCTTGGTGGACATTCCGCTTCCAGCGCTGCTCGAGGTGGAGGTCCGGGCACTGGAAGAGCCGTTCATTGAAACAGAAATTAGGGAGGCCACTGCTGCGATGGGGGTGGGAAAGACTCCTGGGCCGGATGGGTTTCCACCAGAATATTATAAAGTATTTAGGGATGACCTGGTGCCGCGTCTTGCAAATCTATATGCAGAGGTGGACCAGTTTGGCTCCTTCCCAGATGGGTTGGATGTAGCCACCGTTTTGCCCAAGACTGAACCCCCGTCCCTTCATTGTGCGGATTACAGACCTATATCCCTGATTAACAGTGAAGTAAAAATTTACGCCTCTATTCTCGCATCCCGCCTTATGAGGGTGATGCCCCTGCTGATACACCCAGATCAATGTGGCTTCATGACCGGCAGCAGTACGTGCCATTGTATACGACGGCTTCACGTGGCCCTTGCGAGGCGTCACCGACTGCCCCAGAATCTGGCCCTCCTATTTATAGACTTCGAGAAGGCCTTTGACTCCGTTGACTGGGGGTTCCTCTTCTCGGTGCCCCAGCGATCTGGCTTTGGGCCAAGGTTTTCCCGAATGGTCCGGGCCTTGTATGCAAACCCTACGGCGCATGTACAGGTGAATGGAACCTCATCTTCAGCCTTCCCTATCCAGCGGGGAACACGACAGGGCTGCCCCCTCTCCCCTCTCCTCTCGCCATTGAGCCCTTTCCACGACTGATAGGGGAAGACCCAATATATCGAGGGTACAAGTGGGGCTCCTCGTGTGAAGATCGAGTGGCCCTATATGCGGATGATGTCCTGCTATATATGGAGAATCCTGGGGTGACGGGACCCCGAAGTTTTCTCTCCTTCAGTGTTTTGAGGACGCCTCTGGGCTCAAAATGAACCCCGCCAAAGCAGTGTTGGTCCCCCTAGCAAGGTCACGGGAATGCTTTAACTGGCAGGAGGTGGTGCCCCTGCGCCAGCTGAGTTTTAAATACCTCGGAATATGGGTTGCACTGCTTACGGAGCTATCCTGGGCTCTGAACCTGACACCACTTGTATCTCGCACACAGGAGGATCTTCAGCGGTGGCAAACATTGCCTTTAAACGTTTTGGGTCGTGTAGCCCTATACAAGATGATGGTCTTGCCGCGACTCCTATATGTTCTCCAAAATTTGCCTGGTAGCATCGCAAAGCTGTCGTAGAGGGGTGTATGATGGGCGATTACGCATGGCCTATCCATACCTGAACTATCTGGCGACTCAACTCATGGTCGCTCATGACTGGTTCAACGGGGATGGACGGACCCATCCTATCAGGTACAATTGGATGCACTGGGGTTTTCTCGTATTCTAGACCTCCTCTATGGCATTCTGATCCCCAGAGAGTTAGAGGCAATCACCAAGGCGGCCTTTCTTGCATGGCGTGCGGCACTACGGCACACTGGATGGAATAACGTCACCCTGCAAACTCCACTGTGGTATGGTAAATGGCTGAAGGAAACGGCCACTCTGGGGGGCATCACGAAGTGGGACACACTGGGCATCTCCCTGGTGGGAGACGTATGGAAAGGGAACACAATGAAGTCCTTCCAGGAGTTACAGTGTGAGTTTCAATTGCCCCCCAACCAATTCTTTAGATATCTTCGACTCCGTCATGCCATAAATATGCATCGGACTGGCGTGGACCCAATACAGGAATTTAACCCACTCGAGGCTAAGCTATTCATGGGCAGTTTGGCGAGGTTGAGGGCGATACAATTCTATTTCCTACACAAAGCATACTTATAACCCGACAGATTGCAAAAGATGGGCCTCCGGAACTCTGCTCAATGCCCACGGTGCGATAGGGGCCCGGCCGACTTCTTCCACATGGTATGGTCTTTTCCTGTGATACAAGTGTACAGGGGGAAGATAAATCAAGAGTTGAACAAAGCAATGGGGAAGACACAACTGCTGTCCCCAAAATTGGTCCTATTGGGTACATTGGAGGAGCTGGAGGGCTCTAGAGCGGACCGGGCATTTGTTGAAACTGCCATACTGGTGGCAAAGAGGGGCATTGCAGCCGCATGGAACACCGCCAGGGTTCCTTCCCTTCAGAAATGGAGACAAGGAGTGGACTGGTGCGCAACCCAAGAAAAAGTGGTGTATGAATCAAGGGGGTGCCCCCGTAAGCATGGAAAGGTGTGGGGGAAGTGGACGGACTTACTTGGTTAAAGCTGAACCTGTGGTTGTGTGTACCTGCATTTATTTTCGTGTTATTCCGATATGTAGCTTCAGCAGAATCCCGTGTGTTCAATGTCAAGAGGAGACAGAACAGATTTGGAAACCCCCACTGCCCAGGTGCAGGCTGTAATGAGTTTGTTCTTTTCGTGTTTTGTACGTTTCTCATGAAAAGCAATAAAAATGTGTTTATAAAAAATAAAAAATAAAAAAAAAAAATTGATCTCCCAAGCGGAGACCTGGACACCAAAAGCCCAACAAGAAAATCTCATCATACCATACAAAATGGCTGTAGTAATAGTTTCTTTCTCAATAGGTAAGGCCCAGGAACAGATGGCCTCTTCCTTATTTTATGTTATGAGAATTTCTAAAGTGCAACAAATACCCGGAGGTGTCTTGGCACTAGCTAAGTGACACTGAAGAGCAGCAAGAGGGACAAAGTTTATGGGGAGTCAAAAAGCCATGTCTTTAGCAGTTTCCAAAAGGCCAATAAGTTGGGAACATACTTAATATCCAGGGGAAGTGAGTTCCAGGCTTTTGAGGCATCTACTAAAAAGCTCCTAAAAAGCCAACCCCAGCTAATCGCTTGAACCTGGGAACTATGACCAATCTGGCATTAGTTGAGCGTAAGGTTGTGCCTGGGG
Source organism: Pleurodeles waltl (assembly GCF_031143425.1). Lineage (NCBI taxonomy): Eukaryota > Metazoa > Chordata > Amphibia > Caudata > Salamandridae > Pleurodeles > Pleurodeles waltl. The sequence continues at coordinate 116,401,164 of NC_090441.1, forward strand.
AGTACCAAGTGAATTTGTGTTGTAAAACTTCCAGTACAAGGCCATGAAGAGCTTCATAAACAATACAGAGTGAATTGAAAGATCCTCTATCTGACAGGCAGCAAATGTAATTTTCTGATTGAGCCTGACACAGATTGTTATTTCGGCATCTTTAGGAGGAGCCTAGCTGCGGCATTCTGTTGCGTTTGCAATTTATTTAAGATGTGCTGGTGAGCATTGAGGAAAAGACTGTTACAGTAGTCTAATTTAGCCAACACTAGTGACGTAACCAAAGTTTTCTGCAAATGACTAGGAATATATGGGAATACCTTTTTTAGTATTCTAAGAATGAGAAAGGCAGAGGATGTCAAGGCATTGACTTGATCGCAGTACCTTGGTTTGTCACCAATCAGAATACCTAAATTGCGCGCCTTCCTCACAGGTAAGGGTAGGGAACCCATGTCTTGTGGCCAGCACTTCGATCTAATAGGAGTTTAATTTCAGGCAATTCTTGCCCATCCATATGTTAACTGCCTGCATACATTCACATAGCCTAGAGCCTGAGCCTGAGATTGAGGGGAGAGCCGGAAGATGTGGAACATATTAGCCTAGAGACCTCCTCAACTTAGGGTTGAGTAAATTTATTAAAACACGTTAATTCAGTGGAAGTTGAGACTCGACTATCGTTAATTTTGAAGGAGGTGGTTGATGTGAAATTATTAACTATTGCCTCCACCTTATTCTTTAAAAAGGTGGCCAAAGAGTTGCAGGATTGGGTCATAGGTCATGACCTAGGGGAGTTCTTGGACAACATGGGGACAGTTCGAAACAATTCTTTACTAGAATTTGTGCCTTCTGTTATCTTTATGGTGAAGTATGCAGCCTTTTCCTTGACAATAAGCGCCTTGTAGTAGGCTAAGCATACTTTGTATTTGGATTTTTCATTGGAATCATATTCAATCCTCCAACTCCATTCCTGTCTGCGACATCATTGTGAATGCTCTAAGCTCAGTGGAAAACCAAGGAGCCAATATGGTGTTACGTTTTGGCCTAATCTTTTTTGCTGGCGCTACCTATTTGGCTGCGGTGTCTAGCCATGAAGTAAATTGATCAACTGTTGTGTCTGGGTCCGGGGAAAGCATCGGAGTAGAATCTCCCAAAACTTTAGTAAAAAGGTCTGTTTGGATGTTATGCCAAGCACGGGCTGCAGTGGTGATAGCCAGGTCTTTGAAGTTAGGGGCTGGAACGTTTACAAGCAATCTTAAAAAAAAACCGCACCATGATCAGACCAGGCTAAAGGAATGATTTTTACATTGTCTATGGATTTTTTTATTGGTGAGAAATTCTGTCAAGGGTGTGGCCAGTCTGATGGGTAGAGCGGGTAACAATCTGGGGAAGATCAAGCCCATTTTAGGTCTGAAGGAGAGCTAACATCTCAATATCATGGAGTCCCACTGAATGAAAGTTGAAGTCTCCTAGCAAAAGGAAGTTAGTGGCCAGAATGTGCCATTCAAGAGGGCGGCTGATCTCCTGCATAAAAGGCTGGTCTCGGGCCGGATGGATGGTATAGATTAGCATGCCTTGGGTTGCGTATTCGATAGCTCTATTTGAAGGAGATCGCTTTGCAGTGATGAGCGAGAACGGAGTTAGACTTAGCTGCTAGGTTGGCTCTGTGTACGATCGCTAAACCTCCCCTTGCTTGAGTTCCTTGTTGTGTCTGGTGATAGAGTAGCCGTGGGGTAATGCTGACAGCAAGTCGGGGTTGCTAGCTGAGTCCTCCCAGGCTTCTGTTATGAAAGCCATGTCAGGTTTATGGGTGTCCTTAAACTGGGATGATTCAATGCTGTGTTTTACTAAATATCTGGCATTGATAAGTACAGATAAGGTGTGTGTGCAGTCACTTGTTACTGAGTCGTGGAGTGTTGGTGTGCATTTTGAGGGAGCAGTCTTATTGCGAGAATCCAGCAGGAAGCATTTCTAAAGCTAGCCCTAGACCACAAGTATGATGATTGAGCACCATATTGGCCCTCAGTGATTCATAATCTATTAAAATACAGTTAGTGATCTTACCCTTATTGATTGCGGGGAGCTCTTCGCGAATGTAAAGTTGAGGGCCGGTATCTGGCCTTAAATGGTCACAAGCAAATAAAAAGTTTTTTTTAGTGGCACCACTTGCAAATATGTCCAAACCCTTAGAAAACGTAGGTCAAACCACTGTAACCTGTGTTACGGGGCTTCCAGCACCACAATACCAGATTTGGTCGCAGTGCGCTTTACAAATGCTTAGATAAATAAATAAATAAATAAATAAATCACAAAGTATGACACACATAATTGATCATAACTGTGTTTCGTAGCCTAAGTATTAAGACATGACGAAATGCTGGACTCTCTCACCAAGAGCTTAATTGAGCGGTCCAGGCCTAGTCCAAAGGAGGTGTTCTGAATGTACAAATGTGTGGTTCATGATCGCTAGCTCATGGGGTGCACTGTGCTGTTCTTAATTATTTTCAGAACACAACGGAATGCAATCCTCTGGTGAGCTTTAGATTTCAGAACAAACTCGCTGGTTAAAATACATTATATGAGAAGCAGGGCAGAAGGGGCCTGAGGAGCAGTAGAAAGAGAGAAAGGTGTGGATTGTCAGGGTACAATATTTGGTAGGTATAGGTCAGTCAGTTAATATCAGTCTTCTACTAGGCCACAGTCTCTCCATAATTATTGATCCTGATTACCACAGTTCATTTAAGTTATGCACACATAGAATAATTTCAGATGAGCGGTAAAGGTCTTGAGCCTTTTCAGATCTACAATATCCAACCTTATGTGAAGAAAGTCTTTGAATGCATCCATCAGTCATACTCTGTGCTGGAAAAAAAAGTGAATTTAGCCAGAGATTGTCTCAATTTCCCAGAGCCATTATATATTTAGAGAATCTCTTTTTTCAGAGATTAAACTCCAATGGGGAATGGGGCATGGCGATCTCCTTCTCACACTCAGTTTGGATCTTAACTTGCTGAATCAGAAAGCACATATATTACAGTATTAACTAACGCCTAAAGATGATATCAGTCCTTTGGTTTGCAACTTTATGGAGTCAGTACTTTGGTTCAAATCGTAGGGTTGGAGGCAAACACATCTAAATATTTCAGATCACAAGCAGGAAACAACAACCAGTCTGAGAAGTTCAAATACTTGTGAATGTACTTAAATAAGTTTATCAGTCCGTATATATAAACACAACCTCCCTTTTATGTTGGAAACCTTCTGTGAGGATTTGGATTGTTGGCAGCAATTGGAAATGTCCTGGTTTGCCATAAAAAAAAAACATTAACATTAATATCACCAGATTTGCTGCAAACCCTTGGCAGTTTATAGGAGAAACAAACACCCCTATCATCTGAGGAATGTAAAGGTTTATTTTGACAACATTAACACAACCAACAAGCCCATTCTCAGTTCATCATCCGCCAATGAAACATACCGCGCAAGATGTCTCCGAAAAAATACTTACAGAATGGTGACTGCCAGAACCCCTTTTAGAGACCACAGGGCCTACTGGGCCCACCTTAGTGGTTGAGGCCTTTTGCTCCTGACGTTCTGGGGCCTAGCCTATAGGGATCTTGAGCAACTGAGACAAGTATCCATTCTACACTTGGCTTTCAGTGATAGCAATGAGCAAGCAGTCAACAGCACCCTCACGGGGTAGGAGATTGAAGTGTAGATAAAGGTGGTACGTGAACACGAGTCAAAAGTGTACACAGTATGAACAATAAATCAATGTTCAGTCAAATACTTACTTTTGTAAGAAAAGAAGCATTTTATCCCCAACAACACAAACAAAGGAATAACAACTTTCATGAGAAATAGCAAAATCCCCTGAGGTTAGGGCACTAGTCATTGTCAGGGAAATCCCTGTCCACCCACTGTCTTATAACATGGTCGTGTTATTCCCCATTCACTGGTGGCCACATCCAAGAAAAGCTCACTAGTAGGCCGTAATCAAAAGTCCCCCCCCCCTGACTTCTTGGGATTTAGCCAAGTGTCTATGGTACTGCAGCACTGTTAGTCCTCCGGGTCCCCCAAAGGCCCAGTTCCAGTCTTACCTGCTCCAGTGGTATGGAAGTATTTAGTGGTGCAGTGAGTGCCCTCTCAATGGGCACTCCCAAGTCCTGATCCTATTTGGTGAAGTTGGGCTGATCGTAGTGTATGCCAGACACTCCTTCCAGCAGCACTGCCGGTTCGTTCCAGTGATCAGAGCTTATCTTGCCCAGTATATACAAGGTAAGTCATTTTCCATTAATGGGGGGGTGGCGAGATTCGATTCTATGGCTCCCTACTGGAGCTCCAACTAGGGTACAACATCTTTGGCTGCTTCATTGCAGTCTTCTTGGAATCTATCAGGTGCAGTTCTGTTTGTAGGCTTCACCCGCTGCTGGTCACAGCAATTCTCTTCCCGGCCAGGCAACAACAAGAACTCTTTGCAGCGATGGTACCGGCTGCTGCTCCTGGCATACAGGGGTAACCACACTACTCATGGTCAGGCACAGACTTCTCTGGTGCAATCGCCTTCACTATGGTGGACACAAGTCTCATGCTTCTGGTCCAAGTAAGTTCAATGGTGGCCCCTTCTAGCATATGGGGTCAGCGAGGCAGAGCTGACCTGGCGCGTCCGCATGGCCCAGATCACGGCAGCCGCCCCTCCCGGCATACTGGGTATCGCAATATCACTCTGGCACAAGGGCAATGACCCAAGCAATGCACAGCCGTTTTCACATCTCACTCAGCGAGTCTTCTCAGTTGAGCACCCACAGGACCTTGGTCCCATCAATGCTCTCCTTCTCCTCAGAGGGCACACTGGTCTTGGTAAGCAGGCAGGCGCTGGTGATCCAGGCTCCAGGGCAGGTGGTCTTTGTTTCCCTGCCTGATGCCCCTCACCCAGCAGGGAGACTAGCAGGCCTTGCCCCCCCCAGTCCTGGTCACGGGCAGAAATCCAGGAGATCTTCCCCCTCCGCACACAGCCCATCTAGCTGCTTGACAGATAATACATTTTGGGGTCTCAACCTACCCTTGTGATAGTCCTTTTCCAGACACCAAATTTGATTTAGGGTCTAAGCCTTTGAAGTTTTATGTTAGGGTTCTGCTTCTTTTGAAGTGTACATTTCTCCTTTTCTTCTTTCCTATTGAAAGCATGTCTGTCACAGCCAATAAGACTCCGAAGCTGATTGGGCACTCCCACGAACTGTGTTGGGGGTAGGAGTTCACACCTGTATGTCAACCACAGTGATATATGCATCAAAAGGCTAATCCCAGGCTCCCAGACCTGCTCTTTATGATTCCATTATCAGGCATATCTCCTTGCCTGAGATTTGATCAGGCCCTTCCTTGCGATACATCACTAAATCAAAGAGCACCCTTTTAAAGTGTAAAAGGAGGGTCCCTCCCTTTCTCCAGAGTGTCTCATCCAGCTTACAGGAATGCAGCAATACACATCTGTCTGGGGGGATTCCTCTCCTCCTCATGTCTTCAGCATGAAAAAAATGGAGCCCAGGGTCCTCCATGTAATGTACCATTGCAGGAACTCAGTACATTTTCACAGCAAACGTACTCACCAATACTGGTACCTCCATGCATTGTCCGCTACAGGCACACATGCACACAGCACACACATTCAGGCGGCGCGTACTGCTCAGCACTGTAGCATTTGTGCATTTTACCAAGGTGTGCTACTCACAGACACACTCTGCCAACACACACTCGTCATGTGAGCGCTGCACAACACTTTACCCTTCATCTATTTGTACTTCATGCAAGCACACACACACACCCAGCAATGCCTTAAATGAGCACGCACTACAGAGCACTAATCTCTCATGTAAGGTATTCCCAGCATGCACACATACACTCAGTGCATGCACTAACCACACATACTGTACTGCACTTCTTTAACCCTGTACTATACCTTTGCCAGGCACTCACACATCCAGTGCACAGTCAGTACTCCAGCGCTGCACAGCACTCTACGGGCCAAATGTACCAACGCATTTTCCCCATAGACACAGAATGGGTAAAACCCTTTGATACATCTGGCCCTACATGATGTAGGCCAAGGGTGAGTTAAGCATATAGCACTAGAACGTTTCAAAATGTGAGTAAGCCTCACTCCAGTGACACAGAGTAAAAACCTATTCACTACCACTGATCAACACATGATATGCTGCCACCAGTATGAGAGTAGCACTTTGGGTGCGCCGCCGGGTCAAACAAGACCACAATCTGTGAGGGAGACCTATGTCATGGAGCACACACATGATCTGTGTGTACCTATGACACAAAAATCAACATTAGGATTCCACAGAATACTAGAGTTGAGCATTCAGGACAGGGGTACACGTCTTTAAATATGCAGAGGACTTTTCTGTCCCAATCCAACAATGGCCATTTTGAACTTCCTCACAGCAATTACATACTTCATAGTCAATAAAACCTTTGCCTAGGCCCCAACCTACTTAAAACACTTATTCATTGGCCCTCATTTTCGTTTGAGCAGGGAGAAGCTGATAAAGATCACAGAAAACCCTTTTCTTCCCACTGTGTAATCCATGGATCTTTGTGCTTTGTCAGCAATAGGCATAGATGCGTAATTTTAGTGCAGGGTGGGCTACCAAAGAATCAGCCTCTACTGACAAAAACAAATTGAGTCTCACAAGCCTAAAGATTAGGAAAGGAGTTTAATGAAGCACTGTATACAGAAGTAGACACTAAATGGTCTTCTGCTAAAGGTTAGGAGGCTGAAACTACAAAAAACTCATGATGGAGCAGATATGGTCCAAAGACCTTTCATAACATTAACATTCAAGTAGAAAATTCTTTACTGGTAACAGTAAATTTCTAAACTGGCGATGTTACCGACAGAAAGGATCCTGGAGATACAGATTCAAAGCATAACCAATACTGATAGAACTCTTCACTGAGTTAAAACAAAAACATAACCGCATGTTAGCACCCATGCATCAAGTCACCCTTGATGACTAGGAACTAGGAATAGGAACTATTTGCAGTCAGCTGGTAGCAGAACAAGAACAAGATTCCAGGAAGAGTGAAACAAATGATAACAGGAAATGCCTGCCCGTATGAAAGACAGTCATGTCCACCACTGTACGCTGCATGGCACCTTCCCAGAGCTACTGGCTTTGCACGACATACAGTGATGCACACATTACTGACACCTTGGATCAGGCTGGCCACGTGCTGAAGGCACCTGTGGGCAAAACACAAGGCTCAGTTTATAACAGAAGGGGAAAGATTGAGGAGGTCCTCCAGATTTAGGAGTCATTATAAATATCCATGCAAACCCATCCAGTTGTGGAAAAGTCTCTAAAATATTTATTGGTAGACAAGCTGGCACACATTTGCCTCCACCTCCTATTGTGGTGTGGCTACACTGTGGAATCCAGGACACCAGCAGTGTAGAAACTGCACAGCGATCAGATAATGCAGGTTCATGAAACAAAAGGAAAACAAACAGGGAAGGGTTCCAGATAAGAGAAAACACAAAAATATCAAAAACGGGATTTAAACTGCTACAGATAAATACAGCAGTTTCATATCCCAGGTACAGATTAAAAGAAGCTTTAGATGATATGGAGTTAAGATCTTGATCTTAAAGTACATTACAGACTGGAAAGTTTTCATTTACTGGAATATTAGACTTATGACCATTTACAATATTTAGGACACATTTTGAAACACCCTCTGGTCAACTAGTTTCAAGACCAAAAGCTTCTTGATTCACTCAAGAGTTTTGAAATGTAATTAATTTGCTTATACAATAGTTAAAACTGTTTTGACTTGGTAGTTTTTATTTTGTTTAATTTCGTTAAGCTGGAGGTTTCCTCAAATGATTAAACTGTATTTTTAAATACATAAATAAAATGTCCATTTTTAAATAGCATCCTTGCCACAAAGTTGCTCCTACATCTGGGTGTCTTAAGGTACGTTCCACCACTTCCGACCCATGGGGGCCATCACAAATGTTTAAAGACAATACGATTACTCTAATCGCAAAGACACAGAATGGGCTGCCTGCTCTAGCTACGTAAAGAGTGGGCATAAGAACAGAAATGTACTCTCAGATGTCCAATCCTGTTTGCTGAATTTTCTCACGTATTCAGAGGAGTATGGCAGAAGGGCTCTCTCACCGAGGTAAGTATTTCATCTTCAGTGATTTTCAAGTATCAGATAAACTTCAAGTTCAAAAGGTGATCTCATGACAATAGGAATCGTCATTACATCTGCTTCAGAAATCTGTAGTAGCTAAGTTAGACAAAAAGTTATACCTGCAATGCATTCTGAAATCTTATCGTTCTTATATTTTAGCAGGCTAAGGACTCCAACTTATGTCATGTTTAGAATATATCCGCATCCGCCCTCCGTACCGAGAAGTCTTCATACAGCTTATAAAGAATCATCCTCGCTGGTTACATCCCCACCACGGAGGAGAACCTCACAGCAGCAAGGTAAGTGCTACAAAAAATACAATTTTGGGCTTTTAATGGGGTGGATGCTACATGTCACACACTGGGTAAAAGCTAAAACATGACACTAGACTTTCACTAGGCAGATACTTAGCTGCAGTTTGTGTTGTCAGGCCATCTCCCTCATCATGCTATCAAGTGCCCTCAAGACCCAAGAGCCAAGATGGGTGAAATCCACTGTGAGTGGGGGAAACATGTCAGAAACCAGAGGAGGGAATCAAGGTGTGTAAACAAAGAGTGCAGGTGACTGAAGATTTAAATGTATTCTTTAGCTGAGATTCCACAATATTGGCAAAAACACATATGTAGCACAAAATCTTCATTGATGTATCCCTAGTTCACCGTTCAGTAGCTCAGATCAAGCTTTAAACTTTCTTTGCATAAAGCATGAGAGGATGTATGCATCAACACTATGAAAAGCAAAACTTTTAAGTGAATAAAGAACTGAACGTCTAAACTAAGGATGATAATAAAAAGTAAAAATGTATTATTAATTACTAATGCAAATGCGGTAAGAGTAAAATAGAGACGTAGATAAAAATTAAATTGACAGTCAATGGGATCAACATTTGTAATGGAAGTCACAGTGATAGTAAGCACACAATAATGAATTACAAAATAAAAAATTTCACATAAATGTCTAAGGAGGATCCAAATCTTATCAAGACAATTAATCAAGTAGAGGGGCGTACTTAGACAAGCATCCTCTGGCTATTCCATTCACACTCCATATTTTAGCATACTTCTGTGGACAGCCACAGGCGTCAAATACTGGTTTCTCAAGGATTCTTGAACGTTCAAACCCTTTCTTCTGCTTAGTAAGTCTTGCCACTTACACTGCGCTCCACTATTGGGCTGTATCCATTTTAGCCATGGAAACTCACGTCTAAGTGACGAGTCAGTTGAGTGTCATATCCCCGGTCTGTCTTTGTGGTTTGTTCACCACTGTTGTCACAGTTTTCTAATTGGACACGTGCCATGTAGCGAACAGGTTATTCTGTCACTTGGTGGACAGGTTGCTCAGTCACCACAATGAGAGATGACCCATCCTCTAAAATCTAAATTCCATTATATCCAATGGGATTTAGATTTCGGTGGATGGGACATCCGTCACCACTGTGACAAAGTAACCTGTCCGCCAAGTTCTAAATCAGGCCGTCTGTTTCCTGCTGACCTCAGGGTTTCCTGATATGCTTGCTTGTTTTCGTGTCCAGCTTCCCTGCCATCTAATTAAATAAAGGGCTCCATTTCCTGCCCCAGATTGGTTAAAAACTCCCGATTCCTGGGGACCTCAGAGTTACCCGATATATATGCCCTCTAATTGACACAAATGCTTAGTAGTCTTAAAGAAGGCTTCAGATTAACACTAACATAACAGACAATAAATAACTTATTTTAACTCAGTCTCCTGCTCGGCTTCGTCAATCCATTTGAGAGATAGCTGTGTTGCCCACCAGAGCTGTCCTTGCGTTCTGAGCCCCGCCGCTTGTGACCAGAATAACTTGAACATCTTCGCCTGGAATCTAGTGGCCAGCAACTCCTTTCGGAACGCTGTCCCTTTGAGACAACTCTGAACAATCTTGAACCCTGGAACCAGACAGTGCCACTGTGCCCTCATTGCCTTCACTACGACCATCTTTTTGCCATGTAACTCTCAAGCATTTTTGGCCCATTATGTGGACATCAGGTTAGAGCACTAACAAGGCACTTCTAATTTTGGTATCCCTTGTTCCTTCAATGTAGCCTGTCCCTGCCACGTCCACCCTGCCTGTCCGAGTTCCATGCCCCTACTCCCTCCCTCCTGTCCTCCATAATCCATTTTGCAGCCAATCTCTTCTGCCCTCCATTCTCTATTGAGTTGCAACTGCTCCCCCTGCCTACCCCTGTGGTCTGTTACTAAGGCCCTTCCCCTGCCCTCTTGTCTGTGTCCAGCCCCTACCCATCCTTTCTGACCTCTATTGTCCTTTGTGCATGCCCCTGCCCCCTCTCTCTTGCACACCATTGCCGATGTGCTGCCACTAACCCTCCCGACTGCCATGCATGGCCTTTGGTGTTACCACAGCCCCTCCCACCTGCCGTGTGGTCAGCTTCCTGTCCCTGACCCTCCTCCATTGTCTATGTGCATGCCATTATAGTCTCACTGTTGCCCTCCATGGTGTGTTGTGCTTCCAGTGTCCATACCAACTGCCCTTCATGTCCATCTCCCTCCTGCCCTCTATTATCAGAGTCCATGTCTCTACCCCATTCCTCCTGCTCTCAGAGATCTAATGGACCATACTTGCCAACCATATCATACTTGAACTTGGTAAGAAGGAGATTTTGAATTTAAAAAAAACACCTGGGGAACTGATTTTCACCATTGACTTACACTGAAGAAGAGGAGATTTTAGTCAGGAGACAGACAAAATAAAGCCCTTTTGGGCTGAATAACATGGGAGTCTCCTGTCTTAAGTGGGTCTTTTGGCATGTATGGTTGTACTGCCACTGCCTCTTCCAACTGCCCTCACCGGTCTGTTATATTGCCACAGCTTCTCTTGCCTGTCCTGCATGGTTAGTTTGTTGCCCCTGGGGGCTGCGAAAGCATTGTCAATATCATCAAGAACTTGATCCCAGAAGCGGGAGAGTGTGTGGCAATGTCACAGCAAATGTAGTAAGGTGCCAGTGTTGCCACAGCCCCTCTAGCATTCCAGGGACTTATGTGCTGCCCACTTCTAGTCTTGATGGGGTGAGGTACCAATATGAGAATCTTATAGGCAGTTTCAGGTCCCACACTGTGTAGTGTACCCTATAGTGTATATCGGCCCAGTCTTTGGTGGAGAGGGGTCTACCTAATTCCACTTCCCATTGTAGCTGGCTTTTGGTATTAAGCTGAGGTTGGTCCCCACCCAGCATGTTGTATAAGTTGGAAACCAGACGCTGGTAATCAGTTTTAAGGATAAGCCACCTTTCAAATGGTAATAGTGCGCACCAATCAAGGGTGTGTGTGTGTTGGGCTGGATATAATCGGAGGGGGTATAAAAATAAATAAATAAGAAAAATGTACATGCCGCTGCTGCGCTGTCCCTGATCTTGCTGCCGGTTGCATCCTCTCTTCTCAGCAGTCACCACAGGCTCCCAATCCAGATGCTGCTCTCATGCTAAAGCTAGCATGAGAGCTGTACCAGGATTGGCCTGATCAGGCTGGTCTGACACTCGCTCAGGCACAGGAAGCCTGTGCCATTTCTCCAGCCTGGCTGTCCAACACAGCCAGGTTAGAGAAATGTAAGTGTGCATGTCAGTTTTGCTGGCCTGAGACGCCCGGCCAAACAGACATGTGCACTTTACATTGTCCACCACTCCTTCCTATGGCCCTGCCCTGCTGGCTCTACATTCCAAGTTGTCAGACAGACCGCGGCAAATAAGGAAAATGTCACTTACCCAGTGTACATCTGTTCGTGGCATTAGTCGCTGCAGATTCACATGCTGTGCATAGTCCGCCGTCTGGTGTTGGGTCGGAGTGTTACAAGTTGTTTTTCTTCGAAGAAGTCTTTTCGAGTCACGAGACCGAGGGACTCCTCCTCCTTTGTTTCCATTGCGCATGAGCGTCCACTCCATCTTAGATTGTTTTCCCCGCAGAGGGTGAGGTAGGAGTTGTGTATGTTAGTAATAGTGCCCATGCAATGGAATGAATAAGTATGTACAAAATAAAGGTTAAGGTAATATATTTACAAATGTACAAATGTTGGAGATTACTTCCAAACGGCTACAGGCTCCCGGGGAGGCGGGTGGGCGCATGTGAATCTGCAGCGACTAATGCCACGAACAGATCTACACTGGGTAAGTGACATTTTCCGTTCGGTGGCATGTGTAGCTGCAGATACACATGCTGTGCATAGACTAGTAAGCAGTTATCTCCCCAAAAGTGGTGGTTCAGCCTGTAGGAGTGGAAGTAGTTTGAAATAAAGTTCTTAGAACAGCTTGACCTACTGTGGCTTGTTGTGCAGATAGCACGTCTACACAGTAGTGCTTAGTAAATGTGTGAGGCGTAGACCATGTTGCTGCCTTACATATTTCGTTCATTGGAATATTTCCTAGGAAGGCCATGGTAGCGCCTTTCTTTCTGGTTGAGTGTGCCTTTGGTGTAATAGGCAGCTCTCTCTTTGCTTTAAGGTAGCAGGTTTGGATGCACTTAACTATCCATCTGGCTATACCTTGTTTTGATATTGGGTTTTATTGGACCTGGCTTTTTGACAGGGACATCCCCAAACTTTTTGCCTCCTTCCTCCTATTTTTTCTGACCTGTTGTTGTTGGCTTTTGACCTCTGGGCACTTTACCACTGCTAACCAGTGCTAAAGTGCATATGCTCTCTGGGTAAATTGTACTACTGATTGGTTTATCCATGATTGACTATTTAATTTACTTGTAAGTCCCTGGTAGAGTGCACTACATGTGCCTAGGGCAGGTAGATTAAATGCTACTAGTGGGCCTGCAGCACTGGTTGTGCCACCCACCTCAGTAGCCCCTTAACCCTGTCTCAGGCCTGCCATTGCAAGGCCTGTGTGTGCAGTTTCACTGCCACTTCGACTTGGCATTTAAAAGTACTTGCCAAGCCTAGAACTCCCCTTTTACTACACATAAGTCATCCCTAATGTGTGCCCTAGGTAACCCCTAGAGCAGGGTGCTGTGTAGGTAAAAGGCAGGACATGTATCTGTGTAGTTATATGTCCTGGTAGTGTGAAACTCCTAAATTCGTTTTTACACTACTGTGAGGCCTGCTCCTTTCATAGGCTAACATTGGGGCTGCCCTCATACACTGTTGAAGTGGCAGCTGCTGATCTGAAAGGAGCAGGAAGGTCATATTTAGTATGGCCAGAATGGTAATACAAAATCCTGCTGACTGGTGAAGTCGGATTTAATATTACTATTCTAGAAATGCCACTTTTAGAAAGTGAGCATTTCTTTGCACTAAAATCTTGTTGTGCCCTTCAATCCACGTCTGGCTAGGTTTAGTTGACAGCTCCTTGTGCATTCACTCAGACACACCCCAAACACAGGGTACTCAGCCTCACTTGCATACATCTGCATTTTGAATGGGTCTTCCTGGGCTGGGAGGGTGGAGGGCCTGCCCTCACACAAAGGACTGCCACACCCCCTACTGGGACTCTGGCAGACAGGATTGAGCTGAAAGGGAACTTGGTGCATTTCTTAGAGACTCTTTGAAGTCACCCCCACTTCAAAGGCACAACTTAGTATAAAACAGGGCCTCTGCCCTACCTCAAGAGACACTTGCTGGAGAAGAAACCTGAACCAGAAACTACATCTGGCCAAGAAGAACTGCCTGGCTGCTCAAAGGACTCACCTGTCTGCTTTCTACAAAGGACTGCTGCCTTGCTGTTGCCCTGCTGCCTGGCTGAACTCTTGTCTGGCTGTGAAAGTGCTCTCCAAGGGCTTGGATAGAGCTTGCCTCCTGTTCCTTGAAGTCTCAGGACCAAAAAGACTTCTCCTTTTTACTTGGACGCTCCGTGCGACGAAAATTTCGACGCACAGCTTGTTCGGCGGCGAGAAAAACGCCGCACACCGACGCTGATCGACGCGACGCTCTTGGGACGATCGAAAATCCGACGCACGGCCTCGCAAGGACAACGCCGCCCGACCTCTAGAGGAGAAATCGACGCAACGCCTGCCGTGAGATCGTAATTTCAACGCGCAGCCCCGCAGATCGACATCCGGAGGAGAAATCGACGCGACGCCTGCCGTGAGATCGTAATTTCAACGCGCAGCCCCGCAGATCGACATCCAGAGGAGAAATCGACGCGACGCCTGCCGTGAGATCGTAATTTCGCCGCGCAGCCCCGCAGACCGACGCGCAGCCGGAGAACAAGCAGGAGAATCCACGCACAGACCCGGGACATCTGGTAATCCCCGCGATCCACAGAAAGAGACAGTCCGCGTGCCGGAAACGACGCCGGCCCCCCCCCGCGTGGAAAATAACGACGCAAGTCCATGTGTGCTGGGGAGAAATCGACGCACACACCCTTTTTCCGCGCACCTCTTCTCTTGTGGCCCTCTGAGGAGATTTTTCCACGCTAAACCAGGTACTTGTGCTTGAAAGAGACTTTGTTAATATTCTAAAGACTTAAGACACTTTATATCACTTTTCAGTGATATCTTTACAAATTCGTATTGCAACTTTGATCATTTTGACCTGAAGATGCCCAGATAAATATTATATATTTTTCTAAATACTGTGTGGTGTATTTTTGGGGTGTTATGCTATGGTGTTGTATGATTTATTGCACAAATGCTTTACACATTGCTTTCTAAGTTAAGCCTGACTGCTCGTGCCAAGCTACCGGAGGGTGAGCACAGGCTGATTTTGGATTGTGTGTGACTTACCCTGACTAGAGTGAGGGTTCTTGCTTGGACAGAGGGCAACCTGATGCCAACCAAAAACCCAATTTCTAACAGGTTTCCTGTATGAGGTTTTTGAAATGCAATAAATAGTTGTTTTGTTTTCCTAATTAGTTTTGTTCTGTCAATGTAGTACATTAGTGCTCTTTTGATGTCTAATGTATGTAGTGCCCTTTCAGCTATTGAGTCTGGCTGTGGAAAGAACACTGGTAGTTCTACTGTTTGATTTAAGTGAAACGGTGAGATAACTTTTGGTAAGAATTTTGGATTGGTTCTTAGAACTACCTTATTTTTGTGTATTTGAATAAATGGTTCCTGTATAGTAAACGCCTGAATTTCACTTACTCTTCTTAGAGATGTAATGGCAATGAGAAATGCAACTTTCCACGTTAGGTATTGTATTTCGCAAGAATGCATGGGTTCGAAAGGTGGACCCATGAGTCTTGTTAAGACAATGTTGAGGTTCCATGAAGGAACAGGTGGTGTTCTTGGTGGTATAATTCTTTTTAGGCCTTCCATAAATGCTTTAATGACAGGTATTCTAAACAGTGAAGTTGAATGAGTAATCTGCAGGTATGCAGATATTGCTGCGAGATGTATCTTTATGGAAGAGAAGGCCAGATTTGATTTCTGCAAATGTAGTAAGTATCCTACTATATCCGTTGGAGATGCATGTAATGGTTGAACTTGATTATTATGGCAGTAGCAAACAAATCTTTTCCATTTACTTGCATAGCAGTGTCTAGTGGATGGCCTTCTAGCTTGTTTTATGACCTCCATACATTCTTGTGTGAGGTTTAAGTGTCCAAATTCTAGGATTTCAGGAGCCAAATTGCTAGATTCAGCGATGCTGGGTTTGGATGCCTGATCTGTTGTTTGTGCTGTGTTAACAGATCTGGTCTGTTGGGTAGTTTGACATGAGGCACTACTGACAGGTCTAGTAGTGTTGTATACCAAGGTTGTCTTGCCCATGTAGGTGCTATTAGTATGAGTTTGAGTTTGTTTTGACTCAATCTGTTTACTAGATATGGAAGAAGAGGGAGAGGGGGAAAAGCGTACGCAAATATCCCTGACCAATTCATCCATAGAGCATTGCCTTGAGACTGCTGGTGTGGGTACCTGGATGCGAAGTTTTGGCATTTTGCGTTCTCTTTTGTTGCAAATAGGTCTATTTGAGGTGTTCCCCAAATTTGGAAGTAAGATTTTAGAATTTGGGGGTGAATCTCCCATTCGTGTACTTGTTGGTGATCCCGAGAGAGATTGTCTGCTAGCTGGTTCTGGATCCCTGGAATAAACTGTGCTATTAGGCGAATGTGGTTGTGAATTGCCCACTGCCATATCCTTTGTGCTAGGAGACACAGCTGTGTCGAGCGTGTTCCCCCCTGTTTGTTTAGATAATACACTGTTGTCATGTTGTCTGTTTTGACAAGAATGTATTTGTGGATTATGATGGGTTGAAATGCTTTCAACGCTAGGAATACTGCTAACAATTCGAGGTGATTTATATGAAACCTTCTTTGATGTACGTCCCATTGTCCTTGGATGCTGTGTTGATTGAGGTGTGCTCCCCACCCTGTCATGGAAGCATCTGTAGTTATCACGTATTGTGGCACTGGGTCTTGGAAAGGCAGCCCTTTGTTTAAATTTATACTGTTCCACCATAGAAGCGAGATGTATGTTTGGCGGTCTATCAACACCAGATCTAGAAGGTGACCCTGTGCATGTGACCATTGTGATGCTAGGCACTGTTGTAAGGGCCTCATGTGCAATCTTGCGTTTGGGACAATGGCTATGCATGAGGACATCATGCCTAGGAGTTTTAACACCATCTTTGCATGTATTTTTTGTGTTGGATACATGGCTTGTATGACTTTGTAAAAATTTTGAACCCTTTGTGGACTTGGAGTGGCTATCCCTTTTGTTGTGTTGATTGTCGCTCCCAAGTATTGCTGTGTTTGGCACGGCAGAATGTGTGACTTTGTATAGTTGATGGAGAACCCTAGTTTGTAGAGGGTTTGTATGACATAATCTGTATGGTGTGAACACTTTGTTAGGGAGTTGGTCTTGATTAGCCAATCGTCTAGGTAGGGGAACATGTGTATTTGCTGCCTTCTGATATGTGCAGCTACTACTGCTAGACATTTTGTAAAGACTCTCGGTGCAGTTGTTATACCGAACGGCAACACTTTGAATTGGTAATGTATTCCCTTGAATACGAACCTTAGGTATTTCCTGTGCGAGGGATGTATCGGTATGTGGAAATACGCGTCTTTTAGATCTAAGGTTGTCATGTAGTCTTGTTGTCTCAACAGTGGTAATACGTCCTGTAGCGTGACCATGTGAAAGTGTTCCGATTTGATGTAGGTGTTTAGTGTTTTGTCTTTTTTTGGTATTAGAAAGTACAGTGAGTAAACTCCTGTGTTCTTTTGTGGACCTGGTACTAATTCTATTGCGTCTTTTTTGCAGTAATGCTTGAACTTCTAGTTGTAGAAGGTCTAAATGCTGTTTTGACATATTCTGTGTTTTTGGTGGGACGTTTGGAGGGAGTTGGAGAAATTCTATGCAATAACCATGTCGGATAATTGCTAAGACCCAAGTGTCTGTTGTTATCTCCTCCCAAAATTTGTAGAACTGGCTTAGTCTTCCCCCCACTGGTGTTGTGTGAAGGGGTTGAGTGACTTGTGAGTCACTGTTTGGTTGGTGGGGTCTTGGGACCCTGAAATTTTCCCCGGTTTCTAGGGAATTGTCCCCCTCTGTATTGGCCCCAAAAGCCTCCCCTTTGGTACTGTCCCTGGTAGGTAGACGGTGTTGTTTGTGAGGTACTAGCTTGTGTGGTTTGACCTCGAAACCCCCCTCTGAAGGTTGTTTTGCGAAACGTGCCAAAAGTGCCTCTGCCCTGCGGGGAATAGAGTGCGCCCATGGCCTTAGCTGTGTCAGTATCTTTTTTCAATTTTTCAATTGCCGTGTCCACTTCGGGTCCAAACAATTGTTGTTCATTGAACGGCATATTGAGCACTGCCTGTTGTATCTCGGGTTTGAAGCCGGATGTGCGCAACCATGCGTGCCTCCTTATGGTTACCGCGGTATTTATTGTTCTTGCAGCTGTATCCGCTGCATCCATAGAGGAACGTATTTGGTTGTTGGAGATATTTTGTCCCTCCTCAACCACTTGTTTTGCCCGTTTCTGGAATTCTTTGGGTAGATGCTCGATGAGATGCTGCATCTCGTCCCAATGGGCTCTGTCATATCGCGCTAGGAGCGCCTGCGAGTTAGCGATGCGCCACTGGTTTGCAGCTTGTACTGCAACCCTTTTCCCAGCTGCGTCGAACTTGCAGCTCTCCTTGTCTGGAGGTGGTGCGTCACCTGATGTGTGCGAGTTGGCTCTTTTACGAGCTGCTCCTACGACAACTGAATCTGGTGGCAGTTGTGATGTGATAAAAGCAGGGTCCGTGGGCGGTGCTTTATATTTCTTCTCCACCCTTGGAGTTATTGCTCTGCTTTTGACAGGTTCTTTAAAGATCTGTTTAGCGTGCCTTAGCATTCCCGGGAGCATAGGGAGGCTTTGATAATTGCTATGGGTGGAGGAGAGGGTGTTGAAAAGGAAGTCATCCTCGACAGGCTCTGAGTGTAAAGACACGTTATGGAACTCTGCTGCCCTAGCTACCACCTGTGCATACGCTGTACTGTCTTCAGGTGGTGAGGGCTTAGTAGGGTACGACTCAGGGCTATTGTCTGATACTGGGGCGTCAGAGATCCCACGCATTTTTGTCATCTTGGCTCATAGTGGTATGAGCTGGTGAATGTGACGGAGTCTGTGCCGGTGATGTATGAGTTACCGGTGGTGGAGAGGGTGGTGGAGTTACCCTTCTTTACCACTTTTGCTTGTGGTGTCTTTTCTTGTGGTTGGAAATCGAGTTTCCTTTTCCTCCTGATTGGGGGAAGAGTGCTGATCTTCCCTGTACCACTTTGTATGAAGATCCGCTTTTGGGTGTGGTCTACATCTGTGGTTTGTAAATCTTCCTCAAACCTGTGTTTGCGCATTTGGGAGGACAGTGATTGTTCCTCTGAGTACGAACTGGCTGTCGGTTCAGTTGCTGGTCGTTTAGGCACCGAAACCGTGTCTTTTGTTGTTTTCGGCTCAGATGAGATTTTTCTCTTTTTCGGTGTCGAACTTTCTCGGCGACGACCATCTTCGGTGCCGCTGTCTCTGTGCCGAGCAGCCTCGGTGGTGCTGTCTCGGTGTCGACCCTTTTCTGCAGCACTTTCTCGGTCCCGAGATTGCTGCGTGCCTGTGTCTCGACCAGAGTCGGACGACCTCGGCACCAGTTCGCCTTTTTTCGGTGCCGATGGACGGTCACCTACTTTATGGGTTGAGCCATGGCCTGTTGGCAGTGGCGTCCCCTGGGCTTTGTCTGTTTTCAAGTGTGGTGCTTGCTTCGACGTCTTACTCACGGTTTCTTCGACGTCGAATTCTTCAGAGTCCGATTCATGGATGGAGAAGGCTTCTTCTTCTTCTCCCTGTTCCTCGAACCCTTGTTGTCCTGTCGGCGTGGACGCCATCTGCAACCGTCTGGCTCTTCGGTCACGGAGCGTTTTTCTTGACCGAAACGCTCGACAGGCCTCACACGTTTCTTCCTTGTGCTCGGGTGACAGGCACAAGTTACAGACCAAATGCTGGTCTGTATAGGGATATTTACTGTGGCATTTAGGACAGAATCGGAACGGGGTCCGTTCCATCAGTCTCGATGTTGCACGCGGTCGGGCCGACCAGGCCCCGACAGGGGATCGAAATTACCCCGAAGGGCTACCGGAGCTCTTCAGGATTCGGTGTCGATTCTAATCTAACCCGATACCGAACGAAACCATACCGACATAGTTTTCCGAAGTTATGACTATCTTTCCGTCCCGAAACACAGAGCGAAAAGGAACACGTCCGAACCCGATGGAGGAAAAAAAACAATCTAAGATGGAGTCGACGCCCGTGACTCGAAAAGACTTCTTCGAAGAAAAACAACTTGTAACACTCCGACCCAACACCAGACGGCGGACTATGCACAGCATGTGTATCTGCAGCTACACATACCACCAAACAATGATATTAACATTGTTTAATCATCATTTTATTTGCCCCTGTCTGCCTGACGGAGGAGGAAGCAACTTCCTCTGCTAAAACAGAAGAACCGTCCCTGGTACACGCCCTCCCCCGATTTGGGTTGCATGACCAAGTGCCCAGTGGCCTACTTCAAAGGCAGAAAAGGGTATAAGAAGGGCACCCAAAAACCCTGAAAATTAGACTACCTCAAGGATTCAAGAGGAATCTCTGCCTGGAGAAGAGCTGAAGAGAAGTGCTGCCCTGGCCCGTGATTGTGCTTTTTGGGCTATCCTCCAGTTGCTGCTTCTGCCTGTGCTAGGGGGACAGAGACTGGACTTTGTTGCATTCCTGCTTGAGAAGTGACTCCAAGGGCCTGGAGTAGAGCTTGCCTCCTGTTTTGAAGCCTTAGGGACAGCAAAGGCTTCACCAACCAGACCGGAGTCTACTTGCTGTGGACTCTAGCTTGCCAGAGGTTGCCATTCCAGTTCCTGGACCCCCGGAAGTGAATTTCTGGAGAAAAGCCAGTGTAGCAAGCCAAACAACACCGTGTGACTTCGCAAATGACACTGCTGGCCGGAACCGCAACACTGCTTACTCTGAGGTCGTGGACCTCACTGAGTGCGAATCAGACAAGCCTGTGAGCAGACGCCGCTACCCAGAACCGTGACGCCGGGTGCCCTGAGGCCGTGGACCTCGTAAAAGTTTGACGACCCTGTAGGTCTCGTGTCGCTGCAACCGCTGATCCTGCCCGACTTCGCTAACACTGCAGTGTTGTAAGTCCAACGTCCGTGACGATCAGATGCCATTGCAGTGCTTGCCGACCCAGTGAGGTCGCACCGCAGCATCGTGACTCTGCCAGACTTCGCATCTGCTGGAACCGAGGGACGACTCCGCATCCGACGCCACTTCACCTCCACCGCCCTGTAATGAGGAACCGCTGCTCGACGCCGCTGTCCTTCTGCCCCGTGGCACCGGAACCGATGCTGCAGCGGATTAAGCAAAGCCGCTCTCCATGACTCCGGGTAGGGGTGGGGGCTCGAACGACTCCATGAACGGCGCCATTGGTGTCGCATTGTACCAACTTGCAGTGTTTTTACCTCAAGGCACTGTTTTCTTGCTTTGTAAGTGCTAAATTCGTATTTTTAACTGTATATTGTGGATTTTTAATGGGTTTGGTCTTGTTTAATTAGATAAAATATTTACTATTTTTCCTAAACCTGTGTTGTGTCATTTTGTAGTGGTTCACTGTATTACTGTGTGTGTTTGTACAAATACTTAACACATCATCTCTGAGTCAAGCCTGTCTGCTTGTGCCAAGCTACCAAAGGGGTGAGCGGGGTTTAACTGAGTGCGATTCTCCTTTACCCTGACTAAAGTGAGGGTCCTTGCTTGGGCAGGGGGGTAACCTGAGTGGCAACCAAAAACCCCATTTCTAAATTAGACCGCAAAAAGGAGCGGGTAAGGGAGGCAGCCCTGTCTCGCCCCACTCTGGTTCGGGAAGGGTTTTGACAGTGTGCCACTGACTGACAGACGCTCTAGGGGCACTATAGATACTCTCAACCCATTTGCAAAAGCGAGTCCCGAGATGTGTTTGTGTACAGCCTCTAAGACCATCACCTCACTCTATAGGGCCGCTCAGTGACCGCTGTCTTCCACCGCTATTACAATCAACTCCCTACAGACTACTTATTTCAGGGCTTCCCAAACAGAGGCTAGTGGTGTTTCTCCCATGTCATTAATTTGCAAGTGTGATGCTAATAGCAACATTAGCCTTGAAGTATAAGAGGTTATCCCGTAGCTGCCAGGGAGGGTGTCACTCAGTCCACAGGGAGCCATATCGATAGGTGCAGTGGAGCGTGGTCTGACAGGGAACGTCGTGCAATGGTAGTGTCAGTTATCAGTCCGAAGAGGGAAGAGGTGGCAAAGAAGCAATCAATATGCATGTATGTTTTATGCGCAGCCGAATAGAAAGTATAGTCGCGGGATAGAGACCTCGCCACACATTGTGTAGGCCACAGTCACCGAGCCATCGATGCTCCGCAGTAGAAAGGGCACCCATCTGACCTAACTGTTGCATGACCGGTCTAAATTCGAATCCATGACTAGGTTAGTCGCCTCCCCTATCGATATAGCCGCGTTGGGCGTCTGCAGTATCGGAGCTAGGGAGTAGGTCAGAAAGGCCTCTTGGTGATTGTGTGGGGTGAAACATTTACTAAAGTCGTCTTGAATGTGTCTAGTTTGATGCGTATTGTGAGAAGGCCACCCCGGATTTCTCTCATGATCAATTGGATTTCCCCTTTAAACCCCTGTGAGAAAAGTATGGTTACCCCACCTTTCTTAGAAGGACCTGAAGACCAGAGCTGCCTGTGGAATCGACTGGAGCACATTCTATGAACATCCTTCAAGAGCCTCCTGGAGGAGGCAGATGTCTGCTTCCGAGTACCCCAGGAGGGAAAGGACAGTCGGGCGCTTGGAGACATTAGGTCCTCTTATATTGGGGCTAACAATTTTCATGTCCATGATTCACAGGATCAAGATATGGGACGTATGGGGGCTACTCTAGTTGATGTCGTGTCTTGGTTGGACCCAGCCTGTAGAAATTTGGTTCCCTAGTCATTGCGTAGCTGAGCAAGGAGTAGCACAGGAATAGGGTATTAACACACACACACACCACAGGCAAACCAAACCAATACAACCAATTTAACCATTCGAACAAGCCATTAATAATGGCAAAGTCATGAGATGTTGCCCATCTGAGCCAGAACAGCCAACTATACCTGTCTCTCATAAGCAGAGTACCATCCTACAAGGGAAGTTAAGTCAAACAGTTCCTCGGTTGACCACTCCTTCGTCCACTCTGCCTGCCCGTGAAAGGTTATCTAGCAGAGAGCCAGGTTCAACGTGTAGCTGCATGTACAGGGTCACCAGTCAGTGTGGTGAGTACCGCTTCTTGTTCAAGTGCCATGGAGGCAATGTCCTCTCGTTGTGCAGCTAAAGGCTTCTGGGATTTCCACTTACGGTGGCATTTCATGTGTCCATGCAGATGGAGCTTCACTGGGGCACCCACCCTGTTTCAGGTTCTGTGAAGCCTAGCACCGTGCAGGCTTCCCACAGGGACCACAATTGGTGGAGTTTAACGTCAAGGCGGAAGATGATTTGAAAGGGATGGCCCCATGAGTAGGAGATCCCGGCGTTACATAAGTAGGTTGTAACAGGTCAGAAGTCTCCTAGTTTCTGGAGGTTGATGGCAGTGAGGTCCTGGTACAGTAAGGGTGTGTAGTCCTTAATGTGGAGGAGGCGAAGCTCTCCAGTGCTGCAGAGAATGTTTTCTTATAGGCCAAAGTCATGCCCACAGACCAAAATATCAGCAGGGGGAATCGTGGATTGGCGCGGCAAGCCCACTCTGTGGAGGCGATCAAGTTTCATGGTCTGGAGCGCCGCATCCCCCCGGATAAAGCTGAAGAGGGCCTTCACATAGAATTCTAAATCTGTTGCCTCTGCAGCTGTAGAGACTCCCCGAATGCAAATATTTCACCTGGAGCAGTTCTCTAGATCTTCAGTGTGGGACTGGAGCTCAATTTGTATATCTTGGAGGCAAAGGATTTCTTGTTGCATCCACTCCTTTTCATAGTTTCATTCATCATCCTTGAGTTCGGGTGTGCCAGCTCTCTCTCCCACTTCACCCAGGGTCTCTGCGCACTCCCCTGAGGTCTGAGGAGATGTCTCTTGACAGCTTGGAGGACTTCTCACAATGAGGTAAACAAGGCCTCTAAAAAGGCATGATTCACCAGACCCTCAGGTTCCTCTGCGTCTAAGGAGCAGTCCTCTTCTCTCCTGCATCTAGGTCCCCCCTGTAGGCTTCATCAGCATATCCCGCAGAGACCAGTCTTTCTTGCTTTTAGCTGCCATGTTCCCAGATGCTGGTCATCGTGGCCCCAACAAATCCCTGTAAAGGGTTACAGAGTATCATCAAGGAGGGCTTGGTGACACGGTTGGCCTCCGCTCTCACGTTCCCCTTCAGGGGAGTGCTAGGGCCAGCTCCTGGTTTCCTTTCATAGAGCACGGTCTCTACCTGCGGCGCGGGCCCCTACCTATAAAGGCAGGGCCTCGCACTACCTGCAATAAAGGTCCTCCGAAGTTGGGTAATGCCCCGGTAGCGCTCGAAAGCAACAAGGCCTGTTCAGAGTCAGTAAGTCAGTGCTTACTTCCGCAGGCCATTTAGGCCATACTGGTGTCGGTATGTATGTGAGGGCAGGCCATGTTCTTTGGGATTTCTGAGGTGTAGGGTTCAAACTGGTATGCAGGGGCCCAGCAGTGTATGAAGTAGGGTGATTGTACTAGTCCCAGCGGTGGTGTCAGGCCCCTTCACAAGCCGGCAAGCAGAAGAGGCTCACTGCAGTCGGACGGGGCTGCAGAGCTCTGTGGGCATATGATGAAGTGCAGTGGGGGATGCAATGTCCACCATTAGCCCCTTTCACCTACTGGTCCTGTGTCTGTAGTTGCGTGGCAGTGGGAGCACCCGTCTGCAGGTGCAGCTTAGTTCATTCTTAGGAGCAGTGGACCCTTGGTCTTTTAGCTCATGTCTAAGGCCACCGCACAGAGGGCACCGCAGCTTTCACAAACCGGCATTTAGTGGAGGCTCGCTGAGGTCAGCGGGGCTGCAGATCTCTGGGGGCGTGTGATTAAGTGCAGGGGGGGTGCAATGTCCACCGTTGGCCCCTCTCAACAGCTAGAATTGTGTCCATAATCAAGTAGCAGTGGAAGCACCGACTTGCAGGTGTGGCCTACTTCACTCCCAGGAACAGTGCGGGCAAATTGGGGGAGGGGGCGCTGCCGGAGCCTCAATCTTTCAGCCCATGGCTAAGGGTGCAGTATGAGGGGCACTGCAGCAACCCTCTGTGGTGAGTTTCAGAGGCCGCCATGCATCTCCGGCTACTTTGATCAGCAGCGTCTGGCGTACCCTGGCTCGTGCAAGTGGGGGCATTCCTCTGCTGCAGGGAGGGCCCGAGGTGTGGCGCTCCACCCGCGTGGTGCAGACCCGGCAGCAGCTGCCCAGTGTCTGAACCGCTAGGGAGTCTGCCCTGCTTCGGGACGGCTCCTCCGGGACGGAGAGCCTGGAACACACGTCTCACCCATCCGCCATCTTTGCCACACCCCAGGAAAATATTTAGAACTCACTTGAAACGTGTCCTAAGTTTTCTTTTTACAGCACTAACCATAATTTCTATGACAAAATGACCCCCCTCCTTTTGTTCCTTTCTTAACAGATGTTTTATGTTTGACCTAAGTAAGACTGTTAGCGCTGAAGTCGCCCTTTATAACACTCTGGGAGGCTGCAGTGAAACACAAGGGAATCTCCTGACAGGCTACTCCTGTTGGAGGTACATGTTTTATTGAGAATGCCAGACTTCATTCCCTTGTGGCTGAGATATATAATATGGATTTACAGAAAATATGCTCTCATTTTAGCTTCTGCAGCACCTTCCATAACCTCTTTAGGAAAGTCAGGAGAAAACAGTTTTCTCTCAAACATGATTCATGAGACCTCAGCAGGTTTTTTCACAGTGTAAAATCACCTTAGCAACAAACGATTTATATTGTAACTAAAATCTGTGATCACCCTTTATACACTCTCCTTTTGTGACCTTCAAAAACTTTCAGTGGGGTGCTATCATGTATACTGGTCCCAAATGACTGCCATCACTTTCTGGTTAAAGGGCTAGCAGCCAATCAGATCTCACCACAAGATCTGTGCTAAGGCTCTGCCCAGATATACAAATTTATTTTTCCTTTAATATCTCAAAAACTACTGAAAGGATTTACACCAATTAACAAAAAGGGCACTTTCTGGGCCAAGAGCTAACTTCCTGCCAAATTTAGTGTAATTCCGTTCAGCGGTTCGGGCTGCAGTTGTGTCTAAAACTTCTATGGGATTTAACACAGAAAAACACCTATTCTCGAGCCACGCTTGACAGATGACTGCAAAACTTTCCATGCACAACAAGACACTTTTTGGGGAAAATTTCATGAAGATTTGTTAAACAGCTCCAAAGATATAACCAAGTCAAAAAACTATTTTCCTATGGTAACTAGGTCCTAACTATAACTACCTACTGGCAACCACCAGTTGGTAACTCAATAGATACATATATAATTTTTTTGGGGAGAGCCACCATTTTGAGAGCGTCAGATCCCTCTGGACAGCTCCCAGCATAGGGTGACATTGCCTGCCCACATTTATGATTTTCCCTTTATCGTATGCAACCTTTAGGTACCAGGCTCCCTCTGTTAAAATTTGTAGCTGTAAGCCACCTGCCCACTGATCATCTTCATCCATTCCTTCCACAGGAAATAAAAGGGACTTGTTCCATTTCACTCACTACCCCATGTGTTCCCCAGATTGGTTCAAAATGCACATAACAATTGGGCATGATCTCCCCCCCAAGTATACATCAAGAGATCATCTGCATATATTATATTCTGACAGACCGGCTGACCATTCACAACTTGGAATGCCCTTGTCTCTCCAGATCCTCTCCACCAGTGGCTCTACGGCAAGTACAAGCAAGAGTGACGATGGCCAGTAGCCCCGTGGTGTGCCCAGCCCGAACCATTAGAATTCAATAATGGCATTGTTTACTCCAGCCCAGGATCCATCACTATAGGTGCACACAAATATACTCTTCTTTTAGGTTATTAAATAGTTCACCCCCCCCCCCCCCCCCCCCAAGGTCAATTAATAGGATTGCAATGTCTTCCAATATTTCCAGGACTGTGATATCACAATCAAGCTGCTGCCTCTCAGTAGCTGCAAGACACTCCAACAGAAGACCCGCAATTACTTTTTCCAGCTCTGATGTAGTGACATTTGTGCCCGACACATAAAACCTCCTGTAAAATCTTGTAAACTCTTCTGCTCACCTGCAGTTGTAAGGCATGCTATAAATCTGCTCTGTTTCTCCCTCCTGCTGAGCCAATAAAGCAATATGCCAGTTTTATCTCCTTGTTCATAAAGTTTACCCCGTGAGGTCAGCCAGACCTTTAATGCCTCATCCATTAATAGTGGTCTCTAATATTACTTGAAAGTGTCAATTGTGCCCTGAAATGCCTCAGGGGAATCATTTCTCTAAGTGCTTCAGTGGTCAGAATCCATGCCCCTGCCTTACCGCTGCACGTTTATGGTTTGTCATTTTATATACTTAGCTCATGAACCCTGTTTCTCAAACCTGATTTGAAACCCTCACATATAATCAGGTGAGAGACAACTATTCAATTATTTCATTTGTCAACTATAGTGATTTCAGTCACCACAGATGGAGTTTTTGGGTGCCATCCTCTCTACTTGTCATACTTACTGGGCCATGATCTAAGACCTCTAACCGGTGTCTATGCTCTGTCAACTCTGTACCTTTTTGTTGCAATGAAAGTATGGATAACAAGAGAAAACTACCTGTGTATCCCTAAACAGTAAGTGTATTCTGATTGACTGGGATGGCATGAGTGGTAGGTATTATGTAGACCATGTCAATCAATTAATGAATCAGGGAATTTGTAAAGCACACTACTCACCCGTCAGGGTCTCAAGTCGCTGGAGAGGGGGGGAGGGGGAGGGGGATGGGCTACTGCTCGAACAGCCATGTCTTGAGATGTCTCCTGAAGGTAAGGAGGTCCTTTGTCTGACACAGGTGGGTGGGAATAGTGTTCCACGTCTTGGTGCTGAGACTCATCTGCCGCCGGTGGTGGTGGTTCTGCAGATGCGAGGGCAAGGTCGGCAGAGCGAAGCGGTCGGGTCGGTGTAGAAGGAGAGCAGTCTGTTGAGGTATTCCGGCACTGTGAAGTGCCTTGTGAGCGTGGGTGAGGAGTTTGAAGGGGATTCTCTTGTTGACAGGGAGCCTATGCAGGTCTCTCAGGTGGGCTGTGATGTGGCAGTGGCGGGGGATGTCCAGGATGAGGCGTGCAAAGGCGTTTCAGATGCGTTGCAGTCTATTCTGGAGTTTGGCTGTTGTTCCTGCATAGAGGGCATTGCTGTAGTCCAGTTTGCTGCTTACGAGGGCTTGGGTGACTGTTCTTCTGGTTTCAGTGGGGATCCATTTGCAGATCTTCCGAAGCATGCAGAGGGTGTTATAGCAGGAGGAGAAGATGGCGTTGACTTGCTGGGTCATGGATAGTGAAGAGTCCAGGATGAATCCCAGGTTGCATGCGTGGTCGTAGGGTGTCGGTGCGGTTCCCAGTGTGGCAGGCCACCAGGAGGCGTGCCATGTGGAGGGGGTGGAGCTGAAGATGAGAACCTCAGTCTTGTCGGAATTCAGTTTCAGGCAGCTGTTCTTCATCCATTTGGCGATGGCCTTCATTCCTTCATGGAGGTTGGTCTTGGCGGTGTCCTTGGTGAGGGAGAGGATCAGCTGGGTGTCATCGGCGTATGACATGATGTTGAGGTCTGAGATCGGGTGATGTTAGCGAGCGGAGCCATGTAGACGTTGAAGAGGGTCCGGCTGAGGGACGAGGTACGCCGCAGATGATTTTGGTGGCTTCAGAGCGGAATGGAGGGAGGCGGACTCCAAGTTCTGCCAGTGAGAAAGGAAGTGATCCAGTCCAGGGCTCTGTCGCAGATACCTGCATCGCTGAGGTGTGTGCGTAGGGTGTGGTGGCAAACTGTGTCAAACGCGGCTGAGAGGTCCAGGAGGATGACGGCCGCTGTTTCGCCACTGTCTAGTGTGGTTCTGATGTCGTCGGTGGCGGCGATGAGGGCAGTTTAGGTGCTGTGGTTGTTGCGGAGTCTGGATTGGGATGGGTCCAGATTGTTGTTCTCCTCGAGGAAACGGGTCAGTTGTATGTTGACAATTTTCTCTATAACTTTTGCCAGGAAGGGGAGCAGGGAGATGGGCCTGAAGTTCTTGCGGTCCTTTGGGTCCACCTTAGGTTTCTTGAGGAGGATGTTGATCTCAGTGTGTTTCAGGCTCTCCGTGAAGGTGGTGGATTTGAAGGAACGGTCGATGATTTTCTGGAGTTGGGGTGTGATGACAGAGCTTGCTTTGTTGAAGATGTGGTGAGGGCAGGGGTCGGATGGTGAGCCGGAGTGGATGGTGTTCATGATTTTGATGGTGTCGTTCACGTGGGTGCAGGAGGCTGGTGAGTTTGTGTTGTCGGTGGTTGAAAGGGGGGTTAGAGTACTGAAGCTGTCATGGATGTCTGCAATCTTACGGTGGAAGAAGGTGGCTAGGGAGTCGCAGAGGTCTTATGATGGTGGGATGTCGTTGACGTTGGAGCCGGGGTTGGAGAGCTCCTTCACGATGTTGAAGAGCTCCTTGTGGTTGTTTGCATTGTCGATGCGTTCTTGGAAGGTGGTTCTCTTGGCGGTCCGGATGAGTTGGTGGTGTCTGCGGATGGCAGTCTTGAAGGCTGTGTGGTTGTCCAGTGTCTGACCTTGGTGCCACTTCTTTTAGAGTCTTCCGCATGTTTGCTTACATTCTTGGAGGTCGGCGGTGAACCAGAAGGCCTATCAGGTGTCTACTGGAAGGATTTTTGATTGGGGCAAGAGTGTTGGCACAGTTGTCGATCCATTGCAGGAGGTTGGGGGCTGCTGTGTCGGTGGTGTCAATGGGTGGGTTCTGGGAGAGGGTAGTGATCAGTTGGTCTTGTGTGACCTTGGGGTCTGTAAACGAGGGTCCCTCTGAGGGTGGTGCTTGGGTCAGTGTGGATCTGGAAGTGCAGGTGTTCGGTAGTGCTGAGGGTGTCTTCGGTGCTGGTCGTGATCCTGAGGGTGTTCTTGTGGACTACGGCGATGCCTCCTCCTCGTTTGTTGGAGCGGTCCCTGCAGATCTTGTAGCCGTCCAGGATGGCTACTGCGATGTCGGGCACTGAGGAGGGGTTCATCCAGGTCTGAGTCAGGAAGGCGACATCTGGGGAAGCTGAGTCGAATAGATTCCAAAGTTCGACGCCGTGTTTGTGGACGGAGCAGCTGTTGAGTAGGAGGCATCTGAGATGGTTGTGTCCTGCCCTGGTGGGTGGGTCGTTGGTGTGGAGGCTGGTGAAGGTGCTGTTCTGGCAGGAGAAGGGTCGGCGGGTGAGCTGCAGCGTGGCTTGATGGCAGGCAGGAGAGCGGCCAGTGTTGAGGGCGTGGAGGGTGGTGGTGTCGTAATGAAGACGGGTGTAGCGGTGGTGGGCAGGAAGTGAGAGCCAGGGGTCCTGGCACTGGGCGCGGTCCAGGCGCGGACGGGTGCCAACGGCACGCCCGCACAGCAGCTGCCGTTAAGTGGAGGGGGGGGGGGGGGACAGCTGGGAGCGAAAATGGTGTGAAATAAAGGGGGCGGGCCGTGGGGGCAGCAGTGGCAGGAGTGCAGCTGCGGGGGGAGAGAGAGGGAGGAGAGAGAGAGAGTGAGAGAGAGAGAGAGGAGAGAAAAACAGAGAAGTAAAGCAAAAGTCAAAAAGAGCACAGAGGAGAGCGAACGGCAAAAATGGGCACAAGGGGGCAGACATGGAAGAGAGAGTACACAGAGAGCAAAGCAGAGAAAAGGAGGAGAGAGGCTACCTAGTAGGAAAGCAGAGCTCTCCCACTAGACATCAGGGATGAGGCGCAGGCAGACACCTGCAGGTGGAGGAGGGCCTCGAACTCTTGACAGGGGTCAGGAGTTCAGAGGAACATGTGTGTTGCAAAGGCCAGAAGAGGAGTAGTGGTGTTGACAGCACCTATACTCGCTAGGCTGTGTCTTTCAAGAGCCCTATTCATGATGCTGTTAAAGCCTTCTCTCACTACAATGGCTCCCAAAGGAGCCTCAATAAGACCCACTCAAAGACCCTGCAGAAAGGCACTGGATACCTGTGGAGGGGCATACACACTTAGATATGCTAGTGTAGTGCTTCTCACTAATTCGAAAACCATAATGTATCTACTCTGTAGGATGGTCCACATGCTGTTTATGTGCAATGAGTTTTGCCATCAGAAGATTATGACTGGCATGAATCACCAATCCAAAACCATTGCTACCTAGGAATTAACACTTAGTGCCCATCAGACGTACTTCTCGAAACATAAGTATATCCGAGCCATAACTTTTTAGTGCTCGCAGTACAGCTCCAGTCTTAACCGTATTCAAGAGACAATAACATTCCATGTCAGGGACTGGATTCTCTGATTGGTTACTAAAGGACAATCTTTCTCCATCTCCCTCACATTGTGGTGAACACAGTTCCCTAAATGAAAATGTGGTCACTGCTGTGTGCATAACTAGCTAACTATAACCAAAAATTAATCCTTTGTCCATCTCTCTTCCCGTCCCACACTTCTCAACCAGAAGCATTTGCCAAAAATATTGGTTGGTAACACCACCCTTATGTACAGAAAACAGTTATACATTGTGTATTGCCCAGAACCCTCAACAGCGACCCTGAATCGGAACTCAAACTACTCTAATAACAATGTGTCTTAACAGGCCCATATGTCAATGTTGCCTTCACTGTTAATCTTAGTCCATGCTCAAAACTCTACATTTCTTGCCATATCTGGTATCACTCAAATCAGATGACTCTAACATTATGAGCTGACGCCCACTTGAGACATTCATCATTGCCAATCCTCTAATCCTGAGGTATGACAACCATTTGTGATAGGGGCTCCCTATGCTGCCAGCTGTGTCTCGTCAGGTCTGTCCTGCAACCTCTTAGGTTATGCTTGCGACTATATAGTAAATGGGCCCTGGGCATCCTCCTCTGTAAGGGATAAGTGTCAGTCTAACCTGCATACCCATCTGCACGAATTGCCACTATTTGTTTCTGTCTCTTGTAGCACTGACAAGAGTGTCCTCTTTAATCCTGGATCACTGTTCATTTGTTTGTGCTGCCAGCGTGTCTGTGAAATTGTGGTGGTCTGGGAATTTCCTTCAATAAGGTACAATCCCAGGCCACCTCAGGTGTTTCAAAAGAAAGTATTTGAAAAATTCCCTTGAGGATTGCTAGGTATAAGGGAATGTAGCTAGAGTCCCATCATTCTGAGTTTCTGCTTGATTTGCTAAAGGATTTCCTCTGTTGTTGTACCTGGCTCACAAAGTGTGGGAAAATTGTTATCTGCTTGGAGTCAAATAGGAATTTTCTTAGAACCGCATCTTGTAGCTTAGAATATGGTCAGGCGGGGCCTATGCGGGGGGCTTAGCACTCACCATGCAACACTCACAGTTATTGAGAAGGGACAGTGAAAGCCTTTCTTTTGGGAGAATATCCTGAACCCAAACCCCCCCCCCCGCCCTCTGGGAAATACAAGAATCTAAGTTTATTCCTCCTTGGGCATCCTCTACTCTATTTTACAGGCTACTAGAAGCTGTCTTTTGCCATGCTGCTGTTGAACTCTGTACCCTGACTGTCCCTCCGACCCACTCATTCGGTTTACTGCATTTCATATGTACTGACACAGCAGAGCCACACCCATTCCTACTTTGCTTGGTCTCCAATGCAGATTGTGAAGACTGAATCACTTGTAGGATGAGATCTGTTGAAGATAAACCCTCCGGACGCAGGGACGCAGTTTCAGCGACCTGCACCTCCCTGAGTTCTGTTGGCCTCACCTTTGAGGACTTCTGTCCAACGTCATTTAGTTGAAAATAAATTTGGCTTATTTAGGCACAGAACTGAAGGGAAGTGTTATTTAGCCACTGTCCACACGTTCTCCAAAGCTATTTGCTGGTAGCCTTGTCAGACTATACTTATGGTGCCTCTCCACAAAGTAACAAATCATTTAATTATAGAGGCCTCATCTCCCATTATTTCTGTCACCAAATTGATGCACCCTGGGTCAACCTTCAAAGCCCAGGTCCCTTATTACACCTGTTTTTTCACAGTCTCTTTATTTAAAAGGGCCCCGTGTCACCATGCACCACTCCTGCCTGGTTTTCCATCAAGGACTCAAGTTACTGAAGCCATGGCAAACTGTTACTATATTTCTAACATTTAGCTGCTTAGCAAAAACCTGGAAGTAGAAAAATAACTTTGCCAAGATCTGAAAGCATACAACATCTGTCATGTTCATCAATATATGTTCAGACCAGACAGGGAGTGGAAATCACATTGACAGACACCAGGGAAGACCTTCAACATTAACTGGATAATAATCATTGTTAAGTACTAATCTTTCTGGATTTGTTAACAACATACAGCACAGTTAATACCCATCTCCAAAGACTCGACTCTGGGCCCAATTTACAGGCTCTGCCATTCTTTGAATCCAAACTTTCCTAAAAGACCACTGCCAATATATATGAATCAGCAAATTAATTTCAACTACCAAA
The DNA here is from genome assembly GCF_031143425.1 of Pleurodeles waltl. Classification (NCBI taxonomy): domain Eukaryota; kingdom Metazoa; phylum Chordata; class Amphibia; order Caudata; family Salamandridae; genus Pleurodeles; species Pleurodeles waltl. The sequence goes on from NC_090441.1 coordinate 116,434,437, forward strand.
CCTATTACAACTGTATGGTACGCTGTGAAGTATTTCCAGGACACAATCCGTCAAAACAATGTTTATTCCTTTTTAAGAAACGAAGCACGCCAAATGTTTCCAAATTTTATCACCCCAGCGCAGCACCAATCATCCGTCGCTCCTCCGCCCCCCAACTGCTGTTCGTCGACGTTCAGGATTCCTTGCGCACACCGTACGCGTTAGGAAAACCCGAACACCGAAGAACAGGCTTGTGCAAGCAATTAGTAAGATTCTAGATGCACGCGCAGCGGAAGATACTACATTTAGTTTTCCCTTTTTGAAAAACAAACAATCAAGACCAACCCTCTTACAAAAAAAAACATTAAACATCTCCCCCTTACATTACCATAAAGTACTGGTAACACTGGTGAATGAAAAAAAAAAGTCAGGTTATAATAAATATTACGTTTTACATTTCTCGATAGATATTAAAACTTGAGCAACACCAAGAAAAATCTCACTTAACGGTACCTCAAAGGTAAATTGTGCACTCTACAACTTTTCCTAACAGGCAACAGTTCAGAGCATGTGTCCACCACTTTAGGACTCAATGGTTCAACCCCACCAGATTTTTGTACATTCAAGGATTTCTTCACTTTTGTATTCTGTTCTAGCGGGTCGCTAGGTGGCAAAGGAACATCTTTTGGTCAAACTTTTACCACTTTTACCACTTTTACCACATTCCACCAGTTACGAACAGCATTACCACACACTTTGTCAACCCTCAAAGGTTCGGAAAACTTTGAGTCACCATTTTGACAAAACTAGACAGTTTGACCCGCACCCAATCACCAACCATGAATCGTAACTCTTTCACACTTCTTTTCTTGTCATAATGTTTTTGGTCTTTCTTGAGCTTTCCTCATACCCGAACGAACCTTGCAGTCAATGTGTTCCTTACACATAGAATGTTTGAAAAATTTGGACAACCAAGCTGGTCTAAATAGCGTGGCAGGCTTCCTCCCTCAGCGCTTCAACCGGAGACACCCTCGTGCTTGTATGGGGCGTTGTTCTGTAGAACCAAAGCATACTCTTTACAGCTGCATCAACCACACACCTATTAGCTAAAGCCCAATGGGCACGTTCACCAACCACTCTATTAAAGCGTTCAACCAAACCATTTGTTTGCTGTTGGTAAAGTGAACTCTTCATATGTTTGATAGCACAATCATTCAGACAATGTTCAACCTCACTTGAAACAAATTGGACCCCATTATCAGACACAAGTTCCTTGGGAAACCCCTCCTTCAAAAGACACAACTGACGTGGAATTAGCATGTCCAACAAACTTCACATGAGGCCACTTGGAAAAGTAGTCAATTACAACATAAGCATAACGTAATTTAGGTGGAAGTGAATTGAACAGCCCTAACAAATGGATACCAATCTTTTCCCACAGACCTGCCAGACATTCAATAGGCTTAAGCGGAGGAGTTGATGTCTTGAGGGTCTTATCACTGGTGGAACAGATGTGACCACATTTGACTAATGTTTCAATGTCTCTGTCCATTTGTGGCCACCAATAGTACTCTCACCCTTTTTTTTGTAAGAGTAGAACCAAAATGACCTTCATGTGCTTTTTCCAGAATAATAGATCTTATAACTTCCGGCGGTACAATTTTATCATTTCTCAGTAGTACACCATCTTCAATTGACAGTTCATCAGACACCTTAAAAAAAGGTTGAGCACTAAGATCCAAACTTTTCTCATGTGGCCATCCTTCCTTGACGTACGTTACGACTTTAGAGAGTACAGGATCATTTGTTGATGCTTCCTTCCAGTACGCTTCGGAAAATGACCCAGTACATTCCAATTCGATGACCACAATGAAACAATTTTCATCCTGAATATCCTCTTTCCCACCAACGTCTTTATCTCTCTAGGTATCCCATTACTAATCTGCGCTCACATTCTATCCTCCAGAAATGTGCACAACGGAAAAATCTAATTTTAACAACCTAGCTGCAAATCTTGCGTTTCTTGGTGTGCTACTTTTGACATTAGTACCATTCAAAATAGAAACTAAAGGCTTATGGTCTGTTTGGAGCAAAAAAATGTCTTCCCCACAGATAAGGTTTTAACTTCTCTATACCCCATCAACATGCTAATAATTCTTTTTCTATTACAGAATAGTGTATTTCATTTGGTCTGAGCACTCTTGACGCAAACCCAATGGTATGCTCTAGTTTTCCACTGATCTGCGTCAAAACAGCTCCAATGCCGAACTTGCTGGCATCCACAGTCAAACACTCCAAATCATGATCATAGGATTGTAATACATCAGCACTACCCAACCTTTGCTTAATGATATCAAACGCTTTTTCACATTCAGCATCTCACACAAAATCTGTTTTTGTTTTCAGTAGATTCGAAACGGGTCTGACTAGAGTCACAAAATTCTCAATAAACCTAGAATAGAACTCACAAAGTCCCAAAAAAGATTTGACACCAACTTTGTCCTGAGGTGCAGGTGCTTTCACAATCGCTTCTACAAGATCTGGTCTGGGATAAACACCTTCTGCAGTCAAGACATGCCCCAAATATTCTACTGACGTTTGAAGAAACTGACATTTTTCTCTTTTCAGCACAACCCCAGCACTATTACACCTTCTCAGGACTTGCATCAAAATTTCATCATGTTCACGTCCATCACCAGCATGGATCAATACATCATCCTGAAACACACACACTTTCTTTATGCCCTTAAGCAGCGTAGACATAACACTAATGCTGCCGACGACAGTCCGAATGGCATACGACAATATTGGTACGTCCCCCACGGGGAAACAAAGGCAGTGAAGTGATGAGAATCCGGTGTCAATTCTACCTGGAGATAAGCAGCAGCCAAGTCAAGTTTCGTAAAGAGTTTCGCTCCAGTAATGCAAGAGAGCATCTCACTAATCTTTGGCAGTGGATGGGAGTCCACCCAAGTCTCTCTGTTAAGAGCTCTCAAGTCGACACATACTCTTAGTTCACCATTTGTTTTCTTTGCCACAACCAAAAGGTGATAACCATAATGAAGAATCAACAGGTTTAATGATTCCCTCCATTCGTAAACTCTGCAATTCTTTTTCTAACTCATCTCCGACACTAAATGGTACACCTCTCAATTTATGTTTTATAGGAAAGGCATTATCTTTAACTTTTATTTTATGTGTAAAGCCTCTTAACCTACCTAATTCACCCGAAAAGACTCTAGGAAACTCATTAAGTAGATTTTCTCTATTGGAAGAATCTCTTATTACTGTTACCTGATCACCTGTACCTGGACGCAAAACCATGCCAAACAACCCTTGATGGAACCACCCCAAAATGTTCAATCCTTTTACAGGCACATATACCTTCCCAAAAATCTGTCATCCTTTGAAAACCAAGACATTTTCAAAGAAACCCACTAAATCAATCCTCCTACCTTCGTACGACACTGGTAACCTCTCTGGTGGGTTCAATTTTCGTGTGCCCCAATTTTGTTCAAATAACTCCTGAGTAATCATAGTGATTCTGGCACTCGAATCAGCTAACAACCTTAAATGTTTGTCACCTACCTGTACTAAAATGTAAGGATCAATGCACTGATCGGGATTACCACTTCTTATGTCATGGTCACTCACAGCCAGAATCATTTCTTGCATTTCACTCATCAACTCAACCATTCTGTCATCACTATCATCAACAACAGCATTAACCTTAGTGTTGCCACTTTTGCTACTTTGACACACTTTTGCAAAATGTACTCTTTTGCCACAATCTGCACAGAACATTCTTTGCTGGACAGATGTAGGAGGCTGGCCTGGCTTGTAGTGGGTACCAGAGGTACTTACACCTTGTGCCAGGTCCAGTTATCCCTTATTAGTGTAGAAGAGGTGTTTCTAGCAGCTTAGACTGCTAGAAGGTAGCTATGGCAAAGCAGCTTAGTCTGAACTAGGAGACATGTAAAGCTCCTACTATACCACTGGTGTCATATGCACAATATCATAAGAAAACACAATACACAGAATTACTAAAAATAAAGGTACTTTATTTTTATGACAATATGCCAAAAGTATATCAGTGAGTACCCTCAGTATTAGGATAAGTTATATACACAAGATATATGTACACAAACCAAAATTAGGTAAGTAATAGCAAGAAAAGTAATGCAAGCAGTGTAGAATTACAGTAGATTGCAATAGGAGCACATAGGTACAGGGGCAACAAAAACCATATACTCCAAAAGTGGAATGTGAACCACGAATGGACCCCAAACCTATGTGAGCTTGTAGAGGGTCGCTGGGACTGTAAGAAAACAATGAGGGTTAAAAAAATAGCCCACCCCAAGACCCTGAAAGGTAGGTGTAAAGTGCACCTACTACCCCCAGAGAGCACAGAAGTCGTGATAGGGGGATTCTGCAGGAAGAACAAACACCAGCAATGCAACAACAGTGGATTTCCGGACCCGAGTACCTGTAAGACAAGGGGACGAAGTCCAATAGTCGCGACAGTGTCGCGAGTGGGCAGGAGCCCAGGAAATGCCAGCTGAGGGTGCAAGGAAGCTGCCACCGGATGGAAGAAGCTTGGAGTTCTGCAAGAAAGAAGAGAGCTAGGGACTTTTCCTTTGGAAGACGGATGTCCCACGTCGCGATGAAGCTTGCAGAGGTGTTCCCATGCAGAAAGACCGCAAACAAGACTTGCTAGCTGCAAGGGTCGCGGTAGAGGTTTTTGAGTGCTGCTTTGGCCTAGGAGGGACCAGGATGTCGCCACATGGAGGAGGAGACAGAGGGCCCAGCAACTCAGGGAGCCCTCACGGAAGCAAGCAGCACCTGCAGAAGTACTCTTACAGGCACTTGGAAGAAGAGTGAACTGGAGTCCACGTGAGTCCCAGGACGCCAGAGGACAACTCAGAAGGTTGTGCACTGCAGGAAGGAGTGTCGGGGACCCAGGCTTGGCTGTGCATGAAGGAAATCCTGGAAGAGTGCACAGGAGCCGGAGCAGCTGCAAATCGCGCGGTACCCAACAATGCAGTCTAGCGTGGGGCGGCAAGGACTTACCTCCACCAAACTTGGACTGAAGAGTCACTGGACAGTGGGACTCACTTGGACCGAGTTGCTGAGTTCCAGGGACCACACTAGTCAGGATGAGGGGACCCAGAGGACCAGTGTTGCAGTCTTTTGGTGCCTGCGTTAGCAGGGGGAAGATTCCGTCGACCCACGGGAGATTTCTTCTGAGCTTCTGGTGCAGGGTGAAGGCAGGCTACCCCCAGAGCATGCACCACCTGGAAACAGTCGAGAAAGCCGGCAGGATGAGGCGATACAAGGTTGCTAGTAGTTGTCTTGCTACTTTGTTGTGGTTTTGCAGGCGTCCTGAGCAGTCAGCAGTCGATCCTTTGGTAGAAGGTGAAGAGGGAGATGCAGAGGAACTCTGATGAGCTCTTGCATTCATTATCTGGTGATTTCCCCAAAGCAGAGACCCTGAATAGCCAGAAAAGCAGGTTTGGCTACCTAGGAAGGAGGATTGACTACCAAGAGAGGTAAGAGCCTATCAGAAGGAGCTATCAGAAGGAGCCTCTGACGTCACCTGCTGGCACTGGCAGAGCAGTCCAGTGTGCCCCCAACACCTCGGTTTCCAAGATGGCAGAGGTCTGGTACACACTAGAGGAGCTCTGGGCACCTCCCCTGGGAGGTGCAGGTCAGGGGAGTGGTCACTCCCCTTTCCTTTGTCCAGTTTCGCGCCAGAGCAGGGCTGGGGGATCCCTGAACCGGTGTAGACTGGCTTATGCAGAGATGGGCACCATCTGTGCCCATCAAAGCATTTCCAGAGGCTGGGGGAGGCTACTCCTCCCCAGCCCTCACACCTATTTCCAAAGGGAGAGGGTGTTACACCCTCTCTCAGAGGAAGTCCTTTGTTCTGCCTTCCTGGGCCAGGGCTGCCTGGACCCCAGGAGGGCAGAAACCTGTCTGAGGGGTTGGCAGCAGCAGCTGCAGTGGAGAACCCGGAAAGGCAGTTTGGCAGTACCCGGGTTCTGTGCAAGAGACCCGGGGGATCATGGAATTGTCCCCGCAATACCAGAATGGTATTGGGGTGACAATTCCATAATCTTAGACATGTTACATGGCCATGTTCGGAGTTACCATTGTGACGCTATACATAGGTAGTGACCGATGTATAGTGCACGCGTGTAATGGTGTCCCTGCACTCACAAAGTCCGGGGAATTTGCCCTGAACGATGTGGGGGCACCTTGGCTAGTGCCAGGGTGCCCACACACTAAGTAACTTTGCACCCAACCTTCACCAGGTGAAGGTTAGACATATAGGTGACTTATAAGTTACTTAAGTGCAGTGGTAAATGGCTGTGAAATAACGTGGACGTTATTTCACGCAGGCTGCACTGGCAGGCCTGTGTAAGAATTGTCAGAGCTCCCTATGGGTGGCAAAAGAAATGCTGCAGCCCATAGGGATCTCCTGGAACCCCAATACCCTGGGTACCTCATTACCATATACTAGGGAATTATATGGGTGTACCAGTATGCCAATGTGAATTGGTAAATTTAGTCACTAGCCTGTTAGTGACAAATTTGGAAAGCAGAGAGAGCATGACCACTGAGGTTCTGGTTAGCAGAGCCTCAGTGAGACAGTTAGGCATCACACAGGGAAAACATACAGGGCGCATACTTATGAGCACTGGGGCCCTGCCTGGCAGGGTCCCAGTGACACAGACTAAAACAACATATATACAGTGAAATATGGGGGTAACATGCCAGGCAAGATGGTACTTTCCTACAACAGATCTTCCCTCCTTTTAGATGTGATGGATAACCACGCCTAAAGCATATGTTAGTTTGTTTGAAGAAACTATTGTGTTTGGCCACTTCTCCTTTGCTGGATGACGGAATGTTCATCTTGCGTCTGCCGTCAGATCTCTGGACTACATTACTTTGTTCAACTTGTGCATGTTCTAATTCTTTGGCTGATTTGATCGCAGTTTCAATAGTTTTTGCAACTCTGATCGAATCCAATAAAGATGGATCTCCCAAGGACAACAACTTCTGTTTGATAGACTTATCCGAACAGTGACAAATGAATTGGTCACGTATTAACTGATCAGGAAATGTTTCGAAACGACAATCTGAAGCCAGTTTCCTCAATGCAGATATGTAAGTATTGACATCTTCTTCACCTTTCTGTTCCCTCCTAAAAAATGTATGTCTCGCTATGACCAAACTTGGTGGAGCATCAAATTTGGTAACCAGTTTCTTAAGAGCTTCTTCAAATTCGTCAAGTTCTTTGCCGTTTTTCAGCTGAATATCAGGTAAATGTTTAAACACGGATCTTACCTCGAATCCTAAGGAATGCAGTAACAAACATTTTTTCCTTTCAGGTCTGAACGTGGATGCTCCAATAGCACCCAAATACGTTTCAAAAGCATCATATGACTGTTTCCATGGTATAGCCGGCTCTCGAGGTGTTTCCAAAAATGGTGGCGGAGGGTTAACAGACTGCATGACTGCTAGATGGAGTAAGAATGTCACTTAGAACAATGTAAAACCAAGATTGCAAAGTCTTTAACAACTTACCAACCTCGCAGTAAGTTTTAAACTGAAAAAAGTCATAGAATCCTTGGTTAAAATTACTGTTTAAAGATGGCTGCCATGTTTGCTTAGGAATCAGGACTTCCTGTAGATACACCCTTTGACTAGAGGGTCATGGGAGAAACAGCAGGCAGTTTTGGTTAAGTTTCCCTGTGATTGACGTTGCTCAGGGGGTCCACAAGGATTAAAGTAGAAGAGAACAATAGGCACGTGTGGGCCTCGCAGGAACAATGTGATAGCCTGGGGTGATTCAGCTCCACAGCTCGTCGCCACATATGGTAAGCTGTGAAGTATTTCCAGGACACATAGGTGGTCATTCCAACCCTGGCGGTCCATGACCGCCGGGTTGGAGGACCGCGGGAGCACCGCCGACAGGCCGGCGGTGCTCCAATGGGCATTACGACCGCGGCGGTAAAGCCGCGGTCGGACCGGCAACACTGGCGGGCTCCCGCCAGTGTACCGCCGCCCATTGGAATCCTCCAAGGCGGCGCAGCTAGCTGCGCCGCCGAGGGGATTCCGACCCCCCCTACCGCCATCCAGTTCCCGGCGGTTCTCCCGCCGGGAACCGGATGGCGGTAGGGGGGGTCGCGGGGCCCCTGGGGGCCCCTGCAGTGCCCATGCCACTGGCATTGGCACTGCAGGGGCCCCCGTAAGAGGGCCCCTAAATGTATTTCACTGTCTGCTGCGCAGACAGTGAAATACGCGACGGGTGCAACTGCACCCGTCGCACAGCTTCCACTCCGCCGGCTCGATTCCGAGCCGGCTTCATCGTGGAAGCCTCTTTCCCGCTGGGCTGGCGGGCGGCCTGAAGGCGGCCGCCCGCCAGCCCAGCGGGAAAGTCAGAATTACCGCTGCGGTCTTTCGACCGCGGAACGGTAACCTGACGGCGGGACTTTGGCGGGCAGCCTCCGCCGCCCGCCAAGGTCCGAATGAGGGCCATAATCTGTCAAAACAATGTTTATTCCTTTTCAAGAAAAGAAGCACGTCAAATGTTTCCAAATTTTATTACCCCAGCGCAGATCTGTCGCTCCTCAACTGCCGTTCATCGACGTTCAGTATTCCTCGCACACACCGCATGCATAAGGAAAACCCGAACACCGAAGAACAGGCTCGTGCGAGCGGCTCCGCTGTGCGTGCAAGCAATTAGTAAGATTCTAGATGCACATGCAGCGGAAGATACTACAAACTGTTTCTCCCCACTGTGGTACCGTACCCATTTGCCGCTTCTCTTCAGCCCTGTATGCAGTCTCTACCAGAAGTAATTTTCCAATATCAACTACATTGTCAAATGTACGCAGACGACACGAGCCCACATTGGAATTCCCAACAATCTGGAATTCCCCTCAAAGATCAAATGGGGCCTCATGCATGTCCTCTTTTGGATAAAAGAGAATGTCTTATTCTTTAGCGGGTCCAACACCAAATTAGTAATGACAGAAACTATGACAACTGAGATTAAAGGAAACATGTAGAAGACCAATGGAAGAGGATGGGGAAGGCAGAGAAGAAGAGGAAAGACGGGAGAAAAGGGAAAGGGAGATTAGGAGTAGAAGGGAACCCAAATTACCAATGCTGCACGATGTGGTTACACACATTGCAGCAGGAGTGTGAATGTTTTAGCTTGTAAAATTTGTAATAAAGTCTTTAAACAGTGTTATTCAAGACACTGTCCTTTACACGTTACTTCATTAGGCAGAGACGCCACTTAAAATGTTTAGTGAAGATTTGATGCAGATGACAAGTGAAAATAATGACATTTGAGGACTGGTCCATACCAATCAACTTCAGTCTTAATTGAGAGAAAACATGAAGAATAGATTCACTGCAGCATGGAATAGAAAGGACTTATTCTACATTTTAAGGCAAAGTTTCACAAAGTCTTCCATGGTATCAAAATTACCAGTGAATTTTTCACTATCGACTATTTGTATGAGTGGCAGGTTACTACTCGTTAATGCACAATAAGTGTATGTGTGTTCTCTCTCATTCTCTCTCTCATAACTAGGGTCTTCTGTGAGGCATAGGTGGAATATAACCAGACAGATTATCACTACGATACCATAAGGCTATGTATGCATCTGGTCTTTTCCTTCTTGCATTCCATTCAGTTGATACTTCTACTGCGTCTCCTTCAAAGTTGTCCAGATGTCTTGGTCTTTATCACTAGGTGTATTAGTGTGTGGTCGCTGGTGGTCATAGAGAGGGAGCCAGTGAAATTCTGTTACTCAGTAACCTCGCCTCAAATGACCGAGTTAACCTTTTCAAAACAGTTGTTGACAAGGATATCAGTTAGTCATACCTTACCTTCACTGCAGAGAGTGACTTATCTTACAGTTATATTTCTGGTGCAGTGACCCACTTGTTGATGCCTTTTTTTGGGTAAAGTGCTCATTCAATCCAAATCAAATATCATAACTACAAAATTCTCATCAGCCTCACTGATAACTACAATTGTTAGCATCATGTTTTAAATACATTGTGGAGGTGTGGCCAGCACATCATAAATGTAAGCTCTTTCAGTTTCATACGACTCATGTGTTGATCTATGCATTTCAAAAAATGCTGGGCAGGTAGGTTTCAGCCTTGACTTAAATATAGGTAGGCAAACTGGATGTCGGCTGGTCCCAAGGCGATTATTTTAAAATTGCTATTAGCATTTCTTTTAAATTATTTCTGAAGTGTTCCATTGGGCTTCAAATATTTTAGAGGAAACAAATGAATATCAGAGGACATTGTGGCTTTATCAAGTAAAACTGCAATCACAGGAAACCAGGTAACAGATGCACTAAATACTGATAGCAAAAAAAGAAAATGTCACAATATACAATCAATATTTTTGTGACTAGTATAGAATTTTTCAAACAAACCTATGTACTAATAGGTCAATTCATAAAATTAAAAAAGCAGCCTGTTTTCCTTAAATAAAACAATGTTTTTATTATTCTTTTTTTTTTTTTACTTTGAGAGTTGGCAATGATCCCTTGGACCACTGCCTACTTGCCAACACACTTTTGTTTCGCAAAGGGTGAGGGGTCCCAGAGGGACCAAGTTGTCACCCCAACTTGGGAGTCACTAGTTTTTCAATGTTTTGTGGCCAGATCACTCTCACAAAACATTGATACATCACATATCGATTGGGTCCTTACAAGGGAAACCTTGAGACCCCAATACCATTTTAAAAGTCACTAAAAGTTAGACTCCTAAAACGGGATTGGTACATTAGAAAAACCATGTCTACCGCTGCAAACTCCGAATCAGAGTGTTTGTGATTTTAAAAATGCTTTGCACATCTGGCCCCAAGAGCTCTACTTGAGTTTTTTGACAGAAATGACTTGTACATATAGTTATGACCTGACTAAATCAATGTAAATCGCCCACTTCAATACTCATATCCCTAACAATGCAAGGAGTACAAATGCTAAGGAATCCACTAAATATCACTGTCTCAAAATGAATAAATACAGACATACATGTTAAAATAAGCACACATGCTCTGTGGTCATGGGGAGTGCGATGGCAAAAATCATATATTTATTGAACTTTAAGAATACAGTAATATTGCTTGCTAGACTTGGCCCTTTGTGCAGGGTCATCTCCACACATTTTGTCTTCATCCTCATGTTTTCTGAACCTGGTTTTGCCTTTCGACTCTGAATACTTTACCACTGCTAACCAGTACTAAAGTTCTTGTGCTGTTTTCCTTAAACAGGGTAACACTGGCTTACACCCAATTGGCACAAATATATTTACTTGGACGTCCCTAGAAAATTGGTACTACAAGTACCCAGGGTCTGTAAATGAAATGCTACTAGTGGTCCTGCAGCACTGATTGTGCGTAAGTAGGCCTTTAAACACGTCTCAGGCCTGCCACAGCCAGCCTGTGTGTGTGCAGTTTTAAATGGCCATTTGAAACTGGCAAAACTAAGCCTTCTGCTAGGCCTCAACCTTCATTTTTAATGGATATACGTCATGCCTAGGGTAGGCCCTAAGCAGCCCATAGAGCAGGGAGCAGTGTATTTTAAAAAGTTGGACATATCCTGCTAGTGAAAAACTCTTATATTTGTTTTTCACTACTGCAAGGCGTACCTCTCTCATGGAATGAATTTGGGTTACCTTATTACATTTAAAAAGTGACACGCTTTAATTGGAGCCTCTAGAAATGTCAAGATTGGTGTCTAAAGGTTTGTAATTTAAAATCCTCTTTAATGGTAAAGTCCAATTCCAAGTCACAGTTATGAAAATGCCACTTTTAGAAAGTTGGCATCTTCTTGTCCCAGCTATTTGATGCCTACAGCCTGTTCCTGGGTCACATGACTAGGTGTAGCTGGCAGCTTGTTTTGTGTATTACTCCCAGACAGTGAGACGAAGGGGGGGATGGGTGTTGGCAGGATGGGCCATCTCTGACTTGATTGGGAGAGGGGGGTGGTCACAGCTGTCACCACACTTGCCAATCACAATGACTCTACCTCAGCACCACCACAAAGCAATTAACAGTAGTATTCGGTGTCCCCCAGAGCCAGAGCAGGGAAGGAGGAAGCTCCAGACACTTCAGGTAGTTGAAGACTCTAGAAACGTCTCCTACTTCAAAGATGGCACCAAGGATAAATAGTGGACTCCCAGACCAAACTATTCAGTACACCTCTGGACCTGGGGATACTACAGAAGGACTGCTGTGCTGCTCTGCAGCAAGAAGGACTGCTACTGTGTGGATCTGCTGCCTGAGAAGGGAGACTGGACCAGCACCCTTCATCTCAAGCAGAAGTGCCTCCAAGAGTCCGCTAACTGACCTCCTGTTCTGAGACAGGGCCATAAGCTCCCAGAGGACTCCCAGTATCTGCCTAGGTGATCTGCTTGCTGGTCCGGCAACTGTACCTGCCTAATCCCAGCTGGCCTGTGCTGGATTGGGTTCCTGATCCCCAACTGGTGCCCCTCAGGTTCTCAATCCTTCGTGTGGCATCAGTTGAGTTCTTCCTGACGTTCTGGGCTCTTTGAGTCTGTGCCTGTTCATGCCAGGATCTAGTTGCCAGCCAATGCAAGACTTGCACTCTGTGCTGGAACACTGACAGCCCGCAGTGACCGCCAATGTGAATCTTTACTAACAACCATTTGCGACATCTGATGGAATCTTTTCATTACAGCGACAACGAACCGCGACAGCCAAGCCTGCTCCTTGCACTACAGAAATGACCATCCACACGGCCAGATAAGTACAAGTGCCAATTTGTGCTTTTAGGTTCTATATTTACTTGGCACCTTTAAAATTAAATTTCTCTGGCTTTACTGCCTGTGTATTTGTTGTTTTAGTATCAAATAATGCATTACATGTTACTCATTTTTCTAAATTGGTGTGGGACTTGTCTTGTGTTGTCACCTCATTACTGTTTCATGTGCTGAAAACTTATGTTAAGCCTGATTGCGTTTGTGTCAAGTCATCAGAGGGCTAAACACAGGTTAATCTGGGGTTGTCTGCAGCTTCACCTTGACAAGGACTGTGGTTGCTTCTTGAGTAGGGTTTTACTCCTCTCAACCAGTAACCCAATTCCCAACAGGTCACAATAACTTCAAGCCACAAACTGGCTACGTTATAGTGCTTTCCTTCTAACTTTCAGCTGTGCTGCTGTATAACACAGCTAAAGCATATTGGCAAAGCTGGTAGCCCTCGTAGGCGAGACCTATTGGCTGTGCCACTTCTTGTTTTTGTTTTCTGCAGATGAAAAACTTGAATTTTGAGAGGAGCAATTAATCGAAAATGTAATGGAACATATGATTTGTAGGTTTTCATTGTCTACATTTTCTTTGATCAATTGTGTGTTCAATAGAAGTATTCTTCTTCAATACCAATTAGTAGGATTCTTTCTGAGACCATAATCTCAAGCGCAATACTGGAATTTCAGCCACGAGAATTTGTTCAGATGAACCAGTTATTTTCAAAATGGAAAGTCATTCAAACAACAAACTAAGAAAGCTTCTTACCTTAACTTCAATAAAGTCTGGTTTCCCAACAGCCACCAGTTCAGCATAGGCTTTCAGTTCATCAACATTCCAAGCCTTTACCAGGGTCAGTCTGTAAACTGTGCGTTGTTGCTAACAAGAAAATATGTAGTTTAATTAAAAAAAATGTCTCCTTATTCCACAAATGTCACTTCATAATTAGCATCTGCTATACTCAACTTTAGAGTCACTGAAATCAGGCGAGGATCCCAGGGGATTTTACTAGTTTATAATTTTATAATCTTCTCTCATGATCAAGGAAAATATCTCAGCAATCCCTTCTAACACAGCAGAACACATGAGTTTCAGGTTTTAGACATGTACTACTACCTACAAAATAGCACTTAAATTATTTTTGAGTAGCGATGGAAGGTTGGCTGCGGGTATTTCAAGAAGGACTGTAAGAGATCTGCAGAAGTCACCAAGACTGGAAAACAATAATACTGATCACAACCCCTTCTCTTCAGCACTAGATCACCGATAGATTTATGTATGGTTGTGTGATTAGAGTGGAAAGGAAGTGATGTTTCAAGGATGGATAGCATGTTTAAAAATCCAACAGCAAACACAAATGTGAGATCTCATGGTGTTGGAGATCATGTAAACGCATGGAACATTAATTCTAAGAATTTTTTTTGTAGATCACAGTTTCTGATTAGTAGAAAAGGCCATCACTGAGAGCCAAATATCAAATTCAGCTACTTGCTTTTTTTGGGACACTTGTGGTTGCCCTTCTTACTACTTAGCTAATACTCAAATTCTTACCAACTACCACAAAAATGGACAAAGTGGCAAAAATAGAAGTATCTGGTAAAGAGTGTACCAGCCCCAAAGCGAAGACAGGGTGGGAAGGAGCCGTGACCATTTTTTGTTCTCGTGGGGTAGATGGGGCATCTCAGTAAAGATGGGTGAAGGCACTTTTAATAACCACCCAGGTAACCTATCCCTTGCGTTACCTGGTGAATGACTATACGTAACAGTGAAATGCAGGTTTGGATAAAATGAGAACGTAAGTGCCATTCTTGCTGTTAGAAAATGCCTCATTTGTGATCACCCCATGTTTTTAGGGCTTATGTTACTGGTTTTTGAACTCTATGCACTGCAAAACCAATCCATGTGCTCTGATCCCCAAAACATGACAAAACTGGCTAATACTTAACAGGCAAATTATACTTTCCTGCAATGCCCAGGTACGTGGTGTAGATAATACACCAGAGGCATTGAAGATAAATGCCACCTGTGGACTTCACCCCATACTGTGCCATCAACTAGGCTGGAGAGGAAAATATGGCTTCAGGCCTAAATATGTAGCCTGTTATGTTGATTTGTAGAGCGCGCTAATCACCTGTGAGGGTATCCAGCTGCTAAAGCAGGAGTAAGGCGAGAGGTCGCCACTGGTCATTCGTATTGTCTTCAGTTTCTTGTAGAACTCAAGTGAGGACGTGGCTTTGATGTGCTGAGGGAGTTTGTTCCAATGTTTGGGTGTGACATAGAACATAGCTTTTGCGATGGCAAGGGTGTTGGCATGAGTGACAGTGAGGGTGAGAGTATGTTTCTGGCTGGCTGAAGTATATTTAACTGTTCAGGTATGCTGGTCCGGTGCTGTGCAAGGTTTTGTATGTGTGCGTGTGAGGAGTTTGAACTGGCTGCATTTGTGAATGGAGAGTCAATGAAGCTCTCTGAGGTGTGGGGATATGTGAGTATGATGTGGTACATGAGGAGTGTTGCGGAGGTGTTCTGGATGGGCTGGAGTCACTGTGTGAGCTGCTTGGAGATTCCGGTGTAGAGTGCATTGCAGTAGTGGAGTCTGCCAGTGATAAGTGCTTACGTGATGGTTCATCTGGTGTTACGTGGCAGCCATATGAAGAACTTTCAGAGCATGTGGAAGCAGGCAGTGCTCACTGAACTGACTTGTGCAGTCATGTTTAGCTTGTTGTCCAGAGTGATTCCCAAGTTTCTGGGATGGTCGGCTGGTGCTGCAGCTTTAAAACCTTGCAGACAGACCCTACATTTGAACATTAAGTAAATCACTCCACGGATTCGCAGGCATGTGAAAGTATGTGGGCTAGGCATACCAGGGGTGAACTACCGAGAGGGAGAAAGAAACAGAACTGAAAAGCTGATTGGCTTTTCATATCCTATCTCAAAAGGTATTCTAAATTACAAACAGGATACCATCTGGGAGGATTTTGCGCTTTACAAATACTCATAACATGGCATAAAAGGGTTATTCTGATATTCATGAAAAATAACCATTACATTATTACACCCTCATGCTCAGCAAAACAGATGCAACACAAAAGCCACAGGTGTGTGTTTACTGCAATCCTATTTGATGTCTCAAACCGAGAGGTTACAGAAGTCTCAGAAGATCAGGACATTTTATTTCCATGCCATATTCTTCGTTGCGTTCTGTCACCTACCTCATTCATGAGGTTTCATTTCAAAACTATTGCAGCAATAAATCTTGCCAGCAAAATCATTAAAGCTCACAACAGCTGGCAGAGGACGAATGGCTTACTTGTTTACATCTGACAGGTGTTTCCGAACGTACAGAGGCAACATCGATTATGGATTTCAACATCTGCTGCAGATCTCTCCCTCTATGTTCTATTCTTTTAAATTCAATTTTGTCTTTCAGCTGCCAAACAAAGCTCTCCAGGGCAGAATCTAAAACCAATTATGCTAATAACAAATACTTCTCAGGTGCGCCGGATGCCTCAGAAGAGTTTAACTAAGAAGGTTTTACTGCAGTGAAACACTTTGCTGTGAAGCACTGATTGGCACAGAAGAATATCAGTGCACCCTGGTTAAAAGCAATTAGCAGGGCGTAGCATGGTCAGTATGTTTATGGGGGTGGGGAGGTGGGAGCCGACCCTCAAGAGTTTCAAACAATCAGGCTGGCACATAATGGTAAAATACATCATACAACAATCGGGACGCACAGAGGGGCAGTGGAAAGGGACAGTAATGAGGATAGGTAGGGTACTAAGTAGAAAATACACATTATTTTGTAAAAGAACCAACACTTTTGAAGTTTTTCCAGAGAATGTGCGTCCGGTTTTGTCTGTGTTTATGTAAAAATTCCTGGTGAAATTGGCTAGTGGGATCATGTAAATGTTGAACAGTGTGGGGCTGAGAGAGGACCCTTGGGGGACTCCGCAGATGATCTTGGTGCTGGTGGATTGGAAAGGTGGGAGGTGGACTCTCTGGGTCCAGTCAGTGAGGAAGGAGGTGAGCCAGTCTAAGGCTTTGTGGCGAATTCCTATGTTGTGGAGGCGTGTGCGGAGTGTGTGGTGGCAGACAAGTGTCAAAGGCTGTGGAGAGGTCTAGAAGGATGAGTGCGACGGTCTCGCCTTTGTCGACTTTGGTCCTAATGTCGTCATTGCATGCGATGAGGGCGGTTTCCATGCTGTGGTTCTTGAGGAACCTGGATTGTGAGGGGTCGAGAGTGTTGGTTTCTTCGAGGTAGTGGGATAGGCGGGTGTTGACTAGTTTCTCTGCAACCTTGGCAGGGAAGGGGAGGAGGGAGATGGGGCGATAGTTGGAGAGGATCTCTGGGTCAGCTTTTTTTTTTTTTTTTTTTTTTAATGAGAGCAGTGATTTCCACGTGCTTCCAGGGGTCTGGGTAGGTGGCGGCGTTAAAGGAGGAGTTGATTATGTTGCGGAGTATGGGGGCGATGGTTGGGCTGGCTGCGTTGTAGATGCGTTGTGGGCAGGGGTTGGGGTTGGAGGGGGATCCGGAGTGGATGGAGTTCATGGTTATTTTTGGTTTCTTTGTGTGTGGTGGGGGCCCAGGTGGTGAGTGTGGTGGGGGGGATCATGAGTGGGTGTGTGTGGTATGAAGCTGTTGTGGATGTCCAGGATTTTGTGGTGGAAGTGGTTGGAGAGGGCGTCACATAGGGGCTGTGTGTGTGAAGGGTCTATGTTGCTGGCTTTGGGTTTGGCTAGTTCATTAATGATGGGGAAGAGTTCTTTGCTGTTTTGAGAGTTGTTGTCAAGGCGTGTCTTGTAGTGGTCTCTTTTGGCGGTGCGTATGAGTTGGTGAAGGGTGCTAATGGTGGCTTTGAGGGTGGAGAAGTTGGTTGTATAGGGTTCTTGTTGCCATATTTTCTCCGCTTGGTGGCATTTGCGCTTGGAGTCTTGGAGTTCGGGGGTGAACCATGGGGCGTTCTTGATGTTGTGGGTGGCGATCTGTTTTCTGAGGGGGGCTAGTGTGTCTGCGCAGGTGGTGATCCATTTTGAGAGGTTGTGGACTCCTGTGTTGGGGTCGTTGGTGTGGAGGGGGGGGATTGTGAGCCAGTTGGGAGTTCAGGCGTTCTGTGGGGATCTTGTCCCACATGCGGTAGGGTGTGGTGTGTTGATGGTGGTGTGTGGGGGGTTCGGCGAAGGAGAAGTGGACGCAGTGGTGGTCAGTCCAGAGGAGTTCGGTGGTGTGGGTGTAGGCTATGTGTTGGCTTGAGATGAAAATTGCGTCGAGCGTGTGTCCTACTGAGTGGGTGGGTGCATTGACTAGTTGTTTGAGTCCGAGGTTGGTGAGGTTGTCTATGAGGGATGTTGAGTTGTGGTCTTGTAGGTTCTCCAAGTGAAAGTTGAAATCACCGAGGAGGATGTAGTCTGTGGAGGTGAGGGCATGCGAGCTGATGGTGTCGGCGATGGTGCCGCAGAAGGCGGGGCGTGGTCCTGGTGGTCTGTAGATTAGTGTACCTCTGAGGGTGGACTTGTTGTTAATGTGGATTAGGAAGTGCATGTGTCCCGTGTTTTCAATAGTGTCTTTGGAGCTGGTGGTGACTTTGATGGTGTCCCTGTATAGGATGGCGATGCCACCCCCTGTCCTGTTGAGGCGGTCTTTGTGTTGGAGTTTGTATCCCTTGGGGGTGGCGATGGCCATGTCTGGTTCCGAGGAGGGGTTGGTCCAGGTTTGCATGAGGAAGGTGATGTCGGTGAGTGTGATGTGATGAGGTCCCAGAGTTCTATGGCATGTTTGTGAAGGGAGCGGGTGTTGAGGAGCAGGCAGTTGAGGCGGTTGTGGTGGGTGGCGTTGGTGTGGTGCACGAGGGTGTTGCGGTGTGTGTTCTAGTTGTGGGGTGGTGTGCTGCGGGGCTGGTTGGTGGGAGCAGAGCAGGTGTGTGTTGCGTTGGGGGTTTTATGTGTGTTGTCGGGGGGTCGCTGTGGTTGGTGTGTGGTGTGAGGGAGGAGGAGCAGGAAAAATGACAGGTGTGTCATGTGAAGGGGCCATGAGTGTGTTTGGGGCTGGAAAGGGTGCAGGTGGGGAGAGGGCCTGGGTTGAGTGAGTGGAGGATGAGGGGGGAGTAGGCTTGTCTGCGAGGGCCAGGGGGACTGGCGCTGGGCGCTGTCTTGGCACGGACGGGTGCAGACAGGCTTGCCTTTGGAACGCCTTCGGCGCGCCCGCACCGCGGCTTCCATAAATGGGGGGAGGGAGGGAGTGGCAGCTGGGAGGAGGGAGGGCTGGACGAATGGGAAAGGCTGGGGCCGCAGGGGATGGCAGCAGCGGGAAAAAAGAAAGAAACTGAGGTGAGGTGGAGGAGGGAGGCGGGAGGGGCCGCAGCGGCTGGGGAGCTGGAACGGAGCAGAGATGACAATGGGGACGGAACGGTGAGGTGGAGGAGGGAGGCGGGAAGGGACGCAGGGGACGCAGCGGCTGGGGAAGCTGGAACGGAGCAGAGACAACAATGGGGACAGAACGGTGAGGTGGTGGCGCTGGGCGGCGGAGCAGGGAGCGACCTGCCTGCTAATGCAGGGTTAAGGGTTGCTCCTCGTTACCGCGCCGCGGATTCCATAAATGGGGGGAGGGAGTGGCAGCTGGGAGGAGGGACGGCTGGACGAATGGGAAGGCTGGGGGGTGGGACCGCAGGGGATGGCAGCGGCGGGAAAAAAGAAAGAAACATAGGTGAGGTGGAGGAGGGAGGCGGGAGGTGCCGCAGGGGATGCAGTGGCTTGGGAGTTGGAACGGAGCAGAGACAACAATGGGGACGGAATGGTGAGGTGGAGGAGGGAGGTGGGAGGGGACGCAGTGGCTGGGGAAGCTGGAATGAAGAAGAGACAACAATGGGGACGGAACGGTGAGGTGGTGGCGCTGGGCGGCGGAGCAGGGAGCAACCTGCCTGCTATTGAGGGTCAAGGGTTGCTCCTTGTTACCGCGCCACGGCTTCCAAAAATGGGGGAAGGGAGGGAGTGGCAGCTGGGAGGAGCGAGGGCTGGACGAATGGGAAGGCTGGGGCTGCATGGGATGGCAGCAGCGGGGAAAAAAGAAAGAAACGGAGGTGAGGTGGAGGAGGGAGGCGGGAGGGGCCGCAGCGGCTAGGGAGCTGGAACGGAGCAGAGACAACAATGGGGACGGAACGGTGAGGTGGAGGAGCGAGGCGGGAGGGGCCGCAGCGGCTGGAGAAGCTGGAACGGAGCAGAGACAACAATGGGGACGGAACGGTGAGGTGGTGGCGCTGGGCGGCGTAGCGGGGAGCGACCTGTCTGCTAATGCAGGGCCAAGGCACTCAACGAGCCATTACTTTAAGTTTCTTCTTTCCCAAAAAACTGTTTGTGTTTTATTGAGATAATAGCACATTTGTTTTGATAATTACAGTCAGGATAGGCATTCCATAAGCGCAACAGCACCACTGCTCTTTGGTGAAGCAGGATGATGTTAACTGCACATAAAACTTTATATGGGTGGTACCCAACTTTGGAGAGAACAATCGTATTTATTCAGTGATATCACTAAGTAGGCTGCTGATCTTGAAGAATAGCTATGTGATCACTTCAAGGAACAGCGAGCTATTAATTTATAATTAGCAGGATCGTCACCAGTTCCTATTTTAGGTCTCGCTACACACAGCTACAGTCTCCTAGTACTCATGTCATCTTATACCAAATGCACAAAGATTAGGCTTTTGCTCAGCACTGAAAAGGCATTGGCTTGTTTGGGTTGGCATCCCGCAGCCATGGCTTGACTGAAATATCTGACCCTTTTTCAGCTCCCAGGAGACTGAAAATAAAGTGGGAGAAAAAGCGAGCCAAGAGACACTTACATGTAATCCAAAGGGCAACTACATAGCATATGGAGAGTAGGATATTTAAAACTCTATTCTCAAAATAACTCAAACAAAATATTTCAAATAGGAGACAATGGACTGAAAAGAAAATCTCTTTTGGCCTGTCTAGTCTATCTTGGCCTGAAACACTTAATTTGATGGGTAAATGACAACTGAAAGGAAGTATTAGCACAAGAGTATGATCCGAACTCTGGGGATTTGGGGTATGCAAATGAAATGTGGGAAAGATGCTGTCTATTTTGGCATTTAAGCTGCTATGTGCTGGTTCTTTAAATTTACAACTAAGTGAAACCAAAGCATAAACCAGACAATATATTCTAGACACATTTTCTACTATTTTCATATAGTCAACAACTCCTAGTTTCTTTCACACTTACATGTGATATACCACACATCTTCTGGTAGTGCACCACAGCGAACATTCCACATAAATCTGGTTTTGAACATCTTTCCACAATCCTGCTGATGCTGCACCAAGAAGCAGAGGAGCCAAGGGTCTGGGACTTCACCAAGGAAACGAACATCAGTACACATGTTACTGAAAAACACTTACACGACCCTGAAAAGTCTTCGCAGCACAAAAACTACCACCATTTCATTTGGCAGTACAGCAAGTCCCAGCACACCTTCATAAAGAGCAGGTTGAAAGATGATTTATGGTGATTAATTCGTGAACAACGACAAAGAGAAATACCAAGCAGCTCCTGACAAATGTGGTTGTAAATATGTCTTAACTCTATCAACTCTGAAATTCAAAGGGATTACTTTTAAATCACCACACGAAGTTGCACACACAAACCCTCACAATCACTAGAAACCTTTCCAAATAAGAAATTGTATTTATTTTTGCATGGCAGCTTAATTGCTTCGCCCTAGCGTCCCCAGCTTTGGATGGATTAGGTGTTCGATGCCCTCATCTCGTTCAAATACAGCCACACTGCAGCCTTTCAACAATGAAAAGCAAATACATTAAATTACATCTAGTATATTAGAGGCCAACAGCAGCACAGTGAAGCTACAGACACAGGGATCACGACTTCCACCATGCATGACATACAGATGGGGGTACTTTCAGATCCACATGAGTCGGTTAGGTGTTTTTGGGGGCGGGTTGAAAGTACAACAGGGGTATTTTTAGGTTAAGTACCCCGGGGCACCTTGGAGCACAGGTATTTTGAATATACTATCTGCATATCTGGACATCAGTAAGCATGAATTAGTGACAATAACCCTCCTGCACCCCCTTCCTTCTTGTTCTCATTTTGTCACATCATGTCCACACCCGGAGTGACCATCCGACGTGCCTACAGTCCTGAACAGAGAAAGCAGTGCCCTTAGCACCGTATGGGCAACATGAAGATGTTCCACAGGTAGTATTCTGCACATCTATGAATTCAATCACATTTTCAGTGTGTACACGGCACACCATACCTCTCAAGGACTGGTTTGGGGGTTAGTGGGAATGGCCACAGTGAACACCAGCTGTCTGTGACATAGTGTTGAAAACTGGGTTACAGGTTGAGGGGGTGAAACCCTACTCATGCAGCAACCACACCTTCATTTATGGTGAAGTCACCTTCAAAAGTCCAGGGCAAAGATTTCAGTTTGCTGTGGAGATGACCACAAGGAGCAGGGAGAGCATTACAGATAGTTGTTGTCATCTTTAGGGTAACAAAAGAATAGTGTCAAACCCTTTGTAAGAGTGTTGAGGCAGAGCCTTTGTAGTGTGAAAGTGTGGTAGGTGACAGTTCCTCCCCCTCATCAATTTATAGATGGCCCATGCTGCCAACACCTATTATCCTTTGTCTCACTGTATGGGAGTAATACACAAAGACCAACTGCCAGCTACACCTAGTCATGTGACCCAAGAAACAGGCTGCAGAGAACAAATGGTTAGGACAAGAAAATGCCCGCTCTCTAAAAGTGGCATTTTCAGAACTGTAACTTAAAATTTGACTTTACCATGAAAGAGGGTTTTAAATCACAATTCTTTAGACACCCAACTCTATATTCCTACTTGCTCCCAATTGAAAATTATCACTTTTTACGTGTAATACAGTAACCAGATGATATCCTTTGGGAGAGGTGGGCCTTGCAGTAGTGAAAAACTAATGTAAGTTTTTTTTAAAGTTTTTTTTTTACTAGCAGGACATGTAAACGGTAAAAGTGAATATTCAACAGATTGCAGCCTGCCCTCTGAGCTGGTTAGGGGCTACCTTAGGGGTGAATTACATCCATTAAGAAAGGAAGGGTTAGGCCTGGCAAAAGGCTTATTTTGCCAGGTCGCAATGGAAGTTTAAACTGGACACACAGAGGCTACACTGACAGTCCTGAGACATGTTTAAAAGGCTACTTGAGTGATGTAGGTGGCAGGATGAGTACTGCAGACCCGCTATTAGAATTTAATTTAAAGTCCCTGGGCACAGGGAGTCCCAAGTTAAATATGCCAGTTGGGGACACATCAGTACGTCAGTTCTCCCACATATTCAGGAGAGCACAGGCACTAACACTGGTTAGCAGTGGTAAAGTGGGCAGAGTCCTAAAAGCCAACAAAAACAGGCTGAAAAAAACAGGAAGGTGAAGGCAAAAGGTTTGGGGATAACCCAGCAGAAAGGACCAAGTCCAAAGGATGGGTAGTTCATTAGTGTAGGACTGTGGTAAGTATGTAGTGGCTCAGCAAGATACATTTGGATACTACCTCCCCTCTGGTAAGAATACTGGGACAGTATGACAGAAAAGATACTCTCAAGTGCAACAACTGGGTACTGTGCCTAGATTTAGAATCACACAAGTCACCAATTTTGCGGATTGAGACTGGTGTGTAGTGGCTTGCGGGTCTTATTGAAATGTAGGTGCTATTAAGAAAATAGTTAGTGCCGCAGATAGGTTCCATGACGCTCTGATTGCCTTCCCCATTGCATGAAGAAATAATGTTGAAGAAACCTTTCTGCTGTACATAGCCCTTAGTGAATTAACAATACCTTAATGGTGCGAGGGCAGCTTTGGATCTAGCAGTTACCAGCATATTAATAGTTTAAAACTGAAAGCATTTTAATATGTGAAGGAAGAACCCCAGAGTTTATGGAGCTGGGTGCGAGGTGTTACTACACACAGCCCTGCCCAAAAAAAGCCAGTTCTATACATGGTTGGTATGTGTCAAATACCTCCGCATCCTACGTGTCAATAGCAACGTTTTTGTTTCGCCATAGATTTTCACCTTACATTGTCATCCTGAGTTGCACTGCTTAAAGGTAGAAATCCCCCATCACATACACTGCTGGGATTAATGTTCGTATCACTGTGACGAGGGAAACTAAGCTTCAAGCCTTTACTAGAAGGCAAGAAAAATTAGGCTGCGCGGGTCTTATTTTTGTAGCCGCCACCATAGTGATTGCTTATGTGCAGAGATAGATGGCATCTCTGAAGTTAAGAGTAGGCTGAGGATGGTATTTTTGTCTTGCACATATTGTAAAACTGGGCCCTTTTCGGCAAATGATCTCATGGGTGTCTCTTTGAACTTCAAGGACTGGCTAACCAAGCGATGTCCTTTAAAACTGAAAGAGAATTGGTCTAACAGGCGATCCTAGTTTCATCTATAAAAGATTTTAAGTCTCTTTATTCAATCTGGATTACAAAAACATAATGACAAGTTGTAATAGAGCCTCTCAGACCAACCAACTAAGGCCTTCACAACTTAGGGCAGACAATTGTCTTTTTATGACATAAGTCTGTTCCCAATCTTCACAGCATATCATACATAAAAATGCATGAAGATTCATTTTTTGTACTGGCTTATCCTCAACTTTTTTTTGCCACAGAAACAAAGGCTTAATTCTGTATCTTGTAGTGAAGGTATGCAGCATTGCAAGCCCTTCCTTGCTGCAACTGCAAGTCTTGACCTGCTGAAGAATTGCAAGAACCATAATCCTGATTAAGATCGAAGGTGAAACCTTGGATTGAGGCAAGGGGGAGCTTGACGACTACATTAGACTTTGAAGGAAACTTGCCAGCATCAGCACCCTATGCTGCCCGGCAGGAGGACTAAGAAGTTTTTTTCAGTCCTCAAAGTCTAAAGGAGGTAAGCAACATAGCCAGAGCAACATGCTGATTTTAACCAACATCTGGTCCACTGCTGTGGACTTGAAATCAGTCCTAGGTTACGGTCAACCCTGAACTGCGACTTTGCATTGGCACCTAGAAATTCAAATATTTATGTCTCTTGTTTCTCTTATCTTGTTTTAATCATTTTGTTATTTTTAGGCATTCACATTTTCTTAATTGGCTTGGCAATGTTACTGGGGTATGTTGTGTTCTTGACTTTAATCTTGTTTAGTACCCCTTTAACTTATTACACATTTCTCGGGGCAGGTGGCAGTGTCGTCTGCCATTATTATCAGACGCTGAGCAGAGATTCTCTTGGTGCTGTACTGCAACATAACCAGATTGTCGTTATTAAGCAGGCAGGGATACACCTCCCTCTAAAATTAGTATGCAATTTCTGATAAATTATATCCCATTTCACAGGTCTATTGGTGTCACAAGTTCAAAGAGGTACATGTGTGAAGAACATCAACAGGTTTTCCTTCTCTCTACCAAGGAACAAACAAGTTAAGTTCACATATCCCATAGCAGAAGGTTAGTTTCAGTGATGGGACACAAACACCCAAAAACTCTCAGCCACAGTGTCGTAAAAACACCACATTTCCAGTACTGGGCTTTCGTTCAACACATAACTGTATTATGGATGTCACAGTATCTGTTGCATCTGATTGAGCCAACTGAGCTAACCCACCTCAAAAACAATGATTTATAAAAGGAGAAAACATTCATTACTAGTTTATTGTAATTATAATAATAGAATATATGAAGTTTTCCTCTTCACTGCCATAAGGCCCACATAGCTATTTTATCAGTAAAGTAGCTGTATGAATCAGTCCTTGGAGAACATACTTCCTATTTTTTCATTGTGCTCTGAATAACCTCCCTTCCCAGACACTGGCCGGCTGCATCAGCAACCTCCACAGGCCTGTGCTGCCCCTCGGAACTGGCAGGGAACGTCACACATGAGTATCATATGTACAATTGTGGCATCTTTGAGACAGTTTTGTACGTTCTTTACTGCATAGATCAGTCATGGGGATCACCAGCAGGTCAGAGCTCCCGACACCCAGTCATATAAAGGCTCTCCCGTTACTTCATTTCTGAGGAACTTTAGGCCACACCTGGGTAGCCAAATTGACTTTAGCTACTGCCCAAGTGGCTCTTGGCTCAGCTGTTCCAATCTAAGAAGACATTTAAATGGACACACTGACCAGGACCGCAACCAAGCTCCTACTAACTGTAGTGGAGCTTGCTTACCTGCACCTCCTTTTCCCTGCTTCTGCAACTCATACAAAAAAAGTGTCCCTATGCAGCCTGCCTTGACACGCCACTCAAGGGAAACTGTTTTTTTTCCCCTATTTTCTTGGTTAAAATAATTTCTGTCTGCCTTTTATTTAAAAAAGTAAGTTATTTAGCTGTTTATAGTGTAGCTCATTTATACTGGTGTGAAACTGATTTAGTCTGTTTATTCATGGAGTTTGGGATTATCAACAGTCTGATTCACCAACAGTGACTGAGCTAGCTGTAAACCTTAGCATAAATCATCTTTCGGTGTTTTGTTTGCACAAGACATATAAACTCTTTATGTACATGCACAGAAAAAGCCCAAATGGATAATTCCACACTAATATGAAGCCTATCTAAAAAGCCCTTCAGATTCAAGATGAAACATGTGGCTATCCTACACACTTTTCCCTAAAAGGTGACCCTGTGCAAGCTCTGATATAGTACATCATTTGTGCCTTATTTATAGATGATATTATGTTACCTATACAATTTACTGTCCTTTTGAGTGAGGCTTGTAAGAAAGGCTCAGAGAGCTAGGCATGCTGTGTCAGGTACACTCTGGGATGTGATAAGTGAAACATATGGATACCCCCTCATTCTACCATCCGCACTTTCATACACTCACCCATTCACACAGTCATGTATCCACTT
This sequence comes from Pleurodeles waltl, assembly GCF_031143425.1. Classification (NCBI taxonomy): domain Eukaryota; kingdom Metazoa; phylum Chordata; class Amphibia; order Caudata; family Salamandridae; genus Pleurodeles; species Pleurodeles waltl. Next base: position 116,461,124 of record NC_090441.1, read on the forward strand.
AGTCACCTATTCACTCACCCATGCATCCATTCATTTACACCAATCTATGAAGGAGCACTAGCACTTATTAAAAAACAGTAAGTGTACTTTGTTGATCCATCCAATCAAAGACACTAACTGAGTTTTGTTTTTCCAGATCAGTGCCTTGAACAAATACTTTGAAAAAGTTTTACCCACTCTACACCATTTCCTAGAATGGGAAACTGCAGATCCATAAGCTCTCCTTAAATCTTTGAACTCAATAATATCTTGAACACTAAGAACGTTTGAAATTATACAACAAACTTATTTGATGGGAGCTCCACACCCATTTTATCTTAATCAACTAAAATAAAGAAATAAAATTATCCAGGTCAGGTTGGTGCTAATTTCAGCCGAGAAGTCAGGAAAGTCTGATAGACCTCTGATGGAGACAGTGATCCAATGCAGACTTGGTAAAAAGATCTTATACACACATATTCTAAAGCTGCCAAGGACTAGCAGGCCAATGCCAATTCTGGGCATGACCCATCCTCTGCGAACAAGGGGCATGGAGTTGTGGCAGAACGATTAATCTGTGCTTGAACAGTGGCGCCCACAATTTTAAAGGCTGTTTTGGATCAGAGACCCTAATATAACAATAGTGGATAAGTTTCCTGAAAAGCATGTGGGATTTACAAGCTTGGGGAGCTTCATCGGACTAGAAGTATTTGTGGCTGACTCCGATTCTGACGTTTTCTTAACTCATGATAAATTAAACAGTAAATTAGTTTTACATAATGCATGCTTTTATAACTAATTTTAACTTATCAATTCATTTAAAAACTTGAAGTGGACAGAAGTGTTAATAAAAATCAAAGGTGAAGAAGTGCCAGTGAAAGTATGAATAATTACAACAATACAAAAACGGTGGTACCTTTTCTGCCAAGGCCTTCAAGCTGTCTAGAAAGCGTTGCCAGAAATCCTTGAACAGAGGCCGGTCAATTTTCTTCAGACTGTCTTTGGTGCTGGCGTCCACGCTGACATACAGCTGCGTTACTGGTTGCAGGCATCTATAGTAATGATAAAAAAGGGTTTAATATACATATATATATTTTACGTTTCTGATCTCAATCTTTCAACTGTGGTCCTTGCAAAACATCTATCTGCAGTGAGGACCCTCATTCAAAAAGAATGATGTACAATAGATAATTCCTATAAAAATGGAAAAATGTAATGTCAAGACTAGAAACTTGCATTAAGCAACTTAAAGTCACCCAACAGTATCTCTATTTCAATTACAATAGAGAACAGAAACATAACCTGATCACACAGAGCCATCATCATTCATCTGTGCTTAAATAATTTGTTAATCTGCAACCTGCATAACCCCAGCCTGTAGGAGGCTGGCCTGGTTTGTAGTGGTACCAAGGGGTACTTACACTCTGCACCAGGTCCAGTTATCCCTTATTAGTGTAGAAGAGGTGTCTAGCAGCTTAGGCTGATAGAAAAGGTAGCTTAGCAGAGCAGCTTAGGCTGAACTAGGAGACGTGTAAAGCTCCTACTATACCACTGGTGTCATATGCACAATATCATAAGAAAACACAATACACAGATATACTAAAAATAAAGGTACTTTATTTTTATGACAATATGCCAAAAGTATCTCAGTGAGTACCCTCAGTATGAGGATAGCAAATATACACAAGATATATGTACACAATACCAAAATATGCAGTAATAGCAATAGAAAACAGTGCAAGCAATGTATAGTCACAATAGAATCCAATGGGAGCACATAGGTATAGGGGCAACACAAACCATATACTCTAGAAGTGGAATGCGAACCACGAATGGACCCCAAACCTATGTGAGCTTGTAGAGGGTCGCTGGGACTGTAAGAAAACAGTGAGGGTTAGAAAAATAGCCCACCCCAAGACCCTGAAAAGTGGGTTCAAAGTGCACCTAAGTTCCCCAGAGAGCACAGAAGTCGTGATAGGGGAATTCTGCAAGGAAGAGCAACACCAGCAATGCAACAACGATGCATTTCCGGACGAGAGTACCTGTGGAACAAGGGGACCAAGTCCAAAAGTCACGATCAAGTCGGGAGTGGGCAGATGCCCAGGAAATGCCAGCTGTGGGTGCAAAGAAGCTGCCACCGGATGGTAGAAGCTGTGGATTCTGCAAGAACGAAGAGGGCTAGAAACTTCCCCTTTGGAGGATGGATGTCCCACGTCGTGAAGAAGCTTGCAGAGGTGTTTCCGTGCAGAAAGACAGCAAACAAGGCTTGCTAGCTGCAAGGGTCACGGTTAGCGTTTTTGGATGCTGCTGTGGCCCAGGAGGGACCAGGATGTCGCCAATTGCGTGAGGAGACAGAAGGGGCGTCCAGCAAGACAAAGACCATTCAGAAGCAAGCAGCACCTGCAGAAGTGCCGGAACAGGCACTACGAAGTGGAGTGAACCGGAGCTCAACCGAAGTCACAAAGGAAGGTCCCACAACGCCGGAGGACAACTCAGGAGGTCGTGCACTGCAGGTTAGAGTGTCGGGGACCCAGGCTTGGCTGTGCACAAAGGAAATCCTGGAAGAGTGCACAGGAGCCGGAGCAGCTGCAAATCACGCTGTACCCAGCAATGCAGTCTAGTGTGGGGAGGCAAGGACTTACCTCCACCAAACTTGGACTGAAGAGTCACTGGACTGTGGGAGTCACTTGGACAGAGTTGCTGAGTTCCAGGTACCACGCTTGTCGTGCTGAGAGGGGACCCAGAGGACCGGTGATGCAGTTCTTTGGTGCCTGCGGTTGCAGGGGGAAGATTCCGTCGACCCACAGGAGATTTCTTCGGAGCTTCTAGTGCAGAGAAGGTGCAGGCTACCCCCACAGCATGCACCACCAGGAAAACAGTAGAGAAGGCAGCCGGATCAGCATTACAAGGTCTCAGTAGTCGTCTTTGCTACTTTGTTGCAGTTTTGCAGGCTTCCAGAGCAGTCCGCGGTCGATTCCTTGGCAGAAGGTGAAGAGAGATGCAGAGGAACTCTGATGAGCTCTTGCATTCGTTATCTCGAGAATTCCCCAAAGCAGAGACCCTAAATAGCCAGAAAAGGAGGTTTGGCTACTTAGAAGAGAGGATAGGCTAGCAACACCTGGAGGAGCCTATCAGAAGGAGTCTCTGACGTCACCTGCTGGCACTGGCCACTCAGAGCAGTCCAGTGTGCCAGCGGCACCTCTGTTTCCAAGATGGCAGAGGTCTGGAGCACACTGGAGGAGCTCTGGGCACCTCCCAGGGGAGGTGCAGGTCAGGGGAGTGGTCACTCCCCTTTCCTTTGTCCAGTTTCGCGCCAGAGCAGGGCTGGGGGATCCCTGAACCGGTGTAGGCTGGCTTATGCAGAGATGGGCACCATCTGTGCCCATCAAAGCATTTCCAGAGGCTGGGGGAGGCTACTCCTCCCCAGCCCTGACAACTTTTTCCAAAGGGAGAGGGTGTAACACCCTCTCTCTGAGGAAGTCCTTTGTTCTGCCTTCCTGGGCCAAGGCTGGCTGGACCCCAGGAGGGCAGAAACCTGTCTGAGGGGTTGGCAGCAGCAGCAGCTGCAGTGAAACCCCGGGAAAGGTAGTTTGGCAGTACCCGGGTCTGTGCTAGAGACTCGGGGGATCATGGAATTGTCTCCCCAACAATTCCATGATCTTAGACATGTTACATGGCCATGTTCGGAGTTACCATTGTGACGCTATACATATGTCGTGACATATGTATAGTGCACGTGTGTAATGGTGTCCCCGCACTCACAAAGTCTGGGGAATTTGCCCTGAACAATGTGGGAGCACCTTGGCTAGTGCCAGGGTGCCCACACACTAAGTAACTTTGCACCCAACCTTTACCAGGTAAAGGTTAGACATATAGGTGACTTATAAGTTACTTAAATGCAGTGGTAAATGGCTGTGAAATAACGTGGACGTTATTTCACTCAGGCTGCAATGGCAGGCCTGTCTAAGAATTGTCAGAGCTCCCTATGGGTGGCAAAAGAAATGCTGCAGCCCATAGGGATCTCCTGGAACCCCAATACCCTGGGTACCTCAGTACCATATACTAGGGAATTATAAGGGTGTTCCAGTATGCCAATGTAAATTGGTCACTAGCCCGTTAGTGACAATTCGGAAAGAAATGAGAGAGCTTAACCACTGAGGTTCTGATTAGCAGAGCCTCAGTGTGACAGTTAGTCATAACACAGGTAACACATACAGGGCACACTTATGAGCACTGGGGCCCTGACTGGCAGGGTCCCAGTGACACATACAACTAAAACAACATATATACAGTGAATATGGGGGTAACATGCCAGGCAAGATGGTACTTTCCTACACAGCCTATATGATTTACACAAGACCGATTCATTATTTTTGCACACATCTTTAACATATTGGTTTCAATACTGTTTTACATTTCGGTTTAGTAGATTAACTCATATATTTTGATTAACTTTAGTTAGCTAATGTGCATTTAAAGTTAGCATATGTGGGCCTAGGTAGGTCACAACATTTTGAAATACAGGTTGTATTCTTGCTTCCTGTGCATAACATATTTCTGTTATTGTTTGTTAGCTTACATTTTGAAGGTAGTAGAGTAGCAATTAGTTGGTCTGGACAGTGGCTTAAACACTCGCAGTGGATGAAAAACTGAGGTGGTGAATACTCCTTTGTGAGATACGCAAAGGTCGAAGGGGGAGAAGACGTTTGCATTGTATTATCCATAGGAAGGAGGCAGGCACCAAGTACGGAGAGAACACTGGATTTTGATTGGTTCCTGTCTGGTGGGAACATAAAGACTGTCATTTTGATGTGAAGCTTGTTAGTTAGATCACCTGCCCATATCCACCTTTGCAGGTGAATGTCCTTTCTCTTCTCTTGAGACCAATGCTCCTTATTTTTCTGCTCATAAAGATATTCTCAAGAGCAAGTAAACTGTAACTGGAACTTTTTCTCTTGTCTCTTTCAATGCTGTATTTGCGGACACCTGCTGCTTCTAAATTTCCCAAATCTGCCCTCAACCTCAGTTTAAAATTAAGGGGTTTCCCTTATGGAAACAAATCTTTACTTTGATTTGCATATGTCACCTTTCATAATATAATATCTGTATTACTAATTGAACTGCTTGGGTTATATTCATTTAGACTATTCAGGGGAATATCGATTTTTGCCTAACTGATTTGGAGATTGTAACTTTGCTAATCTGTTAATAAACTTTTATTGTTTTGCAATCTACTCCTTCCTGTTAGCGTGGGGCAAAATCTGCTTCACTGTCAATGCACTGTTAATACATGTATCATTTCAGCCTCATTTAGAGATAAAGACCTCTCTAGGTGGACTTAAAGGAGTTATTGGTTTGCGGCAAATTAGCGCAGAGCAAACACCATCCTTCTCTTATCCGCTGTCAACCTAGCATCTCAGCAAGACTCAGACACCCTAAATACGCCAGCATTTTCTTCATTTAAAGCTGCTCCTTAGACTTTTAAGAATCTAACCTTTTACTTGATTTCAGTTACATTTGCAGACTACATGATGTACATGTTAGGGTGCAGACACAACGGGGTTAAATACGAGGTGCATTAAAGAGGTCACATTTGTAACTGTTAAACATATTGGGGTAGTATCAAGGGAGGTTTCTAATGAGGTGATATGTTGTTTTTCAGGATGTATTTTAACATTGGGGATCCATTAAAGCAAACGTTTCTGGATTTAAAGCATGGACTGTGGTGATGCTACAGTCGGGGTTAGCGCATCAGTGCAGGTTGCAGTTCGTCTGAATCTACAGTGTTGTGATGCTCATGCTCTGGTCTAGAATCGCCTGTGAGCATGTGCACGAGGTACCAGGCACACGTCACCTCTCATCCAGATTAAGGTGAAGTACCAGGGTTGCAAGACATGTCACACTTGTGCAGTGTGTAAGGGTTTGGGTTGCTTAGGTTACATGTATATAGCTGGAATACAGGCAACGTCAAGCATCATTTTGAAAACTGTAGTTACTGTGATTAGGTTCAGCTTCAGTAGATAAATAAAATTAGAAACGTCTTTAGGGGGACTTCTGCCGTTACAAGAAAAAGGCTATTTTTTGTTTCTAAATAGGACCACCCTGGAGGATAAATCCTGACAGCCATAGGGGTTTTGAGTGAGATCTGAGTAGTTTTATTTCCAAATAAATGGGAGCTTTCGTTAAGGATGCAGTAATGAAAATGTCACTTACCCAGTGTACATCTGTTTGTGGCATCAGTCGCTGAGATTCACATGGTATGCATGAGCTCGCCATCTGGTGTTGGGTCGGAGTGTTACAAGTTGTTTTTCTTCGAAGAAGTGTTTTCGAGTCACGGGACCGAGTGACTCCACCTTCTGTGCTCATTGCGCATGGGCGTCGACTCCATCTTCGATTGTTTTCCCCGCAGAGGGTGAGGTAGGAGTTGTACTATAGTAATAGTGCCCGCGCAATGAAAAATGTAAGTATGTACCTATTAAAGGATTAAGTAATATATATACAAATGTACAAAATTGAAGGTAACTTCTGAACTGCTACAGGCTTCCGGGGAGGTGGGTGGGTCCATGTGAATCTCAGCGACTGATGCCACGAACAGATGTACACTGGGTAAGTGACATTTTCAGTTCGATGGCATCTGTCGCTGTAGATACACATGGTATGCATAGACTAGTAAGCAGTTAGTTCCCCATAAGCGGTGGTTTAGCCTGTAGGAGTAGAAGTTGTCTGAAATAGAGTTCTTAATACAGCTTGACCTACTGTAGCTTGTTGTGCGGATAGCACATCTATACAGTAGTGTTTGGTGAATGTGTGAGGCGTAGACCAAGTGGCTGCCTTACATATTTCTTGCATTGGGATGTTTCCTAAAAAGGCCATTGAAGCACCTTTTTTCCTTGTTGAATGTGCCCTGGGAGTAATGGGCAGTTGTCTTTTTGCTTTAAGGTAGCAGATTTGGATGCATTTAACTATCCATCTGGCTATACCTTGTTTTGATATCGGGTTACCTGCATGAGGTTTTTGGAATGCAATAAATAGCTGTTTAGTTTTTCTGATGTTCTTCGTTCTGTCAATGTAGTACATTAATGCTCTTTTGACATCTAATGTATGTAGTGCTCTTTCAGCCACAGAATCTGGCTGTGGGAAGAATACTGGTAATTCTACCGTTTGATTTAGATGGAATGGAGAAATAACTTTTGGTAAAAATTTTGGATTAGGTCGTAGGACGACCTTATTTTTATGTATTTGTATAAAAGGCTCTTGTGTTGTGAACGCTTGAATTTCACTTACTCTTCTTAGAGATGTAATGGCGATGAGAAAGGCAACTTTCCAGGTGAGGAATTGTATTCCGCAAGAGTGCATGGGTTCGAAGGGTGGGCCCATGAGTCTTGTTAGAACCACGTTTAGGTTCCATGAAGGAACAGGTGGTGTTCTTGGTGGTATAATTCTTTTAAGCCCTTCTATGAATGCTTTGATAACTGGTATCCTATACAAGGAAGTTGAATATGTAGTTTGCAGGTATGCAGATATTGCTGCAAGGTGTATTTTAATAGAAGAGAAGGCTAGCTTTGCTTTTTGTAAATGGAGCAAGTAATCTACTATATGTTTTGGAGTTGCCTCTAGTGGTTGTATCTGATTATGATGGCAGTAACAAACAAATCTTTTCCACTTACTTGCGTAGCAGTGTCTAGTGGATGGCCTTCTGGCCTGCTTTATGACTTCCATACACTCTTGGCTAAGTTGTAAGTGTCCGAATTCTAGGATTTCAGGAGCCAGATTGCTAGATTCAGCGATGCTGGGTCCGGGTGTCTGATCTGTTGGTTGTGTTGCGTTAACAGATCTGGTTTGTTGGGCAGTTTGATGTGTGGTACTACAGACAGATCTAGCAGTGTTGTGTACCAGGGTTGTCTTGCCCACGTTGGTGCTATTAAAATGAGTTTGAGTTTGTTTTGACTCAATTTGTTTACTAGGTAAGGAAGGAGAGGGAGAGGAGGAAAAGCGTAAGCAAATATTCCTGACCAGTTCATCCATAGGGCATTGCCTTGGGATTGCTTGTGTGGGTATCTGGACGCGAAGTTTTGGCATTTTGCGTTCTCTTTTGTTGCAAATAAGTCTATTTGTGGTGTTCCCCAGAGTGTGAAGTAGGTGTTCAGAATTTGTGGGTGGATTTCCCATTCGTGGACTTGCTGGTGATCTCGAGAGAGATTGTCTGCCAGCTGATTCTGGATCCCCGGAATAAACTGTGCTATTAGACCAACTTGATGGTGGATTGCCCACTTCCATATTTTTTGAGCTAACAAGCTTAACTGCGTTGAATGTGTTCCTCCTTGTTTGTTTAGATAATACATCGTTGTCATGTTGTCTGTTTTGACAAGGATGTATTTGTGGGTTATGATTGGTTGGAAAGCTTTTAGTGCTTGAAAAACTGCTAATAATTCTAGATGATTTATATGCAGTTTTGTTTGATGTATGTTCCATTGTCCTCTTATGTTGTGTTGATTGAGATGTGCTCCCCACCCTGTCATGGAAGCATCTGTTGTTATTACGTACTGTGGCACTGGGTCTTGGAAAGGCCGCCCTATGTTTAAATTTATACTGTTCCACCATAGAAGCGATAGGTAAGTTTGGCGGTCTAGCAACACCAGATCTAGAAGGTGACCCTGTGCTTGAGACCACTGTGAGGCTAGGCATTGTTGTAAGGGCCTCATGTGCAGTCTTGCGTTTGGGACAATGGCTATGCATGAGGACATCATGCCTAGGAGCTGTAGTATTGTTCTTGCTTGTATTGTTTGGTTTGGAGACATGTGTTGAATGACCCTGTTGAAATTGTGGATCCTTTGTGGAGTTGGCGTTGCTACTCCTTTTGTCGTGTCTATTATGGCTCCTAGATATTGCTGTACTTTGCTTGGCAGAATGTTTGATTTTGCAAAGTTGACGGTGAACCCTAAATTGTAGAGGGTTTGTATGACTTGATTTGTGTGGTTTGAGCATTGTGTGAGCGAACTGGTTTTGATTAGCCAGTCGTCTAGATACGGGAACACATGTATTTGCTGCCTTCTGATGTGTGCAGCGACTACTGCTAGGCACTTTGTGAATACTCTTGGAGCGGTTGTTAAACCAAAAGGCAATACTTTGAATTGGTAATGTATTCCTTTGAATACAAACCTTAGATATTTCCTGTGTGATTGATGGATTGGTATATGGAAATATGCGTCCTTGAGGTCTAGGGTTGTCATGTAGTCGTGTTTTCTGAGCAATGGTAACACTTCTTGTAGTGTGACCATGTGAAAGTGGTCTGATTTGATGAATGTGTTTACTACCCTGAGGTCTAGAATTGGTCTCAGTGTTTCGTCCTTTTTTGGTATCAAGAAGTACAGTGAATAAACTCCTGTGTTTATTTGTGTGCTTGGTACTAATTCTATTGCATTTTTTTGCAGTAGTGCTTGAACTTCTATCTCTAGAAGTTGTGAATGGTATTTTGATAAATTTTGTGATTTTGGTGGTATGTCTGGAGGGAATTGCATGAATTCTATGCAATAACCATGTTGGATAATTGCTAGGACCCATGTATCTGTAGTTATTTTGTCCCATGCTTCGTAATATTGATGTATCCTCCCCCCCACTGGTGTTGTGTGGGAGGGGTGAGTGACGTGTGAGTCACTGCTTGTTGGTAGCGGTTTTGGGGCTTTGAAATCTTCCTCTATTCCTAGGAAATTGCCCCCCTCTATACTGGCCCCGAAAACCTCCTCTGTACTGTCCCTGGTAGGTGGGCGGTGCGGACTGTGAGGTGCTAGCTTGTGTGGCCTGACCCCGAAACCCTCCTCTAAAAGGTGTTTTGCGGAAGGTGTTATAAGATCCTCTGCTCTGCGGGGAGTAGAGTGCGCCCATGGCCTTGGCAGTGTCAGTGTCCTTCTTGAGCTTTTCTATAGCTGTGTCGACCTCCGGACCGAACAGAAGCTTCTCGTTTACTGGCATGTTAAGCACTGCCTGCTGAATTTCTGGCTTGAATCCAGACGTTCTGAGCCATGCGTGCCTACGGATGGTAACCGACGTATTAATGGTTCTTGCGGCCGTGTCTGCTGCATCCATGGAGGAGCGTATTTGATTGTTGGAAATGTTTTGACCCTCCTCAACAACCTGTTTTGCTCTTTTTTGCAGATCTTTTGGGAGATGTTCAATGAGATGCTGCATCTCATCCCAGTGGGCTCTGTCGTATCGCGCTAGCAGCGCTTGTGAATTTGCGATGCGCCACTGGTTTGCTGCTTGGACAGCAACCCTCTTCCCGGCTGCATCGAACTTCCTACTTTCTTTATCTGGGGGAGGTGCATCCCCAGAAGTGTGCGAGTTTGCCCGTTTTCTGGCAGCCCCTACCACCACAGAGTCTGGTGGCAGCTGAGAGGTGATGAAGACAGGGTCCGTAGGAGGCGCCTTATACTTTTTGTCCACCCTAGGCGTCACTGCCCTACTTTTAACTGGCTCCTTGAAAATGTCCTTTGCATGGCGTAGCATGCCTGGGAGCATCGGCAGGCTTTGGTAGGAGCTGTGGGTTGAGGAGAGGGTGTTAAATAAAAAATCATCCTCTACTTGTTCCGAGTGTAGTTCCACATTATGGAATAGAGCTGCTCTAGCCACCACTTGTGAGTAGGCTGTGCTGTCTTCCGGTGGTGATGGCCTAGTTGGGTATGTGTCTGGGCTGTTATCAGACACTGGTGCGTCGTACAAGTCCCACGCATCCTGATCTTGGTCGTCGTGGCTCATGGCGGTGTGAGCTGGCGAATGTGACGGGGTGTAAGTTGGCGAAGCCGGAGTTACAGGTGGAGGCGAGGGAGGAGGTGTTACCTTTTGTGTTGTTTGTTGCTGAGGAGTAAACTGAAGCGTTCTCTTTCGTTTGACAGGTGGAAGGGTACTGATCTTCCCAGTCCCCTGCTGAATAAAGATACGCTTTTGCGTGTGATCCACGTCAGTGGATTGCAGTTCTTGTTCAAATCTATGTTTCTTCATTTGAGAAGACATAGAATGCTCTTCGGTATAGGAGCCAGAAACAGGGTCTGATGTCGCTTTTTTCGGCTCCGAAAGCCCTGTCGATTGTTTTTTCGGCTCCGAGGTAACCTTCCTCTTTTTCTGTGCCGAAAATTCTTGGCCTCTATGGTCTTCGGCGCCACTGTCTCGGCGTCGATCGGTGTCGACACCGAACTCTCGGTGTCGATGCTTCTGTTTAGCACTCTCTCGGTCCCGAGGAGGCTGCGTGCCGGTGTCTCGACCGAAGTCGGACGATCTCGACACTGTATGGGCCTTTTTCGGTGCCGATTGTTGGTCACCGAGAATTTGGGTGGAGCCATGGCCGGTTGGCAGTGGCGTCCCCTGGGCCTTCTTTCCCTTTTTAGGGTTTGATCTCGACGTCTTACTCACAGTTCTTGTAGAGTGTAGCTCGTCGGAGTCTGAATCCTGGATGGAAAAGGATTCCTCCTGTTCTTCTTCTGTCTCGAACTGTCGACGCTCTTTTGGCGTGGACGCCATCTGCAGTCTTCTCGCTCGACGGTCGCGCAGAGTTTTTCGGGACCGGAACGCCCGACAGGCCTCGCAGGATTCTTCACTGTGCTCGGGTGACAGGCACAGATTACAGACCGAGTGCAGGTCCGTATAAGGATATTTGTTGTGGCATTCGGGGCAGAATCGAAACGGGGTCCGATCCATCGGCGTTGTCCTCCACGCGGTCGGGCCGACTAGGCCCCGACGGGGTGCCGAAATCTACCCCGAAGGGCACCGAAGCGCTTCGATGTTCAACGCGTCGTCGTATGTGTCTATCTGTAACCGGATCGCAACGATACCGTCGAAAATCTTCCGTCTTCAGCTATCTTTCCGTTCCGAAACTCGGAGCGACATGAACACGTCCGAACCCGATGGCGGAAAGAAAACAATCGAAGATGGAGTCGACGCCCATGCGCAATGAGCACAGAAGGTGGAGTCACTCGGTCCCGTGACTCGAAAACACTTCTTCGAAGAAAAACAACTTGTAACACTCCGACCCAACACCAGATGGCGAGCTCATGCATACCATGTGTATCTACAGCGACAGATGCCATCGAACATATTGTTTTTGGGACCACAATGAAAATATGAGGTAGAATTCTGGTAACTTTCTGTTAGAACTTCATAGAAAGTGCAAAAGGAAAAAAATGTGACTAAGTGAGGAAAGTAGGGTGAAACGGATAAGGAAGCGGTGTGCGCTCCAGGGGAAAAGAAATTGCTTGCAAGGCAGCACACAAGGACATAGGAACATTCAATGTGATGAGTACCATGGTTTTACAATCGCAACAAAGAAAGCAAACTTGGTGTAGATACGTGTTTAAGCCTTTGACTTGTATTGTGAGGCAAACATGAGCTCTGGTCACTGGCAGAATAAATTGTGGACCTGGTGTTTCCTGTGCAGGGACGTGAAGATTACAGCAAGGTGGAGTGAACAAGAGTTATATTTTAGAGTTATTTTGTTTTCCACATTATCGACTAACATATGCAACTAATGCATAAATAAAAACTTGGAGCAATTACAGCATGCAGTCCCTGCAATCATGTACGACTAAGAGTTAGATGAGATGTATACCATCCGACCGTGCACTTTAGATATGTACATGCTGAAATACGCTTAATTATAAAACAAACATATTCGAGGCATCCTTCAGCTTCTGTCATTTGTCTTTACTTCATCCACCGAATATTTCCAGAGGCAACCCTCAACCTGCCAGCAAGTCCTAAACCTTCTATAATGTTATCCAGGTAACCCAATTTTTGTGGAACCTGTAGGGCCTGCCCGAACCTTGCATACACCAGTCTTTCTGCTATGTGGCGGTGTCAGGATACCCCACTGTTGTGCAATATATTTCCTCGCTACAGTTAAAGTTAAAGATCAAATAACGAACAGTTTCTGAACTGTGGTCACCCAATCAACCTTACAGTGCGGCAGGCGCCTCCAACTCCGACAGTCCCAAGTATCAGTACCATTTTTATCCTAACTTGTGTCGAATAACTTTCAAAAGACTGGACAATTTTATACTCTAAGAGGAAAACAAAGTTTTTCACAGCCTTTTAACTAGTTAAACTAACAGTTTCAATTCTTCCAAGTTTATGGAGCTGGATTGTTCCAAAACAAACCGTGAGTAGGATCTTCCATTGAGCCAACAGAAAAGCAGACTTTATAAAAACATTCCAAGAGTGCATCAGTGCCTCCCACCTCCATCCTTACTCTAGGGTGCCTACATCTTTGGTCTAGTGCCATGTTAGCTTTTTCCAAATGTGTTTGCATTTCGAGCACTGTTTCATCACTGAGACACTTTTTTCACTTTATAACTGTTTAAAGGAAATAATATCCAAAACATTACAAACATCGCCCAGCATAGAAACACATGTAATTCCACCTTTAAACCTTGCACGTTACTAAAACTTGCCAATCTGGACTCTACTGAGATGGGCACTATCTGTATAGTGCGTGTAACTAACTTCTCCTGCCCAACACACGTCTATTGTCAAAGCCAGCTCTTCCTGGGGTGGAAATCGTAGTCATTTAATGTAATTAACTGGGCAGCTTCATAATGCTATCTAATGCTGGGCAATGGTACCCCATGCTCAAAAGTAGACATGAGTAATGATGCCAACGCTTTCCGGGGAGCACCTTCTGTCAATAGTAACAACTGTTTTGGGTCCTCAAGTTTTTTTTAAGAAACGGTCCAGTATACCAGACAGTGTTCTTTGTAGTATATATAAACATTGCAAAGCAGGGTTACCATTTTTATAGATTTACACAACATCTCTGAGAGCAGAATGCTCTTTCTGCGTGTAACTTCTACGCTAAACGTTTGAGATCTATGTTGTGTGTGTTGAAATATGAACACTAACCGAAGTCTCAGTGACTGAATGTGTGTCTGTAACGTGAACAATAAGGTGTTGGTCCAAAACACAGAGAATATCACCATGGATGTAGATACACCAAAATGTCAGGAGAAACTAAGTCACATTATACAGCCTTTGGCTTCAATGACATCATAAGTAGTAACATGACCTTTGACCCTAAATCTTCCCAGGAACCCTGATATCATCACAATAATTGACACGCAGTTCCATGATAACTGCATTAATATAATAACAAAACATAGATAACTCTCTCATTAATTTGCTGACATGATATGCAATGGAATAGCACTAGACTGTTTAAACAGTCTGAATTTCAGCCGAGGTTCTGCACATATAATTACAAGATTATTTTTTTCCTATTCCAGGACGTAAACAACCATCACGGATGTCAGACTATGCAATATCACAGCTCCAGACAACTGGAAAAAACATAAGTATCCCACCATGTGTTGATGCATATTGTCCCTGATACTAGTTCAGGCCGATTATCTTATTTCCTAAAGTCATCAAAAGCAGAGTGTCAAGAGTGTGTCACGTGGATCCGGACTTTAGTACAATCTGTATAACTTGTCTTTTTTGCCACTGCACTGTGAGCAGACTCCTATATCCCTACATGGGCGGATACAATCTAGTGATTGGCTCCCAGTTCCTTAATCAGCATGCGTCGTGCCTCTGTGTTCAGCTACCTGTGAGGAGCCCCTCATCAATGAGGTATATTAAGTCATTCTGCAACCAAACCATTGGTAGACAGTCTTCCTCTCCTTGCTGAGGCCATCATCATCATGTTTTTATACAACTTTTAATGTATTTTATGTACACTATGTCTGGATTTTGTGTTTGGTTTTAAATATTAATGGGTATGTTTTAAATTGCACTCATTTTGTACACTTTTTAATTAATTTTTTTATTGTATATTAACTGTTTTTATATGGTGTTGCTTTTATGGTTTGTTCAAAAATCGAATAAAGCTTATGATGATTATGTTCCCTGCAGAGGCAATTCTTCATTAGAGTCGCGCAGACAAAGCCACCATGGCTCACTTGAAGTGTTGTGTTTTGTATCATTAGTGTGGGTGATTGGGTCTGGCGCTAGCCAAGACCTTTTGATTTTACTGAATCATATATAGACGCATTAAAAAGTGGCCTTTAGCCGTGTCTGTTTGTGGTGTCATTCATATTTTCTTTTGCTCACTACAGCATAAAACATGGGGGCAATGGGTCAGTCCACATCAGAGTCCACTCCGAGTGACTGTATTCTGCTCTTTCACAGGGATTGCATCCACGAGAGACCACCCTGGCAATGTGTGCTTTTTAAGAACACATTATATTACTTTTAGCCAATTTTTAATACATTTGTGTGGGTCTCGCAGCACCCTCATAAAGCTTTACAAAAACGGTACTGACAAAACCAAAAGAATCTCAGTAAAAGCAAAATGCCTACTGTCTTTGCGGCCACGATTGTGCCAGGTTGTGTTTGAGGAATTCACAAGACACCAGCCATCTACCACTCCCATGCATCTTTAGACACTGTGAAGCTTTATGACTTTCCCCTCTTCAAAGTATTGTAAGCCTTCGTCTTGAAGGGCTTGTTCACTGCATCAAAACGTTTCCACAGAACACAGTACTGTAGTGTCTTATTGTATCAGGCCTTTTCCCTGGCAGGCTAAAACAGACTCTAGGTCCTGGCAGGCAGCAAGCAATGGCCCTATGTGAAAAAAAGAAGAAAAAAAGGAAAAAGAAGGAGGAAAAAGAAGGGGAAAAAAGAAAAAGAGAAAAAAGAAAAAGAGAAAAAAAGAAAAAGAGAAAAAAAGAAAAAGGGAAAAAAGAAAAAGGAAAAAAGAAAAAAGACGGAAAAAACAAAAAGAAAGAGAAAAAGAAAAAGAAAAAGAGAAAAAAGACGGAAAAAACAAAAAGAAAGAGAAAAAGAAAAAGAAAAAGAGAAAAAAGACGGAAAAAACAAAAAGAGAAAAAGAAAAAGAAAAAGAGAAAAAAGAAGAAGAAAGAAAAATAAGAAGAAAACAGACGGGAAAAGAAAAAAGACGGAAAAAGAAAAGAGAAAAAAGAAAAAAGTGAAAAAAAAGTAGAAGAAAAAAGAAGAAAGAAAAAAGAAAAAAGTGAAAAAAAAGAAAAAAGAAAGAAAAAAGAAAAAAGGAAGAAAGAAAAAAGTGGAAGAAAAAAGTGAAAAAAGGAAAAAAGACAAAAGTAGAAGAAAAAAGTCGAAAAAGGAAGGAAAAAAAGTAGAAAAAGAAAAAAGGAAAAAGAAAAAAGTAAAAAAAGAAAAAAGGAAAAAGAAAAAAGTAAAAAAAGAAGAGTGTGTGAGTGTGTATGAGAGAGAGATAGAGAATGATATGTTCTGTTGCTGCAACGATTGTAAATATTTCTTGTGGATAGTTATTCCCGAATCACTTGATGGCGCTGTTGGAATAGACTATTATTTGCATGGCATTCCACCAGATTTTTGTCTTTTTTTCCCTAAACCGGTTGTTGCTACCCCTAAAACTCTGCACACTTTACTACTGCTAACTAGTGGGAAAGTGTGCCCTCCCTTTAGCACTCTAAAACATGTCTACAGGCCTGCCCCATACAGTTTGGGAGTGCGCTTTTTAACTGCCATTCAGACCTGCCAAAATAATCATTTTGCCAGGCCTAACTCTTTACCTTTTAATACTCATAAGTAACCAGTAAGATAGGCCGTAAGGCCCACAACTCATTGTAAAAGTAGGTTAAAATCCAACTTAATGCTCAAGTCAGACTTTATATTACTATTTTAGAAATTACACTTTTAGTAAGGTGCCATTTCTCTGCCTAAGCCAAAAGGGTCTTCCTGCCACTGTCCAGTGTAACCAGACTGTTGAAAGGTTTCCTGTAGTGCCATGTGAATTGCTCTTAAACAGTGGACAAAAGGCTTGGGCGTTGAGGTTTTTCCTCTTTGTGCTCAATGGCTTGGGGGGCTGTACCCAGCTCCTTCCCGAAGTTCGAAAGCTACCTACTCTGTCACTGGCAGGTCTCATTCAAACATAGGCCTGTCGCCGTTTGTCTTCCTAGTCAGCTTGGCTCCAAAGCCAGTGGGAGGTTTTAAGAGACCACAGGGGAGGGTTTGCCCATTTCACAGCCACACATCAGGTGGGCACAGGGAGGTCTGACCAGGGGAAGAAGGGTTCTACCATGTTGTACCCAGCTGGAGAGGGACACAGTGGGGTAATTTACATTGCAAAAACAAAGGAAATACTGAAAAAGTGGGAAGGATAGCCCGTAGGAAACATTTACCTCATTGGTTAGGGAGTAGCGAGGAATTTTCCCCATCTACTTGCTGGCACGGTGCATAAAAGTGACCCCACAGATCTCTCCTCTGAACACTCTTGGCTCTGTAAAGAACCAGGAGAAGGATTGCTCTGCGATATAAAGAACCTAAATGGAGAGTGGATTTGCCTGACAATCTCAGCACCCAAGAAGTACCTCCAAGAGTCTGTTGGCTGAAATGACCTCCTGTTTAGGTGACAGGGGCACGCTTCCACAACTACTTCTCCCTCCAACTGCCTAGCCCTGGACCCTGCTACTGGCCTATGTTGAACTGAGTCCAAACTCCTAAGTTGTACCTCCCAGGTACTGGGCCCTTGGCTGGTGTTAAGAGTGCACGCTTCCTTAGAAAATTTTGCGAACTTTTTCTGCAGGGGACCAGTCAAGCCATCAATGTCTGAGACATGTAACTTGCTGGTTTGCCCTGCTGAAGGAGATCTAACTTCCTGAACATTTTCTAAGTCCACACATAGAAGGCTTCATCGGGACAGATCATCAACCCAGTCAATGTCAATGTCAATGACTTCCTGGGAACAGACTTTACGCACACCGAGCTTTCCCACCTTCGTGAATGACTACATCGTGACCCCTCTCTTCAGTAACCCACTATCGTCTAACCATGCTTCTGATCCAGCCTGCCCAATAGCTGATAGGCGGATGATCACTTTTTCTCCTGAATATTTTTTAAGTTAGAAGGTAAACTTTCCACCAAGACAAACCTAGTCTCTGTAGCTGACCAGCACTCCATCAAAGTTGCCTTAACTTTTGACAATGACCCGGTCTACCCCAACCAGATAGCTGCAGTTGCCACTTTCAATTAAAAATAGCACAAAAAGCACAAACTTTAAAAAATATATGTATATCTCGTTCTACTTATTAGATATTTGTCATTTTGGTGTTATTTTATTCTCTATTTTTCTAAATTTGGTTGAAATTTTTACAGTGTTGTGTTTTCACTTTATCACTGTTTCAGTACTGCTAAATGCTTAATACATTGCCTCTAAATTAAACGTGACTGCTTTGTGCTAGCTACCAGAGGGTTAAACACAAAGTTTATTTATTTTATTTTTTCATTTAATATAGTGCACACGCAACCGAAAGGTAGTAGAGCACCAGTTATATATCACAGAATGTAAGATTAATTTGTTATGCATAGTGAGTTTGAGTGGTTTCACCAGAATCACAAGATGTTGAGCCAACGCAGAAACTTGAACCTGGTTCCCTAGTTCCAAAGGCGGCAGCTCTGGCCACAATGCCACATCCTCTCTCTAGTGATTTTTGTGGTTCACTCCGACTAGGATTGTGATTATTATCTGAAATTACTCCAGTTTCTTACAAGCATCCACTAGGTTTTTCTGTCTGTAGGCAATTGCACCTCAGAAACAAACACTTTGACGGTCTCAGATAAGGTGTGCTAAAATGTCCAGTTCGCCTACAATAATTTTGGTGGTGGAAGGTCATGAACCATCAAGGCAATCAGCTGCAGTAATTATGGCCAGACCATCCGAGCCCATTAGAGGCACTTAATCCTCGAGGAGACCTGTCGGCTTTTCCCCATCCTGCCGCTGACACTACTTACTCCAGGCATCATAAGAGGTATGCATCACAAGAACGCTCATGCCTCGATTTGCAAGACAGAGCACTTGAAACTCCTGGGTCTTCCTCAAGCACTGATGTGGGACACCACTAGGGAGGGCTGATACTGGGAGGCCCCATTGGTGACGTACAACCCTTGCGATCACCAAGTCACTGTCACTCATTATCATGCCTGTGGGCCCTCATTATCATGACATTGAAATGGCTCCTGCCCATTTCAATGTCACCTCCCCGTCACCTATCCTCTATGGTTCTTCACTCTGGAACCCACCATAGGATCCACCTTTCACTTCTTCCTCTCCCTTCCTGCACCTCCTCGGAGGCAGTATCCCTTAAGCTTGGACAAGACTTAAGGCAGGGAAACGCCTAATAATCTCAGGTCAACGTGCTGGACACCACAGGCCTCTGGCATTCATGGTCTGTTGCAAATTTAGCACCTTGTATGTCGATTGCTAGAGAACCAGATCCTGCTTTATTTTAGAGACCACTGTATTGCGAGTAATACCCACACCAGGGAACAAGACCTGACGCTCCAGGGACATAGGTGTGGTCCTCACTGCACAGGGACAATAAGGTTAAAAAAGGACAATATCAGAGTAGACAGTCTCATTCAAGATCTCCTGTAAACGGTTCACCTGATTTCCTTGGGGAACTGTGCATTTGTAACCAGGAAACTAGAGATTTTGTGGCTGTGGAGTAGCTTTAGAAACTGATTGATCTCGGGGTACATTATTGGTTCGCCAACCAATGAAAGCGCGCAGTGCTTGACCATCAAGCCTTCTTCAAAACGATCCTTTTTTACTCCTGGAACTCCTAGAAGAAAAACATAAGGCAATTAATAAACATTAACCTCTGAAAAATGTGAAAATAAACCAGAAATAAAAAGGAGGGTAACCAATCTGAAGCCACTGTGCAGCACTTTCAGTCTTACAACTCATTAATACAAGTTTTCGCTTTGCATGATAAGGGACCAGGCCTAGCTAAACACCCGGAGCAAACATTTATTTTGAATAAAGATGTTAAGACAGCTCAGGGGCTCAGCACTGATTTCTGAAGACTGTGCAATTTAAAGGTAACAGGATTGTAACCTACCATTGCCCACTTAACCTTTTATCCTTCAAGGGTTGTTAGACTGTTTTTTTGGGGGAATACAAATTTTGAATACAAGTATTTTGAATACAGGTATTTTTAACAGTAAGCTGATGTCAATGGCTTAAAGACATCTTGATTGACCAGGCTTTCAGAATCACTCACTTGAAACTTTTTGCACAATTGAAATCATTCTTTGACACAAGAAACATTTACACTCAAGTGGCAATGTGTAGGCCATGGTAAAATGCACAGATGCAATAAACTTCCAAACCAATCCTTTAGAAAAATGTGAAGCTTTGTTCTACATCTTCTACCCCTTCCAATAAAAGCCTTGCTCTATTAAGTGTAAATTTAGATGCAGAACAGGTGACATGAAAGTTTAAAAATATTTTAAATAACCACCTAATGGATATTCTTGCAATGTTTTGCTGAAATTCTGTATTGAGACTAAATTCTATTACTTTGAGTACTTTAATCTTTTTACTGTAATCTTTTATTAAATCTTTCCTATTCACTATTGGTACTGGATCCCATGGAATAACAACTTTGCTACCTCAATATACCACAAATTCCAAAAAGAAGCCTCTTTCCAAAAATAATCCACCCTCTTAGTGAAATTCACTTCAGTTCTTATTGTTGTTGTATTTTCTTTATTTTGTCTTAGTGAACATTTAGCCCCATTCACATGCATTCATTCTATATTTTGGCATATTGCATTGCTTCTATACATTTCAATGCCTCCTGTTCCATTTATAGGAGGAATATATCCTTAGTATTGATAAAGCATCTGATATTAAACAACTAAATCATGAATTGTACACTTTCACTTAATAATGAATTGTGAATTTATCAAGTTTCTCTTATTTAACTCAAAGGGAGTCTTTTTCTCCCAATGTCACAATGATCAATGTGGACGCTCGCCCAAAAAGCAGCTACATCAATTCACTGTGCTGTGTGTCCGTTTCTCCTACCTTAACAGCAATTTTTTAGCTAAAGTCCAGTCTGCTCTCTCTTTACCTGCCATTTTTCAACAATTTTATTGTTGACTCCAATATATTTTATCGATGTTCAGTTACCCCATTGTAATACATGCCACAAGGCTATTTTATCTCATTTGTTCTAGACTGTATCACAGATTGCATATTCTTTAAATATTCCCCCCCCAATGTATGGCGATATATAATCCCACCTTCTGCACCATCTGTACAATTTGAAGTGTTCAGACATGGATGGGTGTTTTCTTTCTTTAGCTTTTGAAGTCATTTTCTGTCCCATTTCAGTTTTATGCCTTTAATCCAGTGGTTCCCAACCGGAGTGCCGTGGCATACCAGTGTGCTGTCAAATCTACCGAGGGGCGCCACACACTAAGCACACAGCTTGGGAACCACTGTATGACTCCCACTACAGTACTGGGACAAAATCAATAAGATGACGTATGCCAATGTTCACTCGAGAATTCCCACTTTTTGCTTCAGATGTTTTAAGCCCGAGCTTAGAATAAAGTCGTAATTTAAAGTAATTGTTAGCTAAAAGATAAAATGTCTCTGTATTGTTCAGAAATCACTGACGGGTTTCACACTCGCAGTTTGACACGTGTTTGATGCAGCTGGAATGTTTGGTGGTAATCAATCTAGAGGCGAATACCAAACCAATGTAATGTTGTGGTGAAAAGAGAAAATCAGAATTGCATCCGCTGCAATGTCAAGCAGAAAAGAAACATTCCTAATGCCCTTCAAGAGACAGCAGAGGCCCAGCAGTTTAAACGCCTTTAATTTGTCCTATTTTCTCACTGAAAGGCTGACTGAATCTTTCCATCCATTACAAAGCCTTGACTGCAATTTTGACTTGCAGCACATGCACATTAGATCATATAGGTAGTGTTTAAATATATGTAATAAATACGTCTCCCATCACCATTATAAAAACATTTGACAGCTGACTGATAAGGCATCTACTGTACCATATGAACACTGGATATACTGCCAAACTTGTGCACCTACACTTCCTGATGCATGAAGCCACTTGGCATGAACATGAACTATTCTGAAGTGCGACTATTTTATTAGCTTAAAACTGAAACAGGCTGCAACTTCAAAACGTTTTTAAAAAGTTTCCTAGGCAAAATATGAAAAAGCAGGCAAATTGTGTGCATCACATGCAATATATTGCAAAAGGGGGCTTTGTTGTAATTACCGTTGTATATAAACCTTGGAGCAGCAGCCAGTAAACCACTAACTTTTTTTTTTTTTTTTAAACAAGGTCCGATCACACTACTGCACTCAGCATTATGGACAATGTAATGATTACACAATCGCACACAACACTTTGAATATTCAAGTTTTAAATAGTTTTAACCCCTGTGTATAACTGCATGTTTGTAACTTCAACACATTTTCGTATACAATGAGCTCTGGGATTTGCAGCACCTTGACGTCATTCCCATCGCCTTTTTCTCTCAGATGGTTCTTTGTTGCGCAGGAGCGGCTTCGCATTGTGTTGTGGGACTCCTGCTGTTTTGCCATTCTTTTTTGCAGTTTTATATAGCGCAAGCTCGAGCCAAAGGCATGGGAGTGTTTTACATGACCACCAGTTACATTAAACAAGGACATATTCATTTTTTATGGGCACGGGCAGTTCCACAGTCAGCAGCTCTGGCCGTGATGCCACATACTCCCTCCACATTTCGTAATACAGCTTTGTTGCAACGCTTCGTCTCCTTAGTTTCTCATCTGCCCAAGTCTGTGTTAGCCTCTAAAAAGCCTGTCCACTAACCCAGTGTTTTACTGTCCACTAAAAAAAGCACCTCAACGCCTCGTCAGGCACAGTAAGCACTATAGTATTTTCAGTACAGTTACTACAAGTAAACAATGACTTTGAGAAAGCGTCACGTTAAAGAGGAGGTGGGCCTGGGTGGACGGCTATCAAAAGAGCCCACTTCTACGGCCTGTGGGCAGGACCTGTGCAGGTCTAGATGGTAGTTCTGTGGGCATGGTCTTAGATTTGTGGGTGTAATTCCAGGGCAATTGGCATGTTTCTAGGCTTTCAGACCACAATACAATTACATCTATGATTATGGTACATTCATCGGCTTTATCCCAATTATTTTCAAGGAGAAAAATGGAAGTAACCCTTCCCCCAAACCAGCCAAAAAAAAAGTAACATATGGGGAGCCACAGTCAAGGGCCTCTAGGTCAAGGGAGCCACGGGTCAAAAAAGTTTGGGAACCACTGCTTTAATCCCATTCCCAGGATTGTTCAAGTTTCAGGTGCAAACTTTGGATGTTTTTGTTAAATAAGTTCTTCATTTTCAATTATTGACTATTTTTTATGAATTCTCATTCTTATTATGTTTGTTGAGTGCATTTCAAAACGAGTCGTTTTCTGGTACTACTTTTCCAGCAAATTTTAATAAATCATCTGTATGTAAAATACATTTTTCGTCTGCTGTCTTCCAAAATTGTTCAGCAAATCCTCTCTTTAAAGTTTCAATTCAAATGCCGTTTGACTTTCCCATTGTTGTTATTCTGATATTATTCTTTTTAATCTAATCACTTGACTCTACGGCAAATGTCTCTTAAGGTGGACGGGTTAATGAATAGTAGCATTCGTTTTTGTCATTTTCAGTATCTTTGTGTCTAGGAATGTTATTTATCTGCTATATATTTCATAGGTAAATGTAATTTTGCCACTCATTTGGTGATTTTGTGATTCATTTACAAATACTCTTTAGCCCACGACAAAAATATTATCTACATACGTGCCATAGAATTCTAAGTGTGATGTCAATTCCCAAGGAGTCCAAATGGGTCTCTTTATAATCTGTCACTTTATATTTGCCATTGGTTAATGTGGCTTTGTACCTCGTTGCAATACCTCGTTGAATATTCGTCAGTTATTTCATGTCATGACCGCATCCTGTGATCATTACCCATTTGCGGTTACGTCTCCCTGGATGTGCACCAAGCCTTTGACACCATGGGGTGGGATTTTATGCTGGCAGCATTAGCCCGCTGTGGGATCCCACAAGCATACATTCAATGGGTCACCCTCTTATACACGGGCCCAACAGGCAGAGCAAGAACAGGATCCTATATTTCTGCGGCATAGCAGATTTCACATGGAACCATGCAGGGCTGCCCCTTATCGCTGCTCTTATTTGTCCTAGCAATGGAAGCCCAAGCACAGCATATTTAAGAAGTCTGATGAATGGGGCATACCGTAGGCACAACAAAGCACTCCATGTCCTTATATGTGGACGGCATGATCCTTTACCTTCGGGATCTTCGTACCGGATTGCGGGGCACACTCTACTTACTGGCATCCTTTGGGGCACCCTTTGGTCTTCATATCAATATTGATAAATATTGTGCTTTTCAGTTTGTTGACAATCCTATAGGCCCAGCTTTGCACTTCGGAGAAGGGGGGAGACTACCTGTTGCTGCTCACACCTTTTGCTACCTCGGTATTCATATATCTATCGAGATACGAAGGTCATGCTAGAAGGCAACCTTGTGCGAGAGCTCAATTCACTTAAATCGCAAGTTATTTTGGGCATCATTCTGCCCCTATCGTTCGCGGAGGAAGTGACTGTCTTCGGTTTCTATTATGTCTCTAAATATTGTATGAATTTAAGTGGGAAAAGGTGTGATGTTTACACTAGTTCATACTAAAATGCACTAGCTGCCATCACATTCATGCTTTAAAGAATCTGATGACACCGGAATAAGGAGGTATTTATGGATAATCAGAGTAGAAACCACCTTAGCAGGAGAAATAAATCCTACATTTCTAAATGTATGCTGGCAAGCAAAGTCTCATTTCAAAGGTAAATTGTGCCTTTTCAATTCCACTGGAGCTTGACCTGCTTATGAAATGCATTCAAGTATATTATGTACAATTCCAATTATAGTAAATTTGACAATTATGCAGCATTTATTGGCAGATGAATCATAGATTTTCCATTTTCAGAAATAAATACTGGACCCCAGTGACTGGTTATGCCCACTTTATTAGATAAAGAATCCTACATATGATTGGAAGAATGAACAATATGTTTATTTGGAAAGTTTAAAGGCAATCTAGCAGTCCTTAGATACAACTTTGACGCTTGCCTACGCATTGCAATTCTCACCTCACACACCTTTTGAAGTGATACAGGTCAATTAAGTAATTGTCTCTGTTGACCAGTGAAATAAGGCTTTATTGATGGAACACTCTTGTAGGGTGAATGTGTAGGATGTATGTGGCCTGCAATAGTATCATGTAAAAAAAAAAAAAAGAAATCAACCTTAAGGGGTTATTTATTCCCATTGGTAGAGGGAATTAACTAATCGCAGAGTGATCTGCTTGTAAGAAGTTGTGAGCAATATTAGCATAAGACGTTTCTCCATACTTCCTTCCTTTTTGGTAGTGCTTAGAAATGGCTCACTAACAGTAAAAACACTTTAAAATACAAAAATAAATCAAATTCCAACGTGGGCTTTTGCTCACAGGTGTAAAACATCAGTTCACCCACACAAAAGGCAGCACCAGGAATAAGCACATGATAGTAGATAAGCTACTCCACCTCAAATGAAAACAACATAGTATAATGGCCAACCGCTCTTGAAGAAAGGGCTTTATTAGAGTCTGTGATATGAATATTATCCTTGTCGATAGTCTTACCACTGCAAGGGTTCAATTTGACAAGGTTACATACTCTTAGGGGCCATCTTAGTCCCAAAAGAACGTTTCATCAGTGCTCCTGACCACCCAGGTTTCTCATTATGTGGCAGGGGGAGAGGTCACAATTTTGTTTTCAATGCATTCTGTGCATAACAAAACACAGACATACAAGATCAAAGAATAAGCCTTCACAGTGACATTCTTCTGTTCACAAATATTGATCTGTGCTATAATTTTACTACCAACAAAGTCAACTGAATGGGATACTAAAATACCTTTAAACTGCTTTATCAGGTTCTGGTGATTTTCAATAGCTTCTTGTAGAATCTTTTCTGGCTGGTCCATCTTCCATCTCCATTCTGTCCCAACTGGGTTTGTGTGATGTCTAGAAAACACAAGCGGTGTTAGTTGATAAATAATGAAGTTCTCTGCTTTGCAAACAGAAGAATACAGCTGCCAAGAGAGAATAATTTTTCAAAGTACTTTTGATAAAATAACTTTATTTTCATTTATGTGTATATGCCACATTTTTAATTAAGGAAAGATTTGGTAGTGCTGAAATAATAAAAATGCCAGCCTCTAAAAGAATGCACAAGCTGATCCATAAACGAGAAATGACAATACAGTTCTTGTTGTACACTGGAATGAGTTACAGATATTGAGATGTGGTGCAGTCAAATTAGAATATTGATTACAATATTTATTTCCAGATACAGACTGGAGGTATTCCAAAGCAAGCTGAACCAAACGCTCTAAGTGAAAGGCAAGTTCATCTGGCTACTGATGGCATGCATTCCCATTGAAGGCAAAAACAAACAGTACTCAACAAGCAGTTATCCCCCTAAAGAAAAAAACATATATTGAGAAATGGTAAAAGCATTGAGCAGCACTTTCAGATTATTACAACAGAAGACAAAGAATAATTTACTACTACTAGATTAGCCCTAGAGTCCAAAGCTGTTGGATAGTCACTCCATTTTAAAACAGTTAGCTCTTCAGTAGTTTCAGAAAAATAGGTCGTAGATCCAGCTTCGATGATAACTGAGCCTGAACAGAGTAAGACTTGTTGAATTTCCTGACTGAATTAAGAAACAGACAGCCAGCCAGAGGCGGTAAGGAGACAGAATAGAATGTAGTACTTCATTGTAGAGTTAAGTCAAGAAGGCCTGTTTTTTGTAGGGTCTTACAAATGATCCATTTGATCCCAGTGCGACGAGTGACCAAAAATAAGTGTAACATGGTCTAGTCTATCAGAGAGATGGACACACTCAATTTCCAAAAATCTCATCTGATGCAATTAAAGAAACCAAAGACAAAGGCTGTCACATTACTCAAGAATCAACGAAATTAACCATGAGAAATTCACTAGTTCACAGGTATAAAGAAAAAATAATACTAAGGTTTTCAGATGAGTTGTGTATCAATAAGGATTCATACATTGCTCACAGAAGGGATCAGGACTGTGTAGATCAATAGAGTCCATAAGTGAGCCAGAGGATAAAGGTATCTTTGTGGCAACTCTGGTACACCAAGACCAAAGCCTATATCCTATCATTTTTGTGGTTACTCAGTCACCTACTGATAAGGAACAAACTATTTCTAATGTTTTCCATGCCAGCAGCTTGCTTGCTTGTATGTATGTATGTATGTATGTATGTATGTATGTATGTATGTATCGTCAATGCCACCGTCACCCTTTCCTGCTCGCTTGTGCATCCCTCTTAGTTCTATTCTTGAAAAAGCAGAAAACAGTGTTTTAACAGAAGAATGAGCAGCTTTATAAGTAGTTGTTATGGAAGTCTACTGTCCAACAACAAGTGACAACAAATGTATCCTACTCTTGCACCCTGGTTCTTATTTCCAAATTATGTAATGACTCTTCATCAATGGAGAACGGCAGCATAAAAAGTAGGCCTAGGCAAACAGGTTGGGCTGAACTTCTTGGCCAAACTTAGCATGCTTTGGAAAGCAAGTCTCCTGAAATTTCTTTATAGAATGTATGAGGGACATGTACATGGGCATGCCTGAAGAATGCTCTTGTTGCCACCCTAACCCTTCTGGAGTACACCTAGAAGAGAACAGAGATTGGGCTTTATGCAGACTGTAGCAATCAATAATGTCTAACAATCTGTCTGGCAACAGTGACCTTGGAATCACTGCCTCTAAAGGTCAGTTTATTGGCAGAATACAGGTCCATGGTTCTAGCAAAAAAAACAGTGCAGTGTATGCTAGGCATCACAGTTAAGAAGTGTCTTTTAGCCAGTGGGAATTCACACAAGGAAAAATATCAAGAGACCAGGCTCCTTGTTCAAATGGAATTCTACTCAAATGGATTTCCTTTAGTACCACTGAACAAAGACAGGATGAGTCATCTGACTATTGTGTTCTGGTGGAAAACTGTAAATGGTCCTGAAGTGCCAATGAATTGCACCTAGCTTATGTGTACCACCTAATATCATGTCCAACAAGAAATACATCTTCCATGAAAAACATTTGAGACTGCAGATAGGCAACATCTTAAAGAGTAACCACCATCAACCTGGCTGGAAACAATAACAAATATCCCAAGCAACAGTGAAGCACTATCTGGAGGGAACAGGTGCATTAAGCTCACTAAATATATTGTGATGGCCTCACTGGGTATAGATAAGTCATCCTCAGCCATATTCACAGAAGCCTCTATCACTTTCAGATAAGTCTTGCAAGTGTCCATTGGCACACCTGTTTCTGCTAGGTGATGCAAAAGAGACAACCTCATCCACCAAGTGAGAGGTTGCTTCACTAAAACTCAATGACGGACTCTCAATCATTCACTCATTTACTGAGCTCTAGTGTAGGAATTTCTGGAAGCCCAAAGGAAGTTCGAAATTCCGTGCATAGCAACCAAGATTCCATGACCAATATGTTAGAAATCATGAACTCAAGTTGAGCAATGAGAGTGAGGGGTGTCACAGACGTCCTCCTTCTACAGGCAGGCATTCCCACCTCTAAGGAGATGAATAGCCGAACTCTCAAGGCCAAGCAGAAGCCAATAGGATGAATAAAACATACTTGATTGCTCCTCATCAGGAACAACCTATGCTGTCTCCTATGGAGTTCCCAAAGAAGTGGATCTCTGTAAGCTTCCAAGAGGAAAACTGGCTGCATTTAATGTTCAGATGAGTGGCAAATAATTTGAGGGGTCATGATGTGCCTGGACAATGGTAAAATTGACTTCTGTAGTCTCCTTAAAACATTGTCAGGTTAAAATGGCTGCAGAACAGGGCAAGCAGAAGGTGATTAAACCTCTGTAAATGTGTGAATATTAAGCTGGCTTTGTAGATGCCGTGATCGCACTGTAGGATCTCTGCACTGCTCATAAAGCTTTCTGAGGAGAAAGGTCCAAAATACCTGTAAAATTTAGATCTGTACAATATTGTAGTTAGAAACTTCCACTCATCAGCCACTAATCTGATTCAGGAATGTTCCTTCAACCCAAATGACATGTCAGATCCCTTGAAGAACAAAGCCCAAGACTAGGAACACCATCAATTTTCTCTTGAGATCTAAACCCAATTACTTGTGATTCAGAAAAATCATTAAAACAGAACTATTCAAAATGGCTTTCTGAAAGACATAACTAACCGCTTGGTTGCAATCACAGACTACGAGCTATGCTCATGCACCCAATGTTACTGTTCGCATTATTTGCTTCACACCTTTTTTCCTCAAATATTACACAGTTTATTCTTCACTGGTGCTCCTATGTAGCTGTTAGAAATGGAGTCTTTGGTTGGCAGTCAGGTTACTCCCTGTCCAAGCAAGGACCCTCACTCTAATCAGGG
Organism: Pleurodeles waltl; assembly: GCF_031143425.1. Lineage (NCBI taxonomy): Eukaryota > Metazoa > Chordata > Amphibia > Caudata > Salamandridae > Pleurodeles > Pleurodeles waltl. The sequence continues at coordinate 116,490,473 of NC_090441.1, forward strand.
TAAAGGAGAATCACCCTCAGTTAACCCCCGCTCACCTCCTTGGTAGCTTGGCACAAGCAGGCAGGCTTAACTTCAGAGTCTAGGTGTAAAGTATTTGTACCAACACACACAGTAACTCAGTGAAAGCCCTACAAAATGACAACAGAGGTTTAGAAAAATAGGTAATATTTATCAAAACAAAACAAGACCAAAATGACAAAAATCCACCATACACAGCTCAAGTTATGAATTAAAAAGCAAGAAAGTCTTACATTTTTGGAAAAAAACAGTGCAACGCTGTTAACGTGAAAAAGTACCTGGGTTGCGTCAAAATACCGCACGGGCAAGTGTGTGTCGGAAAAGGTCAGCGATTCGTCAATTTCTCACTCTCAAGTGAGAAGGTGTGTCGTTCCTCCTCCGGTCGGGTCGTTTTTCCTCTCTGCAGGAGAGCGATGTGTCGATCCAGACAAGCACCTCGGGTCCGGGCAGGTTTTGCGTTGTTTTACAGCTCACAGCAAGGTTGGAGTCAAAAATCCTGCCACCCGGTATCAGAAAAACCACATTATGTGGGTTGCAACATTATCAGCCTCAGTCAGCAGGTGTTGTGCGTCATTTCTCCCGCCACTTGCGTCGATCTTCCAGCCGCGATGCAGGTGAAGCACTGATTTCAGCCGCGAGGCCAGCGGCGTGTCGTTTCTCAGCCACGTCTCTGAAGGTGTGGCAAAAATGTCCCCGCGCAGTGGTCTGTGCATGGATTTTCAGTCTTGGTCTGCCAGCTTCACCTTTCAAGGCTCCAGGAACTGGATAGGGCACCACTTGGCAGGGCAGGAGTCTGAGCAGAGAGTCCAGGTGCTGGCAGGGGAAGTCTTTGATGGCCCTGAGACTCCAACAACAGGAGGCAAGCTCAGGACAAGCCCTTGGAGATTTCTTCACAAGCAGGAATGCACAACAAAGTCCAGTCTTTGTCCCCTTGAACTGCAGAAGCAGCAACTGCAGAATGGCTCCACAAGGCACAGGCAGGGTGGCACTTCTCCTCAGCTCTTCTCCAGGCAGAGGTTCCTCTTAATGTCCAGAAGTGATCTACTTTTTCAGGGGTTTGGGTGCTCTTCTTATACCCATTTTGGCCTTTGAAGTAGGCCTACTTCACAGGAAAGTCTCTTGTTTGTGAGATCCTGCCAGGCCAGGCCCCAGACACACACCAGGGGGTTGGAGACTGCATTGTGTGAGGGCAGGCACAGCCCTTTCAGGTGTAAGTGACCACTCCTCCTCTCCCTCCCAGCACAGACGGCTCATCAGGATATGAAGGCTACACCCCAGCTCCCTTTGTGTCACTGTCTAGAGACAGGTGTAAACAGCCCAACTGTCAAACTGACCCAGACGGGGAATCCACAAACAGGCAGTCACAGAATGGTTTAAGCAAGAAAATGCCCACTTTCTAAAAGCGGCATTTTCAAACACGATCTCAAAACCAAATTCACTAAAAGATGTATTTTTAAATTGTGAGCTCAGAGACCCCAAACTCCATAGGTCTATCTGCTCCCAAAGGGAATCTATGCTTCAATCATATTTAAAGGTATCCCCCATGTTAACCTATGAGAGAGATAGGCCTTGCAAAAGTGAAAACCGAATTTGGCAGTATTTTACTGTCAGGACATATAAAAACTACCTTAACCATACACTGCACCCTGCCTCTGGGGCTACCTAGGGCCTACCTTAGGGGTGTCTTACATGTAAGAAAAGGGAAGGTTTAGGCCTGGCAATTGGGTACACTTGCCAGGTCGAATTGGCAGTTTAAAAACTGCACACACAGACACTGCAGTGGCAGGTCTGAGTCATGATTACAGAGCTACTTATGTGGATGGCACAACCAGTGCTGCAGGCCCACTAGTAGAATTTGCTTTACAAGCCCTGGGCACCTCTAGTGCAATGTACTAGGGGCTTACCAGTACCTTACAGTACTTACAGTAGACTTGTACTCACTTACTGTAAGTACTTACAGTAGACTTACAGTAGTGCACTGCACCAGTAAATCAAATAGGCCAATCCTGGAAATCTAACTACATTTTACATAGTAACACTTGCACTTTAGCACTAGGTAGCAGTGGTAAAGTGCTCAGAGTTCAAAAGCCAACAAAAACAGGTCAGGAAAAATAGGAGGCAAAAAGATTGGAGATGACCCTGTAAAAGGAAAAAAGTCCAACAGTAGCCAAAAGGTAGCTGCTCCTAAATACTTTCACAAAATTCTTAAATAAAAAAGGCATCAATCATTGCATGACTGGTCAACAAAGTCAAGGTTAGGAGGTGGTCACTGATGGCCCTTACCCTCTTTGTGAAACAGAGGGATTGCACCAGCAGGAGCCTAGAACTACCACAATGAATTGAATCCTCTTGGAGGGCAATCAACAGGATTTGTGGCACTTCAACAATAATCCAATAAAGCATAAAAGGAAAAAGGGCCAAGAGTGAGAATAGATTGTGTCCCCAACCTTGCAACTGCTCGGATCAGACAATCCACGCACCCATGCACAGAACATTCTGCTGCTACAGGACAGCTGGCACAAGGCTAGGAACATGGTAATGTTACGGGTTGGTGGTAGGAAGGCAATGCACCCTCTCGCCACAATCGAACTGCAGTCTTTTTCTACAGAACAGGTACAACAAATTAAACATTGTTCTGTTCCATTCCACACAGCCAGTCATTCTGGAAAGTTGCCAACTTGGGCACATGTTTTGGCATTTAAATTGTCAACAGCAGTTTACTAGGTGGGGGAAGTCTGCCATTTCGGTCCACGTGGCAGAAGAGGTAGGAGGCGGAACTGGGCAGAGCTCTTTCTGTCAAAGACTGAGAGACCATCTATTACCAGACCCGTCACACTGCTCACAACATGGCTAGCACAGAGACAACATACGAAATAGTATCCCACTGGTACCTTATCCCTGCACGTCTCCCGGCATGGAACCCAGGGCGCTCGAGAGAATGTTGGAAGGGATGTGGAGGAGCGGGCCCTTTGGTCAACCTTCTTTAGCACTGTCCAAAGCTGGTTTGTAACTGGGAATGTATACTAGATGACATAGACAATGCCTTTAACACCACAATTCCGAGGTTTCTGGCCTATACTATGTTGATGCTTCTTAACCCCCATCTCACTTATTCCCTGACCTCCCTGAAGGACGGGCAAATGGCCCTACCCTGGGGGCCGCCACCAAAGCGATTCTTTCCATGTGGTGTTCTGATAGGGTCCTTGACTATAATGCGTGGCTCCATAAACTGTGGTTCATCCTGGGAACAGAAAACTCTCTCTAGCTGTTGACCAGAAAATCAACTCTTATTCTGAACTGTGGCACCATTCATTGCTATCCTATCGTCAAAATTCAATGAGCTAACCTGTCCAAATTATCTTAAACTAGTACGTCCGCTCCCAGCGAGTGGGTCACCTGAAGGCTTGTCCTTGACCTAACCATCACAGGCTGACACGCTCTTATTCAAGTCCACCACACATACTACCACACTGCAGACATAGGGTCTTTGAAGGAGTTTTGGGGGTGGAGTTTTTTTTTTAAATATCTTAATGACGCTGCCGCCCCCAGTGTTGTAGGGAGACAGCTGTGTCAAGTCTTGTTCCTAACTGTTTCTTATTATGGCTATAAATAAACAGAATTGATCCATAAATTATCAATGGCCCAAGGAGCGATGGATGGAATGGTTGAATTACTCACTGGCAATGACCGTGAAGTTCTGCAAGTAAAGACATGGAACCCGGTCATAGAGATTAAAAAGCAGGTCCTCCGGCATTTTGGGGGGTGGGCAAGGCTTCCAGAAGGAGGTGATTTATATCCTGCATTAGGTTTCGGAACTCTGACTGGGGTAGAAGACACTGGGTGGAGACTGCTGTGACAAATTTCTATGCTGCTTAGAAGGCTTAGTTGGTATTTTGCTCCAGTTAAGGTAGTGGTGAGGTGGCTTTCCCTCCCCAAGGGAAGTGCAGCGGGCCTGCTAAGATTGTACTGGGGCTGAATGTACAGTGAGAGCTATTATGGAGTGCCCACCAGAGCACACATGCCATCATTCTCCAGGATGGGTGTTTAAGAAGGTTACAGAGGAGCTGGTGGATTTATCAAGCCTGCAATGGATAAATGGATAGTAATTCCAAAGCCTCAGTCATAACTGCATCCCTTTATCGACACACTGGTGCCTCTGTTCCTGCTTCCACAGACAGCCAGGAAAGGGGGCAGAAGGGCAAGGGGACGTGATTGAGCGCCTCATACTAGTTTACTCAGTCCCATCTTTTGTTGAGATGATTTGCTGTCCTTTGGGAGCAGAGCAGATAACTCCCAGGAAGATCTCTGTTGGACTGGTAGGTACCCCTTTCTACAACCTCTTTCCATTATTAGCTGGCGTGGAGCACAGGACGTATGTCAGTAGAGCCTGCACAAGAGCACACCCCTTTGAGCGTGGAGGTGAGCAGCTCCGGCCAGTGACAGACGTGAGAAGGTGAGGCAGTATTATTATGCCAGACCGTGGCTTGGTGGACTCCTGGGGCAGCCCAGAAGTGAATGTTGAATTGCCTGGGGCATGATTGGGAGTAAAGTGAAGTGGTTAAAACCCAGAAATATCAGACCAGGCAATGGAAATCTCCTGGGGCGTGAGAGGAGGCCCTTGTGGTTTTTCTTGGACTGACTGGGTGAACGTGTACATCAAGAAGAGTTGGCACTCAAATGATTTGTCATGGAGCAACTGACTCCCCCATGAGTGTTGGCGCCCCAGATGTGCTGGAAAGAGAAACCCCTACATTTAAAAGATTGCAGAGTATGTCGGAAGCCTATGAGTGAAGTACCATGGATGGAAATGTTGAAAGGCCCAGACAAAGCAGTTACATCGATGGGGCTTGGGGGGGGGGGGGATTGTGGACTCCGCTATCAATCCCTGGTTCCACCTGCACCAAACTCAGATTCGTTGAATTTTTCAATATATTACAGTTCACTCCATGTCTGGAACAGCGTGGGAACCTTTGCAAGTTTTTCCATCTGTCGTGCTGAGAATGTGTTGTAGATCTTTTCCAGTTACAGAGATCAATCTTGCAGAAACCAATGACCGAGGTCCTGATGTACGATTGAGAGGTCATGAAGGGGATCGATAATGTAATGTTCTTCAGTAGGTAATGGCTGCATCAGATATTCCTAAGAGCTATTTGTCTTTTTATCAGGAATTTTCCATTTAATTTAGGCACTGCGAGCTCTTGAGTTCTTCAAACCACAATTTCGCTGGGTCTGCAAATCTGTACACTTTAAAATATTACCAATGAAACTGCATTACAGGTTTCAGTTCGTTCTGGCAGAGTTGGTAAATAACTGAAGTTACATGCACTGTAACGTGTGCAGCCCTATGAGGACATTGAGTCAGGTAGCAAAATAAATATACGGGTATATTTGTAAGGGGGGCGTTCGATTGTGGTTGCACACACAGTTATAACTAACTATGTTTAGATTCAGTGATAACAACCAGCCCTCTGCGTACAATCATAGAATCCTTATAACCCAGAACAAGCATTGACAATGCCAATAGGTCTGGGGTATGAATGAAAATACCTTGTCATTGGCGGGGTTTAGGCACCCAAGCTGCCTGCCATGCATTCACTCTCTCACTCATCTTTGAACTCATCCATCCATCGACCCATTTTTCCATCCACCTTTTGACATAACCACAATAAAACACACAGACAACCTCAACAACATCAGCAGGATATATTGAAAGAACACAAGTAGAAAAGAGGGAGCATGCAGCTGTTTAAGCAGCGGGAATGTGTTCGCAATAACTAAACATAGCAGCAGGTGCCCATCTTGCAGTGGTATTGTGCATAGTCTATTGTTGTGTTAAAGCTCCAGCATGGCACCAAGTTTAGATTAAAGGTGTTTCCCATCTTAGAAAGGTAAAACAAGGCGACACTATGAACAAAAGCATCCATAATGTTCGCCAGTTTTAGAGGAGGTCGCCATGGGGGATACAGATGCAATGAGTGGCATGAAAGTGGCCTGTTAGCAGTGCCTTAGGAGCTATAGTGTCATCATACAAAATTAAACAAAAAGAGGATTGATCAAAGAAATGAAAGGGAAACAGTAAAAATAGGAATGCTTTTGTCATTATAATTCTTTGCATTGTTGAGTCACAATAATTAAAGTAACTTTTGATCTATGTGACAAGCTTTGGTACTGGTTGAAGTTTTCTATTATGGACATATGCCTAAAAGATTGCGAATTGTCTTAACGTGAAAAATGTGTTTCTATGATTAATTCAACAGCAGTATTTTTTGCTCTACTGCATATGTGTGACAAATGTATTTCACATGAATGTTTGTTTCCTGTTTGAGTTTCACAATAACTAATGCAGGCCTACTGCCTTTGTCATAACTTTTACTAGTAAGCAGATCAGACCTATGACATCAGACATTACTTTTCACCAACTTGGGGTACTGATTAGAGCATAAACGTGTCCACATGGCAACCATAACACACACAAAAATGATCATTACAATGGTTTACAAATTTACAATTAGCAAAGCAAAATACTATATCTCCTAAGAGGGCCTAACAGGGACTCTCGCAGAACTAATCTTCCATATTTATGGTTTGTCAAAGGGGAGAAAACCAACACCCAAATACTTGCCTACTACCCTAATCTATGAATTTCCTTGCTACAAACTTCTACTCGGCATCAACAAATGGATTTATGTTAACATGCTTACAAATAAGGGCCTACTGCCTTTATCGTAGCATTTCATAATAAACAGATCAGGCCTTTAGCCATGACGATTGGCTTGCTCCTGTATCCAGCTCACTCCTGCTGTATTGAGTTAAAGCTTTGCCACAAGCCATAAAGCACACACAAGCACTCATTTCAGTGGAAGCACACATTTTTGGCCCTATCAAACCCTGTGCTTAGGGTAACAGACAAGTAGGTGGAACACATGCCCATCTCTCCGTAGTACTCAGAAAGCTCATTTTTGTGGATTACATAAGGAAAGCCAGACCAAATAATGAATTTAAATTAGTTCAGCCCTGGGATCCAACACATCTGCACCCTGAAATCGAAAGTTAGCGCTTGCAAAGAGAGAGTGCTGCGGCAGGAAAGCAGAAATACATTCCTCATGACTGCCCTCCTTCCATCTGTGCTGTTGCCTGAGAAAAACAAACACCATAACTTATTTCCTCATCTAAGAGACTTTATCAAGTATTACAATGCATGCGTGTGTGCCCCCCAAAAGGTAAAGACTGATCTCATTATGAGCTTAAAACTTGCATGTTTTGAACTTTTTCTCTGCAGTCATACTGCTGGTGGCTCAAGCAACTGGTTAAACAAAATAATCACAACTGCGTGGAGGAGAAGTACTTTTTCTTTGGAAGCACACAATTTCTATTGTAGGAAACTGGGTTAGTGATTGAGGGGAGTGAATCCCTACACAAGAAGCAAGCACAATACTTGTCAGGGAGAAACACAAGCAAACTACAAATTAACCTGAGCTCAACCCTCTGGTAGACTGGCATGATACAGTCAGGCTTAACTTAGAGGCAATGTGTAAAGAATACATGCAGCCCAGAAATAGTAATAACGTGAAAACACAACACAAGAAAAATCCCACACTAATTCAGAAAAACAGAGTAACATTTAATAAATGGACACCAAAAAAAACCAAAACGCCAAATATTGGAACCAGATATATGCAATTATAAAGATTTCGGGAAAGTTTAGCATCTAAGAGGCACCTAAAGGCCAAAAGCTCCACTCATGGTTATCAGGTTGTGGAAAACTTGGTGAAAGTCACAAGTTCAGGCTGACCACGATGAAGCACAGGTCGGATTCGGGGACCAGATCAGTCCTGCTGAAAAAGTTAACTTCTTAAGTCCAGTGCAAAGAGTTCCGTATGCCGTGGAGGAGCCCACGAGGAGCAGGCAGAGCACTGTGGATGACCATCACTGTTGCGCCAAGAGCAGGCGGGCATCATGGACAATCATCACTGTGGCGTGAAGATTCCGTCGGGCGTCATGGACATTTGTTGCTGGAGATTCGTACTGATGGTCAGTGCAGGCTGTCAATGCTAAAGCGTGAAGTGCAGATCTTGTGTTGCCGGGTTCACCAGGAGCGCTGCATTGGCAGTAAGCACAGACGGCAAGACCTTGGTGCAAACTGGCCCGTTTGCAGTCGCAAAGAGCCCAAAAGTTCAGGATTTCTCCTTTTCTTCAAGGAGGAGCTCAATTGATGTCACACCAGCAGTCCAAGACCCGTGGGGCACCTCTGGGGATAAGGAACTCACTCCAGCAGGGCTCAGGCAGGTCCAGTGCAGCAGGTCAACTGGACAGTTGCAGGGAGTCATTTGGAGGTTGTTGTATCCCTGGAGCTTAGAATGAGAGATCAGTCAGGTGACCCTTAGAGTCACTTCAGCCTCGGATGAAGGGCAGGTCCAGTCTTTGTTTTCAAGCAGCACACTCCTCCAGCAGCAGGGCACCCTCCTTCTGTCGTATCCATCCACAGGTCCAGGAGTGGAAGGAAGAGTTGGGTCAGAGAGTCCAATATTTACACTTTGTGCCAGCTTTGAAGTAGGAGCAGGTTCTGGAAGTTTCCACCCCCAGAGATGTTTGGAATTTCCTTTCTCCCTGTTCTGGCCTCAGCTTGTCTGGGACACAGAAGGCTTGTATGAAACCCATTGTGAGTGTGCTCAGATCAGGCAGAGCCTTTGTGAAGTGTAGTAGGTGACAGCTCCTCTCCCTCATCAAGTCACAGAAGGCCCTTCTTGCCAACATCTATTTGCCCTTTGTCTCACTGTCTGGGAGCAATACAATGGCCTACTGCCAACTACACCTAGTCATGTGACCCAAGATACAGGCTGTAGGTACCAAATGGTTAGGACAATTAAAAACAATTTTTTAAAAGAGCAATTTCCAGAATTGTGCCTTAAAATCCAACTTTACCATTAAAGAGGGTTTTAAATTACAACTCTTTAGACATCAAGCTTGGCATTCCTACCTTCTCCCAATTGAGCGTTATCACTTATTAAATGTAATACGGTAAACCAATGTTATCCTATGGCAGAGGTAGCCCTTGGAGTAATAAAAAATGAATTTAGGGGTTTTTAACTACCAGGACATGTAAAACTGAACACCACAAGTTCAACTTTTTAGATACAGTGAACTATGCCCTCTGGCTGTTCTAGGCCTATCCTACAAGCGACTTCTATGTATTAAAAAGGAAAGTTGAGGCTTAGCTCAAGGTTTATTTTGCCAGGTCGAAATGGTAGTTTAAAACTGCACACAGGCTGCAATTGCAGGCCCAATACATTTTTAAAAGGGCTACTTATGGGGGTGGCACAAGTAGTGTTACAGGCACAAATAGCATTAAATTTTCTGTGAATATAAAATGTCAAAGGCAGCACAAGCACTTTAGCACTGGTCAGCAGTGATAATGTGTGCCAAGACCTAATGCTAATGACAACAGGTTCAGAAAACCGGAGGATAGAGGCTAAAGTTGGGTATGACCCTGCAGGAAAGGTCAAGTCCATCATCTACCCAAAGAAAAACACAATCTTGTCCACCATCATGTAAACGGAGCAAAAGCCTCTCCCTGTAGTACTCCTGATAATTCTTTTTTTTTTTAAACGTTGTTCACATAAGGGCAAGTAGCAGCTGCACTGTCAAGCCAGACCTAAAACCAAATTGCCAGCAGAGTTGGCAAGCTAACAATTTAATAATGCACCCAATGAAATGGACTGTGGGCAACATTCACTGAAAGAGTGGAATCCTGAAAAGTTTGCTCACTCACTCATTCATTCTTGGAGGTTCAAAACTACTGAGTTCAGTAAAGTTGCCTGTGCACAGAATATGGAATTAACATTTATGACATTTCCACTGCAACTAAAATAAAACAGTTATTCTACAAAAATACATAGGTAATCATTTAGGAGGTAAAGAGTAATAGCCATATATATCTAGAAAGTTTACCGTGATGAATTGAATTATTAGTGGCAGTGTATAGTAGTCCAGCACAAGTAATAAAGTCACTATTCTTGTTAGGTCCAGTAATATAAACGTGAGCTCAACACGTTAGCTATTGCACAAAGCACACAGAGAAATTGGTAATCCATTTAAAAATACCAATATATTTTAAAAATATATACATTTAAAATGCCAGCAATACAAAACAATAAAAATCCCATTCCAATTTATAAAAATAGAGAACCAAAATGACAAAAATCAAATAACCGGAGATGGAAAATGTTACTTACCCTGTAAGCATCTGTTTGTGGCATGTAGTGCTGTGCTTTGAATACTCCTGACATCTAGTGTTTGGTTTGGATATGTGCAAGTTGTTTTTTTTCAAATACATTTTCGAGTCCCAAAACAGAGTGACTCCTCCTCTTGCTGATAATGCACCTGGGCATAGACTCCATTGTTAAATTGTTTTCCGCAGGCGGGTGAGAATGCAAGTGTAAAGTAAAAGTAAAGAGATGTCCTTGTGTATAAAAAGAAAACTGCAACGGCCACAGGTGTCCGGGGAGGAGGGTGGGAGCATGTGAATCTACAGCACTACATGCCACAAACAGATGCTTAACATTTTCCGTTCAACATTTGTGGCTGTAGGTATACATGCTTTGCATTGTCTGTAAAGCAGTCTTCCTCAGAAGCAGTGGCTAACCTGTGGGTGTTGCAGTTGCTTGGAAAAATGTACGTAGCATTGCTTGACTTACATTAGCTTGTTGGCGTGCTAGAACATCCGCACAATAATGTTTAGTGCAAGTGTATGGTGTAGACTACGTAGCTACTTTGCATGTGTCAGCTACTGAAATCTTTCCTAGGAAAACCATTGATGCTCCTTTCTTCCTAGTAGAGTGTACTTTAGGAAGTACAGGTAGAGTTCTTTTGGATTTAGTTTGACATGTGCAAATTCACTTAACTATCTATCTGATAATACCAGATTTGGATATAGGCTTTACTTTATGAGGTGGTGAAAAAGCAACAGTTGTTTAATATTTCTAAATATTTAGTTTATCAATGTAGAACAAAAGGGCTCATTTGACATCTAGTGTGTGGAGAGAGTTCTCTCAGCAACTGACTGGTTGAGAGAGAAAAACGGCAACTCAATCGATTGATGAAGGTGAAAATAAGAGACAACTTTTGGTAGGAATTTAGGGTTGGTGCGGAGGACCACCCCATCTCTGTGGAGCTGGAAGAAAGGTTCTTCTAGTGTAAATGCCTGGAGCTCACTAACTTGTCCAAGTGAGATAATAACAAATAAAAAGCCACCGTACAAGAGAAATATTGAAGGGACAGGTATGCAGGTGCTCAAATGGAGGGCCCAGGAGTTGTGTAATAACAATGTTAAGATTCCATGAAGGTGCAGGTGGAACCCGTGGTGGAATTACTCTCTTACGCCCCTCTACAAAGGCTTTAATGACTGGTATTTTTAATAAATCTATGTGTTTCCTATTTTGTAGATAGGCAGCTAATGCAGCATGATGTAACCTTATGGAGGTGAATGCTAGCCCGGCGTTCTAAATAAAGCAGGTAACATACAATGTTCTGTACAGTGGCACTAAAAGGATCAATTTGTTTTGAATGACAATAACAAACAAACTTTTTTTTATTTAGCTGTGTACCATGCTTGAGTGGTAGGCCTATGACCTTCCTTATGAATGGCCATACGTTCAGGTGTTGGATTTAGATAATCAAATTCAATGAACTCAGGAGCCAAACTGCCATGTTGAGAGTCTTGGGATCTGGGTACCTGATTTCTCCATGGTTCTGAGTGAGAAGGTCTGGCCTGTTGGGGAGCTTCTCATGAGGGACTACAGAGAGGTCCAGTAACAATGTGAACCAGGGCTGACGGGCCCATGTGGGAGCCAGTAGTATTAGTGTCAGAAGTTTGCCTTAGCTTCCGAACCAGAAATGGAAGGAGAGCTGGAAAAGCATAGGCAAATATCCCTGACAAAGTCATCCACAGTGTGTTGCCCTTGGATAGGGGGTGTGGGAACCTGGACGTAAACTTTGGGTATGTGGTGTTTTCTGCAGTTGCGAAGAGATCTAATTGAGGGAGCCGTCAACTGTGAAAGTATAGAAGGAGGACCTGGGTTGGAGTTCCCACTCATGGACTTGTTGCTGCATCCTGCTGAGGTAATCTGCAAAATCGTCTGTACTTGGAAGGTATCCAATGCAACACCGACTGGTCTGATGTAATTGTGTGCCATGTGGGTAAAATAATCCTGCAAACGGCCTCCAACAGGTGTGATACGGTCGGGAGTGAAGAAGATGGAAGTCATTGCTTGGTGGAGGGTGTTCCACATGGGGAAGCACCCTTACCTCCGTTTGTCTGTAGCAATGTTTCCCCTATAGGTGCCTCAGAAGTAGCCTTTCGGGGAGGTTTGTTGACCCTGATTATGGTAATAGGAGGTGGAGGAGTTGGAAGAGGTCAGCTTAGAACCTCCAGGATAGTGTGGGCGGTGAAAGGACCCAAGGGGTGTAGGTGCCTGAAGGGACCCCATTGATTCTGCAGTTTCTGTATCTTTTTTATTGTATCCAATGCTTGGTCTACCAGGGGACCAAACAGATGTTTCTTATCAAAAAGCATATTGAGGACATTTTGTTGTACCTCTGGTTTGAAACCAGAAATCCAGAGCCATTCATGGCTCCTGAGCAAGAAGCTGGTGTTGATACCCCTAGCTGCAGTATCAGTAGCGACTAAGACAAAGCTTATTGAGATATTTGGTTTTAGCTTGCCTTCAGTGACGAAGTTCTTGCGCTCGTTTTTTGTGTTCCATTGAGAGATATTGGAGCAGATCCTCCATTTCATCCCTGTGGGCATGATCATAAAGGCAAAGTAGCCCCATTGAATATGTCAATGATTAGTGGACTGTGCCGCAACCCTTTACCGCCAAAGCCATATGCCTGCTTTGTCAGGCGGCGGAGCCAAGTTAAGGTCATCACTAGCTTGCGAGTTGGCACGCTTGTCAGCAGTGGTAATGACAAGCGAGTCTGGTGGTAATTGGCCCCTGATGTAGATGGGAATATACTTATACTTTGTGTTTTGTGGGCCTAGCCCTAATAGGGTCTTTAAAAGGTGTCATCTGTGTGTCTTAAAATGCCCTTTAGTATAGGGAGACACAAAGTGGCTCTAGAAATAGTGTAAAGTGTTTCATAGAGGAAGTCCTCTTCTAAAGGCTTTTTGTGGAGTAGTACGTTGTGCAGCCCAGCAGCTCTACCTATAAGTTCCTGATATGATGTTGAGTATCAGGATGGGAGGGGTGGGAGATATATAGATCTGGGTCTGTCTCACTTGGAGGGTCGATATTATAGGTTTCCCTGGGGTCGACTTGCGGGGTGTCCCAAAAGTGTCTTGTCCCACACCCTGCCCAGGTGTATCATACTGTGAAGACCCATGAAGTGAAATGTCTAGTGGGTCTTCCATAGAATGTGGTGGAGAAGGTAAAGCTGATGGTGGTGGGGGAGGAGCTGGTGAGGGTGACTAAGGAGGCAAAGGGCTAATAGCCTTGTCTGACTTTCTGATGTTTTGGTGGCTCCGGTAAGTCTAGAGCCTCCTGGAAAAACAGCCATCTTTTAGATGATGGAGGAATCGGAGCCAAAGATCGGGCAAGGATACATCTGGTGTGAGGCTAGATGTCGATTTGCTTGGCATCCAGTTGCTCTTTGAGTATATGCATATGGGCTCCATGGTCTTGTCTGAATTGGGCTTCGAAGGTTTCTGGTCAGATCATGTTTCAGTAATGAAGTTCCGCTCTGTGTCAAAGCAGCAGACATGGGCAGCGATGTTCAGCTCGGGACAGAGTGTCAGGTAGGTGCCGGATGGCATTACTGAACTAGAGTGCTCGATGCCGAAGGCTGCGGCTTGTGTTTTTGTGGAGAGCAGGAGGGTGGGGTGTCAGAACCAGTCGCTCAGTGCCTGTCATGACCCTGAGGTAGTGGCAGACCGAGAGTCTCTGTATGTAGTTCCAGAGGGGAGAAGTGTCTTTTGGAGAGATCATCATGGTGATGAGGGAAAGGGGGTGCCGTACTCACAAACTGTTGAGCCGGTGTAACTTCCTCCATCTCCAAGCCGACTTTGAAATCGGAGACCGAACTGCCCTTGATCGATAAAGCCTCTTCATCTACAGCCAACATCGGAGAGTAATCCTCTTCTCCTTCGACATTTTCATGACTAAATACGTGTGGAGTATTCCCGATGCTCCTACATGACATTTTTGAGTGACTTGCTCAATGGTCTCAAATGGTTTTCTTTGAGCAGAGCCAATGACCGGCATTGCAATTTGCTTTCCTATTCTCAAGTGACAAACACATATTACAGACCAGGTGTTGATCAGTCCTGGTATATTTTGCGTGGCAGTGAGGCAGTGAGGCAGTATCAGAAGGGTGTCCGTTCCATCACCAGCAAAGCATTCTTTCAAGAATGTGATAACCAAAGAAAGGCCCAGAAGGGCAAGGCCTTGTAGGGGCTGCAGTCAAAGTGAATCAACTCAATGACCGATGGAGAGAACTCGATACACAGAAAGGAAAATGTGACTGAAAAATACAGCGGGGGATAGTCTTGCACAAACTGAAAGGAGTACCGTGACTGTGTTGAAATGAAGCACAGGCACACATGACCGAACCAGACCATGGAAAGAAAAACAATCTAACAATGGAGTGGATGCCCATGTGCATTATCACCAAGAGGAAGAGTCACTTTAAAGACTTCTTCAAAGAAAAACAACTTCCACATATCCAAATCCAACACTAGATGGCAAAAGTATACAAAGCATGTGAATCTACAGCCATATATGCATCAAACATGAATTTTCGAAGTTTTAAATAAAAATAGCACCAGAAAGCATTAACTAACAACCAAGGTCATCTGGTGCGAGTTACAGTGAAGTGCGGGTCATACACAAAGACTAGGTTAGTCCCTTTCAGAAGTTTTACCCTCTGACTTAGTCTCTGAAATAGAAGTGAAAAATCCTCAGGGGGGCAAGGGAGCAGGATTTGGCATAGATGGCTTCCACAAGGCCAGACAGCAGTCGGACGAAGTCCCCGCGAAACCACTGACTTTTTGAAGGAACACTCCAAGGAGGAGAAATTCAAAGTTCATGCTCAAGGAAGGTTCACCAGCAGTCAGATATTTTCGGTGCCTCTGTCTGGAGAAGATTTCTAACTTCGGACAGTTTATTGAAGCTCAGATTTCTCCACTGAGGCAAGAATGCATGATGTAGCCGAACAGGGTTTCACGACGTCGGACAGCCTCCTGGTGACATCCAGTGAAACAGATTTGCTGATGCAGAGAAGCTCTGAGCAGAAGCAATGTGAATCTCAACCCAGTGGCAACACAACTTCGCCTGATTGACTTGTCCCGGTCTTCTGTCTGCTCTCCATACAAAAAGTCCTTTAAAAAAATTAAGTCCGAACACTTGAGGTTAGGCAGGTGGAGTGCACTTTGACACATATCTAAGAGCCCCAGGACCTTAGAGACAACACTTAAAACTTAGGACTCACTCCAGTAGAAGCCACCACAAGGGTCCAGTGTAGGTACAGTTGAAACTGGTCAGCTGGGCTCCTTCACGAAAGTGGGCTTCTTGCAGATTTTGTGTCTCTGTGACTTAACAGAAGGCTAGCAAACGGACCCTTGGAGTCCACTTACCAGTCCTAAATAGAAGTGAAAGCAGGTCCAGTGGTTTCTCAATTGGCTGACATCCTGTTGAGCTAGAGGTGCACAAAAGGGGTGAGAAGATCACTTCCCTGAAGGAGCCCAGTGGACCACTTTCAATTGAACTTGCCCTGGACTCTGCTGTGGCCTCTGTGGGAGTGAATTCTGATTCCTCCCCCCTCCCCCCCCCCCCCCACCTCCAGTGCTATACATGGGCTCCTAGAACCCATGGCTGGTGTTAGAATGTACTTCGCCTGTCCAGAGAGACACTCACAAACTTTTCGCTATCATTCTCCCTAGAGGAGCAGTGGAAAACTGGGTCACAAGCCATTAAATCACCAGTCAACCTCAGCTTGCTGGTTTGCCCTGTTAAAGGAAATCCAACTTCCAGAAACGTGCCTAAGTCCGAACATAGAGGGCTTTGCCAGGACTGATACTGAGCAAAATCAGAAGTTCAAAAGCAGCTCTTTAACCTGGACCAATCTGGTCCTTGTATCCGACCCGGGCTCCAGTCCGGTCAGCCTCAAATCTTACCCTTGTTCCAGTGTAGCGCAACCAATTGCCTGAGGTAGGCACTTTGAAAATGTTGGCACTATTTTTATCTAAATCTTTAAAAATTAATTTATCCTGTTCCACTTATTGGAAATTTGTCGTTCTGGTGTCCTTTGGTTCAAGCCTATCTGCTCTGTGCCATAGTTACCGGGGTTGGGCTACTACTAGCCACCATAAGGAATAATCTACTTTGTCACACAGTACTATAGCTATACCTAACTACGCTCCTTACCCTTCATTGAATATTAACTAGCAAGCACATTAAATGCACATATTCATGGCTACAATGTATTTCATCCTAACAAATGGAACTGTACACTTTCTTTAAAACAATATAAGATGACTGCTGAGACAGTTATCAAGTAGGGATCATACCTACCACGTAGTACCTCCATCATTCCATTCACTAAACAAGCTTTCTTTATTTTACTAAGATGTATTCATGTATAATATGTTGAGGTTTACCTAGATATTACATGGAAAGGAAATGATAAATGAAAAAGCAAATCTATTCAAACATTATATGCCCACCATGTTTGAACTAATATAGGAAACAAACAAATATTGAGGTTGCAAATAACTTTCAAATACAATTTGAAGAAATGATTTAACAAATTAACTTTACTTTTAAATCGAGAAGCCAAAACCATTAGAGAAATACATTCATATGCACTACAAAGGATATAGAAAGTCACAAAGGCTTGTGGGCAACTCACTAGACTATCAAAGACTCAGCTCCACTGGTGGAGGACCGCTTGCCTACTTTAGAGCTCCTCACCTTCCTCGTGGGAAACTCGCCAAGCCTTGAGTGACACCACCAAACCAGCACCTCCATTGCAGATGCAATGAAATGCAGTGTGGGTTCCATGTTGTTTTCACTGTGCTCAGCATTTCTATTTGCTTTACTCAATCTCCCAAATGGAGTCTGATGCTGCAAGTTGGGGGTCGTTGATGAATCCTTGCCCGGTACCACCATGGCTTCCAGGTAGTCAGGAAGAGATATCTGCCCCCCCCCAACAAAGAGCATGTGCAAAAACACTGACTTTGCAGAATACATAACTAACTTTTGTAAACGAGCTGCAGGAGGGGTAATAAAGAGAAGCGTTGTGTCTGTACCTCCAGCAGAACACGCATTTGTTTGCACAAGCCAAACTCGGTGTGGTCTCCATGCAGCGGTGACTCTCTATGCCATAGAAGGTGTGCTTGTAGCAGCCTCCTCTGCCCCGCAGCATCGACTGAGGAAAAAAAATAGAAAAACATCATTATTCTTCTAGGAAATAACCATTCTGTAACCATCAGTTCCCGTTTTAACTAAGCGAGTAAAGACATGCGTAGATCACAAATACTGGGATACCAGAATAAGAATCAACGGAATTCTAAAAAGCCCTTAAAACTTGGCTATTCCCTTCCACACAAACTGCACGATTCAGATGATCAAGTAAAAAAAAAAAAAAAAAAAAAAAAAGCATTGGCAAAGCCAATAGGTATGTATTAAATGTGCTAACACATGCAGTGTTAGAACAGAAGGCAGCATGAACAGAGGGGACTATAGCTGCAAAAAGTAGTCTCTTATGCAGTTCAATGCATGCACTGAGACAGAGGAAAGACAAACAGCCAGTAGCATTAGCTGAGACATGAATACTCCACTTGGCTGAGGCAAGACATGACTGCCAAAGTCTCTAACTGCAGAAAGAGCCTGGTTGAAGAAAGCCAATGGGTGCAAGGGATGGACCCAAAATCCACTATATGTATACTGTAAGCAACATATCTGTTTGACCTCAACACTCTCAAAACCCAAACCTGAAACAAGTATGCGCAATGTCTAATCTCCCACTCAGCAACACTACATATATAAGAGTATCCAATGTTTGTCACACCATGTTCAAAGCATATCTTTGACCATCCCTCAACATCTCCCATATATACATAAATTTACATCAATCATCCCCATTAGTCATACAAATGGATAGGATGTTGAGAAACACGATGCAAATCTGAGCGCTTTGTTGCCTTTTTGGAAAAGTGAAGCGCTATGTGAATTCTACAATACAGTCTCCGCAGTTTATGCTGTTTCCACAGTTTCCTACATGTAGGCTGTGCTGTCGTTTTATTGCTCATCTTTTTTTTCTCACAACAGCTTAAAAAGGGAGCAACAGTCACAAGTATCTTGGGAATATCCTATGGCAGAGAATTTTGCGACCTATGTCTACTACTTGTAGTATTTGAGAGAATCACGGGACGTTCATGAATGAAAAGCTCAGCAACTTATCACAACCCAACCCCAAGACACATCTCATGAAGGTCCCTGGGTTTCTACAGTCACCGGGTATAATTGAAAGTGTAATATCAAAGAGAATATTTTAGCATCACCACCACAATTATTTACTTCATTGTCACTGCTATTTTAACACCACACACCACTGCTTCAGACTGGCAGACCCAGAGACCGTCCTTCCCTCCTGAGAACTTCCCAGGCAGAAACATCAGTTGTCAGCTTAGGAAGATGTTGGAGAGAACAACCTCGGTGGCCACTACAAAGAGCTAAGGGCCATATGTACAAACACATTTTCCCATTGACACAGAATGGGAAAAACCCTTTGCTACATCTGGCCCTTAGCACCTTAACACCTTCATAGTTATTGACTGAGGCATCAATAGGTGCTAAAGGCCCACCTCATTCATCATTGGGACTCCTGAGCCCTCCATATCTGTGCTTGCGTTTCTTCACCTTACCTCTATAGCCTATGCAATCTTCATGGACCACTCTCAAGAATTTTTTTTTAAGACACCAAGTCCAAGAATTGCAGGTTGAATGCATTGTTGGATCTTTAGTACAAGCACAGACCGACGCTGCATCTCAGCTGAGAAGAGTGTATTTGTGTAAGATTGTCGTTTGGGAAAATGCGGCTCCATCTCTCACTGTAGGGGTGCCCTCTGTAGGAGGGGGCGAGGGTCACATTGAGTCAGCTCACCTCTCAACTTCTTTGGGTCTGTGCCGGCGTCTGTAATAAGGCAAGGGTTCAAACCCATTGTTGTCGTGCTGTTGTAAAATGGGTGCACGTACGGTATGTAATACAGAAAGGGGCTCAAACGCATCTGCACCCCCCCTCCTGTGATAAAATAAAGTGCCTTGTGGCGCAAGCAGCTGGCTTGTAACAACTCAGCACACCAAGGGGTTCACCTCAAAGGTGCACCACTCGGGTAGGTCTGAGCATGTGAAATGCTGGATTTAAAAGGGCAGCAGTGAGATTCACGCAGTCCCACTCGGCCTGGTCTCAGTTCAACCACGCATGCAAATAGAGGTTAAGATTCCTGCAGAATGTTATTATTCATGACAACTGCTGTTCCGACAGCCAGTCACCTTGCAAACTCCTAAGAGATGTGGATGAAATGCTTTAAGAGCGAAATTCTACTCAGCTTTCGAGTCGGTCAATTATGTATTACTGTTTTGCCAATAAAGTCAACTGCTCTCAGATCAAAAACTTCAGACACCATTACTTTCAGAAGAGTGAAAACTAAAAAGTAACTGAACAAATAAAACTTCAATTTCATACACCTCACAGAGCGGAAACGAGCCTCTGCGTACTTACGGTGCACTCGCTTGCAGGCTGTTTATCAGTTTCGAGTCTCTTTCATTCACTCCACTCAGCTGCAACCTCATCTAATCTGGATCTCTTATTTACCCCCGTCCACCCCCAGGCACCAGTCTCGCCCTGGACATACACCCTCACACAAGACAAGGACGTTCACCAACAGATGCATTTTCAGGGTGAAACACTTGCCACTCTGTTCATGTGCTTCAATCCCAGTATCTACCCCACCTCCCTCTAGATTAAAACCACCGGCCCCCTGCATCAAGTCACCCCCCTGGCATCCAGTCATCCACCCCCACCCCTAGCATCCACCCTCAAGATGTTTCCACATACCCCTCGTCCTCAATCTCACTGTTTGTAATATTAAGACAAAAATGAGTTGAGAGCATGGTTGCTAAAGTTGCGCGTTATGTAGGAGAGGCCGTGAGTGTAGGGGCGAGGGTGGCCTGCGCGCCACAGTTCCCACACCCCTTCGGTTTGTATCCATGCAGCCCAGCAGACTCCGCAATGGTCCATTCCTGCACCGCTCATTGGAGACAGCAGTCGACAGTCCGCAGCGGCGTCCTTCTCCCAGACAGATGGGGCAGCCCGGTGAGACCGCGACATCATGTGAAGGTGCTGTGGAGCTCACAGAAGAGAGCCTTGGTGAGCTTTTGGGATCTCGAGCAGCCTGAGGGATCAGATGTGCCCCTCCACCTCTGGCATTAGCCACGTGCCCAAACGGGTCCGTGAAGCAGTCCAGGTCTGGCCTAATTGATATTTTTACTTGAACTGCACCCATTATACCCTAAATCACCTTCCCATCTCAGTCTACCTCGTTCAGTCGTTTGGTCGCGCCTTTTCACAGCGAGTGGCCAGAAATAACAAGAAATCATGATGCAGGCTTTAAGAGGCTATGCACATGATAGCCCTGCATAACATCCTCACAAACTCAAGATTACTCCCCTACTCTGCAACCAATGCAAACCCTACAGCTGCCTTCACATATCACGGGGAGTGCTCTAGGCACAGTGTAGTATTCTGCAAGTAGAATGGACCGAGCCAGCCAAACAGTCCTCGGGAACGAAGGGTGCCTTAGGCTCCTTCGCATGGTAAACACAGGAGTTCGTGTCAACCAGGATATGGAGGATGCCTAAAACCCAAAACGGGCCAGAGGACTGAAAAGCCTCCCATCTCAGACAACATAATGCGTGCCCTTGTCGAGGAGGAGAGGAGCTTGGTAATAACAAGTGTCCCAAAACCACAACAAGAGAACTGACAGAAGTCTTAAAGGCCTGTCCTGAAAAAAGGGACAGTGTGGGACATAGCTACACGTGGAGACGTGAACTAAATTCCACAATGAGGCTGACCATTCCTTAATGGCGTCAAAACACAGACAACATCGATTTAAGGTGTGACCATAGCAGGGCGAGATCAGTGGAAAAAAACAAAGAAGCAAAGGCTGTAAAATGCAAGGACAACTCTAAAACCCGTTAGGACTTCTGAAAATATCCAAGTGAAACGTAAAAGAAATGGTATGTGAGCTTCGGGCAACATGAAACTTCTCTGTCCAAATTGCCTTGACCCATAAAACCTTCCACATTCACTTTATTCTGTTGCAAGTCTAGTTATATCCTGTACGTCCAACACAGACGTCCCCCAGTGGGACATTGTTTCCACTATAAGAAGCATTGGCAAAGTCAATAGGTCTTGCCTTTGTCACCTATTAGCTTTGCCAATGGTCTTGAGCCACACTGCACAGCATATCTGATGCGACTGCAGAGGGAGAGTACACAAGGACGACAGTGCAAAAACACACGCTCTTCATGGAGTGCTTAACACAAAAGAAAAAAGTAGTGCTTGAAAAGCATGCAGTGGAAGCAGAGGTGCCAGCCAATCAAAGAGAGGTTAAGAGGCAATGCTCCATGGGAGGGATAAACACAATATCGGCACAATAAGAAGCAGGCAAACAAGAGTGGCAGGTGAGCCAAAAAATGGTAAGAAATGGGAAGGCTACAAACCCCTCATCTGCTCTTGGTAAACCACAATATGCCTCACAACAGACAGCGCATGCACTATTTAGTAGGCTCGACATAAAAAGGCCTTACTAATGCAGGAGTCTTATTGCCCAACAGACCCCATTTCTTGTGAAAGCTATCTCCTGTGCCCCTCACCCCTATTTAATCTACTAATACAAAACAAAGCTCTTTCGCGGATACCAAAGTTATTTTGCAGATAGCTGGATGCCATCCACATAGTCATACCCTCAAGCACATACTCCAAGTTTGTTCAGTTCAATTTGAAACAGATTTTTAATTTGGATGCTACATGCTTACCAGTCTCAAAAGCCAGGTGCTAAAATGTGTGGAATACTTTTTATAGCATTAAATAAAAATATGAGTTTTAAATAGTAAATATCCAAACTAAAGCTCTATGCCAAGGTACTGGCAAATCGCCTCCTTCATGTTGCCCCCATGCTGGTCCACCAGGAACAAATCAGATTTATGCTTTATCAGGGGACTTGCCACTTCCTCAAGAGGGTCAGGCGGCCATAGCATGTCGTCACCTACTGTCTGGTTCGAACGCCTTTCTCCTTATTGATTTTCAGAAAGATTTCTAATCCATTGATTAGGACTTCCTCTGGCATCTACTGGCACGATTAGGATTCAGATCTCAGTTTATTAGATTTGTTCAAACCTTGTATGCAAACGCCACATCTAGGATTCGTCCGAATGGGGCCTTCTCCTGAGCATTCCCAAGTCAAAGGAGCACTAGGAAGGGATGTCCTCTGTCCCCTCTTCTCTGTTCCCTCCTGGTGACGTGGGTCCGCTATGAGTTGCAGATACGGGGGTTCTGCTAGGGGCGAGACGTGGAGGAGGACCGCATCAGGCTGTAAGCTGACGATGTGGTCCTCTTCCTACACGGCCCCTTGATATCTGCCCCTCAGGTGCTAGGTATGCTCTCTCTTTACAGCCAGGCCTCCGGGCTACAAATCAATCACTCCAAATCCCTACTGATCCCATTGACAGGCCCACAGCAGGACCATGGCTGGTGGGGTCTCATACGCCTTCACAGGCTGAACTGGTTTGGTCGCTGAACTCAATGCCATTTGGTAACCTGTATGAGAAAAGATCTTGAGCGTTGGCCTTCCTTGCCCCTCCATCTTATGGGGATGACTGCACTTTTTAAAATTATGGTGCTACCCTGTTTTATTATGTACTGCAGAACTTTCACCACAGCATCACCAAACATGGTTTCGCTCCGTCTAATCTGTAATACGCCCCTTTCTATGGAACCATCAGGTTCCACATATAGCATTCAGTAAATGTGTGTAGTCCACCTTCAAAGGGGATTTGGCGTCAGCTGACCTGCAGCTCTATTATTGGGCCTCACAGTTGCTGGAGCTGAATCACTGGCTTCATGAAGAGCATGAAGACCCAGCATACCAAGTAGAACTCTCACTGATGTCATGGGAGATTATTATGGACCACTTATATCGGTTGCAGCTTCCCCAAACTCTGCCGGACCTCACCGGGGTGGTTTATAGGATCTGATGGGCAGCTACGAGATGGACTGGTTGAGGGGGTAAGATCACGTTACAGACTACCCTTTGGAGAAGAACTCTACTTCGAAATGTAACAAACCTGGAAGGGTTTGGGAGGTGGGACTTGATTGATATCTCTCATTTAGGTGATGTGAGGCAGGGTTCTAATATTCACCCCTTCTCAGAGTTACAGGTGAATTACCTCTAGCACCACACCCAGTTCTTCTGTTTTCTGCAGGTTTGTCATGTCTTACCAGCCCATTCTGATGGAGGTCTCAGAGGTTAGCCCCACAGAGGCCCTTATGTAACTTCTTGAGATAGGGTGGACTCTCACAGTTCTACCGCTCCCTGGTCATCAACTCTCCTGACTTATTCCTGGCCCTCTGCACTCACTGGATGGCCTGGGTTGGCGCCTTAGAAAATGGGGAATGGAAAGAAGCACTTATGGCCCGGGGGAGTTGGCTATCTCCTCCCGGCCTGTATGATCCAAGTAAATGTCCTTCATACATCCTATCTGATGCCGGAGTGGCTTTGGAAGGCAGGTAAGCTACCAACGCCCGCATGCCATAAATGCGGTGCAGATCACGCGTATCTTTTACCGTGTGATCTGGCTATGCACTGTTGTACAGAGATATTGATCCCACATTGTGAGGGTCTTGTTAGATGTGTTGTGTATGCCGACAGAGTGTTAACCTTCGATCGTGATCTTGGGCTTAATGGAGGAGTTGGGTGGTAAGAGGTCAGAGATATTTGGTGGGTTTGGGGACTCTGTTGGGAAAGCAAGATATCGCCCTGCACTGGACTTCAAAGACTGCCCCTGATCTGCATGCGTGGCAACGTGCCATGGACTGGTGTTCAAAGATGGAGGAGCTGGTGTATGCAGCTCGGGACTACCCATAAACATCTCAAAATATGTGGTATACGGTGGGATCATTTTGGGCTCCTGGGAATGTGATGTGGATCCTTTTAATGGGCTATGATCGAGGGTTGTCGCTGTTTGCTTTTATTTTGTTACGCTTGCTCGGTTTGCAGGTATGATGCACACGTTGGAAACATCCAATAATAATACTTTTGAAAAACAGAGTAAATATCTTGTTGGTTTGTAAACGTGTGATTTCTTTTGCCCCATTCGTTATCATGCTCAAAGCATTCAATGAGGTGGTTTAATTTGCACTACTATGGACAGAAAGAGATCTCTTTATTTTGGTTATTTGCATTACATCAATGCAGTGATTTATATACTGCTCCCTTGACTGTCTTAGAGCACTAAGGTATGTCCGACACCTTTACATTCAAATATTTTTGGAATGCGAACAGAAAACAGAGCAGTTTAAGGATTTTAAAATAAGCAAGTGTCTCTGCAAGGGAAGGAGGTTTAGGGAGAGAAAGTCACAGGCAAGCAGCTGAATCAGAGTCTGTGCCATCTCTGGCCTGGAGCATAACTCTTATGATCAATGAACATGACCCGCAGAGGAGATGGGGGTTTTGAGTTTTTTGTATTATAAAGGAAAAGGTAGAATTTCGCGGACCCGATCATCAGCGTTTGGCATTTGCAAGAAAAAAATCTGTCTTGCACAATGAAGTGTTCGGACCTACTGAGAGACCTAGAACGAGAATGCTCGCCAACTTTCTATGTGTTGTAATCATGCAATCAAACTGCAACTCCTCAGACAAGGCTACCGGTCCTCAACCATGGTGGTTGGGGTTGTCTCTGGTGTCCATCCTACTGTGGTTCTGGAAACTAGACCAAGAACACCCTTTCTCTCTAGCTCTCAGAGTAGTGAGTGTGAGCAGTCCAAGCCTTCTATAGAAGGTACTATGGACGGCAGAGACTAAGAACTCGAATCCGTCACGGACATCATTCAATGACAGGAGTTGCAGGGCTTGATCCTAGTCTTTCGTGACGACATTTAGGACTCACCAGGAGTGAAAACTCAAAACACTTCGATAAAACGCTGAAAAGGTCAGTCAAAATGCGACTGAGGGGTAGCTCTTCGACTCTGCGCTAGGCTGGCGCGTAAAGGAAAGAACTGACACCAGCGCACCAGGGTGGCGCCTTTATAGGTCCCACGACATCATATCCGGCGCACATGGCACTGACGACGGACAGAGCTGAGAGACGTCACCTGATGGCGAGGAGGGGTACTGCTCAAGAAAAATCTCCAGATCCAGACTGATGCCTGGGAGAAATTCTAAGGTAAGGAATCTGCAACTAGAAGTATCTATCAGATATACTGGATGACTCAGCTGCATACTAATAACTATCTACATTGTGTCAAGTGCTGCACTAAAAGATAACCAGAAAGCCTCTTGTCAGAACAGATCTAAGCAACTCATCCTGCCCTGCCTTCTTTGCATTTATTTTCCTCCATTCTGGTAGGTGTGTGATGTAATTTTAGCTACCTTTTATTTTTCAGTGGAGTGACATTCTTGGGATACCTCCATTCCTCGCTGTAAAGCTGCTTCTAATGTCAAACCGGTTTAAATGCACAGTTTCCCCTAATGTTTACTCGATGTTACACAGGAGACTTCTGCAATTCTCATAAAACGGACTTTAATGCACATAGAGTTTGATCAGTATAACTGGGTCAATGGGTTTTAAAATGTAGAGGATCCACCCTCTGCCTAAAAAGGTCTTCAAATATACACATGGTTTCGAGTCACAGGGAGACAAAGTAACCAGGCTTGGGATTTTATATTAAAAAGTCAAATCATTCTTGTAGTCATTGTCTTGTTTACTTTCAATCTAGCACGTTCAGTAACATTACCAATGGCAATGATTGTCTGTGTTTCCCGTAAACGCCCGCTCTAAACGAGGCCCGCCCTCTACACACTATGTAGTCACGGTCTACACTTACTTATAATCTATCGCTGTCCCAAAATGTTCACTCCTGTGTGCCCCAATAGCAACTACAGTTGTCTGTGGCATGGAGCAAACATCACCCTCATTTTGTTTGGTCTTTAAAGGTTGACAGCTGTGGAGACCTGGTGACGATAGGTGGTTCAACCAAATCTGGTGTTATTGTAGCCTGAGTGGTGTTTGATATACTACTGGTCATATTCAAAAGACTGAACATCCTCATTTAAAATGTTTACCTACAGGAAAAACAAGCTTGTATCCATGGCTGTGTTGAACTCAACCATTACTTCTCGATATACTGATCTAATCCTTATTAGAACATGTGTTTATTTACAATGCTCCTCTCAAACCATCCAGATTCACACGACTAGTATTTGTGGTTGGGAAAAGAAGGGTACTTGGAAATTGAAGCAGTTCTTGTCCATACACATGAGCATGCCAGGCCCATCACATACTGGGAGAATGTTAAGTGTTCCGAGCAGAAACATCGGATGAGACTGGAAGCGGTGGAAGGAATCAGTGCACATACACTCCGGACTGAAAACCTTCACCACAATAACTTGATGACAGTGGTCTGACTTCAAAGTGGTGTCAGCAAACATGAATGGACTAGTTTAAATGGTCTCTCTTGTCAATGTGCAGCTCTTCGTTGCATGAATGATACATGACTTGTATTATGACAGTAAGTAGCAGACATTTGATGTTTTTACTGTACATTACAAAATAAGGATTGTAAATGTGGTTTATTAGTCAAGGTCAACAGTCTATGCTAATACTTACTGCTTCGAAATGAGTTTTCAAGTTAAAGTTTAGAAGGCATTAAACGCTCAGTAAAGTCAATGCATCACCAGAAATTCAACCGAGGTAGCATCTTGTCAGTTCTCCTCACCCCTAGTTAAGGCATGGGGAGATCTGCAATTAATGATGAATGGTTTCCCAAGACACTTGCATATGAAGGTCTGTGGACAAAGAAGGCCGCCGATTTATTGTAGCCACACAAATACGTACGTCAAATGGTATAAGCCCAGGGGGGTTAACTAAATAAACTGCAATTGTAGAAAACGTATGCAGAGCCCCAAACACGCTACTGTGCCTTGTTAGGAAAAATGTATTTACAAAATCATATACGTCCTGCAGAAAGCGATCAAACAAGGATAAAAGTACATTTAGCTTCAATTCAAGAGTGTTTTCACCCTCCCCTAAGATAAAGTATATGAACTATACCATTAGAGAGGCGCTTGAGTTGATCAAGGCATATCTGGGATGTTTAATGAGAGGAAAAGAAGGTCACTTTTATTCTGAGAAGTTACTGCCACTCAGCGAAGCCCCGCCTCCCCGTACCTTTGTCCATCGGCAGAGCTTCACTCCGGAATGGCTTCCGATCAGCCTGTAACCTGGAAGATAAAAGAGGAGGGTGAGACGGATGGTCCCCCGATGACAGCGCTTTCCGAGACGCAGGAGCTGGCGCAGGCGCGCAATACTTTATCTTGGCATTTTCATCTGCAGGCCTTTGAATTAAATCTGTGGAGCCCTTCGAGGCTGGGTGATGGAGCGAGCTGATGCCTGGGAGCGGGCGCTACGTCAATGTAGGTCGGCTGCAGCCCTTGTATGGATGTCACAGTCACTGGGAAGTGTGTGTGCCGAGCCTACACAACTGCACCTTGAAGCACAATCCCACCGACCCAATGTGCTGGGGATCCCTGGGATACCTATGGCCACTGGTGAGGCGCGACTAGTCGCAAGCGCCAAGAAGTCACAACCCGAGGCGCTGGACCTACTAAGCGTATAATTTTGCCTCCTAGAATACGGGACAATGGAGGGCCTCTGGGTTCAGAAAAGTAGTGTTTTTTTTTGTTTTAATAAGCATAAGCAGGGGCGTAGCTGCGGGGGGGGGGGGGGGGGGGGGCGTTACACCACCCTAATATATGTATTTTCTGATAGTTGGATACAGGTGCTTTCAGTCGGGTATTGTGAGACGTCAGTCGGATTTCACCAGGAATTTTTACACGCAAACAGACAAAAACGCAAACACTCCCTCCCTGTTCTGAAAGTCCTAAAAATAATACCTATTTTTACAAAATATTGTTTCTCTCTCAGTATTCCTCTCCCTTTCCACTGCCCCTTAGGTCCTTCTCATGAACCCTGCTTGTGCTATGATTTATTGAAATATTATGTACCAGCTGCGCCCCTGAATGAGTTCACATTGCCCATAACGAGTCCCCTTTCTTCTCTTAAAAAGTAATTAGAACGCGTACTTTCTCTGTCGGGTCTAACAACTTTCTCTTAAAACGTTGACATCGCTGTAGAGCGCAGAGAAGCAGTATTCGTTTTTAGCACGTGTACAATAATGGTTTCCCATCAGCTATGCTCTTTAAGCCCTCCCTTCAAATTTAAGCTAAAATACTAACTCGTATTTATATAGCGCTTCACGCTGCACTGCTCGCATTCCTAACCACAGGAAATAACAAGTATCAGTGTTACTCTCTTCAATGGTACTCCATACACCAAAGTCGACAGGATCAAATGCATTCAAACCCTGTGACCCGCAGATCAATCACTACGTATCTTAACTGCGAGTGTGTAAATCAATGAGACATTTTGACCAATTAATTATATGATGAAATATGTTCTAAATTAAATTTCAAGGCACTATAACTAAAACATGCAGAATAGGTGTGTCTGTGTTTCTCAGTATTCTCTTCAAATGCAACAATAGTATTCAGTGGTATTTTTAAAATTACACTATTTTCTTTAACCTGTAGTGAGGCATGATAACGCTGTGCACAGTTTCTACAATGATCAGGATTAGTTTTATAGAATAATATTATAAATTACGATTCAGAAACAAGTAGGTCTGTCTTAAATGAGTCCCTCTGGGTTTTA
Source organism: Pleurodeles waltl (assembly GCF_031143425.1). Lineage (NCBI taxonomy): Eukaryota > Metazoa > Chordata > Amphibia > Caudata > Salamandridae > Pleurodeles > Pleurodeles waltl. The sequence continues at coordinate 116,519,536 of NC_090441.1, forward strand.
TTCCCAGCGAAGGTGCAATCAAATGATAAGTTACAAGAAGCCCGGGCCAGGTTATAACAATGCCTGGAGCGGTAGGGAGAGAACAAAGATTATCAAGAAAACAGATTATTTAAAAATACATATTTTTCTGGTTAATCCTGGACCAATATGTGAACACGGACAGCGAAGGCAAGTACTTATGCGACGGTACCTTACTCCAACTAGGCTTCTTGCAGTATTTGGCTCAGCAGAGGCACGTTGGAGGGGGTGTGATGAGGGGGTACTATGGCTCATATGTGGTGACTTTATGACAAGATTAAGATTTTTTGGTCTCAGCTTCTTGGCCACATTAAACTGATCACGGTCACTGACTTACCTACGAACCCTTTCTATTGTTTTTGGGAGATCCAAGTGAGGAGACTGAATATTTCATAACTACACACATCGGTAAACTGCTCACACATTTGTTACTTGCAGATGGTCTAACTGTAGCTCACGCATGGAAACAGCCAAACCATCCTGTTCTTAATATGTGGTGGTCCAACTGTGGGACATTTTCACCATGGAAAAAAAATCGGCGGCTCTAGTCTCTGGTAGGGTGGCCAAATTGGAAAAGACCTGGACATACTTCAAGACTTTTTAAAAATGTGGGACAACATAGCGCTGGTCCGGGTCCCATGTCTCCGATGCTTCATAGATAGAGGGGTTGTAGAAAAACTCCCCCCCCCCCCCCCCCCATCCACTGAGGAGGACGATCTGCTAGCCCTCCCGCCCCCAAATAAATGTATATTGAGGTTTGTCTTATTGCAGTATGGATGATAGTACTCCGCATAGATTACAAGCTGTTGAATTGAAACCCTTCACTGGGACTCAGTACTCAAAACCAATTTGCGACCATTCCCCGTCGTCTCATCTCATCCCCTAGAACTGCAAGGTTACACTATGCTCCGATCTCTAGGGCTGCGGAGTCAATGCATGATGGTGGTAGCATCCCGTATCCATAAAACCCCCTTTAAATAACATGTGGGGGGGAACTATTTTAAGTATTTAATTCGTCAAAAGCCAAAGGCTCTCAGACAGGTTAAGAAGATCTCTGCTTCCAAAGGGAAGTTTGAAAAAAAAACATGTGGCCACAGTATGCATTATACAGCACAATTTTGAAATTGGGCAACATGACCATAGTTCGACAGGCAGGTCTTAAGGGAGAACCATTAAATAGTCCAATCATCTTATGATGTGTCGGACAAGTCTCATAGTAAATAGTAGCAAACGTGATCACTTTTAGAGCAGTGGCCCTAAAAACTCTACAAAGCTACAGTTTGTTTCAGGCAATTCAAGTAATCTGGTATACCGTTTGCCATAGCCCTCTTCCATTCTAAAATTGGATAACAAGCCAATAAAACGTTTAATGCTCCTTAATTTCTATCATTTCATTCTCACATCCTGTCCGTTCAAAAGATATTTGTAGTCATTTTATCATTTAAAATACGCTTGCAAGGAGCAGTGCGCAAAGACAAATATTTATGCTGAACCAGGGGACCGAAAGATAATCCCGAAGGTCAAACAATTAGCAGATTCAGAAGCAAGAGCTATTATTCAGACGTTACAGATTCGGACAACAGGGATGTCCAAGGTCACACTTGGCTTCACACAGCAGCACTGATGATACCACAGGTTCATCCATGCAGAAGGGCATCCACGTGGATCAGCAGACAATTACCACAGCAGCAAGAGCTTTCTGGTACCAATGAAAAAGCATCTTCAATATGTGTCCCTGACTCAGCATGTTGAACTTTTGTTCTACATACATTAGTGAAATGTAAACATTTTGCTGCAAGCACCAGCGAGACATTCCCTGAAAAATACATTTCTTCACAATAGCAAGTTTTTCATTTTGACTTTAAAAAAAAAAAAAATGAATATCTCAAAAGAAAAGCTTGTAAGCTTTTTAAACAGACTTTGCTCCCAAAACACCAGCGTTCCGTTTTATGTGAATCTATTAGTTGGGTTTCCAAATACTAACTTGCAATTTTAATCAAGAACTGACATTCTACTGGCCCACAAGGGCAGAATGTGCCTCACATGACTAAGTACCACGATCACATACCCGCTATATACATGACGTACCACTGGAAACCTGCAAATTCGCAAGAATGATTCATAGATGTCATGGGTACCCCAAATTGCCAGCAAAAGTCCACAGTGATGCCAAGGTTGCTGACAATATGCTTAGGCTAGCCCCCTTATGACAGGGGGCTACCAAGTAATGACTAGGATGCTTAGAATAGTGAGGATCATCTTATAATACAGCCAAGATGATATAGAGAAAGCCCAAAATATACCAAAGTGGGTTCCCTCATGCCCGTGTCACCATGAGCCCTAAATGGCCCCAATCTTCGAAGAGGGGCTGTCTTCTGCTATAGCCTCCATCATGATCGAAATGAGGAACAAGCAAGCAGATGGCTTCACTATGGTCCTGCTTTGCCTAATGTATATCCGGATTAACACTGCACGGCTGCTGCCTTTGCTGTGCATCAGAAACAGCACTGCTGCCTCTATCTGGGTAGATTTCAAGTTCCTAGAATCCTGCAGTTTCTGGAGGCAGCTATCCGAATGGTATTCGATTTCATGTGCAATAAGAGGATACTGAGCTGGTTCCTGAGAGCTACCGGGGCAACTGGCAATGATGCTCTTGTATGATGAAGTTTCTAATCGCGATTTGGACCCTTGCCATTTTAGTGAGCGCTGCAACATGTCTTAAACAATATATCAAAAATCTTGAGATAAAAACGAGAACCCTTTTTTTGGTTAAATAGTGACCTCTTACTGTGTTTTTGGGGAAGGGTAGGTTTGTGATGGGTCGGTAGCTGGCAGGGTCTTCAAGGTTGATGTGTGCTATTTTCCGTAAAAGGGTATTTTTACAGTTTTGATTGCACGGTCATAGATTCCTTGTGCAAGGGATGCATTGAATATGTTGATCAGAGTGCTTTTCCAGAGAGCAGCTTAAGGTTGCGTGAAGGAGTACGTTTTCCCTATACACGGTAGATTTGACGCTTTTTGTCAAAGTTCTTATGAGGTTATTTTGCAGTCAATAATGGGAAAGCCTGTGGCTTGCTTTGTGCTATTGTGGTGGTGGTAGAGCTGGTCTTGTTTTTATTTATGGTGATACAAAATGCCAGTTCACTAAATACTGTGTGGCTCTTGAATCAAAATGAGGAAATGTGGAGGACTTACATATAGCTTTAAAGATTCAGCATAATCGATTGCTTGTATTGATAGTTTTGGCAGTGGTAATGATGCTCCTGTGTGAACAGCACAGAGGATTCCGTCTCAGGATTGACTTTCTTGCTTCGAGCTCATTTGCTGTCAGTGAGTGAATCAAAGTGGTGAGCTTTGGGTTTACAGATCACATCTTCAGGAGAGGTTGAGGGATGATAGTAGCGTTCCGAATGAAGTGGTCTATGTGTAGGAGGAAGCCCACTTCAGCTTTGCAGTCGGAGGCGATCACACAGGTGATGGGTTCTTGCTTGAGAAGCAGTGCTGTGGTTTGGGTTTGACTGGCAGTGGTGGTTGATTGATGTTGGGGGCATTATTGCCAGGATGACTGTAAGGAAATGCCTCCTTGGCATGGTTGCCCCCTGACTTTTTGCCTTTGCTGATGCTATGTTTACAATTGAAAGTGTGCTGAGGCCTGCTAACCAGGCCCCAGCACCAGTGTTCTTTCCCTAACCTGTACTTTTGTATCCACAATTGGCAGACCCTGGCATCCAGATAAGTCCCTTGTAACTGGTACTTCTAGTACCAAGGGCCCTGATGCCAAGGAAGGTCTCTAAGGGCTGCAGCATGACTTATGCCACCCTGGAGACCTCCCACTCCGCACAGACACACTGCTTGCCAGCTTGTGTGTGATAGTGAGAACAAAACGAGTAAGTCGACATGGCACTCCCCTCAGGGTGCCATGCCAGCCTCTCACTGCCTATGCAAGTATAGGTCAGTCACCCCTCTAGCAGGCCTTACAGCCCTAAGGCAGGGTGCACTATACCATAGGTGAGGGTACCAGTGCATGAGCATGGTACCCCTACAGTGTCTAAACAAAACCTTAGACATTGTAAGTGCAGGGTAGCCATAAGAGTATATGGTCTGGGAGTTTGTCAAACACGAACTCCACAGCACCATAATGGCTACACTGAAAACTGGGAAGTTTGGTATCAAACTTCTCAGCACAATAAATGCACACTGATGCCAGTGTACATTTTATTGCAAAATACACCCCAGAGGGCACCTTAGAGGTGCCCCCTGAAACTTAACCGACTGTCTGTGTAGGCTGACTAGTTCCAGCAGCCTGCCACACTAGAGACATGTTGCTGGCCCCATGGGGAGAGTGCCTTTGTCACTCTGAGGCCAGTAACAAAGCCTGCACTGGGTGGAGATGCTAACACCTCCCCCAGGCAGGAGCTGTGACACCTGGCGGTGAGCCTCAAAGGCTCACCCCCTTTGTCACAGCCCAGCAGGGCACTCCAGCTTAGTGGAGTTGCCCGCCCCCTCCGGCCACGGCCCCCACTTTTGGCGGCAAGGCTGGAGGGAACAAAGAAAGCAACAAGGAGGAGTCACTGGCCAGTCAGGACAGCCCCTAAGGTGTCCTGAGCTGAGGTGACTCTAACTTTTAGAAATCCTCCATCTTGCAGATGGAGGATTCCCCCAATAGGGTTAGGATTGTGACCCCCTCCCCTTGGGAGGAGGCACAAAGAGGGTGTACCCACCCTCAGGGCTAGTAGCCATTGGCTACTAACCCCCCAGACCTAAACACGCCCTTAAATTTAGTATTTAAGGGCTACCCTGAACCCTAGAAAATTAGATTCCTGCAACAACAAGAAGAAGGACTGCCCAGCTGAAAACCCCTGCAGAGGAAGACCAGAAGACGACAACTGCCTTGGCTCCAGAAACTCACCGGCCTGTCTCCTGCCTTCCAAAGAACTCTGCTCCAGCGACGCTTTCCAAAGGGACCAGCGACCTCTGCATCCTCTGAGGACTGCCCTGCTTCGACGACGACAAGAAACTCCCGAGGACAGCGGACCTGCTCCAAAAAGACTGCAACTTTGTTTCAAGAAGCAGCTTTAAAGAACCCTGCAACTCCCCGCAAGAAGCGTGAGACTTGCAACACTGCACCCGGCGACCCCGACTCGGCTGGTGGAGAACCAACACCTCAGGGAGGACCCCCGGACTACTCTACGACTGTGAGTACCAAAACCTGTCCCCCCTGAGCCCCCACAGCGCCGCCTGCCGAGGGAATCCCGAGGCTTCCCCTGACCGCGACTCTCTGAAACCTAAGTCCCGACGCCTGGAAAAGACCCTGCACCCGCAGCCCCCAGGACCTGAAGGACCGGACTTTCACTGCAGAAGTGACCCCCAGGAGTCCCTCTCCCTTGCCCAAGTGGAGGTTTCCCCGAGGAAGCCCCCCCTTGCCTGCCTGCAGCGCTGAAGAGATCCCTTGATCTCTCATAGACTAACATTGAGAACCCGACGCTTGTTTCTACACTGCACCCGGCCGCCCCCGCGCTGCTGAGGGTGAAATTTCTGTGTGGGCTTGTGTCCCCCCCCGGTGCCCTACAAAACCCCCCTGGTCTGCCCTCCGAAGACGCGGGTACTTACCTGCAAGCAGACCGGAACCGGGGCACCCCCTTCTCTCCATTATAGCCTATGCGTTTTGGGCACCACTTTGAACTCTGCACCTGACCGGCCCTGAGCTGCTGGTGTGGTAACTTTGGGGTTGCTCTGAACCCCCAACGGTGGGCTACCTTGGACCAAGAATTGAACCCTGTAAGTGTCTTACTTACCTGGTAAAACTAACAAAAACTTACCTCCCCCAGGAACTGTGAAAATTGCACTGTGTCCACTTTTAAAACAGCTATTTGTGAATAACTTGAAAAGTATACATGCAATTGAAATGATTCAAAGTTCCTAATGTACTTACCTGCAATACCTTTCAAACAAGATATTACATGTTAAATTTGAACCTGTGGTTCTTAAAATAAACTAAGAAAATATATTTTTCTATAACAAAACCTATTGGCTGGATTTGTCTCTGAGTGTGTGTACCTCATTTATTGTCTATGTGTATGTACAACAAATGCTTAACACTACTCCTTGGATAAGCCTACTGCTCGACCACACTACCACAAAATAGAGCATTAGTATTATCTATTTTTACCACTATTTTACCTCTAAGGGGAACCCTTGGACTCTGTGCATGCTATTCCTTACTTTGAAATAGCACATACAGAGCCAACTTCCTACAATGACCATGTACTTTGACCAATCCAGCGTCACTTGGAAGACTACAGGGTTGTGAAAATAAGAGTGACAACGGTGACGTCAGACTGGGTTGGTTCAATGGTTTGTTTGATGTATATTGCAAATACTTAATAAAGCTACTTTCAAACTCTTGCTCGAGGAACTTCCTGTGAGTTTGAAGTCCAAGAGAATGATGATGATGTACAGGTGATGGATGAGACGCCTATTAGGTCTTCCTTGATGCTGGTTTACTGGGATCAGATCTGCAGACTGGGTGAACGCTGGTGCCTGAGACGCCGAGAAGGTGTGGTGACTATTTGATGGTGGTGGGTTTCTAGAGAGCAGATAGGCAGGACGTGGATTAAAGCAAACTCATGGAGATTACTTATTTCTAGTACTAATTCCCGTAAATGTTACAAAGCGGTTCTCAAAAGATATTCAACTAGGGCCCATAAAATACTTGAAATGTCTCTGCTCAGCAGCCACCCACAAGGCTCTGCAAGGGTTAACATTTCAGGAACCAAGAAGGAACCGCTCAGGGCCAACGGAGAATCTTCTGTTGAGAAAGTTCGATGGAAAAGCTGGCTCCATTGAAGCATGTACTCTGCAAACTCGGGTCACGTGACTAACAGACTGACGCTATTCCTGTGCTCGAGGCACATTCATTATACAAAAGGAGTAGCTTGTGCTGTTTTACATTCAATGAACAAAGAAGAGTGGAATACAAGCCTATAAAAATAAAAAGAAACTGCTTGTAAATTGTGACCATAAATCTTATCTGCAGTACTAAAACACGTATTCTCTATTCAGGTTTTGTCAAAAGCAACAGGGGAACTATCCATCAAAACTCCAGCAGTAAACACTAAGTGAAAAAATACAACTAATTAAATACACCAGTGAAAAGCAGCAACATTCTGGTCATTAGACAAATCGCCTTTTTATGTTATTTATTAATTGCACTGAATTGTTTTTTACAATGAGCAAAAAATTCTAGAGAACTAGCATAGTGTCAAAGTAGTGCCATATAGCCACGGTATTAAGATGTATAGACAAAAGAAAAATACAACCTCAATGAATTGGCAGCAAAATACCCATCCATGTAAAAGGTGAAAACATTCTGTCCTAAAAGATGAGGGCATGGGCTCACGGTTATGAACAGGGCTATTGTTCGAATGCTACTGTAGGGTGCACACAATAAAACCGAATGAGAAGACAAAAAGTAAGGAAAAGTTAGATACCAGACATTACGGGTACTCCTAGCCTACTGCTTTACCCCATTACCCATTGTTTCCATCTGAGAGGACCAAAAACATTTTTAGCACTTTTGAAAGTAGAAGCTGGGGGAAGATCACACATGGAAGCCAGCCTTTGTGGAAGGGAGTCTGGGAGCAAGTATGCTATCCACTACCTCAGTGGCTAATGCTGCTCAATCTCCGCACATGGAACTGTAGGTTTTGCTCTGCTGCAGGACCTTGCCATGTTGCTGAGGCAGGAGGTCTTCACGAAGTGGAGGCAAGATCGGAGGGCAAATCCTCAGCCACAAGAGTTCTGGGTATCACACTATCCTGGCCCAGTCTGGATGGTGAAAATGATTGAGCACTGGTCTGTCTTGATTGCCTTCAGAACTAGTGGCAAGAGAGGTAGCGGTAACTTAAGCGTGCAGTATTGCTAATAGATCCAACAAGGGCATACTGCACTGCTTGAAGACACCCTGCACCACCTCAGGATTAAGGTTCAACTCATGATCCCTAAGAGGAGACCAGCTCAGTTTATCCACTCTGTCATTTAGAAACGCCTAGAGGCAATTGGCGACCAGGAATATGTTCTGCTGATCCAGCTACCTACAGAGGCACCCTGTGAGACAGGATCCCACTTTGCTTGTTGCACTACTACATAGTGGGCATGTTGGTTGTGAACATCTGCACCAGAGTCCCTTTGATGGATGGCAGGAAGGCTTTTAACTCCAGATGGATCGCCCAAGCTCCAGAAGACTGATGTGGAGCCAGGTGTCCCCACTGAGAACTCTGGGTGGGAAAGCGAATGGCTCACCGTAGGTCAAGTTGGCTTTTGTCAGCCACCACAGAAGATCCTGAGCAGTCTCTTGTGAAACCTGGATGGAGTTGGAGGCACCCAATATGTTGTTCTCACTTGGATCTGAGGCTCCACTGCAGGTCTCATTATGCCACCTGGGGTTCGTAATGAGAAGGATGCACATGGCCAGGGGACAAGAAGCCTCAGAGCCTTCCTCACTGAGACCAAGGAGAGATCCCGAAATATCGAGATCATTTCCTGATGGTCCCAGACTCTGTGGCAGAGGAAAGGCCTCGAGTGCCCTCGTGGCCAGAATAGCCCTCCTGAATGTAAATATTTGTGTGGGGCTCAGGTAGAACTCGGCTTAGAGGTCTACAACCGACCTTGACAGGTTACCAAGGTATGGGAATATATGTACTCTTAACCTTTGAAGGCAGCAGTCACAGCCATAACTTTAGTGAACAAAGGCATAAAGTAAGTAGCATCTGCCGCCTCTCAACGAGTCTGGCATCAATTCAGTGGCATCTTTGGACAGGAAAAGGCTGTCTTCCTGTATCAGAATAGCAGAGTGCTATTCGGACATTGCATCAACGGGGTGAAAGGTGGATTGAAGAGGAAATAAAACATATGGCATAGTCCCTATGAACAATCTGTAACACCCTCCTATCCGACCTGATGGATCAGCAGCCAGGGAGGAAATACCATATTTTGCCTGTCTGAAAGGGCAAACTAAAGAGGATTGGAATACATTGCAACTGGACCCACAGGGCAAATAATGTCAGAGGACTATCAGACGTCAAGTGGGAGACTTTTGCGGCTCCTTGTCGTTTGAAGGCAAGCCAGAGGGAGCAGGAATTGAACTAAAGATATGTAGCACGACCTCTTTGAAGGCCACTGTTTGCTGTAGGGTCAATTACAGCCCAGGGAATTTGCGGGATGCCGAGACCAACTGCAGGATCGGTTTGTATCCAGGAAACATTGGAGAGTTACGACCTTTCTCATGGCACTCTCACGTCCATCTGGTCTAATAAAACTATTGACCCAGTGGCGGTGCTGTGAGCCAATTTTAACCACGATTTTTTTCAATCTCCTTTGTCACTCATTCACCCTCGGGGTCACGGCACCATTATTGAAAAAGATCTCCGGCAAAGAGCCCCCCCCACCAGGGGTGGTGCCCGTCAGACATTGCAGTGCCGGTCTGACGAGGAGCAGTTCCGATGATGAAGCATGACATCCTATGGATGTGTGAGGTTTCTTGCTCCTAAAATTTAGGACCCCCGCCATTAGTTTTCGTTCATTTTTGGTTGGAACAGTGTATTTCATATTTCTTGATACTCTCACGCCTTCTTCTTAAACTCTGAGGGGTGGGATGGAGGAAATTCATGCTTGGCCTTCTTTCGCTTGTATCTAGACATTGACTTGGTCTTTCTGGAAGACCTGAACTATCACTTTTAATAAATGCCTCTCAGTGCTGTGGTGCAATTCAATGTACTAAGGTGAAACACTTTGGTATGTTAAAGAAATAAACTTTTTAGAACTCTGAAGAGACTTTACCATACGGTTACACGTTTGTTGCATGATTTACATGCCAAATATTTTCATTTCTCTGCTTGTGCACAGGCTCTTAGAGCCAAGCAAGACCCTTGGCTCGCCTGTGGCGAGAATGTACCTGTTAATTTGGTGGCTTGCCCACCTCTAACAATATCCCCATCTCTGCGTTTGCGCAGGCCAAGAAAGCTCCTAGTCTTTTTGCAAGCAGCTTTGGGGCACATTCATGCGCAGCCAGTGCACATGCTGTTTCTTTCAAGGGTCCTACCTTTCATTGCTTAAACCCGGCAAAATGATGCAGCTTGAATATTTTTTTCCACATTAGGAGAGACTATGCACAAAGTAAGCATTAACTCTCAGAGGTATCAGTTGCATTTATCCATTTTCTGTTTTAGGTGAGGGGCACAGCAGTTTCCGGTAGCCTAGCCAGTTTAATAATACAACAATTTTGGTCACTTTCAGGGGCGGTATGCTATTTGTGTTATTGTGTCTTTATATGAAGGCAAATGTAATATTCACTTCCGTTAGTAGTGGAAGAGTATGGTAATTTCTATCCACCTGTATTCTCCCTCCGGATGCTGTGTGTGCTGCCTGCAGAAGTGTTGTTGGAATTACTGCACTGTTGCTTTTCTAATAAGCAGTGCCAGTCTAGCATCTGATGCGTTGCACGATATAACATGAGAGCTGGCAGAGGCTTAGTTACTTACCTTATGTTGGGGTTTGTGTGCGCTCTGCAAGGAAGCCAATCAGCATGAAGCAGATCAAAGTGATTTCCCTCTTTAGCTTCCATAGGAAATTGTGTTCATATCTTCAAGCCTGAACATCAGACAACTGTTGTAATGGTAGCACAACTGCACTTCCTAAAATTGTCTAAACGTAACTAGGCTGGTAAGTGGTGGTGCTATGTGGCACAATTCTCCTACTACCAGAAGACAAAATTGTATTGTAACACAGGGATACAAAACGTCAATATTTTGAAAGGAGTCACAGCACTCAGTCACAAATATATAAAGCAGGTTAAACAATCCAATCAATATATGGTGATATATAGAACACAAACTATTACTGCAAAATTAGTATGCAGGAAGGTCAGATTCCTTTTCCTTGTGACCTCATACGTTTATTATATCCAGGAGTTCTTTAGCAGTTTAGTTCATTTGAGTTGAACTCATTATAAAACAAAGTTCTTTTATCATGATACAGCCCATGTGATCCATGTACAGTATGTGCAAAGCAAAAAGCCAACACGTGTTTTGTCACACAATGACTTTTTCAAGGCTGCAAAGAGATGAATATGGATACTTATAAGAAGAGCACCATTAAGGAAGCTCATCAGTACCTAAAATACAGGACATCTTAGAGCACCTTGACATTCAACCAAATCTAGAGGTGGACAGTGGACTCAGACACATGTTCACACCTACCTTACCCCTGGAACATCACACTGATGTAGTTTACAAAACAGTGAGTACTGACCTCTATCATTTGGAGGACAAACGGAGAACTTACTGCTTTCATACCAACAATCCTAGACCTAGTGAACAACTAGCTCTCAAGAAACTTGCCCTCAATAGGGATGTTGTTATCAGGGAAGCAGATAAAGGGGGCAATGTAGTGGTGATGAATAGACTAGACTACATGACAGAAATTGATAGACAATTGAGTGACACAACAGCGTATTCACCTCTTAATGGCAACCCTCTATTGGAGGTCACACGACTAATAAAGGGCAAACTCATTTTGGAAGGAACTTGGTCTTATTTTTGACTATGAATATAAATACATGTACATCCCAACACCACGAGCACCTTGCATCTATATACTTCCTAAGGTTCATAAGCAAGGTATCTTTCCTCCTGGTAGACCCATCATATCTGGTATTGGATCACCCACGGAACACATTTCAGGATACATTGAATCCTACATCCTCTGGTACGAAACTTACCTTCATATATTCAGAACACTAGGGACTTATTAAGCCAATTAGAAGACATTGACTGGACTGAGGAGTGCAAATTTGCAAGCTTTGAAGTAAACTCACCGTACACATCCATTTCTTTAGAAAAGGGTCTGGAAACCCTGACCACCACACTATCCTGTAGAGATGCAACTCTCTTTGAACACACCAATATGATTGTAGATCTCACTAGACTGGTTTGGAAAACAATGTCTTCCTGCATAACAGTAACTGGTACAAACAGGCTCAAGGGGTGGCCATGGGGGAGACAACATCTTTGGACGGATTGTCCACCTAACATCTCACAGCACATCTTATACTGAGGGAGATACATAGATGATTTACTTATCATCTGGACAGGTACTATTTATGACCTAGATATTCTTATCTGTCACCTAAACAACAACAGTTACAATCTAGCATTCACACACCATATAGGCATGGATCACATTGAGTTCCTGGTCGTTATTCTGTATATAGTACATAACAAGATCATGTCAAGAATATACAGAAAACCTACGGCATGCAATTCTATTTTCCATGCCCAAGGTGCACACCCTAGGGGGAAATGACCAGAACCAGACATAATTGCAGTGAAGATACAATTTTCATACAGGAACTGAACCTCCTGGAACAACGATTTTGAAATAGGGGCTATTCAGCCCAGGTTATCTCTTCAGCAAGGAAACGTATAACCTCCAAAGTACGCAGGAATCTACTTATACATAGGAAAAATAGCAAGAGGAATATACAGCGAGTTTCCATAATTACTAGATATGGTCCTGCTAGTACACCAGTTTATCGTGTACTTAAACAGCACTGGCATTTGTTACTGTTGGACACCCAGGTAGGCAGAATATTGGGTAATAATCCTTCCCTGGTGCATAGTAGGGGACACATTGAGGAAATGCTGTGTCCCAGCTACATTACCTCTCAGACACATAGGACTGTAACTTGGCTGTCAAATAGACCTATTGTTTTTTTCAAATGTGGTTGCTGCATTTCCTGACAAGTTGCTCGGAATAAGACAACCACTTTCCCACATAACACATGGCGGAATTATCATATAAAACAATTTGTCAACTGCAACACAAAATATACAGTTTACTGCATCGTTTGTATATGTGGCCTGATTTACGTGGGCAGTACCATCCGCCCGTTAAAGGAACGCATCCAGGAACACATACATAAGAGCTATCAGAAATAACAATCCCAATTACCCATTGGCAGTACATTACAATCTCTCACACAGGGCGTTGGAAATTTTAAAGATCAGATTCCATGGCATTTTAGAAATCACCAATCACCCCAGACTAGGAGACAGAATCCGGGAACTAAAAATGTGAGGCGAGATGGATCATCAAATTACGAGCTGTGGAACTTGGCCTAAATGTGGACAAGGAATTATATGTGTTTACCAAATAAGTGATTGTCAGGAATTGCAATTTACGTTGTGTATTTTTAGGTTTTGTAAACTATAATTCTGTTCTAAATACCATATTACGCAAAAGTGTAATTCGGATATTACATGTTTTTTGCCAGTCTTGAATACATGAGCTTAGCTACCATATATGCACACAATGTGTCCTGCCTCTAACATCTACCCTTAGGTCCACTATACATAGTGCTCTGTTCTTATTATTCACCTGTATCTCCCCTTCTTCTCACATAGGTGAAGTACATCCGGCTGGCCTAGTCTTTACTAATGGTCTACCTCCTTTCTGGATGCATTAGACAATTTATGATTTTCGGGACGTACTTATGATAACTGATATTAGTCCATTGACTGGACATGTCGTCCCTTATGGTACCTTAATGGAGCTGTTTTCTACACCGGGCCAGATATATATATATACATACATTTTATATATTTCTTTCATATTTTTTACTTTCTTAATCTATCTCTACATAGTTACTATTTTACTTTTTCTACCTTTTCCTTTTAGATACCACCATTGCTTCTCCACATAGCTATTATTTCAGATAATATACATGAAAATCCCCTTTTCTATTTCTTTTTCCCTTTTTCTATTTTACTTTTTCTTCTTTCCATGGTTTGTGCTGACACTTCTGTGTCATTTTTATAGTTCGCTTTACGTTTCAAGATAGCTGCCATTCTCCCTAAGTAATATCTCTTATAATTACTCTACAAAACGAACCACTCTGTGGTTCTCAACTGACAGATTATTATTATTTATACTTTTTTGGCCACTATGCCATATGGCTTCAGGTCTGTACTGTGTATTAGGATGCTGTGAGCCCAACCCCACCATTACACACTTTATCGTCTTTCTAACACTCCAATATGGCTGCTACACGGGAAGCCCTCTTTCTATTATGAAACAAGTATACATTGGCTCGCTACGTACCCGCTTACGTGTTTTTCCTTCATCACACGGACAGCGGACTACGCAAGGATCACACATCTGGTAACTGGGCAGACGAGTACGCTCGTGCTGGTTCCTCTTTACCTACGCTCTTCTTTTTTGGGATTTGTACATTTTAGGATTACTGCTGGCGTGGTGTCTCATTATCATATGTACTTTTTATTTTGGTCTTAAGCCCCGAATTATAGGTGGTTGGGTAAGATGCTCACCACATACTTTTTCGTTATATAACTAAACCTTTTATATTTACCGTCCTTACTTGATGATTGGCTGTATTTTCGGACATTGAACAGCTTATCCACAAACTTTTATCCCGGACATCCTGATTAACAGCATGGCCTTCTACTAGGGCATTTTTATAACTACCAGGTTAATGCTTTGAGTTTACAAAGGTTCTCTTGTCTTTTTGTCTTCATTTAAAATTGGGACTTATCATGGTCCTATGTGTAGCAACAATAATTCCAGAAGTATGTGTTGACACTTATTTATTTTATCTTCCATGTACAAAACAATTCATCCCCAACCTTGCCCAGGTTCGTAAATAATCCTCCACGGCCAGCTCAGTCTCCAACTGCCCTTCACCTCGTTCTAACCCTTCACTCACATTCTACATTCTCACACGCGCAACTATATACAACACTATGAACATACATAGTTTTCTTAAATATTTGAAACGTGGTTTACTTACCTATTAAATGATGCAGAATTAACTACCATTGGATCACGTCTCTGGACAGTCCCCCTTCTTATTACCATTACACAGGTTCTTGGACTAGTACTTTTTATTTGATCATATGCCATATCTTATATCGATTATGTCTATGGCTCAACATGGATCATTTGACCATGGAGCCTTATATTCCTCGTTCTCATGCGAGATTATTAACCCATTGGTACATTATTCATTGCAGCTCACCATTTTCTTACGGATTGTAATACATAGGAACGTACCACTTCATACTATCGGGTAGGTTAATGTTACACAGAGTCCTTTTTTCTCTAGATAAGGCCTTTTACATCTGACACTAGAATACTGGTCTTTCACTTTGGGTGTGGTTTTACACATACCTTCTGCACATTTCATATGTGACTGCATTTAACTTAGTCACCTCTAGGATTCACTTGTGGTGGCACTACTACTTTCCCTATAACTAAGGGACTTTTGGCACTACACAAACCCACACATGACACAACATTACTCTAACTATGTAACCTACTATTTGCTTGAGATATATATATATATATATGGAAAATGTCACTTACCCAGTGTACATCTGTTCGTGGCATGTTGCGCTGCAGATTCACATGCTGTGCATTATCCTGCCATCTAGTGTTGGGCTCGGAGTGTTACAAGTTGTTTTTCTTCGAAGAAGTCTTTTCGAGTCACGGGACCGAGTGACTCCTCCCTTTCGGCTCCATTGCGCATGGGCGTCGACTCCATCTTAGATTGTTTTCCCCGCTGAGGGTGAGGTAGGAGTTTATTAAAGTAAGGATACTAGAGGTGCCCATGCAATGGAGTAGAAATGTATGTACATAGTGTGTATTAAAGGAATATTTATTTACATATTTACAATTTACATGCAACTAAAACAGCTACAGGCTCCCGGGGAGGTGGGAGGGCGCATGTTAATCTGCAGCGCAACTTGCCACGAACAGATGTACACTGGGTAAGTGACATTTTCCGTTCGATGGCATGTGTAGCTGCAGATACACATGCTGTGCATAGACTACAAAGCAGTAATCTCCCCAAAAGCAGTGGTCAGCCTGTAGGAGTTTAAGTTGTTCGAAATAATGTTCTCAGTACAGCCTGTCCTACTGTGGCTTGTTGTGTTGCTAACACATCTACACAGTAATGCTTAGTAAATGTATGGGGCGTAGACCAGGTGGCTGCCTTACAAATCTCGGTCATTGTTATATTACCAAGAAAAGCCATTGTGGCGCCTTTTTTCCTACAGGAATGTGCCCTTGGAGTAATGGGTAATTCTCTTTTAGCTTTAAGGTAACCGGTTTGAATACATTTGACTATCCATCTGGCAATGCCTTGTTTGGATATAGGGTTACTTGCATGAGGTTTTTGGAAAGCTACTCACAATTGTTTTGTTTTTCGAAATTGTTTTGTTCTGCCAATGTAATACATTAGCGCTCTTTTAATGTCTAATGTATGCAATGACTGGGAGTTCCACAGTTTGGTTTAGATGAAACAGTGAAATGACTTTTGGTAAAACATTGTGGATTTGTACGGAGAACCACTTTATGTTTATGTATCTGTATAAAGGGTTCTTGGATAGTAAATGTCTGTATTTCGCTAACTCTTCGTAGAGAAGTGATAGCTATTAGAAAGGCTACTTTCCAAGTCAAGAATTGGATTTGACAAGAATGGATGGGTTCAAATGGTGGACCCATGAGTCGTGTTAGTACGATATTAAGATTCCACGAAGGTACTGGTGGTGTCCTTGGGGGTATGATTCTTTTTAGTCCCTCCATAAATGCTTTGATAACTGGGATTCTAAAAAGCGATTTTGTATGTGTAATCTGCAAATAAGCAGATATTGCAGTGAGATGGATTTTAATGAAAAAAAGCAAGATTTGCTTTTTGTAAGTGTGTTAAATAACTTACAATGTTTTGTATGGAGGCGTTTAGCGGCGTAATTTGATTAGCCTGGCAGTAGAAAACAAACCTTTTCCATTTATTAGCATAACAATGCCTTGTTGTGGGTTTTCTTGCTTGTTTAATGACCTCCATACACTCTTTTGAGAGGTTTAGATATCCGAATTCTAAGATTTCAGGAGCCAGATTGCTAGGTTGAGCGATGCTGGATTCGGGTGCCTGATCTGTTGTTTGTGTTGTGTTAACAGATCTGGTCTGTTTGGTAGTTTGATGTGCGGTACTACAGAGAAGTCCAACAGTGTGGTGTACCACAGTTGGCGAGCCCACGTTGGTGCTATGAGTATTAGTTTGAGTTTTTTTGACTCATTTTGTTGACCAGAAAAGGAATGAGCGGGAGAGGGGGGAAAAGCGTAAGCATATATCCCTGACCAGCTGATCCATAGAGCATTGCCCTTGGACTGAGGGTGTGGGTATCTGGATGCGAAGTTTTGGCATTTTGCGTTTTCTTTTGTTGCAAACAGATCTATGTTTGGTGTCCCCCAGCGGTAGAAGTAATCTTTTAGAATTTGGGGATGTATTTCCCATTCGTGAGACTGTTGGTGATCTCGACTGAGATTGTCGGCTAACTGATTGTGAATTCCTGGTATATATTGTGCTATCAGGCGGATGTTGTTGTGAATTGCCCAATGCCAATTGTTTTGCGCTAGGATACACAGATGTGACGACTGCGTCCCCCCGTTTGTTTAAATAATACATTGTTGTCATATTGTCTGTCTTGACAAGAATATGTTTGTGGGCTGAAAGGCTTTTAGTGCTAGAAAGACTGCTAGCAGTTCTAAGTGATTTATGTGAAGTTGTTTTTGTTGATTGTCCCATTGACCTTGTATGCTGTGATTGTTGAGGTGTGCTCCCCATCCAATCATGGAGGCGTCTTTTGTGATAATGGCGTGAGGTACTGGTCTTGAAAAGGCCGCCCTTTGTTTAAATTTACAGGGTTCCACCATTAAAGCGAAGAGTGTGTTTGGCGGTCTATCAACACTAGATCTTGGAGGTGACCCTGTGCCTGCGCCCATTGTTTTGCTAGGCACTGTTGTAAGGGCCGCATGTGTAGTCTTGCGTTTGGGACAATAGCTATGCATAAGGACATCATGCCTAGTAGTTTCATCACAAACCTGACCGTGTATTGTTGGTTTGGTTGCATGCTTGATTTTATATTTTGAAACGACTGGACTCTTTGTGAACTTGGAGTGGCAATTGCTCTTTGTGTGTTGAGTGTTGCTCCCAAGTATTGTTGTATTTGGGATGGTTGTAAATGTGATTTTTGGTAATTTATAGAAAACCCTAGTTTGTGCAGAGTATGTATTACATATTGCGTGTGAATCTGACGTTGTTGAGTGTTGGCTTTTATAAGCCAATCGTCTAGATACGGGAATACGTGCATGTGATGTCTCCTTATATGAACTGCTACTACAGCTAGGCATTTTGTAAATACCCTGGAGGCCGTTGTTATTCCGAACGGCAACACTTTGATTTGGTAATGTTTGCCTTGTATTACAAACCTGAGGTATTTCCTGTGAGATGGATGGATGGGTATGTGAAAATACGCATCTTTTAGATCCAGTGTTGTCATGTATTCCCCTTGTTTTAGTAAAGGGACTACATCCTGTAGTGTTATCATGTGGAAATGATCTGATTTGATGAAGAGATTCAGTGTTCTGAGATCTAAAATAGGCCTTAACGTTTTGTCTTTCTTTGGGATGAGGAAATACAGGGAGTAAACCCCTGTTCCTCTCTGATGATAAGGTACCAGTTCTATGGCTTCTTTTGCTAGTAATGCTTGGACCTCTATTTGTAATAGGTCTAAGTGTTGTATTGACATTCTGTGCGTTCTTGGTGGAACATCTGGAGGTAATCTTGTGAACTCTATGCAATAACCATGCTGGATAATTGATAGAACCCACGTTTCTGTGGTAATGTGTGTCCAATTGTGATGGTATTTTGTTAATCTCCCCCCCACTGGTTATGTGTTGGGGAAGTGTGACATTGAAGTCACTGCTTGCTACCAGGGGTCTGCTTGGCAGGCTGAAATTTCCCTCTTCCTCTTGGGAACTGTCCTCTGTAGGAACCACGAAACCCCCTGTCTGGTACTGAGATTGGAAAGTGGGTTTTGTTTGGGAGGTGGATGGTTCGGAGGGTTGCGGTCTAAACCCTCCCCTAAATTGTGGTTTCCTAAATGTTCCCCTGTATTGAGAGGAGTAGAGCGCGCCCATGGCTTTGGCCGTGTCCGTGTCCTTTTCATTTTTTTCTATTGCGGTATCCACTTCCGGGCCGAATAGTTGATGTTGATTAAACGGCATATTCAATACCGCCTGCTGTATCTCTGGTTTAAACCCAGAACTTCGCAGCCATGCATGCCTTCTAATCGTTACTGCTGTATTTACAGTTCGTGCCGCTGTATCTGCAGAGTCTAGTGTAGAGCGGATCTGGTTGTTCGATATGGCCTGTCCTTCTTCAACCACTTGTTGGGCACGTTTTTGATGCTCTTTGGGGAGGTGCTGGATGATGTCTTGCATCTCGTCCCAGTGTGCTTGTCGTAGCGGGCAAGGAGGGCTTGTGAGTTGGCAATTCGCCACTGATAGGCTGCTTGCGATGCCACTCTTTTCCCTGCCCCGTCGAATTTACAATTTCCTTATCAGGGGTGGCGCATCCCCTGATGACTGCGAGTTAGCCCATTTTCTTGCAGCCCCCACGATCACTGAGTCCAGAGGGAGCTGTTGTGTAATAAACAAAGGGTTTGACGGGCGGTTTATATTTCTTCTCGACCCTTGCCGTGATTGCTCTCCCTTTTACTGGTTCTTGGAAAACCTGTTGTGCATGTTTAAGCATGCCCAGTAACATTGGCAGGCTTTGATACAATGCATGCGTGGATGCCAGAGTGTTAAACAGGAAGTCATCTTCCACTGGTTCTGAGTGCATTGTTACATTATGAAAAGTTGTTGCTCTGGCCAGTACCTGCGTGTAGGATGTACTGTCCTCTGGCGGCGAAGGTTTTGTCGGATAACACTCTGGACTGTTGTCAGAAACTGGTGGGTCGTATAGATCCCAGGCATCCGCATCGTCTTGAATCATCCCAGTATGTGTGGGTGACTGTGCCATTGGTGTACCCACTGGTGACAACTGTGGTGATTGAAGTGGGGACGTTTGTGGTGAGAATTGTGGGGGGTGGTGACCTTTCTCTAACCACTTTGGCTTTTGGTTGCATCTCAGTCTCGTGAAAAGTCAGTTTTCTTTTGGACTTGAGTGGAGGGATGGTTTGTATCTTCCCTGTGTGTTTCAGGATTTCTAGCCTTTGCTGAGTTTGATCGTGCTCTTCTAAATCCAGTTCCTGCTCAAATCTGTGCTTTTCTGTGAGCTGAGACGAGAGAGTCCCTGCTCTTCCGTGTAGGACGTCTTTTTCGGCTCCGAAGCGGTTTTGTTCGGTATCGAAACCCCGATGGAGATTGTCTGTTTCGGTTCAGAGTGGCTTTTTCGAGGTTTACTCGACTAGATTATTCGATGCCGAATCTTTTCGGTGCCGGTTTCTTGACTGGAGTCGGAAGTCTTCGGCACTAATTTCGCCTTTTTCGGTGCCAATGTTACTTGGTCACCGTCTTTTCTGTGGGCCAATGCCTTTTGTTTCTTGACCGGACCTTGGGTGTGGGACGGGGCAGGTGTACTCACTTTTTGTGCCGCTGTCGGTGGTCGATCCCCCGTCGGATTCATCTGATTCCAAACCCTGGATGGATATCCGCATCTCTTCTTCTTCGGCGTTGAGATGTTGTGACTGTTTCAACGCCATCTGTAACCGTCTTGCACGTCGATCTCTTAAGGTCTTCTTGGATCGAAACGCTCAGCAGGCCTCACAAGTATCCTCTCTGTGTTCGGGCGATAAACACAGGTTACAGACCCGATGCTGGTCTGTGTAAGGATACTTGGCGTGGCACTTCGGACAGAAACGGAAAGGGGTCCGGTCCATTAGTTCTTTTTCGACGGGTGTGGTCGGGCCGACCAGGCCTTGAATAAGTGCGGAAGCCCCAAAGGGCCGCCGAAGCGGTCTTGTTGTCTGTGCCGATGTGATGATACTAAACCGGTCCCGAACGCAAACAATACCGACGAATTTTGATGATTTTCTAAGTTTCCCCGATTCGAATTACGGAGCGAAGAGGAACACGTCCGAACCCGATGGCGGAAAGAAAACAATCTAAGATGGAGTCGACGCCCATGCGCAATGGAGCCGAAAGGGAGGAGTCACTCGGTCCCCGACTCGAAAAAGACTTCTTCGAAGAAAAACAACTTGTAACACTCCGAGCCCAACACTAGATGGCAGGATGATGCACAGCATGTGTATCTGCAGCTACACATGCCATCAAACATATATAAAATAAAATTCCTTAACTGTGATCTTCCTATAAGTATCCATATTCATTTCTTTGCAGCCTTGAAAAAGTCATTGTGTGACAAAACACGTGTTGGCTGTTTGTTTGCTTTGGGCCTACTGTACATGGATCACATGGTCTGTATCATGATAAAATGACTTTTATAGTAAGTTCAACACAAATTAACTAAACTGCTAAGGAACTCCTGGTTATAACTACATTTATGAGGTCACAAGGAAAAGGAATATGACCTCTCTGTATACTAATTTTGCAGTAATAGTTTGTGTTCTATATATCACCATATATTGATTGGATTGTTTAACTTGCTTTATATATTGGTGACTGAGTGATGTGACTCCTATCAAAATATCTTAAAGCCTGAACAGCCGAACGGATTTACATCAAACATTGCATTAAAGTACAATTTTACTCGGATCACAATCCTATTTTCTTTGGTTTAAGTCTGTTGAGTAGTTTTTGATACACAAGTGTTTAAAAAAGGTACAGAGCAAGCTTTAAAGGTTTAACACTTTTGTATATCTCTTGTGTATTAGCTCATGAGTCATCACTCACAAAATAAGGATGGCTCGATTAGGGCTGAAAAATGTGTTGCCTGCCATCTTGAAACTCAAAGTCTGCTCCCAATTTGCAAGTTTTGTAATGTGAAAAAAACTCACAGCTTTAGGGAGCCAGTTTCAAAAGGTGACCTATCTGAGGGCAGTGGTCAGTGATACCCAGACATGAAGAAAATACAAGGCACTCCTGAGAAAAAAGCACTGAAAACAATTTATGAGTAGAGCTAACTCTAGGGCTCTCCAGCAGCCATTTTAGGTACAGGGTTTTACTGCCATTTTGTGCCTTACACGCCATTTTATATGTTAATAAAAGAAAAAGCACTAGCAAAACCAAACTCTAAAATCAGTGTCTGTCGGTTTGGAAGGCAAGAGGTATGGCACAAAATCTAGCCGCAGGGCTTGCCCCAAACCAAACTGAGCAGCACCAGGGCACTGAAGGCTACACAGGTGAAGTTGAGCACTCACCTCATGTTAGGTACAAGACCTGGTGCAGACTAGGTCCTGCATACAACCACGCAGCACATGGCCAAAGGCTGTGAAATGCTGGAGTTGCCTGTCCTTCAAAGAATTCTGCACCGATGTACCTCCAAGCTGGTAGGTGGCGGTATGTGGCTGTGACTCTGCCCTGCCTCTTCAGTGACGGAGCAGAGCCACACCAAGCCCAATCTCTGTGCACTGATCTCTGCCTCTGTTTCAATGTTAGTCAATGGAGAAAAGAAATGCCACTGGTTTTATTCTCACAACATCCCTCTTTCCTGTTTTGAAATGCTGGCATGTTTTCTCTAGCACGTTTTACAGCAAAGGTCAATGATTTGTCTTTTGTTCTTGAAGCAGGAGTTCAGAGCGTGAGTGGCAAGCAGAAGCCATATGTCTGCTGGAGGGTCCAAGAGGACCGTCAGCAGAGCCACACCTGGCTTGAGCCTGGATCGAGCTTACAGTGGCCCGTCCCCCTCTAGGTGCCATCAGATATTTAAGTGCATTATAGAAGATACTGACAGTGGAATGAGGCAGGGGACGTGATGAATTTGGGAAGTATCTACTCCAAAGCTAATCAAGTGTCAGTCATACTCTTCTTTGAGCAGTAGAGCTACTTCAAAAATAATGTAAGAGCCAGGCCAAGTAATTTACTAAAATGGGCAAAACGTCTGCAAAACCAGCTTTCTTAAGGCTTCATCCAAGATAAAGACAGGGAAAGGTTTACACTAACCGTAGGCAGGTTTTCAAGACAGGCTACACTGCATTTAAATCGGTCATCCGGCTACACCCCTCATTTTAGATTTGTAATGAAATACATAGTATGATACATTTTAACTTTTGGAAAAGTTTTTCGACCACTGTGTCTTTCTTTCTTAGGTTCAATCTGTCACTTATCACAGACTTTTACTACTTTATTGCCTTGTTTAATTTTACTTAACATGCTGCTATCAATTAATGTTAAATAAGAACAGGAGGATAAGAAAAACAAATGCTTTTAGAAAATAAGAGATTAAAAACAAAGACAAGAACACATGTTTTTTGAAAGCAGGCGATCAAAGACATAAATGAGGCAATAAAAGTTCCCTTTGCTCCAACTCGGCCATACAGCCAGGGGTGAACGTCAAGTGGATAAAGATGATGGGGTATGAAAACTACAGAGTAAGCTCCATGTTTTAAATAACCTTTAGTGGGTGAGCCCCGGTCACCTTTTCTCAATGTTCTGACTTTGAACAACTAGAAGCAGCAAAGAGTTTGTTAGAAAAATTTGAAAGTTTTACCACATCTTTAACCTAACAGGCAGCCGTACAAAGATTTGCTTCTCTATTTAACAAAGGCTTCTTATCTTTGAGAAATGCAAGCCAGAGGGTTCCAGGGCAATCATTACTGGCCCCAGCTGTAACAACTGGGGTCTTTCTTTGGGTGCCCTGGTACTGTGGACCCTTAAACTGAGAACAAAGTACGCCTTTTAGCATTTAACTTTCAGGATAGAAAGGCAGAGCAGTTCGAGGCTTACTTGGGGAGATGCCCTGGACTAGCAAATTAGAAGTAATTTATGCTATAAATAACACTCAAACAAATCAATGTCCAGTCAGTACTTTTTCTTTTAAAAACAAAAAATAATTTAATACAGGCAACACTAGATACTAGACACAAAATTACGAATACATACAAAATAGAAGGCTGAAAAAACAATACCATACCTGCTAATTGGCCTTGTAAACGACATGGGGCGCACAAAAAAAGAGGCCAAAGTACGCAAAAAAAATACTAAATGTGAAATGGGGTCTAGTGGGGGCAGATGGGTGGTTGCGCTCCTCTTGGTAGCACCCTAGAACCACAAAGACACTTGCTTAGTGCTCTTGCCACATGGAGGCAATGCAGAATATGCAATTTTATAACCCACAGAGAGCTTTTTCAGCACTCATTTAGTCCTTTGCCTTCACTCTCCTGTTTTCAGAGCCCATTTTTGCTGGCTTTAGAACTTTAGAATTGGCTTATACCCAGTTGGAATATTTAATTTACCTGTAGGTCCCTAGTAAAACGGCACTACCTCTGCCCAGGGCCTGTTAATTAAATGCTTTGAGTGGGCCTGCAGCCCTGTTTGTGCCACCCACTTAAGTAGCACTTTAAATATGTCTCAGGTCTGCCACTGCATCGTGTGTGTGCAGTTCTAAACTACTATTTCGACCTGGCAAAAAAACCTCTTGCCATGCCTAAACCTTCTTCTAGGGTAGGCCCGGCACATGCCAGAGGGCAGGGTGCAGTATATTTAAAAAGATGGGAATGTACTTTTAGGTTTTACATCTCCTGGTAGTAAAAAACTCTTAAGTTTGTTTTTCCCTAGTTGAAGGCCTACCTCTCCAGTAGGATAACACTGGAGCTACCTTATTACATTTAATAAGCTGGAACTTCCAAATGAAACAGGCAACTCAATGTTTCGTCTTTGGAAATGTAATGAAAAATCTTAACTTATTGAGAAGCTGAATTTTAAGTTACAAATGCCACTTTTAGAAAGTTGGCATGTTCCTCCCTTAGCCTTTTGGTGCAGACAGGCTGTCTCTTGGTCACATGACTGGCTGTAGTTGACAGTGGGGTTTGTGTATCCCTCCTAGACAGTCACACAATATGAAACTGAGGCGTGCCTTGATGGGCCATGACTGGCAGGATGGGAGAGAGAGGCTGGGCACAGCCCCACTTACACTTGAATAGGTTGTGTTGTGTCTCCTCTCAAAGGGCTGCATGAATCTTGCAGCTAGTCTGGAGCCAGAGCCAGGAGGCAGGGCATCTGTGCACTTCAAAGGCCTGCCTCTAGAAGCTTCTCCCCACTTCAAAGGCACAACTGGGTATACATTTTGGGCCTTAGACACCAACATTTCAGTACACATCTGGACCTGTAGATACTCTGCCAGGAAAAAAGACTGCTGAGCTGCTGAAAGGACTGCCAGTCTGCTAGACTGTTGCCCTGCTGCCTGGATGAAAAGGACTGGATCTGGATCTGTTGAACCCAGGACCCTAAATGTGACTCCAAAGGCTACCTGGCTGGCCTCCTAACTGGAGCCTCAGGAACAGAAGGCTCCAACAACCTTGAACACAGCACCGGGATGATGCCATCTGTGAGTCCAAGTGGTGCCACCCCAGTCCTAGACCTTTGAAAGTGGGCCAAAGGTGCTCTGCCAGCCTCTGAGGACCTAGCCGAACCTCGAACCGACATTATCTCCTCTGCTTCGTGACGTAAGCCCGAGCAGAACCGATGCATAGCCACTCCTGCTCAATTAACCAGTGGTATCATTAGCATGAACTGGCCTGTCGCAAAGAACCACATCGCCTCTGCAGCCTGTAATCTCTTTGGAACTGATGCTGCGCTACGCAACCTCGATGCATGGCCCTCATACCACTAGTTGATGGCAGCCTCGCCAACAAAGCCAAACTCTGCCTAGCACCTCCTCAGAACTGGCGCATTGCCCTAACTGTGCTATGCATCCTCAATGCTGGACTTCGCATTGAGAGCCCTTATTGATGGGATCATCAATGAGGTCGCAGGACCTCACATCACACCCTCACTGCATCTCTGAATTGACGCATCACTTTGAGTGCACAGCGCATCTTTAACGTAGATACTCACAACGCAAACCAGGATTTAAAGTTAATTTGTTCAGAGGGCCTAACTGGGTCCCTCTAGCCGGCCTGTGTTGTATTGCAGTCAACCTGAACTTGTGACATTGTCCCATTTCAGCGTGACTAGATATCGACAGTTAGCACTTAGTGTTTTTTGGTGCTATTTTCACTGAAATCTTAAAACCTGCAGGTATCCAGTTTTACCAATTATATTTGTGTCATTTTGGTCTTGTTTTATTTATTACAAATAAAAAAAATTCTAACTTGGTGTTGGATTATTTTTGTGAGGTGGTTTTCACTTTACTACTGTTTGGAGTGTTGCACCAATACTTTACACATTGCCTCTAAGTTAAGCTGGATGGCTTTGTGCCAAGCTACCAGAGAGCTGAGCATAGGTTAATTTAGGGTTGGCTTGTGCCTCACCTTGACAAGGATTGTGGTTGCTGCTTGACAAAGACTCACCACAGTCAACCAACAACTCAATTTCTTAAAATAAGTATCAGAAGGGGTGA
The DNA here is from genome assembly GCF_031143425.1 of Pleurodeles waltl. Lineage (NCBI taxonomy): Eukaryota > Metazoa > Chordata > Amphibia > Caudata > Salamandridae > Pleurodeles > Pleurodeles waltl. The sequence continues at coordinate 116,545,931 of NC_090441.1, forward strand.
TTTTAACTCCTTTTGTTTGCTCCTGGTAGTGAGGACCAACACATTATGAGTGCTCTTGTGGGGTCTCCCGAGTTACAAACTTTAGATCATTGATTTTTGTGAAGGTTCAGATGCTGGTAATTACAGCCTTGGACCCTGCTGTTACCTCTTCCTCAGCAGCAGCTACAGGATCTGCTTTCCTGCCCAGTGCTAGGCAATCATCTGGCATGCAGTCTTCCTGCAGTAGTACACCCCACGCTCTTCAAGGTACATCACTTTCTCTGCCTACACTCCCCAAGCACCCAAAGACATCAAGACACATGCAGGGTACCTGTGTGGCCAGCAGGAGCCTTGGGTAGGCAGTTGCAGGACACCGACCACTAGGACGAGTCCACAGAAGTCCAAGAGGACCCCTCCTTATTTCAGTGACCTCAGCAAATCCATCTTTTCCTGGCCCCCAAATGGGAGGTGGGAAGCAAGTGCAACTATTGCTAGAGACAGAGTGTAACACAAGTCCCAAGTCATTCCTATTGAGACAGGGTTCATCCTGATCTTATGGCCATGTGCATTATTAAAAACACTGTTAATGTAAAATGTCATGTTCTCTGGAAGTGAAACTGCAATTTCTGATGGATACTTTTGATCCCAAATGCAGATAAGAAGCATCATCTGACTTGGCAGTGGACTTGTCCCACCTCTGGAAGTGACAGTGCACACCTGTATGCGCACCACGCCTGAATGCTGTTCCTTTTCTTCCACACTGATCCAGAACTCTGCTCTCAAACTTTTGTTTGTGGCTTACCAACGCCCTAAACAGTTTTCTTTGACAGTGTCCTAGGGACATTCTCCCTCGAAGAACAAAGTCTTCAAACTGTGGTGCACAGTAGGAAACAGACATCGGTTATGGACATACATAATGTTTGCAAAATCATGTGACAAATGCCTCTTGGTTCACACCGAGGGAGGGGGAGACCAAGCTGTATGTCACCAAGCACAAGTCCCAGTAAGTCCAGGTGGGAATCCTCTTTCTGCCGCTGCGGCTCCAGGAATAGACGACAGTTGGCATTCTGAGGGCCCCGACTCTACATCAGTCATCTGATTACGATCCTATTCACCAGCTTTAATTTTTCCACACCACTGTTAGACCCGTCAGCCATAGGCTGCTCCTCCCACAAACTTTTTGCCTTACTCCTCCTGTTTTTTGCTGAATGTTTGTTGGCTTTAGGACTCTACACACTTTACCACCGCTAACCAATGCTAAAGTGCTTTAGCTCTCTCCTTTAAACATGGTCAAATTTGCTTACACTCAATTGGCATGTTTAATTTACTTACACGTCTATAGTAAAATGGTAGTACATGTACAAAAGACCTGTAAATTATATGCTACTAGTGGCCCTAAAGCACTAATTGTACCACCCACTTAATTAGCCTTTTAAACCTGTTTCAGGCCTCCCACAGCAGCCTGTGTATGTACAATTTCAACCTGGAAAAATAAACCTTTCGCCAGGCCTAAACATTCCTTTTAAATACATAAATGTCACCCTTGTGTAGGCCCCAAACAGCCAATAGGGCATGGTGCAGTGTATTTAAAAAGTTGGACATGTACGTTTACATGTCCTGGTAGTAAAAACCTTTAAAAAATGTTTTCACTACTGCGAGGCCTACCTCTCCCATAGGATTAAACTGGGTTACCTTAATACATTTAATAAGTTATAACTTTCAATTGGGAGCAGGTGGGAATATCGAACATGGTCTCTAAAGAATTATAATTTAAAACCCCTCTTTAATGGTAAAGTTGTTTTTCAAGTCACAATTCTACTAAGGCCACTTTTAGAAAGCTGACATTTCCTGTCCTAGCCATTTGGTGTCTGTATCCTGTATAACTAGACATAACTGGAAGCTGATCTTTGTTTTATTGCTCCCAGACAGTGAGACAAAGGGGGATAGGTGATGGCAGGATGGGCCATCTCAGACTTGACGGGGGAGGGGCAGAGCTGTCGCCTACACCACTTGCACATCACAACGATTCTGTCTCTGCACACTCACAAAGGGTTTCACATTAGTCTTTTGTGACATCAGACAAGCTGGGGCCAGGAAGGCAGCAAATTACTGACATCTCCATAGGGCGGGGACTCTAGAAGTTTCTCCTACTTCAAATTGTGCACCAGGAAAAAATACTGGACCCTCAGACCAAACTCTTCAGTACACCTTTGGACCTGTAAATGACTCAGAAAGACTGCTGTGCTGCTCTGCAGCAAAAGGGACTGCTGCTCTGCTACTCTGCTGCCTGAGTGATAAGGACTGGACAAGGACCACCAGAGAGAATTCAAGGGCTAGTTGGCTGGTCTACTGATTAGAGAATCAGGGACCAAAAAATGGCTCCAACGACCTTGAACCCAACACCTGGACTCTGTCTGCTGTGTTTCTTGTCCCCAGGTGGTGTCACTCAGTCCTGGACCCTTGGAAGTAGGCTTGAAGGTGTTCTATCAACACAGATGTGGTCCAAGCAGAAATTACACAGCACGACGCATCAGCCCGCAGTGAAAATGCTGCTGCAAGATGCAATCCAGTAGCAGAACCTTACAGCTCCTTGGAACCGCCACTGTGCGATGCATCCCTGACATGGGACCTTGCAATGCTCCACAACCATGATTTAAGGTACTTCGTTCAGCAGGCCCAACTTGGTCCCTGTAGCAGGCCGGTGCTCCATAGCGGTCAGCCTGAACCTATGACTTTGTCCCAGTCCTGCATGATCAGATAACCATAATTAGTGCTTAAAAGCACATAGTGCTACTTTCACCCATATCTTCGGTTCTACTGATTGGATTTTTATATTGCTTTGCTGTCAAATAATTTATTAAAATGTACTCTAATTTTCTAAATTGGTGTGGGATTTTCCTGGTGTTCTGTTTTCACTTTATTACTGCTAGTGTACATCATAAATACTTTACACATTTCTGTTAAGTTAGGCCTGACTACTTTTGTGCCAAACTACCAGAGGGTTAAGCACAGGTTAATTTTAAGTTTGCTTGTGTTTCACTCTGGCAAGAATTATGGTTGCTGTTTGAGTAGGGTTTTAGCCCCCCCAACCAGTAACCCAATTTCCTACATTGCTGTTTAGCGGTGGCATCTAGGGCTGGTGTTTGTGCAGTTCCATACACTGATGTTGTGTAGTACTAAAAATTATCCTCAATCAGTAACCATATCTCCTACATCATTGTAGACATAGTAGCAGCTACAGGCCTTATGCTGCAGTGTTTTTAGAAGTTTCAGGTCCCGATGTAGCAGTTTCCAGCCCTATTGGTCCTTTGCGGTCTATAGTCAGACTTCCACCAGAAAAGCCTGCCTCTCCACCAAATTACCTTGTTGAGCCACCACTCAGAACCACACCTTTGTGGAAGACTATCCCAGTTCCAGCCAGATCTGCGCCAGCCTCAGCTCCAGAGGGGCAGCTTGTGGATCTGACTCAGAAGCCAGTTTTGAATGTGAGCAGAGATCAGCTAGATCTCAGCCGATGCCTTGTTCGGAGATTAGTAAGGAACGGCCCTGGTTTGGGAGGATGCTGCACTTTTGTCTCCACACCAGTACTACCAACAGCTTGAGGACATTTTCAGTCCAATTCGGATAAAATTCATGACCTTCAAATGTGCCACACTAAGATGATGATGAGGGAGGAGAAGCCAGACGATTTGCTACCTCTTCACATGATGGATGCAAAACTGCACTTAGTCTTCCAGAATACCAGTGGCCCGATATCTCAAACAAAATTGGAAGCCTCACCGTACCAGACAAAAGAAAGAGCAGCAGAGGTGCTAGGAATGTAGTTACCCATTGGGGATATCAAAGGTAAATTTGCTTACAGAAAACTTGCAGCCTTGCCTTCCGCCCTTTCAGCCTTCTACCCTTTCATGAAGCCATAATGGCGGCAGCACAGTCAAGACCATGTTTGTTGCCACCAGTTCGCTGCCCTTTTCTGAGATGCCCCAAGCCTTCTCCTTGTGACTCTGCCTTTTTGACACAGCATCTAACACCTGAGAGTCTTGCAAAGTGAATCTGAATGCCTTCCCTACTGCTCTGCTATACAGACAGGGAAGTGAATAGCTTGGACGTGTTTGGCAAGAAGTTTTTCTCCTCTACAAGCTTGGCTTAAAGGTATCTCAAAGCAGTTTTCGTTTTAGGGTGCTAAACTCATGCGAATTTGGACACGCAAGTGAAATCTTGTGCAATCTAAATCATCCATCCCTGAAGAGTTCTACAGTGCCTTTGAATAGACGTTCTACAAATGACAAATCAATCAGTAGTTTTTACTGTTTCAGGTAGTTAAAAACATAACATTGTTTCTGTTATTATGAATTAAGCCTATACAACAAAAATAAGTTAAAAGTGAAATGTGACTCTGCAGTTTAAACATACAGACACTATCTTCCTTAACAGATAACAGTTAAAAAGGAACAATACTAAAAACCAAATACACATCAGATTAAAAGGGCTACCAGCCCAACCGATTATCTGAACCCCGCCAGAGCGGACTGTCTTGTAAAGGTGTAATTACTGAAGTATGTGTCAGATGGAAGCCACTGTCAGGAATTTCACCAATTTACAGTTTAACTGCGGGTTGTCAGGGTTGAGGCTTGCTATTGTAGCTTCTCTACAGGATCAAATGTCTGTCGTTGGAAGTCTTTAATATTATTGATTGAAAGTTGAGGAGGTTAGGACAGATACAGACTAAATGGATAAAATCCACATGTTTAGCATTACAAAGTCTGCATTCTGGGGGTCCACTTGCATCCTAGGTTGGTCGACTATCCAATGCTGGTATTTTGCCAAAACTTGGTCATTGATCTGTGCTTTATGTGCACTCTGAAAGGGATGCCTAGATACAACACTGGTTTCAAGGCATCATAACTTCTGAACACTATCCAGGTGAGAAATTGAGAATTGAATTAATTTTTGTCTGCCTGACTCCATTAACATTTTACAGCTTTGTTTTTCGCTCTTTTAAAACATCATAGGACGTGTTTGCACCACACAATTCAGTTAAATCCAAATGTTTGATGGAAATTTCCAAGTATTTCTGATAGGCCGACTGCTGATCACTTTTTAGGGCCAAACAGAGCACTAGTTAGTGGGATGTCTTGTGTTTGCCGTATCTTGAACTGGCAGTTTATTGTAGTGGATCTTCTACCCAGATCTTGTTTTGTAAGTCCAAACTCAAGTCGGATTTGTGCTGGAAATGTTTAAGGCAAGTAAAATGCTGGTCAGTAGCACTGGTCTGCAGTTTGCCCAGTAACACGGAGTCGTGTCCTCTCATGGCTGCACTCGCGTATCTTGCCAGTTGGGAGCAACTTGATAGAGATGACTGCTAATAGCAGCTAAAAAGAGGGGCCCATCCAGTCTTTTTTGCAGAAGTGCTGAAAGCAAGGATTAGGGCATCCCCTTTCTTCACCATATGGTGTTTCTGGTGGGAAGCGTTGCCTTTTGAGTCCAGATACAATGCCAAGTACTTTTTAACAGCCTGCCACTTTCAGGGAAGTGTTATTTAGAAAGATCGTGGCTGTCCATCCTAGTTGGTTACAGATGGTCATAGTTTTTGGTTTTATTGGGTTTACCTCTAGGTGATTAGTATTACCATAAGAGGTCAATGTGTTTACTAACTTTGTAAGCTCACTTTTGTCCGTGCTGCATAGCACAAGGTCATCTCTGTAGGACAGATGAGAGAGGCAGAGCAGACCTGGTGGCAGTGGATAGGAGTCTACAAAGGACAAGATGCAGTCGAATACATTCGACCAGACGGGCTTGATACCACAGACCGTGATGGATGAGCTATGGGCACTGATGTAGTGATTGGGAATCATGCTTGTGTGTGCTACAGGCTTTTCCAGGGACTTGCAGGCATCACTTATTGACATGCTGTACGATGGCTTTAAGTTCTTTGGGGACAATGCTGACTCGAAAATGGTGCAGTTCAAAGATATATTGTTGCTATGTCTGCAATTTCCAAAATTGGTTCAAGCTACACACTAATAGATTGGAGACAGAAAGGTCATCAGGGGCAACTCAGTTGGAGGGCACGAGCCCTCACCCACCAGTTGGTGGCATGCTTCATTACTGGACTGTGCCTCCGTCGGGCTGGCGCAGCAATGTCCTATGGACCCCTCGAGGGGGCTCTTTGCCGGAGTGCTATTCTATCAATAGACAGCCAGGTGAATAAGGAAAATTAAGTGAAGAACCCCTTAAAAGATTGTTTTTGTTTTTTAATAGTGGGTGTCTGTCAAGATTAAAAGCAGCAACAACCTCGTGGAAAATAAATGTTGTACGCGGTCAATCTCTGGTCAATATGTTTCTTGCCTTACAGTACCCCCAACATAATCTGTGTGTAATATTACACAAGGATAATCCTGTATTTTCAAGGTTCAATATCTCATATGTACACAATGCCCTGTGGGACCCATTCAAAGTGTGGGACACCCCTGAAACATTTCAGGGAATCCACCATCAAATGTCATATTATTTTATCACAGCAATATCTTGTTACTTGAAAGTAAATAAGGAAGCATGGGACTGTGAAAGATTACTGTCAAAAATAGGTTTTCAAAATGTATATCCAGGGGTCAGTGGATCAGTGAACAAAGTGCAGATGACACAGTGCTCAAAAGGTGAACAAACATTTATATCACACAACAAAAGACACTGTACAATGCCCCTGAATCTTTACACAGACTTTAGGTGTACGTAATAGTATGCTGTAAATTAATCCACAGTTCCTATTAATATCAATAATTGTAAGAACTGAGGGGGAGTTATGTCAACGTTTCAACTTCGGGCAAATGAAGGGGTGTCTTCAGGACTGAGTATTGGGCTAAATAACCCACATGTGAATATCGATTAGCATTTTGTATAATCCGCAGACAATTCACAAGTCAAAAGTACTTGGTTTTCCCAGGGCTACTAGACCAATGATGCACTTCTCAAGATGGCATAATTGTCTGACTCAAAGCAGGAAAACTACAAGCAGTCACTTCTCCACTTTGCACAAAGTTCCTGCCATTTGTCTACCTGCCTCCGTGATCCCGGACAAGGGAAACACCTTGGAATGGCTAATCCAATTTAAAACTAAACACAATTTACTTTACTTATGGCAAAATGATCTGGAAATTAGTGTAAATTCTGGGTATAAAATTGGTCTTCCTCTTTTAGTCACTCTGCCTAGAAAAACAATGTATAACCAAATATTTAAAGAGTATAATTATCTTCAAAGTATCAGTATTGGAAACACAAATGGCATAATTCAAGTTCCACTTAGTTAAAAAAAAAGTGTTGGTTGTGTATTGTTGTTGGAATAACTAGTATTCACAAATATCCATAAAGAAAATGGGGAGGTAAGTGTACGGAGGCCCAGCCATGATTAATTTGATCATGGTTTAAAACATCACACAAGCAGTGTCATAGGTGTGCAGGGAGCGAGGACTATTAATAGTTCCTGAAGCACAAGTGTCTTGTTCAGGGAATAGGTTGATGGTGGAATATCTTGTAGGAAGCTGAGAAATCCATTGACACCAATGAAACATGGTACTAGTGACGGGCAAGTAGGAATATATTTGAAATTCATGTCCAACTATAGTTTTCCATCATTCTTTTGACACGAGGGACCAAGGAACATCATCATAAAGTCCTCTGATATAAATTTTTAATTTGAAAACCCATCTTTGTTCGCTCTCAAAGAAGCATACCTTTGCATTCTCACCGCCTTCAACCATCTCCAGAATCAACCATCTCATGTAGTGTTTTTACTCTTGGAAATGACTGCAAAGTTTTCTGATCATGCGTGTGCAATGCATGTTGCTTTTGTGTTCAGTGATCCAGGTATTCACTGATCTAGTGGTCATACCTACGAATCAAAGTGTGCGAGGGCAAATAAGTAAATGCAATTCTTGGTGTTGCAGTTAGTGCATTATTTGAGGCGCCATTGTTCTTAATGACCCACATCAACTTCCTTTCTTTGAATCGTTAGATCACATGCATCACAGTGGCTACAAGAATGGTGACCTGTTATGGCAGGAAGACCCTGTTGTTGTGTTATTGTGGTGTTCACGGTCTCTTTCCTTGTTCGAGTATGTCCTAACATGTCTAAGATTACTTGATGTTTTGAATGAAAATAATGGTTCTCCAATAGAAATATCACCAGAGTTAAAGATTCTCCATATCCTCATTGTGATTTTCTCAATGTTATTTGGCAAAGGGGTGAAAGTTATTACACTTGTCAATTTTGGTTCTTCTTCTTTAGCCCCTATGTCCAAAAAGGCATCACTGTTATTATTCCTAGCAATATACGAGGTTAACCAGATAACCACAAGAACCAGGGTAGTGACACTATATCCAAATCCTAAGGTTCACTCGAGAAAGTCAAAGTTGGAGAAGCAACCAAGGTAAGCCAAAAAGTGCCCATGTACAAAAATTGTTTTCCCTTGTCAAATAACTGCAAACACATATCAAGTTTCAAGGAGAAAATTACTTAAATACACAAAATAATAATTACATGATCAGCTACAAAATATGAAGCAAAGAAAAAAGCGATGATCCAGACAATTAAGGAATTCTATTGCCATCACAACAAACTGATGTAAAATACAGAATAATAGGCTGTAATGAAGGAATATTACAAGATGATATCCAATAATTAAATGGAAATGTCTCAGTCAATTGAGAGTATTCAGTTATAGCTCAAACAGGTTCATACAGTCCATATATGAAAAAAGGCTAATGTTTCAGTCCAATGGAGAAACTGACCAGGGACATGATCAGGACAGTGTGTCAAAAAGACATTTAGAAGAAAGTAACAGATTGCTTTCTTTTAAATGTATTTTTGACACACTGACCGGATGATAAACCTAGTCAATTTTACCATTGGGCTGAAAAGTAAACTGAACATGGATCGGCAGGATAAGAAAATCTAACTGGGAGAAAGTGGTAGGGAGAAGATTACATTTACACTAACTCTTCACTACACTGAAGTTCATATGATCCTAACCATCACCTCTAGCAGGCATCAGCTGCCACTCCAGCTAGCATAGTACCACATGATTCAACGTACCGATGGTCAACTTGAAATCCCTCCTAGATGATTCCATTATATCAACTAGTTTAACTTCAACTGTTATGGTTGTAAACTAAAAATCAATTAGGTACTACATGTTTGGCTTGCTCTACACAGCCCACACACTGTGCAGGAGGAGGAAGGTTCAGTTTTCAGTTCTTTAGATATGTTTTCTAACTAGGGAATCAAAACAGGAATTAAGCAAGATAAAGAATATGAAAAGTATTAAAAAGCTTAAGCTTTAATGTAGACCATGAGGGCTAGAGAAGATGAAAAAAAGATTATGTTACAATGATAAATGAATTATTTTCTGAGTGTCGTTACCTACTGACGTACTAGCCTCCATCAGGTAGTGAGAAGGGCCCACTGTTGGGAGTAAACTAATTACCCTTTCTGAAATTGGTGTTGTTGCAGGTAGGGGGGCTCTAGAGGATGGCAATCCTCACAAGTACTGACTGTCTAGAACAGTATCAGCATTTGGGCATTTACCAAACTGTGCCTACAAGTTTGCAAAGCTAAATTGGCGTTACAAAATCAGCGGAGTGCACACACTACCGTGAACCAGATTGGAACACTCACTGGAAGAAGCAAGAGACCAAGGACTGAATGAGGCTTGAGTGAAAAGTTACAAGAAATAAACTACCCCATCACATACTGCAAGACGCTTCAGAGTTCCATGATCCCTTAAAGCAAGTCAATGTTGTACCTCATGCCTCCGTTTTTTGTCATGGAACTATGCTGCAACTGTGAAATATCACTATAAAACAGTAAAGGGCTTTAGCACCTCACCATGGGTATGAAACACTATAGAAATAAATCACCACAATACAATACAGGGATGGACCCACGACTTGTGATACAATGAGACACACAATCTGTGTAGTATTGGTGCAGATTGTTATTCTTTGGTATGTGATGCAGCAGGGTTTGAAGACTGGCTTATCACAGTGAGCAATACAAGGCTGAATTTGTTGAAGCTACTGATGTGGTGTGCAGTAGCACAGATGATGCTCTTCACTGGTGCTAGTTTTGAAACAGGGACTACTTTTAGATACAGTACTAAGTTTGTGTTTCAAAAATCAACTTCTGCAATTTCGAGTTTCACACTGTGCAGGAGAAAGTTGAACCTGATGTATTCATTGTTAATTGTGAAATCAAAATTCCTTTTTATGTGGATGGGAAAACACAATTGGCCATCTTGAATAGATTCAGTAATGATATTTGATATACTTAAAGAAAAAGTCAAATGTATCAAGTCAGATTAATTTATCACAATATTAATTTCACCATAGCAGCAAATTTAAAAGGAACAAGAACAAGTTAATCTAATGAGACTGTTCAAAGATAAATCTGTCTTGTGCAACCAGACTGTAAAGATTCTGCATTCCTCAGAATCACTGGCACACATCTCCTGGCTCAGGCTAATTATGCCCCACGGGAACTGCATGAAAAGGAGGCAGCTAAATCCATAGCAACCAGCACCTCAAATATTACATTATCCTATTAAATCCACAAAGCTGTACTTTACGGAAAATTGCAGCAGACCATTCTCAGGGAAGAGTGACAAATCTTAACTGTTACAATAAAACAATAGCCGCCCAATTGCAAAATGTGGTGCAGACTTTCTGAGATGAAAACAAGAAGGGCATCAACAGTTGATGCACTAACACGTTAGCCATTTTTATACACTCCAATAGAGTGTAAAGCGTGTCATTTTTGCACTGACATAACGGATTAAGCTGTAAGCACTGTTCTAACACCCAACTGACACTGCTAAACATGAGTGATGTCACCCGGATCAAGATGCGAGAACAAACTAAAAGGTTTGCTCCAACACTTGCTTTGCCTATTTAAATAAGGGACATTCCAAGTTGCTAAATTGACAGTGGGGACATATTTAACTAACAGAATTGGATGCGTGTAAACTGATTACTTATCTGCCTCTAATGCAGTAGGGCACATTAAAGAATAATATGCTAAACACATTCCTATAAAAATGAAAAAAAGACAATACTGCCTACACCACCAAAGCTGTTTATTTAAAATTTTAGAGTTAAGGCTAAATTCATTAGGACATACATGAAAGCTCAGATGGACAAGTATATTTTAATATTACTAAATTGAAAAAAATCTAAAAATAAAAAAAAAACATTCTGAAAATCCTTTTGTACAGCAGGCACCACTTTTGGTAATGCATGTCAAGGTGAGAGCCTCTGGCAGTGCTGTATTTGAAGGGATTTTGAATGTGATGGCAAGGCACGAGCGTCTTCCACTGCTCTATTTGAAGGGATGTTGAATGTGATGGCAGGGCACGAGGGTCTGGCATTGCTCTGTTTGAAGGTATGTTAAATCTGATGGCAGGACACAAGCATGTGGCATTGCTCTATTTGAAGGGATGTTGAATGTGATGGCAGGAGTTAAGTGTCTGGAAGTGCTCTTTTTGAAGAAATGTAGCTGGCCATGTCGCATGCAGGGCGACAGAAGCTGAGCACGTGGGGCCCCCGTAGGTGGAGAGGGTTGGCCACCCCTCTTTTGTTGCTCTGGGCATCAGGAGGAGAGAAGTAAAGGCCAAGAGGTCTCATAAGGGTTCATCTCCCAGAGCTGGGCCTCTTTGGCAATCAGCATTGAGGCAGTTGACGTAACTTGGGGAGTGGCGCGCGTTGGCATTGTGTTTTGAGGGGACTCCTGCAAATCTTAAAGCACTTTCAGCCAGGCAGGGGGATCAAGAGTGGCATGGTAAAGCTGGAAGTGAGGGTCAGTCATATTAGAGACCAATTCAGACACCACCAGAAGTGTTGTGACCAAGGGTAACACAGATTTATTATTCTCACTCCCCCATTTGGTACGATGGAAGACCACGGTTTCCCATCTTTGTTTTCACCTGAGACTAATCAAGAGGAAGCTGAAGTCTGGGAGCAGTTCATGGCCATGGGGCAGGCGAAAGGTCTGGAATTGGCAAGGAATGTTAGCGACACAAGGGGTGCAGGAGCAGTCAGAATCACTCACCATGATAGACACTGAAGGGGTACAGACATCTGATTTTGTCCTTGATGTTCAAAGCGAGGACAGAGACGTTCAGACTGCCAAAAAAGGAGAAGACCAGCAAGAGCCACTGCAGATGGTAAATTAAAGAAAACCAAGTACCTCAACGTCCCAAAAAGAGCAGAACAAAGAGGCAGAAAAGACAGGGAAGTACAAGATTCTGTTGCTGGTAACAGTGTTCCTCCCGCAGGAGGAGGGCTTGACCCACTAAGTAACATGCTGATTGCTAAGAGGCAGACCAACCAATTCACACGGAACATGGCCTCCACCCTAACCCCCAGAGCTTAGGGTCAGGCGCTGCAAGAAGGACTTTGTAAGATGATGGAAGAAATGCACAGCTTCATGGCCTCAGCAAAGGCATTGGTTGGGTTGGGCATGGAGGGACAGGATCCAGTCAGGACAGCAGCCCTCCTCCAGAGGTGCAGGGCAAGTCTTCCTCTTTGGTAACAGAGGGTTCAGGCTCAGGTACTGCAGACATTGTCACATGTCGGAGTAACAGGGGTGCTTTGGTCAGGCCTGATCCTCCCTTGCAGGAAGGTCATCCCTGGCATGGAGCGATCCCTCATAAGCCAGGGAGAGAATAAGGAACAGGGAATTCATTGACATTTTCTCATTGCTTACATTCGCCAAGGAAGGCGCAGACATGATGGTGTCCAGTAAAGATGGGGATAAACATAAGTAGAAGAGGACGGTTAAGCCAGAGGAGACAACAGATAACTGGTTAGAAGCATTCGCTATGCTATCCACCGTAATCATAGGGAAGTTCCCTGAGCACAGTCCGGCCCTGTGCAAGTATAACCGGGTAAGTTACGAGGTATATAAGCGTAATGGGGGCTCGGGTTGGCTGCTCTATGACAGAGTTCAGGCAGAAAATGGAGCAGACATCTGAGATGTCATGGAACTGTCGTGAAATTGAACTCTGGGCGCAGTACATGGATAATGGCAACAGGCATGCAAGCAGAGACCCTCCTTTCCCTAAGCACAAACACACAAAACCATACTATTTTAAACAGCAGTTTAGGCATTCCTTTTGGGGCAGAGCCCACAGAGGGGGAAGGGTGCTATCAGCATAGGACCAACAACTCATGTAGGCTTTGCAACACTGGGGCAAGCTCTTGGAACACCACTTGTAAATTCACTCACAAGTGCTCCAAGTGTGTTGGCTGGCACCCAGCAACCAACTGCAGGAATGGAAGTAAGACCGATAAACCAAGAGGTGCCAATGCCAGCTCAAAGCAGCCCTAACCGTCCTGAATCACAACACTATGGTAACACCATCTCCCATATCCTTTGGTACCTTGGCCCATATCCTTAAAGACTACCCTAGATCAGCAGAGCGTGAACTGTTGTTCAAAGGTTTTAGTGAGGGCTTGGATTCCATATTCTGGACCCAGAGTTACGAGGAAGGCCAATAATCTACACACAGCCATGGAAGCACCGGGGTGGCCAGGGAGAAGTTGGAGAGGAGTGTCATTTGGGAAGGGTGGCTGGGCCTTTCAGCCTTTCACATTTCATTGTGTCTCCTCTGGGAATTGTGCCCAAGAAAGAGCAAGGCAAGTACAGGATGATTCACCAGCTCTCTTACCCCAAGTGGTCATCAGTGAATAACGACCTGGATGAAGGAACGTGCTCGGTTTGATATGCTTCTTTTGATGAGGATGTCGATCTGGTTCGAGCAGCAGGCAAGGGTGCTCTTATGGCGAAGGCTCATATTGAGTTCGCTTTCCACCTCTTCCCAGTCCACCTGGTATTTTTCACCTCCTAGTGATGCAGTGGGACGGCCAGTATTTCTACAATAAATGCATGCCCATGGGCTGTGCAGTGTAATGTCTGTTCAAAATGTTTGCATGCTCCCCCCACCCCCCTTAGTCAGTCATTAGGGGTGCCCTTAGCACCAGAGAAGACTCCAGGACCAACCGAGTGTTTGACATTCTTGGACATTGAAATTGATTCTACAGAAGGGATTTGCAGATTGCCAAAAAATAAGGAAGATGCTCTTCAATACAACATTCTGCAGGTTTAAAATAAGAACAACACAGGCACTAGCCACTATTTCGAGTCTGCTGGGGAGGCTACACTTTGCAGTTAGGATTATATCAGCTGGTACAATCTTTGCCAGGCGGCTAGCTAGGGCAGCAGTAAAGGTATTGAAGGCCATCACTTGGTGCGCCATGGGGGCGGGGGGACACTGAAAGATGACCTGCGCATGTGGCTGTCCTTTCTGAAGCAGTTCAATGGAGCGCTGTTATAGCGCACTCCGTGGTGCAGCAGTTAGCTGCTCCAGCGCTTCACAGATGCATCAGGGAAAGAGGGTTTTGGTGCCATTCTGGGCTGTGAGTGGTATACAGCAAAATGGCTAAAGGCATTTTGGAAGCACAGGCTTACAAACAACATCATGATCTGGAAGTGTTCCCAATTGTTTTGTCACTCCATCTATGGCTGCATGTGCTAGCTAACAGAAGGATTACATTCCGGTCAGACAATAGGACTGTAGTACAGGCCATTAATTGCCAGTCTGGGAGTTGCCCGGACTTGGTGGGGCTTTTGAGGGAGTTGGTAAAAGGTGGACTGTTGAGAAATGTGGAAATGAATACGTGCAATGTCCAAGGGGTGAAGAATGTAGCCGCTGATGCACTCTCGTGTTCAGTGGGTGAAATTCCGGATGTATTACCAAACCCTAACCACCAACCCCCCCCACCCCCAGCAATGGAAGAGATGATTCCCTGCAATGCAGAATGGTGGTGCATGGTACAGTGGCACAAAGGATAGTGGCCTTATGAGAATTATCATTGGCCCTCGGGACCTGAGCCAGATATCGCGCGTGTTACAGCAGGTTTACATAGGCGACCTATTAACTGGGATTAGGGAAAGGGCCATCTCCCCGTAAGAAGCGTGCAACAGTTTGTGCTTTGAGCCAAAGACAATAGGAAATCACACACATGGCTTTTGAGTCAGCTGGCGGCAATCCCCTGTTTTACAAAGCTAAAAGGGGAGGAAGATCCAAATGCAGGTTTCCCCCCTAAGGGCAGCGCTGAAGGGACGGGATAGGCAAGAGGTATAGACACTAGACCAAATGGTGCCCATTGCTCTGAACATGCTGAAGGGGTTCATAGTATGAGGAGCTATTATTCTCCACCACTTTTTCCCTAGTCTTTTTTGGGGCCTTAATGACTTCAGAGATAGTGGCAAAAGCTAAGAATGACCCAGCATACATGGCACTAAGGTTGGGTGACCCCAAGATAGGTAAAAATGTGGCCGAACTGATAGGAAGGCCTTCGAAAACAGACCAGAAGGGAAAAGGCGCAGTAGTCAGTTTGACCAGATTGGAGAACCCCAAGTGTTGCCTAATAGAGCTGTTTGGGATGTACATAGCGTGCCGCCCCAAACAACCAGGATACTTACTGCTTCAACAGGATGGCCAGCTTCTCATCCAATTTCAATTCAGAAGTGTCCGGAGGTGGGCGTTTTCGGGGGTGGGATACCATAGACAGAAATGGTCAACGTGTTCCTTTAGAATTAGGGCTGCCACCACTGCATTTAAGGAGGGTTTGCCACCAGGGACGATTAAGCAGATTGGAAGGTGGCAGTCAGACAGATACAAATTGAATGTTTGGACCAGAGGCAGGGAAGGGTTGTCACCTCAACCTCTTCAAGTACGGAGTACACCGTGACTTGTGGGGACATGACATTAGCAATGGGTCCTCCAAAATGCTGTATAACGAACAGTTTCCACATGTTGTCTCTGCCCGAATAAGTGGGGCAGGGGTCTATGTTATAGAGGAGAATTGTCCTGGATGGGAAGCCCAGGAATGGGCCATGCTAGAACCTATGTTTAGCCAGCTCTTGGGGAAGAATGGGGACATTCTGATAATCCATCTGGGGGGAAACTATCTGACCTCCTGTGGACGGGGTCCCTTTTTGCAGGCCATATGACAGGGTCTTATCAATAGACACTGTAATGAGCAACAGCAAGATAGTTTGTTTGGAAATCATCCCGTGTATGGTGTGGCATGGAGCTAGATCACATGCAGCTAATGAAATGTCCAGGCAGAGAATTAACCTATTGTTATAATGAAAAGAGATCAATGGTTCTTTAGAATCACGCTTTATTCTCATCTCCACTTCTCCTCATCAGCTCTTCACATCTCCTCTTCTCTCAGCTCTCTCTCCCAACATTCTATTGTGAACTCCTCTACCTAACAGTCAGAACATTCCATTCTAAAGGGAAGGTGAGGGGGGAACGTACCACTTATATTTAAATATGTCATAACCTCTAATCTAACAAAATCTGCCTATATGTAATTACATGTTGCTACCTTAAAATATTACAACTAAATTACAACACATATCCCTACAGAAATTTTACAATGCAGCATGGATTGGGTTTCATTAGGCACAGCCTGCTCAGTAGGTATCTGAGCTGTAATTTATTGCCAGATGGGGTACAAGTCTGATGTTGGTACTGACATTTTCCTGCTAAACATTAGGGATGCCCTGGAAAGGGCTGCCTGTACTTAATGGGAATGTGAGAGGAGCTCAGGTGGGTGGCCTCGGTTATCGCAGAGCTTTAAAACAACTAAAAGGTCCCCATATAGTGGATGTTGGAGCCACAAGCAATCCCTCCGGTTACTGGGAGTCTTTATGGCGGGGCCTGGGATGGTGTGACGGCGCTCCTTAATTCCTCAATGGACAGTTAAAATCCTGAGCAACTGTGGAGACTGGCCAGGGTCTCGCTGACTTGTCAGAAGTATGTCATAAAAGTTAAGAGTAGGGTGACAACTCACTGTAAATGTATGAACTATAAAGAATCTAAGTGGGTTGGTGCTGAAAACACCATCAGGACAGCTATAGCTTTTTTAGGATGGGTGTCAGCTGTTCAAGGAACTCACCGACACCTGCATCACCCGTAAACTAACCCAACATGTGTAATCCATAATCCTGCAACATATTTTGTCAACAAAGAGTGTCACTGTCATTTATTATGTTGCATGGATTGTACTGTTGTAATTTCAAGGTCCTCACATATTCAAACGGCTAAGGGTAGCAATGCTATGTTGAATCTGACGGTAGGGAGCGAGTGTCCTGCAGTATTTTATTTGAAAGAATGTTGAATCTGGTGAAAGGCGCGAGCGTCCAACACTGTTCTATTTGACAGAGTATTGAATCTAGTGGAAGGCGCAAGCATTCAACAGTGTTCTGTTTGAAAGAATGTTGAATTTGGTGGCAGGGCACGAATGCCCGGCGTTGCTCTATTCGAAGCGATGTTGAATGTGATGACAGGACACAAGTGTCTGGTAGTGCTCTATTTGAAGCAATGTGACTGTACTAACAATGTGCGATAGTCCAGCATGGCACTTTTTGAAGGAATGCTGAATCTGATGGCAGGGCATGAGCATTGGCAGTACTGTATAAAAAGGTAAGATGGAATGCTTATTCAGGTGGCAGGGCACAAGCGTCCAACAGTGTTCTTTATGAAGGGATGTTGAACCTAGTGGCAGGGTGTGAGCATTTGAGCACTACCTGACATCTGCCAGGTTATAATTCAGACAAAAGGAAATAAGGACTGTCTACGAAGTGAGATAGAATACCAGGACCTGAACTGGTGAGAAAAAGTGCATCATCTATGGCTCTTACCCTGGTGATAGCTAATCCCATGTACACACTGAAAGAAAGGTGGCATCACTGTATATGTGCAAGTGTTTGCAAACTGCACTGGGGTTATTCAATGAGGCTAGCCCCAAACCAAATTCTGGCCCAAAAATAGCTGCCTGAACCTGAATTCAGTAGACTCACACTTTATCCTAGCAGTGCACCATACATTCCACAACATGGGTGGCAGAGCGACCTCTGACCTGTTTAAGGTCCTGAGCTCGCCCCCCACGTCCGCAGCACCAACCTGCTGTCTCCTGCCTCTGGCCCACGCTGCTGCTAGCGTGTTCGAGGCTTCACTTGACCCGTGTGCCGTTTTTTCCGCCCTCCTGTAAGTGTTTTTCCATTTTCAGCGCCTTGCCTCTTGCGCTTCTGCCCCCGCCGTGCCCCTTCTGATTATGCCACTTTTCGCCGCCCTGTAGTGTGTTTTACTGTTTTTTCAAGCGCTGCGCCTCCTGCGCTTCTGCCCCCGTTGTGCCCCTCTGATTGCTGTCTCCCCGATTGTTAGACTGTGCCATTAGTGTATTTCTTCGATTGTTTTCAAATTGTGACTGTTTGTTAAAATTGTGCCCGACTTTTTTGCCTTGTTTTTCGTGTTTTTGCCCCTTGTGCGCTCCCCATTGCTCTCCACTCCCTGCCACTGCATCCCTGCGGCCCCGCCCCCCTCGCGCCCCCATTCGCCGCTCCCTCCCGCCTCCCAGCTGCTCCTCCCTCCCCCTCCCTTCTTAATGGCTGGCGCTGCGCGTCGCGAGTGAGCGACCTCTGACCTGTTTTAGGTCCTGAGCTCGCCCCCACGTCCGCAGCACCAACCTGCTGTCTCCTGCCTCTGACCCCCACCCACGCTGCTGCTAGCGTGTTCGAGGCTTCACTTGACCCGTGTGCCGTTTTTTCCGCCGTCCTGTAAGTGTTTTTCCATTTTCAGCACCTTGCCTCTTGCGCTTCTGCCCCCGCCGTGCCCCTTCTGATTGTGCCACTTTTCGCCGCCCTGTAGTGCGTTTTACTGTTTTTTCAAGCACCTCGCCTCCTGCGCTTCTGCCCCCGTTGTGCCCCTCTGATTGCGGTCTCCCCGATTGTTAGACTGTGCCATTAGTGTATTTCTCCGATTGTTTTCAAATTGTGACTGTTTGTTAAAATTGTGCCTGACTTTTTTGCCTTGTTTTTCGTGTTTTCGCCCCTTGTGCACTCCCCCTTGCTCTCTGCCGCTGCCTCCCTGCGGCCCGCCCCCCTCGTGCCCCCATTCGCCGCTCCCTCCCGCCTCCCAGCTGCTCCTCCCTCCCACCTCCCTTCTTAAGGGCTGGCGCTGCGCGTCCGCGCCAGAGGCAAGCCCGTCTGCGCCCGTCCGCGCCTTGACCGCGCCCAGCGCCACCCCCCCTGGTCCTCACGCCCCCGCACCTCCTGCTTCCGTTACTCGGCCCGCAAACTCCTCGCCCTCAACCCTGGCCCCTCCACAGAGTGCTTCCTGGCCACCCCGAAGCACACCAAAGGACCTTTTTCCTGCCGCTCCTGCAACAGAACAACAAAGCCAGCAACAACCAACACAAACCACCTGCACTGCATCCTCCTCAACACACGCTCCGCACGAAAACACGCCATCGAGCTCTGGGACTTGCTCGACACCACCGCCCCAGACATGGCCTTCCTGACCGAAACCTGGTGAACGACTCTTCGGCCCCTGACATCGCCATCGCCATACCTGACGGATACAAGATCACCAGAAGAGATCACACCAACGGAATCGGCGGAGGGATAGCCATCGCCCACAAATCTACCCTCAAGATCCACACCCACACGGACGACACCCTCAAGACAGACGAACACCTCCACTTCCAGATTCACACGGACCCCAACACTACCCTCAGAGGAACCCTCATATACCGCCCTCCAGGACCAAGAGCCCCCTTCAGCGACACCGTCTCCGACCTCGCAAGCACCCACGCCCTCGCTTCTCCAGACTACATCCTCCTGGGAGATCTTAACTTCCACCTGGAAAACAACAACGACGCCAACACCGCATCACTGACCACCAACCTCCTCAACCTCGGACTCCATCAACTGGTCAACACCCCCACCCACATCGCCGGACACACGCTTGACCCACTCTTCACCTCAAGCAACCACATCTCCTTCAGCCACACCTCCGAACTCCACTGGACCGACCATCACTGCGTCCACTTCACCTTCAAGAAAAACACCGAACACCACTGCATCCCTCTACCGCCTCACCGCCGCTGGGGAAAAGTCACCGAAGACCAACTGACCAGCACACTCGCCAAATACCCACCACCCGAACCCACCGACCCGAGCACCACCGCCATCAACCTCCATCAATGGATCCTCAACTGCGCCAACACCTTAGCCCCACTCAAGAAACCCACCGCCAACCAAGAAAAGAAAAAACCAGCCTGGTTCACAGACGAACTGACCACCTCCAAACGCACCTGCCAGAAACTCAAGAATTGGATCCTCGAGCGCACACCCGACAACCTTGCCACCCTCAAGGACGCCAACCGTGAACACCACCAACGGATCCGACTCGCCAAGCGCGCCCACTTCACAGAACGCCTCAACAACAACGCCCACGACTGCAAAGAACTCTTCTGCATCGTGAAGGAACTCTCCAACCCTAACGCCAACGTCAACGACGTCCCTCCCTCCCAGAAACTCTGCAACGATCTCTCCACCTTCTTCCACCAGAAAATCGCAGCCATCCACGACAGCTTCAACACCGCACCTCCGCCAGACCCCACCACCGACGACTCCTCCCACGCCTGCCGCCTCACCACCTGGACCCAAGTAGATGACGCCGAAACCCTAACAACCATGAATTCCATCCACTCAGGATCTCCCACGGACCCGTGCCCACATCACGTCTTCAACAAAGCCGACGCCACCATCGCCCCCAAACTCCGCAAGATCATCAACCTCTCCTTCAACACCGCCACCTTCCCGGACAGCTGAAAGCACGCAGAAATCCAACCCCTCCTCAAGAAACCCAAGGCTGACCCCAACGATCTCAAAAACTTCCGACCGATCTCTCTCCTCCCTTTTCCAGCGAAGGTCATCGAGAAGATAGTCAACGCGCAGCTCGCCCACTTCCTAGAAAACAACTCCATCCTAGACCCCTCACAATCTGGATTCAGACGAAACCACAGCACTGAGACCGCACTCCTCGCCGCCACAGATGACATCAGACAACAAATGGACAACGGCGAAACCTCAGCCCTCATCCTCCTCGACCTATCAGCCGCTTTTGACACAGTCTGCCACCGCACCCTGCTAACCCGTCTCCACAAAGCCGGCATCCAAGACAAAGCCCTCAACTGGATCTCATCCTTCCTCTCCGACAGAACCCAGAGAGTCCGACTCTCACCCTTCCGCTCCAAAGCCACCAACCTCATCTGCGGCGTCCCCCAAGGCTCCTCTCTTAGCCCAACGTTGTTCAACGTCTACATGGCCCCCCTCGCACAACTGGCCCGTCATCACAACCTCAGCATCATCTCCTACGCCGACGACACCCAGCTCGTCCTCTCCCTGACCAAAGATCCGCTCACCGCCAAAACCAACCTCCACGAGGGACTAAAATCCATCGCCGAGTGGATGAACAACAGCCGCCTGAAGCTCAACTCCAACAAAACGGAAGTCCTCATCCTCGGACGCACCCCCTCGGCCTGGAACGACTCCTGGTGGCCCACCGCCCTCGGACCCCCACCCACCCCAGCCCAGCCAGCCACGCACGAAACCTCGGCTTCGTCCTCGACTCTGCCCTCACCATGTCCAAACAGATCAACGCCGTCTCCTCTTCTTGTTTCAACACCCTCCGCATGCTCCGCAGGATCTTCAAGTGGATTCCAACAGGAACCAGGAAGACGGTAACTCAAGCCCTCGTCAGTAGCAGACTTGACTACGGCAACGCACTCTACACAGGCATCCCAACGAAAGACATCAAACGACTCCAACGCATACAGAACGCATCCGCCCGCCTGATCCTCGACATACCCCGCCGATGTCACATCTCCCCCCACCTGAAGGACCTCCACTGGCTCCCTGTGGATAAAAGGATCACCTTCAAACTCCTCACCCACGCACACAAGGCACTATACAACACCGGACCCACCTACCTAAACACCAGACTCAACTTCTACGTCCCCACACGTCAACTCTGCTCCTCCAACCTCGCCCTCGCCATCGTCCCCCGAATCCAGCGCAAGACCTCTGGCGGCAGATCCTTCTCCTTCCTCGCCGCCAAGACCTGGAACTCTCTCCCCACCTCACTACGCCAGACCCAGGACCTCCTCACCTTCAGGAGACTCCTCAAGACATGGCTCTTCAAACGCTAGCAGCACTCCCCCCCCCGCCCCCAGCGCCTCGAAACCCTGTCGGGTACATAGCACGCTTTATAAATTCACTGATTGATTGATTGATTTCCCAATGTATGGCAATTGTAGTCTTATGTATGGCAACTGTAAATATTATGAGAGGTTTGTGCATTATCAAAATATCAGACTCTTGCACTCTTTTCTATTTTTTCTGCTTCTAGAAAATAAAGATAGCCACCATACTGAAATTATTTCCTCCATCAAATTCTGAAGCTACCATGCCCTCTATTTTTCACACCTAGATGTACATAATATCCATGTAATATTTTTTTTTTTTTTTTAAACATCTGAGACCCTTTTTAATACACATGAAGAAGAAACTTGCAGATACCTGCTTTAGGGAGTACACAATTCACAGGTGCTTCAGTAGTACATAACGGAATTCTAGGGCACTCATTTATGTGGACTATTAGGTTGTCAGACTATGCAACTAAACATACTTTAAAATAATAGTTACTTTGCTGTAAGTGAAACAGCAGGTACAAATATATTTTCCTCAAGCTGGCTCTATAACAAGATACAGCTGCTGTAGCACCCTCTATCAATTGCAGGCAGCTCAATGTGAACTGAAGACACAATATTGCTTTAGAATCCTAAATATATTCAGTGCTTACAAATACTGTGTATTTTTATAAAAACATCCCCACTTCTCCAGTCATTCATCACAGTGGGTGACCAAATAGAGACAATGAACTCCTCTGCATTTCAATCTGTAGAAAGCACAGTGTGAGAGCACACACAGATGTATCAAGTCAGCCATCATGATAACACTACTGCGAAACATTGATAAGTGGTAGATGTCATTCCCTGGAGGGCTCTGCAGCTGTGCAATTCATACGTGGTAGCATAAGGGCTCATATGAAGAAAAAGCAGTGTTAATAATTATTTACATCATTCAAATTGTATTTTTCAGAGCTTAATAAATGGGGTATAAAAACCAGTTTATGGTAGTCCTTGTACTGACATAGGACGGGCAAACGGCTAAGCCCACCCTGCTGGGATTAAATGGTGATCTATGTATTTCTTTGGTGCATTTGATTTTCGTTTAGTAAAGAGTTAAGTGCAGCAACTCAAAGTTTTTACACACCAGAAGAGTTACAATGGTGGTGGGAGTTTGTGAGCTCAATGTATGTTACTAAATGCCACGCAAAACTGATGCATTTCATGGATCTTGCGGAGGTCATACACTCTGCCATTCTTACCACTGCATATCATTCTAAAGTAGAGTATGAAGACTTAGATGTGCCGGGATCTTAATCCATCTCCTGGAGTCGGGTGGTCAAAAAGGTAACATGCGAGGGATGGACCCAAGCGGTCTCGGACCAGTGAAGATTATTTTTCCACAATTTGCCACGGTTTCCTTAAAGATAAGAAAGGGTTCTCCATGCCCTCTTTCAAAATGCCTGTACCAGGATGAGAATCATCATCTGTATGTGTGCAATAGAATAGAGGTAGAGTGCCACAAATAGGCAGAGAAGTCAGACTCATGATTTCCAAATGTCTGTAAGAACCCCAGGTATCAGCCCTCCAGAATCGAGCACCACTGAGCAGACTGTAGCAGAGGGTGGGCAAGCAGCAGCCAAATAAAGAATGGACACACATCACACACCGCTCCCGATACAGGGAAGCCCCGCTTACTTACAGAATGGACTTGTAGGTCATTTGGTCCTATCTATTTCCATCAACTCCTTCGCCCTTGCAGATACAACTGCATTTTCAGCAGTAAGTCAGAATAAAATAGTTTCATGTGCTCCTGTGTTGAGAAGAGATGAGGGGCTCTGAGACAGAGGGCCTGATTTAGATAATGGTGGACAAGTTACAAGGGTGACGGATATCTCATCTGTCAAAATCTAAATCTCATAGGATATTATGGGATTTAGATTTCGGCAGACAAGGTAACTCACACCATTGTGATGGAGACTCGTAACCCAATATCTAAATCAGGCCCAGAGTCTCTACAGGAGTCACCAGCCCTGTGGCACAGCCAAGTAGCGCACCACATTCCAAACGGATCAGTGGATCTTTGACCGTTTATTACAGGGCCATACTTAGCCTGTAGTAAGTGAGTTTTAGAGACGTCTTTGTCGGAACTGAACTTTCACTAATGAAAGGAACGACAAGAAGATGTCTCTAGTAAAATACATTTACACAACAAAAAGAGGTGGGTGAAAGTCTTGCAAAAAACTTAGGGCCTGATTTAGAACTTGGTGGATGGGTTGCTCCATCACTACGGTGACGGATGTCCTGTCCTCTGGAATCTAAACCTCATTGGATATAATGGGATTTAGATTTCAGCGGACGGGACATCTGTCACCTTTGTGACAAAGTAACCCATCCACCAAGTTTTAAATCAGGCCCTAAGTAACTGCCAATCATGTGGACCACATCACATTCTGCTACATTATGTTTTTTTTTTTTACTAGTAAAGTTTGTTGTGGGGGACCCTGACAAACGTCTAAAGTGTGACACCAGGAGGAACAAAGGATAAAGGTCAATATTTGCATTTTCAGCAGAAACAATATCATACACAAAGGAGGTATTAATATGTAGAGAAGGGACTGGTAACATCAATGCTCTGAGGCCTGGTTGCCTCACCAGTTACTGCAAGGGACAACTGGTGGTTCCAAGTGCTCCACAGAAACGAACATAAAGCTGCAAACAGGACAGAAGAATAACAAACAGGAGACTGAATTAGATGGGGAGATCCCGAACTATCAGAGAGAGGCCTATATTAAAGGTTAACTGTGACGGAATGAAACAAGAGAGAAGACAGGTAAACACCAGAAACCTACAAAGTGCTTACTAAACCCAAGTAAAAATCAACTTTGATCTAAGTAGAAGAAGTGTTCTAGGAAAGCTGGGAACCAAAAAGGTTACCAGATTAGACTATGAAAAATAAAAACAAATACAAAAGGGATTTCACCTATTCCGGTTTTCACCATAATAATTCATACATCACAAGCTACAAGAACTTTGTGCTTGCTTTTTCAAAATCTCCAAAGTGCAAACATTTTTCCAAAAACTGGTAGGCTTAAATTTGCTGTTTTCCGTGCTTTGAGCTTTTTGACAGAAGTTAGAGGTTAATCTGGGACTGCCCTATCAGACCACCTTCAGATTTGCCCTGATGAACATGTTCTCCTTTCAGAATTTTTTTTAATTCCATGCTTAAAACCTTCTCTGGGACCAAGCTGTATCAGTCGGCCACATCGTACCCAGGTCCCTGGCAACCAAAAAGAAGGCACTATTGATATACATTTTCCAAATTACACACAGGGCAAAATGAACACACTTTATATTTGATGCATAAATCCAATTAAACCAATTTTTGTAACTTCTTAAATAGCATGCCTGTCTTGGAACTAACTTGGTTTTCAGATCTTTTAAATTCAGTGTTTTGTTTTACTGTATTTATGGTTTGTGGATTCAAACTAAGTAGCTGCATTTTGAATGAAGGCCTTGCTTCAGGCACAAAAGAACTACAGATGATGACCCAGAGAACCCAACTGTAAGAGAGACTGTCTGGCCCTGTGGAAGCTCAGTCAAGGCTATGGCACTCAGACACACGTGGTCCATAATGGGGCACATACACTTCAACCAAGGATGGCCTCAAACCATTTCCATTGCCCAGTATTCATGCAAGAAAGGCCAATACAGGACACGCTGAATGGCAACAGGGCCATGTTTTGTGGCCAGTTCCTTTGCCCTCAGTACCCCAAGAGTATGGTCTCAGGTAATTTTCACCAGATACAAGGTATACAAGGACTTTGTTCCGTCAGTAACCTAGGTAATCACTTTGGGCCATGCCCCGTTATTACCTTGCATAGAGGCTACAAAGCATATAGGGCTAACTGGCCATAGATGTCTTATTGCAGATAGGCATCCCATCATGTACAACATGAAACCTGGTCTGTAGATATCCAAATGTAATAAAAAAGCAAGCTTGGATATGTGTAACCAAGCAATTTATGACAAAATGACGGACTGAGAACGAATGAGGATGTAAAAGGATCAGGCCATAAAGTACCAGGTCAGTGACAACCTCATGGAGCAATGCCACATAGAACAGAATACTCAAAAGAGGAGAAGGAATGGACCATGGCTGCATGTTATGAAATAAATAAAGTTTGTTAGTGACATTTCACATTTTAACTCCTTTAGGAACCATGTCTCCCTGCCACAGGAAAAGAAATGCTGGACAGAATTGCACCCTTCTTTACATGAAACTAAACTTTTAGTCAAGGAAATGTCTTTGCTTAGACAATAGTGTCACAAACGAGTACTGGGTAGGTTGGAATGTTTAAAAAAAAAAAATAGGGATATCTGGAGTGTTAATTAATGGAACCTCTGATGATTGACACATCCAAAGAGCATTTGCAAATTGATTAAAAAAGAAATAAAGGAAAGTAATTGGATAAGGCAGCTTTGTTTCATGCCATCCACTGCGAAATACTAAAATCCACTACTCTCCAGTTGGCTGACGCATACAGAAGAATTTTATGTTACAGGCCACCATTACCTAATGCAGAGCATCCACCACCACGATGGGGGAAAAATAAAGCAAAAATTGGGCAAACGGGGTAAGGTGCGCATACCATGTCAACAAACCTTCCCACCCCTCCCCAGTCCAGGAGTGGGGTGGTTAAAGGGACATAAGTTCAGCATATAAAATGAAAGCTTTCAGGAGAATCATGGATCGTTGAGCCCGTATATCCTCCTGAGGGGTCTCAGGTTTTGTAAATAAGGCCTTGACCTAAGAAAGCTCAAATAAATAAATGAGTAATTAATTTAGCGCACCACAGCAGAGTACAAAGCAACACTCGGACGCTGGGCACTGTCGTAGCTTAGGCACTGCATATTTCACTGCCAAAAGGTAAACGCAGCAGGAACTGGCTGCCAGGTGAGGGATAGCTTCTCACTAGGCCACAGAACCAACCCATTCTGTGGACTGCTGAAGACCATGCCTAGCTGGGGATGGCTAGGCTAGGCATGGATTTGGATGCAGGGCCTGGCCATAGGCAAGACCCTTCAGCCAAAAGTCTAGGGTTGGTCGCAGAGCTTGGCACAATCCCTGCAGCAAGTTGATGCTACACATGGTCAAAGGCCATGCACAGAGGGAGTTGGCAGCCCACTGCAGGTTGAAGGCGGGTGGGCTGTATGGGCCAATCCTGCTGTGCAAGGCAGATGGCCATGTGTAGAGGAGAAGGGGTTGCGTTAATAGATGCTGGATGCAGTATATCAAAAACCCAGAAATTCACTGAAAAAAGTGACGGTTAAAATTGAGTTATGGGTAGGTTTAGTCATAGCACAAACGTATGTTTAATAAAACTCTAGAATTCATTTGAAAAGCACAGTTAAGTTACAGTTATCGTTACAAATGTAAACCATAAAACTACAGAAATGTGTCAGTTATGGTAGCTCTGCAAATGATAACCCTCACAATACCCATGCAAACAATAACACGCATACCATATAAAATGCTTAAGTCCTCACCCTTGACTTGACAGATGCAATTACAAAAGGTCTTACAGGTCACATTATGCATCACACTACCATTAACTCTATGATTGAGAGGACTATGAATGTAGCACTATTACTGGTTTGTGTATGTGTTATTTAATGATGATGTGCTTTTAGGTATTGTTACTGCGGTAATTTTGTGAGACTATAGCCATTGCATTTGGTGTGCGAGTTATGACTTGCATGGCTGCTGTGCAAGCTGTCAAATTGTATTTCAACTGTTTTTAATAGAGCACACATATATATATATATATATATATATATATATATATATATATATATATATATATAAATATATATATATATACACACACACACACACACACACACACACACACACACACACACACACACACATCACACCCTTCAGAATTTCTATTGCAAAAACATTTTTTGTTTTCTTAATTTGGTGCCTTTCTAGGGATCCAAAGAAATTCGAATAAAAAAGTTAATTTTACCTTGGAGTAGCATGGCAAAAGTTTTGCATATCTATCAAGTAGGGACCCCCCCCAAAAATGTAACATTTCCCATAAGAATCTTTGCTCTCCTATTTCGAAAAAAATGGCTGAATGGACTTACACTAAACATAACTTCAAAGTAAAATTTTACTCAATGCCGTGCCCACACTTCGCTTGGCGTAAATCCTTCAGTAGTTTGAGAAATTAGCAGTTATGAAAATAAAAATTGGTGGTGTTGAAAGGTTAATTTACAGAGATATTTTGACCATTAATTTGTGGAGAAACTGCATGTATCAAAATTAAAAAAGGATTTAAATTGGATTGGACGATAGAGTTTTCTGACCACATCCATTTCGAGCTCCCCGAATCCAAAGTGAGGTCCGTGGTACCAACTGGTTGGCCACAACTTTAGGAAAAATCTTGTAGCTACCATTACAGGATACAGGGAGTTTATCCCTGCATCCTGTAAAATTACCTAAATTAAACACCACTCGCTCAGGAGGGGATTGGGGATGGTGGTGTGCCTAAAAACTCTCCCACCACCCCATTCTATGAAGCTTAAAAACACACTAATTTTGTGCGGCGGTCACAGCCTTCAGTGAGCCAAGCGACCTACAAACCCTAGCCGGTGATTGCATTCCTTTGCCATGAAGCTTACCGCAAGGCTTGCAAACCCACGACAAGCTTCATGGGCCTGTGCTGGACCTTTTTTAGGGAACGAGATCGAAGGCCCTCAAATTGGCAAGAGTTTGCAAACCAGACGGGGTTTGTTAACCCTATAAAGAAATATAAATTCAGCAAACTCTCCTCCAAAGTGGGGGGTCTGGTTGCCCACAGAAGGTTGTGCACAATAGACTTTTGGATATAGTATTTTATGCGGGGGTGGGGAATTCAAAAAAGTGAAGTTATGTTAGGTTATGTTATTACACAAACGGATTGAAAAAACCCTCAGAAAACCACAGCTAAAGTGGAGTTATTGTTGCAAGCTAAAACAAAACAAACAAAAAAAAAAACACACTGAAATTCACAAGTTATGTTTTAGGACCACAATCTGCAACTTGCAAAGCAGACATGCAAATCATACCTTGTACAAAAAATGCAATGCTTATGACCTTACTAAATTTTTAATAAAAACTAAAAGCACAGCGCAATTAACAATGCTTAGTTGCCAATAAATAATACTGCTTTCGTAGACTTCGCTTTCACAGTGTTAGGGTAATTGGATTTATTCTTCTCTTTGTAATTTATGACATTTGAATCGGTCACCCCAAGGGTGGTCGTGAGCACTGCATTTGTCATGAGACTATGGTTTACACACCTGTTGCGTGTATTATGGATCACGGTCCTAACCAGACCTGGTACATTTCACTGCTGTTTAGGTTTTAATTCGCAAACATAAGTCCAATTTACCTGTACTAACAGAGCACAACTTGCACTAACAGGGCTTCGAGGGGCTGAAAAGTAGAACTACTAAAGGACATCTATGAATGCATTTATTTAGACACCTTCAGAAGTAATTCTTCAGAGAAAGTAGGAGCCATAATTATAAAGCACTTAAGTCATACAGACATTACTGAACCTGGTAACTGGGAAAGGGAGTAACAGCAGGTGTTGCATGTTCTTTTTTGCCAAACTATTCAAGGCTCCATGTGCAGACTTTTGAAGACTCTGAAGGAGCCCCAGTGGCTAGTCTGGGACACCCACATACATCCCAGTTGAGAAGTGGGGCAGTAAAAGAGCCATAATACCCGTCACACGGAGTAGGCCAGACAGTGCCACAGTCTGTTATGCCCATTATGGCATATATAGATTAAGTGAAAGTGTTTCAATGTTAAGACTTTTTGGAGACCCGCAGCTGTAAATTGCGGAGGCAAATTCTTCCTGCGAATATGCTTCCAATATCTTGCAAGAAAATCAAATACTATTGCAATCAACTGTATATAAAACATGGAACTGCTGCACTGAGGGAAGGAGCTAACAGTTTCCTTCGCTTTGGCAGATAAGACAATTCTCAAGTTCTGTGTCAGAGGATCTACCAGCAGCAAATACAACACAAATCAAGAAATGCTGCAAAAGTAACAAAGTATTAAAAAAACAATCACATGACATGGCAGCGGCGACTGGTGTCTGGTTTCCAGTTATAGGTTTAGCTGGCTTTACATGTTTGTGCTATCAGAGCATGCTACCTAGCCCACACACATGGGTTCCCATTAATAGCCCATGCGGTAACCAGGCTAAACTACACCCACACCATGTTACCTCTCAGCAGCATTACCACCATTACACAACGGCACATGTGTGGCAGTGGAGTAGGACTCCCACCAGCAGCATACCATGACCAAAAACTCGATTCCCTGCAGGGCTCATTGGAATCGGTGCATGCTCCATGCAAGTATGTTCTACCACTACTGTCTACCATGAAGCTTTCACCATCTCAGCACCAGTGGTGACATTGCCCAGGGCAAGACTAGATGTTTCCAGTAACTAATGTGTGTGGGTTTTTAGAGGGCGGAGGGAACTGCGGGTGGCGTCTCTGAAATCGGCTCAGGTGTAATGGTGTTAGGGTGAATCGCAGAAACCCAGAGCAGTACACCCCCTTCCTCCTGCAGTGATCGGAGACAGACACGACCGACATTCATCACATTGCCTGCATTGCAATCCACTCCACCAAACCATCCCAACAAGTGGAGGGAGGGCAAAAAATAATAATAATAATAATAATAATAAAATAAAAAAACATACTTGGCCTGGTCAGTAGTACAAGCTCTACACAAGAAGCAGAATGATTGAACCACCAACTTCAAATAGAGTGTGTGATATAATGAGGTCACCAATTTAAGCACCAAATAATTAATTCTCATACATTCAAGATGTTTGAAAGTCCAGTAAACCACGACAAAGCTTATTTCTTAGTTTAAAAAAAAAAAAGCATAACTTCCTGATTTCAGCTTGTTGCATCAGAAGGTCCAAATGAAGTTGTGGTGTGACAGAATGTGCGGATGCTCTGAGTTGAAAGGAGGCCGCTTACTACACTGAAGAACCCTCGCGGGGCGCCCCCGCAGCATGTGTTGCACTTCAACACAGAAGGCACCAACTTCTAGTTCCAGGATGTGCTAGGGTGGAAGTGTGACAGGATGTTATTTTTCCTCTCTCCTCCTCTCCAGACACGTTTAATTCCCTAATCACATTGGTGCGGTAAAGAATGTCTTACCAGTTGGCCAAGGAATGCTAATGTTAACCCATTATTAGAACACTGGAATGTTGGGAGCTCCACTGAAAACAAAGGAGTGCTCCGGGCTTCTAATGGTCGGTAGAAGACAGGAGCACCAACATTCCTTCCTTCGGCACAGGCCTTTAATGGCCAGTATGGTCCGCTACGGCAGGCAATAAGGCTATAGTAGTGAGATGCTCAGATAAGCATCTGAAAGGCTTTCTCTACCCTCTCACCTAGTGGGCTGTTTAAACCCCCCTTTCCCTCAAGAAAAAAGGCAGAAAGTCAGGAACTACATTTTATTTTATATTTCACAACTCTGAGGTTTGGCACTATGACATAGGACACCATCTACTAATTTATTTTTAGCTAAAAGCGTGTTGCATTGTGGGGCTTGTAGTTTTGCTTTAAACCATTTAATTATGGACTCCGAACCCCAGCATGCATAGCGGTGTTGGCTAAAATAGCAGAACTCACTTGGGGTACTACACATGACATAGATCCACTTGTTAGCTATGGTTTAAAATTTTACAAAGTGGTCTACTTCACTTCAAAAACTGCTAGTTTCATCCCTAAAATCAAAAGTAAACTTGGCTTACATATGTTGTATTTACTCTTTCATACAAGCACATAATACATTCAGAGAATCATTGGCAATGTGCATAGATGTTTCTTATGTGCAATGGAAAGTTTTATACAAATTGGCAACACAATAGCATGTTGTAATCAATCTGTGGGCTTTTAAGCATGCCCACCGCACGCCCATCACTATCGCTTGTTCATGGGCTTGCCTTTCAAAAATCCTTTATCATTGGTAAATGCTTTACGTTTGTCCCTCCTTGGGGCAGTTTTGTTACAGCCTTGGCCATTGACCCGGTTACATGGATAATTGCACGTTTACTGCAAACATTTTTTTCCTTTTGTGTCTCTCCTTCGCGCTCATGGCAGCCGTAGCCCTTTGTATCTGCTTGCTTATGTCAACTGTTATGCTTTTTATTTTCAATTTATATGTCAAGAAAAGTCCAGTAAGGAATCTACAACGCTAATAGCTCTAACTCGAGCAAACGCGAGACCCATTGCATTGCAAATGCTTGTTGGAATTAGTTAACCACACCAGTCTGCTGTGACAATTTTATTACTGACTCAAGTCACTTGTCTTATTTCTCCTTTGTAAGCCAGTATTTTTTTTTTTTAATAGAAGGAGTAACATTAAGGCCTATAAAACCACACATAAGAGATTATTGTATAGTGTACACCCTGAAATGAATTGTTTAAAGGTGCTTACAAATATGATCATTGGAAAGTAGGCAGGGGGCACAGTGGTAACTGCCCAGGGTCACACAGTTTGGTAAAGCTGGGACGGTGTGACTAAAACCAGAACCTCTGGGTCAGGGCCCTGAAACCAATTTTTCACCCGGGGTCCAACAAATGCTTCTGACTGGGCCGAGCATGTTATGCAAGTATATTTAAAATATCCTTTGCTTTTATAAGATGGGACAACAGCAGTGGAAACACTCGAAGAACAGCTACACCCTGGGCAGAAAGGGGTCAGGCATCCCTCCTTCAGAGGACTGATCTGGCCAGGATACCATCAGAACAAACTTTTCCCATCACAGGACAGGTACAAATTGGACCGCAGCAGTGCAAGCTTTACTTTCTCAAAGAACAAGGACTGTGGTAGGAGACCAAACTTCCCTCTCTCTCATAGAAAGCAAAAAGTGCAATGTTCCAAAGCCCAAAGAATAAATCCAACAGGGCACACTAGCGGGAGCCTTAAACACTCACAGGACATACACAAGTAAGGCATGAGTGACATGGAGGTTACAGACAGATCTCTCGAGCCGGTGCTTCACTCAATGAGAAAAATGTCTTGGTGGATGAATGAGTGAATATGTGAGTCGTGACACCATTCTCACCTAGGTGATATTCCAAGAGTGGCTCCTGGGAACCCCGCTGCTGTCACTTGGAGACCTGCTGTGAGAGTTTAGAGGCTTCTTTGGTGTTCCAATCATTGAGAAGTAGCCATTACCTACTAGGTAGTTATATGGAGCAGCCTCGCCACAGCCTAAGTAAAGGTGCTCTAGACCCGCACGCATGTGCCCCCCTCTTTGAGAAGGTTTTGAATGCGCATGAACTAGGCGCTGTGGAATCTCCCCTCGGCACGGCATCTGTCCAAAATGTTGAGGGCTGCCAGTGCCTAACACATTGTAGAAGACAACAGCAGAAATACATCTGAACTTGCAAATCTGCATTAAAGTGTTCCTGTTTGATTTGGGCATCCAGCTGAGATAAAGAATTACCCCTTCTGCCCCACAACCTTGCCCTATAACACTTGCATTACCTGGTTATTACCAAGTCTGCACTACAAGAATACACCCTCTGTCATATGGCCTCAGTATTTATTTAATCTGCCCACACAATCTACGGTGCTTGCCTCTGAGCACACATTCGGATTCTACCAGTTGCAGCTATACGAGTACAAATTGACAATAAAACCTAAAATGTATCTGTAGTATAGAAGCCCAGAGCGACTCAACATTATATACATCGGTCTTATTCCAATGTTTCCCATCTACGTATTTAAAATTCCTATTTTTACAATCTACATACATTTTTTATGAAACAAAAGTCGATATTTCAAAGTGAAACATTAAGAAGTGAAATTAATAATTTCAAACTCCACCAAACTGTTGAAGTCCACAAAAATAAAACTGTCAACGCGATCATTAAGCCAGAAAGAAAGAAAGAAAGGGAATATTTAAAACGTGCTTTCAAATGGTTCAAAATGTAAATTTCCTTCCCTTAGAAAGGCGAGAGGCGCTGCCTCTCAGTGATCCAAAGGCAAACTCGTATCCCAGGAGACCCTTACAATGCTGTATCAAGAAACTGGACAGGAAGGGAGGATCCATAGAAAAGCCCATTAACAATCTGTGACAGAACTTAATTTGTAAAGAAACAAGTGCCAGGGCCCTTGTCCTGAGACCGCTGCATCTTGCATCACCCATAGAGCTACTGATGACAACTTAGACTTTTAAATATATATTAAAAATGACTAATACCTGCCAATCAAGCTATATATATAGCTTTGGGTGGCACGTATTTTAAGGTCTATACAATTATTAAAGAACTGTTGTGTTCCTCAAAATATTCGACAAACAGCACCACAATGTGGCTAGCTGTCGTGGGTCCGGGTGTAGACACTTAAGTGCTGGTGCTGAGCACCGGAAACCACCGGCTCAAATTAAGCACCGGGTGTGATGTGATACGATCATGGAAGGCGGCTTCGGGTGAAGAGGAGGATTCGATTCTGGCCTGCACTTCAGGTCGTATAATTCGTTAAATAGTGCAGGGAAGGAGTGACATGCAGTCTGTACTTTTCTAAAGCCCTTTACAAGGCTTGTGGATCTGGGTTCAATCTTGCAAGCTTTATACGCATTAATTCAGATGCCTTCCTTGCTTATATGCTGCAGCTGAATTTAGATGTCTGTCTATATATACAATGCTAGTCATTCGGCCTTGCAAATGTGTACAGTGACTCTTTTAGGTCTGACTTGGCAGCACAGCTGTCACATCACCCCTTGGTACCAGATCTCTAAAGTACACATTAAGTGGACTCCGGCTCTACCTACAGGAGTGTCATTTCATCTCATACTGCTGGCTGGTTGGTGAATCATTCCAAATTCTAAGGAGTGCTTTCTCTTTTCAATTAAAGTAACTTGAATCGTGGCACATTACATTATTCATCTCATCTATTGCAGCTGGCTTTTTAAAATATTTTATTCAGGACTCAAAATGCAAGCCACACCGTTTTTTTTTTTTTTTTTTTTACATCCCACAAACTGACACTTTTCCGATTAGCATGCGTAGAGGTGCCTGCCTGAGGCACATCCATCATAATACCTACACGACAGGCGTTCAACCAAACCTCTCTAAAGCGGCCAAAAACAAACCAGAGCGGATTTCAGCCCTCTCCTGGCTTTCTGAAAAGTGTAAATTACTAACAGACACAACTATCTTCTTGCATTCTTTAAGCCCTGAAGCCTCATTACGGTTTTTCTTGCATAATTCATCACAAATGCCTACTGAGGACATCTAGTCTATTGCAAGGCTGAGGTCTTCAGAATGGCAATCATAAAAAACAAATGGTGGACCAGGGCAGAAGTACAAATTCATATCATAGCGCAGTAAGTCATGCCACACAACTCAGGTTGCTGGCCCTAGGCACGGGGTGCAAACTCTTACCACTGAACCAGACCAGGCTCCATGGACGGGGAGCAGGTCATCAACAAATACAGGTAGTCCAGCCTTCCCATATAGGTTGCCTAGACACATCATCAAGCGGAATGGTACTGCCCGATGCACACCTGGCAGAGGCTGGTGCTGCTCTACTCATTATGATGGGGATTTCACAGTTAATATGTACATCACTGAACATGAACATAGCTCAGACTACCTCTGAAGCAAAATGCACTGGTGCTCGTTCTGTCAGCCTTTAGTTTAACAAAGAGGCTATATGTAGCGTACAATGGAAACTACATTCTACATTAAAGTCAAGAAGACTTCCTTACATTTCGAAATAAATAAATAAATGTTTAACCACCACTTGATTTGCCATCCCACCTGCTCCTAGACCCCCCCGTAATGCTTCCTCTCGTCTCGCCCTCGCTTGTCCTGCCCTCTGTCCATATTCTTTGTATTGTTTCACCTCCATCCACTCCTCAACTACTCCTCCAGCCCTCTCTCCCCTATTAAACTACCACTACACTACGTCACATCTCTGATCCCCATCTCCTCTGCCTGAACAAAGGCTGTCCCGTGCTTGATTATCTTTCACTTTTGTTATCCTACCTTCTCAGTCGGTTTTGTTTTCTGTAACAGACACCGCACAGTTTGCTTCAGGGTAAAGGCAGCAATGTAAGAATAGCACCAAGCGAGAGCGCCTATACAATACTGCAAAAGAAAACAATGAATTCTGTTTGTTTTTAAGGTATTCTGGTACAAGTTGGATAAAGTATTACTGGCAACTTGAAAAAGCCAATATTGCCCCACTTCCCAGATCAAGTTAAATGTTAGCGCAGTGTCACTAGGGCCACGACAGGGAAATTACTGAAGGACCTCAAAGATTGATGCATCAAGTGTCCTTGCTTTGTCAAAGAAGAAATGGGTGCTCTGCATTGCCTACTACTGCAACCAAGGCGAGTCGATCAACATATAGGCACATTTTGCCCTCGCAGGAAGTGACGTGGTATCCATACTGGAAAAGGAGCGGAGGCTGTGGTCACCATACTACTACATTCAGAAGGTGTGTTTACTATTGTATGGCAACTGTATGCAATGGGCCCTGCTCTTCACTGCTGACGGGGTCGCAAACAATTAAAGTGTTTATTTACCATGGCAATTATGCCAGGCTCCGTCATGGAAACCATTAAGACCACGTACATGGCGGGGGTGAGGTGGAGAAACATGAGCCAACCTCACTGTATACTGAAGGGCAACGTGGAGATGGACGCCTGGAAAAAGGGTGGCAAGTGAAATCTGCATCCCTCTGCCCCTAGGGTCAAGGCCTCAGGTCACCGCTACAGCTGCTGCCTCAGAGCAGTATGGGTGCCCTTGTGTTACCCTTTGTCCAGCAGCATTACACCCACCTTAACTGTACAGACAAGTCTGCTTCCCTTAGCATCATGAATAGGATGTGTTACTTACAACATGAGGTATATACTTGTGTTTAACCAGAGACCTAAGTTATAGCGTATGAGGGCACAATCAAGATGTGATCCGCGACTGAGCTCCTACAAAACCCAAACAATTTGACCGATACAATGTTGCGGTCTGAAAAGAAGTTTAGAGTCAGCCTTTTAGGCAGCTGGGCTTTTACTAAAAATGCGTGTACAACTCCTAGCCAAATATACAAGCACCTTGTTATAAACAAGCATTTTCAATGCAACGGATCTCGCATTTGTTCGAGTTAGAGCTATTAGCATTGTAAAGCAAAAAAACGCAGCGCAATTGCGCTGCGTGGAAAATAAACAGATAAAGTAGTCTGGACTCCAGGCTGAAAACATCGAGCCTCGTATGTTTTTGGTAGTTTACCGGTGCTGTGTAGGTGGGCTAAACACCAAAGGCATGACGTATGCATGCCTTTCACAAATGAAAGCAAGCGGATTTTAAAAGGCAAGCCCACGAACCAATGTAAGTGACTGACGTGCCATGGGCGTGGTTTCAAGCCCAAAGAGAGATAACAGAATGGACAGAGCACTTTGTGCTCGCCCATAAAAAGAAAGAAAATGAAAATGTCACTTACCCAGTGTACATATGTTCGTGGCATCAGTCGCAGTAGATTCGCATGTTTTGCAATAGCTCGCCATCTGGTGTTGGGCCGGAGTGTTACAAGTTGTTTTTCTTCGAAGAAGTCTTTCGAGTCACGGGACCGAGTGACTCCTCCTTTTGTCTCCATTGCGCATGGGCATCGACTCCATCTTCGATTGTTTTTCCCCGCAGAGGGTGAGGTAGGAGTTGAATTGTAGTAATAGTGCCCATGCAATGGAGTGACTAAGTATGCACCTATTTAAGGTTGAGATGATACATATATAAATAATTGAAGGTAACTTCCAAACTGCTACAGGCTTCCGGGGAGGCGGGTGGGCACATGCGAATCTACTGCGACTGATGCCACGAACAGATGTACACTGGGTAAGTGACATTTTCAGTTCGATGGCATCTGTCGCTGTAGATACGCATGTTCTGCATAGACTAGTAAGCAGTTATTTCCCCAAAAGCGGTGGATCAGCCTGTAGGAGTGGAAGTAGTCTGAAACAATGTTCTTAATACGGCTTGACCTACTGTGGCTTGTTGTGCGGATAACACGTCTACACAGTAGTGCTTGGTGAATGTGTGAGGCGTAGACCATGTGGCTGCCTTACATATTTCTTGCATTGGGATGTTTCCTAGAAAGGCCATGGTAGCACCTTTCTTTCTGGTTGAGTGTGCCCTTGGTGTAATGGGCAGCTGTCGTTTAGCTTTAAGGTAGCAGATTTGGATGCATTTAACTATCCATCTGGCTATACCTTGTTTTGATATTGGGTTTCCTGCATGAGGTTTTTGAAATGCAATAAATAGTTGTTTAGTCTTTCTGATGTTTTTTGTTCTGTCAATGTAATACATCAATGCTCTTTTGACATCTAATGTATGTAGTGCCCTTTCAGCTACGGTATCTGGCTGTGGAAAGAACACTGGAAGTTCCACTGTTTGATTTAGATGGAACGGTGAAATAATCTTTGGCAAAAATTTAGGATTGGTCCTTAGGACGACCTTATTCTTGTGTAGTTGTATAAAAGGTTCCTGTATTGTAAACGCCTGAATCTCGCTTACTCTTCTTAGGGAAGTAATGGCGATGAGAAATGCCACCTTCCAGGTTAGGAACTGTATGTCGCAGGAGTGCATGGGTTCAAAAGGTGGACCCATAAGTCTAGTTAGGACAACATTTAGGTTCCATGAAGGAACAGGTGGTGTTCTTGGTGGTATAATTCTCCTAAGGCCCTCCATGAATGCTTTAATGACTGGTATTTTATATAGGGAAGTTGAATAGGTAGTCTGCAGGTATGCAGATATTGCTGCAAGGTGTATTTTAATGGAAGAGAAAGCCAGGTTAGATTTTTGTAAGTGAAGCAAGTAACCCACTACATGTTCTGGAGTTGTGTGTAATGGTTGTATTTGATTAATATGGCAGTAGCAAACAAACCTCTTCCATTTACTTGCATAGCAGTGCCTGGTGGATGGCCTTCTGGCTTGTTTTATGACTTCCATACATTCTTGGGTAAGTTGTAAGTGCCCGAATTCTAGGATTTCAGGAGCCAGATTGCTAGATTCAGCGATGCTGGATCTGGGTGTCTGATCTTTTGGTTGTGCTGTGTCAACAGATCTGGCCTGTTGGGCAATTTGATGCAGGGTACTACTGATAGGTCTAGCAGCGTTGTGTACCAGGGTTGCCTTGCCCAAGTTGGTGCTATCAATATGAGTTTGAGTTTGTTTTGACTGAGTTTGTTTACCAGGTAAGGAAGGAGAGGGAGAGGAGGAAAAGCGTAAGCAAATATCCCTGACCAGTTCATCCATAGGGCATTGCCTTGGGACTGTTTGTGTGGGTATCTGGATGCGAAGTTTTGGCATTTTGCGTACTCCCTTGTCGCAAACAAGTCTATCTGAGGTGTTCCCCAGAGTTTGAAATAAGTGTTCAGAATTTGGGGGTGAATTTCCCATTCGTGGACCTGTTGGTGATCTCGAGAGAGATTGTCTGAGAGTTGATTTTGGATCCCTGGTATAAATTGTGCTATTAGGCGAATTTGGTTGTGAATTGCCCAACGCCAAATCTTTTGTGCTAGCAGGCTTAACTGCGTGGAGTGCGTCCCCCCTTGCTTGTTTAGATAATACATTGTTGTCATGTTGTCTGTTTTGACGAGAATGTATTTGTGAACTATTATTGGTTGGAAAGCTTTTAGTGCTTGAAAAACTGCTAGAAGTTCTAGGTGATTTATATGCAGTGTTGTTTGATGTACGTTCCATTGTCCTTGTATGCTGTGTTGATCGAGGTGTGCTCCCCACCCTGTCATGGAAGCATCTGTTATTACGTATTGTGGCACTGGGTCTTGGAAAGGCCGCCCTTTGTTTAAATTTATGTTGTTCCACCACAGAAGCGAGAGGTAAGTTTGGCGGTCTATTAACACCAGATCTAGAAGGTGACCCTGTGCTTGTGACCATTGTGATGCTAGGCACTGTTGTAAGGGCCTCATGTGCAGTCTTGCGTTTGGGACAATGGCTATGCATGAAGACATCATGCCTAGGAGTTGTAGTACCATCTTTGCGTGTATCCTTTGTGTTGGATACATGCGTTGTATGATGGTGTTGAAATTTCGAATTCTTTGTGGACTTGGAGTGGCTACTCCTTTTGATGTGTCTATTATGGCTCCCAGGTATTGTTGTACCTTGCGCGGCAGAATTTTGGATTTTGTGAAATTGACGGTGAACCCTAGTTTGAAGAGGGTTTGTATGATATGATTTGTGTGATTTGAGCACTGTATTAACGAATGGGCCTTGATTAGCCAGTCGTCTAGATATGGGAACACATGTATTTGCTGCCTTCTTATGTGTGCAGCGACTACCGCTAGACATTTGGTAAAGACTCTTGGTGCGGTTGTTAATCCGAAAGGCAGTACCTTGAATTGGTAATGTATTCCCTTGAATACAAACCTTAGGTATTTCCTGTGCGATGGGTGTATTGGTATATGGAAATAAGCATCCTTGAGGTCTAAAGTTGCCATGTAGTCGTGTAGTTTTAGCAATGGCAATACTTCTTGTAGTGTGACCATGTGAAAGTGGTCTGATTTGATGAAAGTGTTCACTACTCTGAGGTCTAGGATTGGTCTCAGCGTTTTGTCCTTCTTTGGTATCAGAAAGTACAGTGAGTAAACTCCTGTGTTTATTTGTGTGTTTGGCACTAATTCGATTGCATTCTTTTGCAATAGTGCCTGCACTTCTATCTCCAGGAGATTGGAATGGTGTGTTGTCAAATTTTGTGCTTTTGGTGGTATGTTTGGAGGGAATTGTAGAAATTCTATGCAATAACCATGTTGGATAATTGCTAGAACCCAAGTGTCTGTAGTGATTTCCTCCCATGCTTTGTAATAATGACTTATTCTTCCCCCCACTGGTGTTGTGTGGAGGGGGTGAGTGACATGTGAGTCACGGTTTAGTAGTAGGGGTTTTGGGGCTCTGAAATCTTCCTCTATTTCTAGGGAATTGCCCTCCTCTATATTGTCCCCGAAAACCTCCTCTATACTGTCCCTGGTAACTGGACGGTGTTGCTTGTGAGGTGCTGGCTTGTGTGCTCTGACCCCGAAACCCCCCTGGCTGTAATTCCCTCTGCTCTGCGGGGAGTAGAGTGCGCCCATGGCTTTGGCAGTGTCCGTATCTTTTTTGAGTTTCTCAATCGCTGTGTCCACTTCTGGACCGAACAGTTCTTTTTCATTAAAAGGCATATTGAGAACTGCTTGTTGAATCTCTGGTTTAAATTCAGACGTTCGGAGCCATGCATGCCTTCTGATAGTTACAGATGTATTAATTGTCCGTGCAGCTGTATCTGCAGCGTCCATGGAGGAGCGGATCTGGTTGTTGGAAATGGTCTGTCCCTCCTCAACCACTTGTTTTGCCCTATTTTGTAAGTCCTTGGGCAGATGTTCAATGAGATGTTGCATCTCGTCCCAGTGGGCTCTGTCATAGCGCGCAAGTAGTGCCTGTGAGTTCGCGATGCGCCACTGGTTTGCAGCTTGTGCTGCGACTCTTACCAGCTGCATCGAACTTGCGGCTTTCTTTATCTGGGGGTGGTGCATCTCCAGATGTGTGAGAGTTGGCCCTTTTCCTAGCTGCTCCTACAACGACAGAGTCTGGTGGCAGCTGTGTAGTGATGAAAACCGGGTCTGTAGGAGGCGCCTTATACTTTTTTTCCACCCTTGGTGTGATTGCCCTACTTTTGACCGGCTCCTTAAAGATTTCTTTCGCGTGCCGGAGCATACCAGGGAGCATAGGCAGGCTTTGGTATGAGCTGTGGGTGGAGGAGAGTGTGTTGAATAAAAAATCATCCTCGACCTGTTCTGAGTGGAGGCTTACGTTGTGAAATTGTGCTGCTCTAGCCACCACTTGAGAATACGCGGTGCTGTCTTCTGGTGGAGATGGCTTCGTAGGGTATGCCTCCGGACTGTTATCTGACACTGGGGCGTCGTATAGGTCCCATGCGTCTTGATCTTGGTCACCCTGGCTTATGGTGGTGTGAGCTGGGAGTGTGATGGAGTTCGTGCTGGTGAGACGTTAATCACGGGCGGAGGAGAGGGTGGTGGGGTAACTCTTTTCACCACTTTTGGTTGTGGTGTCTGTTCAGTTTGGAACTCCAACCTTCTCTTTCTTCTAATGGGGGGAAGGGTGCTTATTTTTCCTGTCCCGTGCTGTATGAAGATACGCTTTTGCGTATGGTCCACATCAGTTGATTGTATCTCCTCCTCAAACCTATGCTTTTGCATTTGGGAGGTTAGCGAGTGCTCGTCTGTATAAGAGCCTGAAGCTGGGTCGCTTGCAGTTTGTTTCGGCACCGAAACCCTGTCTGCATGTTTTTTCGGCTCCGAGGTGACTTTTCTTTTTCGGGGCCGAAACCTCTCGGCGTCGATCCGTGTCCACACCGGCATCTCGGTGTCGAGGCTTGTCTCCAGCACTTTCTCGGTCCCGAGAAGGCTGCGTGCCGGTGTCTCGACCGGAGTCGGACGATCTCGGCACTGTTTGGGCCTTTTTCGGTGCCGACGGTCGGTCACCGAATTTATGGGTGGAGCCATGGCCTGATGGCAGTGGCGTCCCCTGGGCCTTGTAAATCTTCCTTTGTGTGGTTTTCGACGTCTTACTCACGGTTTGTGTATCGTCGAATCCTTCGGAGTCCGATTCTTGGATCGAGAAGGTACCTTCCTCTTCCAGCTCCTCGAACTCTCGGTGGGCTGTCGGCGCGGACGCCATCTGAAGTCTTCTGGCTCGACGGTCTCGGAGTGTCTTTCGGGACCAGAACGCACGACAGGCCTCACAGTTGTCTTCACTGTGCTCAGGTGACAGGCACAGGTTACAGACCAAGTGTTGGTCTGTATAGGGGTATTTATTGTGGCATTTGGGGCAGAAACGGAACGGGGTCCGTTCCATCGGCGTTCTTCAGCACGCGGTCGGGCCGACCAGGCCCCGACGGGGGATCGAAAAACTACCCCGAAGGGCACCGGAGCTCTTCGATCTTCGATGCGGTGTTGAATCTAAGTACGCCGATCCCGAACGCAACAATACCGACGAAAATCTTCCGAAATTAGCTAATTCTCCGTTCCGAAACTCGGAGCGACAGGAACACGTCCGAACCCGATGGCGGAAAAAAAACAATCGAAGATGGAGTCGACGCCCATGCGCAATGGAGACAAAAGGAGGAGTCACTCGGTCCCGTGACTCGAAAGACTTCTTCGAAGAAAAACAACTTGTAACACTCCGGCCCAACACCAGATGGCGAGCTATTGCAAAACATGCGTATCTACAGCGACAGATGCCATCGAACATAAAGTTTAACTGCGACCTAGATAAGCTATGCCCAAATGGAAAACAAAACCTCCACCTCCTTAGGTAATCTTGGGTTTACCTTTTTTGGTTTTCCCTACAAAATAATTACAGTATGACTTTAATTTACAGCGTACGAGTCTCACACAGCAGAGAGATGGGGGCAGGTGAAGAAGGGTTAAAACATTTTTGAAAATAACAATGGGTTAATATTTTTTTTTTTCCAAGTCAGGTGTTTCAAACAAAAGCTGTACTGCTACATAAACCCTTTTTTGAATGTCTCAAATTAGAGCAGTGGTAGATTTGATTCTGGCTATATATATATATATATATATATATATATATATATATATATATATATATATATATATCTCTATCTCCTAATTTAATTTAGGTTACAGGTTACTGTATTGAGATTAATTAAATGATTTTGGCAGTTAACATGAATCATCCAACATCATACATTCGGAACAAATAAATGAAATAAAATAAAATTACACCGTATTTACCTTGCTTTGTCAGGGCTTCTCGAAGCGCTGGGGTGATCATTTCTCTGGGCTCACCATTCTCATTTGACCCAACACTTCCCCTGGAAAGACCAGATTTTTCAGAGTCTTTCTGCATCTCCTGCTCTTTCTTTAAGATACAAAAAACAGTTACTTTTTAACAATTTGTAGATGGATCTGTTAAAGCGTAAAAAATATTATTAAGAAGCAAAACAAAAACAACAAGGGTAAACATCCTCAACCTTTTAAATCAAAGTTTATATACAAAAAATGACACTGGATTTTATCAACTAATTCACCTTATACATAAGGCTTAAGCTTAGTTTTTGATTATTCAATTTTGACAACTTTGGCCTCAGACTTGCACACTTTTCTATTTAGTACATATCTTTTGTTTGAGTTTTTAGGGTATCAGTGATGAAAACATTCAACCACCCAAGGTGGAAAACCAGGCAAAAGTTGAATAAGTTACTTACCTTTTGTAACACCTTATCTGGTGAAGGCTCCATCTAGCTTTAGATTCCTTACCTTCGAATAACCCCGAGGAGTCACACTGGATCAGGGAACATTCGAGCAGTACATCTATATGCGGGTAGATGGGGCCATTTGGCTCCGTGTCTGTGCTGGAAGGGATATGTGTGTGCGGTGTATATAGAGGTGCCACGACGACACCCTGACATCAGTAACTTTTTGCAACATTTTTACGTTAGAAGAGCAGAGCTACAAAGGTTGTTGGTGTACAGATTCTAGACCTCATAAAGGTTACATTATATGGAGAAATCCGTTCAGAGAGCAGGAAGGATGGGAAGGTAGGTAAACAATCTGCTTCTAAATGGAGTCTCTACCAGATAAGGCTTTACCAAAGGTAAGTAACTTATTTATCTGACAGACTTAGCTGCAGATTTCTTAACTTAGAATAGATATATATCTAAGCAATACCTCTCTGGAAGTGGGTCTGTGAACAGATTTAGACCAGGAAGTCCTAGAGGACCAAATAGGCAA
This sequence comes from Pleurodeles waltl, assembly GCF_031143425.1. Taxonomy (NCBI): domain Eukaryota; kingdom Metazoa; phylum Chordata; class Amphibia; order Caudata; family Salamandridae; genus Pleurodeles; species Pleurodeles waltl. The sequence goes on from NC_090441.1 coordinate 116,590,879, forward strand.
AATGTCTACCACAAACGACCTGACTGTCCAGGGAATAGTGTTTGGTAAACGTGTGCAGAGATGCCCACGTTGCAGCTTGACAGATGTCCAGGACAGGGACCCCGCAAGCTAATGCAGTGTTTGCAGCCTTGGCTATGGTGGAATGAGCAAGCAAGCCTCAGGGGTTTACTTCTTGACTACTGCATAGAAGAGCTTAATGCAGAGCATTATCCAACGCAAAATGGTCCATTTCTGCACAGCCTTCCTTTCTCCGCCTCAATGAAGCTAATGAAAAGTTGATTATCTACCTGAACTCTCTAGTACAGTCAATGTAGAACTTAAACACTTTTATTTATTTCAGATCAGTGGGATTGCTTCTCTTCTCTGGAAGTGTGAGGTGGAGCAAAGAAAGTAGGCAAGATGATGATCTGGTCCACATTTAAAGGAGGCACATGCTGTCAGAACCAGTTTGTCTGGGAAGAAGTAAATGTAAGGAGGGTGCACAAAGAATCCAAGAAATCGAATCACTATTCGACTTCCCAACGCCGGTCCAAATCTTCAGACGACGTGCAGGAAAGTTACTCTAGGCCCCACTCCAATGCAGAGCCTGCCTCCAGGTCCGCTGCACGCCTCCCAGAGTTTATCTGAGCCAGAGCGATCCCTGCCAAACTCCTGAGTTTTGCGGTAATGCATCTAATTTTTGGGCAGGCCAACCCCTCTGGAGCTCATTTGGGCCCTGTCGGTCTGGCAGGTCCTCCCCTGAATTTCTGCTAGCGGGTTTGCTCTCAGCAACAGCCAGGCCCTTTGGCTCCAGAACGGCTCCGATCGCAGGACCAAGATGCCCCCTGGAGTCCCTTCCAGTGACACTGTTCCTGATGTCGTCAATGCCCCCAAAGTAACACCAACCCAATCATCATACCCACTTAGATACGGAGTCAGACCGGCATTGCCGGATGCCGAATCCAGTGCCAGCCTGAACTAGACCTTCTGAGTCAGAGCCAGTGCCTCCATTTTTCTGCAGGTCTGGAGAGGAGTATGATTAGGGAAGATCTGAGGACCCTAAAACCTACATCCTTGAGAAGGCCGATCACTGGTATGAAGAACTGGCAGATCTCAGTGGTGTGGACAGCTCACCAGACACTGGCTTGGACTCCCCTCCCAGTGCGGCTTCAGAGGAGGGGGCCTCCTTTGCTATGGTGGAAAGGAGGGCGGCGAGGTTTTAGACCATCAGCTACCGTCGGTGGCAGTCAAGACTAATGTCTTGACAGAGGTGCTTCAGCCAGGAGTCAATCCCTCAGAATCATTTCTCCCTTTTAATCAGGCCCTAACTAATGTCCTGCTTGGGTCCTGGGCCAAGCCCTACACAGGGGCACTTGTGTACAGAAAAACTGCCAACCGCCATCACCCTGCTCTTGGCGACCCAGCCTTCCTCACTCAGTATCCCACCCTAGACATCCTGGATGTCCAGGCCTCTACCTCTAAAATCAACCCTGGCACATTCCCTACCACATCACTGGATAGGGAATCCAAGAGGTTGGACACCTTTGGCAAGAGGATGTTCTCCGCCAGCCTTGCACTGCGGTCAGTGAACACTACATGTGTTTTGGGGTGATACACCCACACAGTTTGGGATTCGGTTGTGCAAGTGCTGCCGATGGTCTCCGAGGAGGCCCGAACCATACTGTCACAGGCTACTGCAGATGGCAGAGACGCAGCAAGTTTCACCATTCACTGCAGACTGGATATGACCGACTGCTTGAGATCGACTGGCTTTTCAGGGGGATGTCCAGACATCCCTTGTGGACATGTCCTTCAATGGCACCAGTCTTCTTGTAGAAAGCTGATTCAGTGTTTGAGAGCTTTAAGGACAGCCAAGCCACTGCCAGGTCCTTGGGTCTCTCCATGGCCACATGCCAAACCCATTCTGCCTTTCGTGGCTGTGGTAGGGGTTACCAACTGAATCCATTCCCACCCACCTACGATGGCCAACAAACACCTCGGACTTTTCGTGGTCCTGGATGCAGTTTCCACAAGCCTTGTGGGACAACCAGCCAGAGGATGACCCAGTCCAACAGCCCCCCACCCCTGGAAGTCATACCCTAAAAACCACTTCAGTTTGCCCTCGTACCATCTAGTTGGTGGCAGTATCCTCCATTACCTGTCACTGGGAGTCCATACTATCGGACAAGTGAGTGCTTTAGATAGTTCAGTGGAGTTACTCCATCCTTTTTCTAGAAACCCCGCCACCCATACCACTGTTTTTATACCGGCTGATGGAGGACTACCTAGCCCTGCTCTGTCAGGAAGTACAGGCTCTTTAGCCAAAGGCACCATCAACAGAGTGCCCAGATCAGAAGTAAATCGTGGTTGCTATTCCTGCTACTTACTGGTGCCAAGGAGGACTCTTCCATATTTAAGACCTGAGCCCTCAATTTCTTCCCGAAAAAGGAGAAATTCATAATGCTAGCGGGTAGCTCAAGTTCTGTATGGCCTAGACCCTGAAGACTGGATGGATGCGCTCGACTTCCAGGACAACTACTTCCATGTACCTGCCTATCCACACGAGCTACCTATGGTTCACGGGGGGCCACGAGCATGATCAGTCCCCGGTGATCACTTTTGACCTTACCAGCACACCAAGGTGATGGTGGTGGTTGCAGCATACATATGGAGGTCAGGGGTTCCAGTCTTTACCTACTTCGACGACTGGACTGTTGAAAATGGGTTTGCCCCCAGGCAGTCGTCTCCCAACTCCAGGCTGTCGGCCCTCCTGCAATCACTGGAGTTCACTACAAACGTGCCAAAGTCACACCTGACTCTCAGATGCTCCCCTTCATCAAAGCTGTTCTGAATACAGTGGAGTATTGGGCCTATTGTCCACAACAGAGAGTCCAGGATATTCAGGTTATGATTCAGTTTCAGCTGAAGCTGCTGGACCTAATGGCCTCCTACAACCTGCTGGTAAACACATGCTCGCTTTCACATGCGGGCTCTGTACTGGGACCTGAAGTCTCACTGGAGGCAGCATCAGGGAAATCTCTGAGCTGGTACAGATATCATAGGGAACTGCAAAAAGTCCTGCGGTTGTGGCTGATGAACCACATTTGAGTCAGCAGCAAACCACTCTCATCTGTCACAACAGTTAGCACTGGTTGGGGAAGGGAGTCACTCCTGGGCTAGGGTGGCCATCTGGGAGAGGTGGTCAGAGGACTCTGATCTTTGGCAGAGTCTCTGCTCCAGATCAACTTGCTGGAGTTGAGAGCAATCCATCTGGCATGAAAGAGTTTCTTCCTTCCATAAAGGAGAGGCTAGTTTAGGTGTTCACAGAGAGCATCACCACCATGTGGTACTGCAACAAATAGGGCAGGGTGGGGGTCATGGCCCCTCTGTCAAAAGATCCTGCTTCTCAACAAGATATGGCAGGCTCTATGAATGCCAGAGCGGACATACACAGTCTCCTATGCCTAGCGGGTCACAAATGGCATCTCCATCCAGAGATGGAGTATGGTCTCTTCAAACACTGGGGAGAACCTTGTTTAGATCTGTTCGCCACCGCCAAGAATATGCAATGTCAGCACATCTGCTCACTAGAGTTTCCAATGCGACTCACTTGGAGACTATTTTCATCTGAAGTGGAGCTCCATCCTCCGCCTTTCTGCCAGTACCACTCCTGCTCAGAGATTTCAAGAAGATCAGGAACAAGCAGGCCCAAGTTATTCTTGTGTTTCGGGATTGAGCACGGAGAGTATGGTATTCAGAACTCCTGAGAAAGAGCATCAGTCCTCCGGTCAGGCTGCTACTTCAAAAGGCCCTGCAACCAAACCTGCACATGCCAGTCTTCATAGATGGATATTGAGTATTGACAGTTAACAGTTTTTGACCTCTGTCCTGAAGTCTGATGTCATTCTGGCAGCCAGGTGTTCCTCAGCCAGGACACTGCACACCTGTCACTGAGACAAATTTGTGGCATGGTGTGCATCTGGACAGGATGACCCCCTTTCTACACCATTATCTGAAGTTTTGTTGTTTATTCACTCATTGGCACAGCAAGGCTTTGGTCTTGGCACTGTTAAAGGGTACCTTTCAGTCATATTGCCATTCTTGCGGTTGCCGGATCTGCCCTCCCTATTCAAGTCACCGGCTGTGACTTGTTTTTCCAAGGGACTACAGAATATGTTCCCTCCAAAACACTTCACCATTCCCCAGTGGGACCTGAACCTAGTTTGAACCTTCCTTATGTATAGGTCCTTTGAGTCCTTGCACAATTGCCCTCGTCGCTTAGTAACCTTAAAAACTGCTTTTCTAGTGGCCATTACATCAGCCAGGAGGACATCTATCTGGGACGGATTCCACTAGCCTTAAAACCCACTGTTTTCCATGGGATATCCCTACACACTGGGTGCTCAAGGAAAAGCACTTGACAAAACATCACGAAAAAGTCAGTCAAAAAATTACTGGCGGTAGCCATCCCTGTCTCTTATCAAGAGCAGCTTCCAAGCCCATTAAACTCGCATGTAGAGAATTTGAGATGCGGATGGTGAAATCTATGGTGTTTGCAAGGAGGGGGTAGTTAGAGTGGGTGCTTAGTTATCATCTCCTGACCCTCAAGAAGTTTCTACTCAAAATCAAATAGTGATAGACAGTGAACAACAGGCTGTGAGAGCTGCTAGCGAATAAAGACAGGGCCAGGTCAAACCTAATATCAGTTAGAATAATTCTAATTATTCCACCCCAGCTCACTGAAAGCTAGGCATATGTTTGAGCTACATGTTGATGCCTGTCATTTATGATAACTGTTGGATTTAAATACTGTGCCTGAGAGTGCTCTTCATTAAGACGGAAGGTGCCTTGCTACTATTGGCCCTTGGCAATAGGAACTTCGGCACAAGAGACAAATGAAAATCCCCGACTTCCTATATGCCCTGCCATTTTATTTACTGCCTCAGTTTTAAGTAAAGTAAACCCGTTGCCTGGGGTAGGTTTCCTGGTGGCTAACAAAGACATGGCCTACCTTTTTAAATTTCCAATAACTATTCTACCTGGACACCCCACATTTTGAATGTGGGGTGGAGCTTGCTGCAAACAGTGATGGCTGCCTGAAGCCAGAGCTCCTCTGGACCACGACCTGTCAGAGAGACTCTGGTGGCACCATCTTAGGGAGCATTTGAGAGCCATCACCAGTGCCCATTACCCTCTGGGATGTGCACAGATGTCCACCTGAGTAAGGTCCCAAGGGACCCCAAAGAGAGCAGATCCAGCAGGGAGTGGCCCCGACGACATGAGCCCTCGCAGCATGCCTCTTCAGCCACTGCACCAGAGCCACCCTATTCAGAGTAGTGCCCGCAGAGCACATTCCTTTTGGCTGAAGCTCCCAACGTCCGGCAAGGGTTGCAACGCATGTGCGACCCCAGTCCCAAACGCAGCACACGCTGGATCGGCTCCCACCGTGGTGCCTCTTCTGACTTGCAGGACCAGGGACCCGCATTGATCTGCTGTCCCATCCCTCCCACTTTCCATCACCCCCGGTGCAGAGCCCAGATGTCACACTAGTGCCCAAGTGAAGGATATTCACACCCTGTGGCGGCCTAAGTGATTGGACCAGTGGGCCCATCACCAAGGCGCCTGCTCCTTTTTAAGCTGCAGATGGAGGTACGGGGGGCCTGCCTTGGCAGCTTCGTGGGACAGCTATATGGGGGCCTTCTCCCTTTCAAACCTCCCTCCTGAACTGATCTTTTGGGCCCAGGAGAGGCACCTTTCACCACCGGACAATTCCGTCTACCTCTCCCTTCCGCCTTGACGTATATTTCTGTTTCCCCTAGGTCCTGCTTCGGCTGGCTGAGGTGGCAGTCTGTGCTGGCCTGCTGGTGGCCCCTCCTTTACATCTGCCTCCGGTGCCCTATGGAGGGCTTTGTGTGGCCTGCTTCAGCGCCACCATTTGGCCACTCTGGACATGGCCACACCTCCTCTGTCACTTCTTCCTGTCCCTGTTTAGGGGTCCCGACCTGTCCTGCAGGCGGGGGACCCCACCCCCATGCTTGTGCCTCGTTCCCAGCCCCTCCCCCCCCCTTACTGGTGGAGGTGGGAGCATCTGGCCCCGAGTGGCTGCCCTACAAAACATGCCTGGGACCTGGAAACATTTAATGGGCCTCTTCTGGATGCTGGAATGGCGTACTGCCTGCCTTTACTTGCTCTCCCGTCTGTGCTGCACTCCTGGTCCTTCTCCAGGGGCCACGCCTGCCTTGTGATCGCTGGGACTCCTTTGGTGAATTGGCTGGAGTGTGTCTCGCTAACCCCGGGCCGCCTCCTCTTTTGCCCCCACAAGACCCTACCCATGGCCACTGAGAAGACGTCCTGACAGCTGCTCTTTTCTGAGGCCATTGCCTTCCACAGGCCCCTCGCACTGGTCCTTCTGGGACCCTTGGAAAACCTGAGGGATTGTATTCTGCAGTAAATCAATCACTGCAATGTGCCACATGCTGGACTGATGGATGCTAAGATCACGGACCTCACCACTGACACAAAATCAACCCGGACGGAGATTGGGGTATTCCAGGGCCACCAAGATAGTGGAGAAACCCATCTCGCTACACTGGAGGCACAGGTTGTCAATATCACAGGACAGAAAGCTGCACTTCTATGCCTCTCTCATAAGCACATGGACCTTGAGAACAGGAGCCAGCAGGATAATGTTTGCTTCTTTGGGTTCCCAAGTAATGTGAAACAGGACGATGCTGGACGCTTCCTCTGTTACATCCTTCAACGCCTCATTGGGCTTTCCTTCTCCCCTCCAGATTTTCCACCTCATTATGGGGCTGGTGGGGGGCTCTTGTGGGGGATACGCTGTGGCTCCGTTGCTCCATGCTTTCTCCATTGGGGATTGGAATGATGAGGACGCTCCTGTTTGCTGTGTTCAATGTTATCACCTCTGAATGAGAGAGGGGTTTTGCAGGTTGAGTTGAGAGGGTCCATTTGTGGTCTTTTTGACCTTTCAGCTTCCAGCTGCGCCCCCATCGTCAGCACCTTAACCCCCCGCTCTCATCCATGTCCCACTAGTCCCACCTGGTGTGGTCATTTAGATCCAATCCTCCCTTCACTGACTCATTCAGGTCTCCAGAGACCCAGGGAGTGCCCCCTTGCCCCACCCCAGGACCATCTACCTTCCTTTCTTCATTGCCTGTATCTCCAGCTTGGCTCGCTCCTGATGTTCTGGGGCAGTGGGTATTTTTTTTTTTTTTTGGTTTTGTTTTTAGCTCCGCCGGTTAAAAAAGTTCTCCCTCCCCCTCCCTCGCAAGGGGTGGCTGGCTTCACTTTTACTTCCCCCCCCCCCCCCAACCTCTCAGGAGCCTCCCCACCTGCTACTCCCTTCCATTTCTCCTCCCCCTTCTCCCTCCTCCCCTTTCCCTCAGTTCCTGGTGTCTTCCTCCTCCTCTTCTTCTTCTTCCCTTCCTTTTTTCTTTTGCTCTCGCTTCTCCTCCACACCTTCCTTCCCCTGCCTCGCACCATGGTCCTCCACTTCTTGCGGTCTAACTGCCCCTCCCGGTCAATGCCTTTCTCTCGCCATATCCATCTGTCGTCTATGGCGGCACCACCCCCAAAGGCCCTCTTGGAATGTTCACGGCCTCTTTCATTACGTCAGAAGGAAGAAGGTCTTGGCCTATTTGAACTAGAAGAAAGTTGAGATTGTCTTGTTGCGGGAGATGTACCTTATCAGTTCCAAGGCCAATAAACTTGGATAGCACTGGGTGGGGAAGGTTTTCATAGCAGCTGTGCCCTAAGCCACTCCCCGGAGATGTACCTCTACCATGTAAGTGCAGAGGTGCCAGCTTCTTGTGTGGATCGCTAACCATTCTCAAGAAGTGCTCAAACTCCAAGTGTAGGTATGTCTTGCCCGCTAAAAGAGAATGGGCCAGGTCCTGTGTATGGGATCCATTTCTGCCACCATCGGGACCAAGACTGCTTTACTTCTTCACCTCAACTGTGTACTCACAGAAGTTGGTTCCACGCCAATGGTTCAAGAGTGGGGACTGGAATGATACCCAGGACCGCACAGCCCCTTGGACAGGGTGGAGAATCCGGATAGGGCCCTCATGTGTGACTTTCAGGATGACCATGGTCTGCCCGATGTTTCACACCTACACCATCAGACCGATAAGTCCTACACCCACCTGTTGCCAGTAGATAGCACCCAATCCCGGCTGGAAAATTTCTTCCTCACACCCCCTTCTATCTGTGGGGGTCAATGCTCACATTCTGGAGGGCTCGCTTGCTCGACCTCAGCTTGGTATGCCTGATATGGAAACCTTGGAGGTTTAACACCTCCTTTTATCGTATGCCTGAGTGAAAGCAGCTTCTGCAGTTCCACCTCGCAATGTATCTTGATGACAATAAGAACTTGGTGGTGTCCACATGAACACTCTGGGTGGCAACAAAGGCTACCCTTAAGGATCAGCTTATGCAGGATATGGCCCTTCAAAATAGCAGGGTGGAGCATCAGGCCTCCCGGCAGGCATCTATCAGCAACCTGACTTAGCTTTACACAAACTGCCCCACAGATAACACTCCCAGGAGGCTGGGGAAGGCACACTTGAACCTCAACTGCCTTTTCACTGCCCAGGAGGAAGATGCCTTCATCGCCATTACAAACAGGGTGAAAAAGCTGACCATTTACTTGTGGCTCAGCTCCACCAGCAAGAGGCGGCCTCCACAGTCTTGGTTATCAGGGACTCCACGGGTCTCCTTCTCATACACCACCTAGGGACTGTGGATACCTTTGCCGATTTCTGTAGCTGCCTCTACACGTCGGAGACAGCAACTGATGAATAGCAGGATCACCACTTCCTGGGTGTAGTCACTCTCCAACAGCTGAACTAAAATGGCAGGGCCCCTTCACCAAGGAAGAGATACACAGGTCATCTCTGCTGCTCCTTATAGTAAGCCCCCCAAGGAGGATGGCTTCCCGTGAAATTTTATACATGGTCGTCTGGCAATGTGGCAGAGTCCTAGGCAGCCTTGGTCCAATTTCCAACAAGGCCTCCATCACTGTAGTTCCCAAGTTGGGCAAGGATCCCCTTTCTTGTGACAGATATCGGCCTATCTCGATCCTGAATGGGGACGTTAAGATCTTAGCGAGTGTCACGGCAGCCCGGCTCAAGAAGGTCATACCCACCCTGGTCCACCCCAACTAGGTCGACTTTGTCCCAGGCCAATCCTCTCCCTGGCCCGAGTAGGTATTCTACCGCATAGAGTGGGGATACCTTTTTGCGCTGCTACATCTGTTTGACCTAAGGAATTATTTTATTTCCAAGGTTCAGCTACTGTAGAGTGACCCCTCGCTGCAGGTGAATTGTGGTGGTTTCATCTCTGCACCCTTTCAGATTTAGTATGGGTCCTGTCAGGGCTACCCTCTGTCACTGCTGTTCTTCCTCCTCACCCTGGAGCCGCTGGCCGCAGCCATGCACCAATAGTCGAGGCAGTGGATGTTCTGACCCCAGGGGGCTCCGTCTCTGTTCTCCTTTACATGGATGATATTTTACTCACACTCACAGATCTCATCCATTCGCTTCTTGTCCTTTTCGCTCTACTGGATGACTTTACGCAGATAGCAGGCTACAAGGTCAACTGTGGGAAGAATGGGAAGAGCGAGGCCGTACCCTTCTCATCCTCTAAAAAGACGGCAGCGATTTGGGACAATTAAATGAAGATCAGGATGAAGTTCTGCCTCTAAACTGGTGCACTTTTAATACTGCACGCCCCCCAAGCTGGAAAGCACTGGCCTTCTTCGCCACTCATGCTGCTGGCGCAACACCCTGCCACATTCCACACATTCTGTTCAATTGCCCTAGCCTCTGGTGGCTCTGCCAGGCCAAACTGTGCCATTGCCTTCCTCTCTCCTCCCCACTCTACCGCCCTGCCATGCTTTGACATGATCTTGGCGCTGTACTCCATTTGTCTCTGCATGACCGCTGGTTTCTGGTTACAGCTTTGGTTAAGCTACACTGGCGCTGCCCCATGTACCTATGCATGTGGAATGGCTGACCGAAATGTTTAAAGCGGCGTCCTTCCTGCGGCTCATTTATTAGCTCAATGATCAACTGGACGTCTATCTGCAGGCGTAGGCTCCATTCCTAGAGGACATGCTGTGACAAGACGGGTGTCTGTGAGGACCGGATGCTTGGACAAGGTGTCTGGGGCAGACACTTATCGGTGTTCCCGCCTGTTGCCGTTTCCACTGTTAGCGTCGTGTAAAGGGGATCCTGATCTTCTCTGTGCCCCACCTAAGACTTTCACCTTGGCTTCTGGTTGCGGCAGCAGACGTTGCGGCCTCAGAACTAAACTGTAATAATGTGGTACAGTTCAGCAGCTGTGTCATTTCTTTATTAAAGGCAGCTAGATGCATCACAACTCGCTTGTAATAAGTAAATTAGAGATGGGTGTCTATACAGGAATTACAGGCTACAATGTATTGTAGTAGGATAACAGTATGCCACACATTATACAACTTTTCAACCTTTGTCAACATACAGCATTTTCTGCAAATACTTATCTTGACCCCGTAAGTGCAATTTTCTAAACTGAAGGAATACCTTCATAGTTAAAGTCGCATGTTTCCATCCAATCCCGCTCCTGTAGAAGGTGACGCTACATTTTGAACCGAGCCCTTACATATGCAGAATATTGATGGTGCCAGTGAATAGGCTCCAATCAAGTTTCGACAAGTTAACATATCTTATTAGATGCAATCCGCCTTTTTGTTGTTGCCCCTTGAAAACCATCAGTTATAATGCGTGTGTGTGGCAATACCGTATTGCCATATTGGCCCCTGAATGAACCACTTCATTTCATTTTCAGATTTCAAGAGCTAGCACTTAAGATTACTTCCCTTGATTTTTCATCATTTCTTTCTAGAATATTAAACGATTTCTGTACTGTCATCATAAACTTAAGGCAGCTAGACAGCATAAATATAGCTACCACGAGGTATTATTATAAAGTAATGCGAGTTATAAAAATCAGGCACGTTAAACCCTCCAGATTATTGATCTCTGGTTGGGTTTCTCAGGCCTTACCTGTGATGTGTGCCATTCTGAAAATAATTCACAGTTAGTTTCCAAGGTGCTTTGAAGAGTTGTTTGCGAATACGACTGGTAGCATGGTTACTGTAAAATTTACTAGATGAATGATCATCATTTTCAAAGTTTCTCATCTCCCCATCCCCATGAAATATGCTGTGGTGACCATTTTTGAGTTGCAGCTTTGACCTTCTGCGCCAGTCTTTTCCAAGGAGCAGCTCTCCAGTTACCTATAAGTAGCTCTTCTGTGTGCAGCCCAGTGAACCAAATTAAAAGCATTTGCTTGGTTGTGTTAATATAGGTATGCCAAAATTGAAAAGTGTGTGTTCAAGACGAAAATGTGTGTAATTTCAGAATTCATATGTTGATGTCTGAGGAAAATGGTTCAATTTCCAAAATATATTTAAAGCGGATGTTGAGTGATAAATAACAAACAGTGTTGGTGAGACATTACTATTATTAACTTGATACAAGTGACATTGCAGCTATGGCTATATGTTACCCATCTAGATGCAAAGCATTTTTACATTAGTTGCAACCACGCCTGGTGCACGAGGTGATGCCTTCTGGTAAACTTGCATGCTGGTCACTAATGTAATCTTGATTTGGGTGGTTATTATTACATTTCTAATAGTATTAGTAGCTCTGGAGGAATTTCACTGAAGTTAAGTAGCTCTTATTACAGAAAAGGTTGGAGAACCCTGTAAATCTGCACTATGGTAGGCACTAGTGTTTAAAACCCTGGTAGTGATGAGCCTGGTTAGATGTAGTTTTTCAAGCATTTTGCAATTTCAACTGTGTCTTTTCAACTTCTACCCAAAAACACATTCCAGGTCATGAAGATTGTGAGATTTTGTTCCATTTATTGGTTTGCCACAACCCGCCAAGCATGCTTGACATGCAGCAAGATGGTAACTACGTTTGACTTCCTACTATTCATCATCCTCATTCCTTTTTTAGGTCTGGCTTCACAGTTTCGCTGTCTGTATGATATATTATCAAATCTTTACAAGAAACATAGAATGGTCTTTGGCTCCACCCAGAGGAGTACAGGTCTCTCACCTCATGCCGTGGACTATTTGGTGTACCATTCCACCTTGAAGGAAGTGCTTCCACTGGAATGCTCGAGGAACTATTTTAAATCTGAAATGCATGCTCAGCCACCATGATATTAGTCACATTTAATTCCTTAAATCCTATCTTCATGCTTTACAGAAAGCAACCCTTTCTGTTACTGTTTCCCCAGCATTGGCAGTTAGAAGGGCAGGCTTTGCTGTCACAATCAGTATTTGTGTACGCAACACACAAACAGCCTTTGCGAATGTCTGTGCTTATTGGCAACAGGGCAGTGGTTCCCAACCTGTGAACCGGGGATCTCTGGGGGTCCGCAAAGCCTTCTCAGGGGGTTTGTGGCTACTTAGAAAATGAAATAATATCAGCAGATTAGGTCCCCAGCTTTCAGTAATGACTCCACGGGGGTTACCCCGGATTGCAGTAATCATTCAGTGGGGGTCCCCGGGTTCCCGTAATGATAAAATGGGGGTCTAGAGAAGTTAAAAGGTTGGGAACCACTGCAATAGGGCGTTAAAGTAAAAACTATTGGTTTGCAAATGCTTGCTTCTTTGTTTTGGCCATTAGACTGTTGAGAGATTAATTATGTGATTTCAAAAGCCAATTAATATCTGAAGAAGTTTGATTTAAACGTCTTACGGATATCCCAAGAAGGCCTGAGCGACTATAAAAGCTTCTAAGTATTTAAATTAAACGTGTGAGCAGCTGGAAAACCCATGGCCACCTCGAGGACTGCAACATTGAAAATCTATGACTATTCGCAATGTCTACTTCTATAAGAGCTGCATTTTCTTCACACGGATGTTTTTCACACAATCATGCTTTTAATTTTCTGAGAGACGTTTTCGCCATAAAAACACTCGCACAATTCAAACATTCAAAAGTACAATCATAAACACATTTCACTGAATAAGAGCATAAAATTACAACTGCTAGTGCTTTCTTTGAGAACAATACATGAAAAATTGCTACCCACACGCTCAAAGCACCATGCACTGAAAACACTTTTGAACACAAAGTCCCTCAAAATTAAAAGATTACGTAGCCAGAATCAGCGCTCTACGCAGGACAAGGAAATAAAAGACAGGAGAGGTAAGGCGCCCCAGCAACTCCAGCATAATTCCAAAAGGATTCTGAAGAGACCCTGCTTCGGGTTTGTTGCTAGTAATACCTAATCTGTAGCAAACAATCTAAATCTCATCATCATGGAAAAATAGATAGGGAACAAATAGAGCACCAAAGAAATCTGCTACCCTAAAATGCTACTTTTGATGTCTTTAAGTAGCAAAAACAGCAATTCACTGCACTTAAGTCGGGACTAAAGAAGACTGAAGCTCTGGAAGTCTGGGAGACTGATGCTATGAAATAAAGGCAGATCCACTCCAGTAGAAGGAACAGCTCTTAACCAGCCAGCCTCATGTGGCCAGCGTGAAGCACTTGAACGCTTAATAATGAAGGATGTATATTAAAATACTCAAACCTGCTTGTAAGGAAATGCCTCCTTGGCATGGTTACCCCCTGACTTTTTGCCTTTGCTGATGCCAAGTTTTGATTTGAAAGTGTGCTGAGGCCTGCTAACCAGGCCCCAGCACCAGTGTTCTTTCCCTAACCTGTACTTTTGTTTCCACAATTGGCACACCCTGGCATCCAGGTAAGTCCCTTGTAACTGGTACCCCTGGCACCCAGGGCCCTGATGCCAGGGAAGGTCTCTAAGGGCTGCAGCATGTCTTATGCCACCCCAGGGACCCCTCACTCAGCACAGACACACTGCTTGCCAGCTTGTGTGTGCTAGTGGGGATAAAACGACTAAGTCGACATGGCACTCCCCTCAGGGTGCCATGCCAACCTCACACTGCCTATGCAGTATAGATAAGTCACCCCTCTAGCAGGCCTTACAGCCCTAAGGCAGGGTGCACTATACCATAGGTGAGGGCATAAGTGCATGAGCACTATGCCCCTACAGTGTCTAAGCAAAACCTTAGACATTGTAAGTGCAGGGTAGCCATAAGAGTATATGGTCCGAGAGTCTGTCATGCACGAACTCCACAGCACCATAATGGCTACACTGAAAACTGTGAAGTTTGGTATCAAACTTCTCAGCACAATAAATGCACACTGATGCCAGTGTACATTTTATTGTAACATACACCCCAGAGGGCACCTTAGAGGTGCCCCCTGAAACCTTAACCAACTACCCGTGTAGGCTGACTGGTTTTAGCAGCCTGCCATACACCAGACATGTTGTTGGCCACATGGGGAGAGTGCCTTTGTCACTCTGTGGCTAGTAACAAAGCCTGTACTAGGTGGAGATGCTTCACACCTCCCCCTGCAGGAACTGTAACACCTGGCGGTGAGCCTCAAAGGCTCACCCCCTTTGTTACAGCACCCCAGCTAGTGGAGTTGCCCGCCCCCTCCGGCCACAGCCCCACTTTTGGCGGCAAGGCCGGAGGAGATAATGAGAAAAACAAGGAGGAGTCACTGGCCAGTCAGGACAGCCCCTAAGGTGTCCTGAGGTGAGGTGACTAACTTTTAGAAATCCGCCATCTTGCAGATGGAGGATTCCCCCAATAGGATTAGGGATGTGCCCCACTCCCCTCAGGGAGGAGGCACAAAGAGGGTGTAGCCACCCTCAGGGCTAGTAGCCATTGGCTACTAACCCCCCAGACCTAAACACACCCCTAAATTCAGTATTTAGGGGCTCCCCAGAACCTAGGAACTCAGATTCCTGCAACCTAAGAAGAAGACTGCTAGGCTGAAAAACCCTGCAGAGAAGACGGAGACACCAACTGCTTTGGCCCCAGCTCTACAGGCCTGTCTCCCCACTTCTAAAGACACTCCTCCAACTACGCTTTCCACAGGGACCAGCGACCTCTGAAGCCTCAGAGGACTGCCCTGCATCTAGAAGGACCAAGAACTCCAGAGGACAGCGGCTCTGTTCACCAAAGACTGCAACTTTGCAACAAAGAAGCAACTTTGAAACAACTCGTGTTTCCCGCCGGAAGCGTGAGACTTGGCACTCTGCACCCGACGCCCCCAGCTCGACTTGTGGAGAACAAACACTTCAGGGAGGACTCCCCGGCGACTGCGAGACCGTGAGTAGCCAGAGTTGCCCCCCCCCGAGCCCCCACAGCGACGCCTGCAGAGGGAATCCCGAGGCTCCCCCTGACCGCGACTGCCTGCTTCTAAGAACCCGACGCCTGGTAGGGACACTGCACCCTCAGCCCCCAGGACCTGAAGGATCCGACCTCCAGTGCAGGAGCGACCCCCAGGTGGCCCTCTCCCTTGCCCAGGTGGTGGCTACCCCGAGGAGCCCCCCCCCCCCTTGCCTGCATCGCTGAAGAGACCCCTTGGTCTCCCATTGATTTCTATTACAAACCTGACGCTTGTTTGCACACTGCACCCAGCCGCCCCGGTGCCGCTGAGGGTGTACTTTGTGTGGACTTGTGTCCCCCCCGGTGCCCTACAAAACCCCCCTGGTCTGCCCTCCGAAGACGCGGGTACTTACCTGCTGGCAGACTGGAACCGGGGCACCCCCTTCTCCATTGAAGCCTATGCGTTTTGGGCACCACTTTGACCTCTGCACCTGACCGGCCCTGAGCTGCTGGTGTGGTAACTGTGGGGTTGCTCTGAACCCCCAATGGTGGGCTACCTTGGACCCAAACTTGAACCCCGTAGGTGGTTTACTTACCTGCAAAAACTAACAAACTTATTCCCCCCAGGAACTGTTGAAAATTGCACTGTCTAGTTTTAAAAAAGCTATATGTGATTTATGTGAAAACTGTATATGCTATTTTGCTAATTCAAAGTTCCTAAAGTACCTACCTGCAATACCTTTCATTTGAAGTATTACATGTAAATCTTGAACCTGTGGTTCTTAAAATAAACTAAGAAAAGATATTTTTCTATACACAAAACCTATTGGCCTGGAATTGTCTGATTGTGTGTTCCTCATTTATTGCCTGTGTGTGTACAACAAATGCTTAACACTACTCCTTTGATAAGCCTACTGCTCGACCACACTACCACAAAATAGAGCATTAGTATTATCTCTTTTTGCCACTATCTTACCTCTAAGGGGAACCCTTGGACTCTGTACATACTATTCCTTACTTTGAAATAGTGCATACAGAGCCAACTTCCTACATTGGTGGATCAGCGGTGGGATACAAGACTTTGCATTTGCTGTACTACTCAGCCAATACCTGATCGCACGACTAAATTCCAAACATGGTCATTAGAAACAGATTTTTGAAGTTTGAGCTATTTTTCTAAATTTTTAAAAGTCCTGCTAGGGCCTTGTGTTAGTCCCTGTTAGCATTTCTTTTAGAGTTTAAAAGTTTTGTAAAAGTTTGAATTAAGTGCTAGAGATAGTTTTGTATTAGTATAGTATATAGTATTCCAACTTTTAGAAACATAGGGGGTCATTCTAACCCTGGCGGTCGGCGACCGCCAGGGCTAAAATGACGGAAGCACCGCCAACAGGCTGGCGGTGCTTCCTTGGCCATTCTGAC
Source organism: Pleurodeles waltl (assembly GCF_031143425.1). Classification (NCBI taxonomy): domain Eukaryota; kingdom Metazoa; phylum Chordata; class Amphibia; order Caudata; family Salamandridae; genus Pleurodeles; species Pleurodeles waltl. The sequence continues at coordinate 116,607,509 of NC_090441.1, forward strand.
CGCAGCGGTAAAGCCGCGGTCAGAAAAGGGCAACCGCCGGTTTACTCCTGGCCCAGGGAATCCTCCATGGCGGCGCTGCTTGCAGCGCCGCAATGGGGATTCCGACCCCCTTACCGCCATCCTGTTCCTGGCGGTTTTCATCGCCAGGAACAGGATGGCGGTAACGGGTGTCGTGGGGGCCCCTGCAGTGCCCATGCCCTGGCATGGGCACTGCAGGGGCCCCCTAACAGGGCCCCACTAAGATTTTCAGTGTCTGCAAAGCAGACACTGAAAATCGCGACAGGTGCCACTGCACCCGTCGCACCCCTTCGACTCCGCCGGCTCCATTCGGAGCCGGCATCCTCGTAGAAGGGGGTTTCCCGCTGGGCTGGCGGGCGGCCTTCTGGCGGTCGCCCGCCGGCCCTGCGGGAAAGCCAGAATGGCCGCCGCGGTCTATTGACCGCAGTGCGGTCATTCGGCGGTTCCCGCTTGGCGGGCGGCAACTGCCGCCCGCCAATGTACGAATGACCCCCATAATGTCTAATGCAGAAGAGAGTGTGATGGAATTCGACCTCACACCTTACCTCCATCTTAGAATGAGGGAGTTAAGGTCTCTCTGCAAATTAAAAAATATATAAGCTGGCATAAGCCCAACCAAACTACAGCTCAAGGAGCTGTTGGCAGAGTTTGCCAAAGCCAACCCCTCTGAGGATGACCTCCCAGAGGGGGAAGCTAGTGAAGTGGAGGAGAATTCCCCCCTCCAGTCCTAATTAGGGAGATCAGGGCCCCTCAAGACCCGTCTCCAAATGTGATAGTCAGAGATACTGTTTCCCTCACAGGAGGGTCCAGCACCTCTGGAGTCACTGAGGATAGCCTCAGTGAAGATGACCTACTGTTAGCCAGGATGGTCAAAAGATTGGCTTTAGAGAGCCAGCTCCTAGCCATAGAAAGGGAAAGACAAGAGATGGGTTTTGGTCCCATCCCTGGTGGCAGCAACATAAATAGGGTCAGAGATTCTCCTGACATGTTGAAAATCCCAAAAGGGATTGTAACTAAATATGAAGATGGTGAGGACATCACCAAATGGTTCACAGCTTTTGAGAGGGCTTGTGCAATCAGAAAAGTAAACAGATCTCACTGGGGTGCTCTCCTTTGGGAAATGTTCACTGGAAACTGTAGGGATAGACTCCTCACTCTCTGGAAAAGATGCAGAATCCTATGACCTCATGAAGGCTACCCTGATTGAGGGCTTTGGATTCTCCACTGAGGAGTATAGAATTAGGTTCAGGGGGGGCTCAAAAATCCTCGAGCCAGACTTGGGTTGATTTTGTTGACTACTCAGTGAAAACACCGGATGGTTGGATTCAAGGCAGTGGTGTAAATGATTATGACGGGCTGTACAATTTATTTGTGAAAGAACATCTGTTAAGTAATTGTTCAAATGATAAACTGCATCAGCATCTGGTAGACCTAGGACCAATTTCTCCCCAAGAATTGGGAAAAAAGGCGGACCATTGGGTCAAGACTAGGGTGACCCAAGCCCTCATCAGTAGCAGACTTGACTACGGCAACGCACTCTACACAGGCATCCCAACAAAAGACATCCAACGACTCCAACGCATCCAGAACGCATCTGCCCGCTTGATCCTTGACATACCCCGCCGATGCCACATCTCCCACCACCTGAAGGACCTCCACTGGCTCCCCGTGGACAAGAGGATCACCTTCAAACTTCTCACCCACGCGTACAAAGCACTACACGACACCGGACCCGCCTACCTGAACATCAGACTCAACTTCTACGTCCCCTCCCGCCAACTCCGCTCTGCCAACCTTTCCCTCGCCATCGTCCCCCGAATCCAGCGCAAGACCTCCGGCGGCAGATCCTTCTCTTACCTCGCCGCAAAGACCTGGAACTCACTTCCGACATCCCTTCGCCAGACCCAGGATCTCCTCACCTTCAGGAGACTCCTCAAGACATGGCTCTTCGAGCGATAGCAGCTACCCCCCCTCCTAGCGCCTTGAAACCCTAACGGGTACATCGCGCGCTTTATAAATTTCTTGATTGATTGATTGATTGATTGATTGATTGACCAAGACTTCCACAGGGGGTGACCAAAAGAAAGGGGTCACAAAGCCTCCCCAGGGGAAGAGTGTTGAGACATCCAAAGGGAAAAATAGTAAAGAGTCTTCTACAGGCCCCCAAAAACCTGCACAGGAGGGTGGGCTGAGAACCTCTTTCCAATCCAATTTTGGGTACAAGGGTAAAAACTTTGATCCCATAAAGGCCTGGTGTCGTAGCTGTAATCAGCCTGGACACCAAACTGGAGACAAGGCCTGTCCCAAGAAAGGTTCCACTTCAAACTCTACTCCAGCTAACACTGGAATGGCCAGTCTCCAAGTGGGATCAACAGTGTGCCCAGAGCAAATCAGGTGTCACACTAAAGCTATATTAGTCTCTGAGGGTGGGGTGGATTTAGCCACACTGGCTGCCTGGCCCCCTAACATGCAAAAATACAGGCAGCAGCTCTTAATTAACCCCTTCTGTGCCGCGGACGTAGTGGTTACGTCCTGCGGCACAGTGCTGCTGTGCCGAGGACGTAACCACTACGTCCTCGGCACACAGCCCAGAGGGAGAGCTCTCGCTCCCTCTGTGTGGTTCCCCCCCACCCCCCAAAGTCAGGGATGGAAGGGGAAGCCCTTCCCCTTCCACCCCTGACCCCCCCCCCACCCCCCCATAATGACGTCAGCGCGCAATTGCGCGCTGACTTCATTATCGGGTGCCGTCGCACAGGAAGCCATTTGCTTCCTGTGTGGCGTGGTGTGAAGAGCTGAGTTCCTCTTCCCGGTGGGTGGGGGGTTTCGGCTAAAGAGGCACTGGGGGAAAGGAAAGGCTTTTCCTTTCCCCCGGTGTCTCTTTGAGCATTCCTGCTGCCCAATCGCATTGCGATCGGGCAGCAGGAATGCCCACTAGACACCAGGGATTGTTTTTTTTTGGATGTATTTGCCGATTTCGGCTTGCGGGGAGCGGCCCCTTGGGCAAGGGTCGCTCCCCTTAAGGGGGCAATTACTTAGGCCATTTCTGCCCCCCTTGGGGGCAGATCGGCCTATTTTTTTTAGGTCCATCTGCCCCCAAGGGGGGCAGAAGCCACTTAGGCACCAGGGATTGTGTGTGTAGTGGATGGGGGGGGGGGGGCACCCCCTTGGGCAAGGGTCGCTCACCTTTGGGGGGCATGTCTTTTAGGGCCATTTCTGCCCCCCTTGAGGGCAGATTGGCTACTTTTTAGCCAGATCTGCCCCCAAGGGGGGCAGAAAACACTAGATCACCAGGGTTTTTTATTTTTATGTGTATTTATGTGGGGGGGGGGGTGCCCCCTTGGGCAAGGGGCGCCCCCCCAAGGGGGCAGAGAACTGTTGGCCATTTCTGCCCCCCTTGGGGGCAAATCGGCCTTTTTTTTAGGTCCATCTGCCCCCAAGGGGGGCAGAAGCCACTTAGGCACCAGGGATTGTGTGTGTAGTGGATGGGGGGGGCGCCCCCTTGGGCAAGGGTCGCTCCCCTTTGGGGGGCATGTCTTTTAGGGCCATTTCTGCCCCCCTTGAGGGCAGATCAGCCTATTATTTTTAGGCTGATCTGCCCCAAGGGGGCAGAAACCACTAGAACGCCAGGGATTTTTTTTTATGTGTTTATTTTTGTGGGGGGGGGGGGCGCATCCCCTTGGGTACGGGGTGCCCCCCCAAGGGGGGCATTGACCTGTTGGCCATTTCTGCCCCCCCTGGGGGCAGATGGGCCTATTTTTGTAGGCCCACCTGCCCCCAAGGGGGGCAAAAGCCACTTAGACACCAGGGATAGTGTGTGTGTGTGTGTGTGTGTGTGTTAGTGGATGGGGGGGGCCTTGGGCAAGGGTCGCCCCCCACTTTGGAGGCACATGTACCCAGGCCATTTCTGCACCCCTTGGAGACAGATCGGCCTATTATTTTTAGGCTGGTCTGCCCCCAAGGGGGGCAGAAACCACTAGAACGCCAGGGATTTTTTTAAATTTGTTTATTTTTGTGGGAGGGGCGTCCCCTTGGTCACGGGGCGCCCCCCCAAGGGGGGCATTGACCTGTTGGCCATTTCTACACCCCCTGGGGGCAGATGGGCCTATTTTCTTAGGCCCACCTGCCCCCAAGGGGGGCAGAAACCACTAGAACGCCAGGGATTTTTTTTTATTTGTTTACTTTTGTGGGGGGCGTCCCCTTGGTCACGGGGCGCCCCCCCAAGGGGGGCATTGACCTGTTGGCCATTTCTACACCCCCTGGGGGCATATGGGCCTATTTTCTTAGGCCCACCTGCCCCGAAGGGGGGCAGAAGCCACTTAGGCACCAGGGATAGTGTTGTGTGTGTTTTTTTGTTTTTTTGTTTGTTTGAGGGCTGTCCCCTTTGGCAAGGGTCGCTCTCCATGGCGACACACTACTAAAGGTATTTTCTGGCTTCCTTGGGGCAGACAGGCCTATTCTTTTAGTAGGCCCATCTGCCCCTATGGCAGAATCCACTTAGGCACCAATTTCTAAATGTTTGATGGTGGGGTGTTTGTCAACTGAAGAAGTCTTTGCCTTTGTGATAAAAAATGTTTTCCTTTTTGTTCTAGTTCAAAGCTTTTGCTTTATTTGCTGTGGCTCCTTGCGGTTTTGGCGGTGGTTGACCTGCAGTTTGCACAGTTGCATGTTTTAGGTAAGTAAAAACAATTTACTCCAAAGGAGTATTGTTGCAATGCATGAATGACATGTTTGTAGGGGGTGTACTAAATGCAGGATTGTGTGTGAAATTGTCCTTAGGTTTGTGCACAATGATATTTGTTTTGTCTTATTTCTAATTTGCCTTTCTTTCTTTATTTTTTGTGGGATATCATTGGTGATTGCTGTGTAGTTGCTGGTGAATCAAGATTTTTCAGGCAAGTGAGCGGTATAGTTTTTGAGTTTATAACTCTTACTAACAAAGCTACACTTTGTTACTTGTCTTACACAGTGCTGGTTGTTGGTGGTGAATTTGTCCAGTTAATTTTAGCAGGAGAGATCATGGCTAGCCGCAGGATGACCGCTCAGCAGGTGGTTGGTATGCTTTTTGAGTCACAGTCTGATCATGACTATGAGACGGACTCTGCATCTGAGGCAGAGGAGGAAGTCAGAGATTCTGGCAGTGATGTTTCTGTTGGAGGGGAATCTTCTGATGATGAAGCCACACTCAGTGCAGATGAAGGGCCTGTTTTAGAGGAGGACATTGATGTGCCAATAGTGCAGCGACCTGGGGCTGAAAGGTTTCCCGTTATAAGACCGGATGTCTGGGTTGCCCCAAACATGGAGCAGCCAGAGTTGCCTGCCTTTACTGGTCTCCCGGGGTGTAACGCCAATACAGAGAACTTTATGCCTATCAATTTCTTTGAGTTATTAATGGATGATATGTTTTTGGAAGAGATTGTTGAGCAGACTAATTTGTATGCGGAGCAGCATTTGAGGGACAACGCTGCTAGACTTAGGCCACACTCTAGAGCTGCCCAGTGGATTCCCACAAATTTGGAGGAGTTAAAAAAAAGTTCTGGCTTCGTATTGGTCTACTAGTCCCTTGATGGCAACAGCTATATTTCCAGCGACCATGAGTCGTAATCGGTATTTGCTTCTTCTTAGGATGCTGCATTTTGTTGACAATGCATTAGCCTTGCCACGAGATCACCCAGATTCTGACCGTCTTTTTAAGATTAGGCCTGTACTTGATCATTTTGTAGATCGGTTTTCGGAGGTCTATGTTCCAGGCAAAGAGTTAAGTGTGGACGAGTCTTTGGTCCTCTTCAAGGGTCGTTTGGTTTTTAGGCAGTACATTCCTAGCAAAAGGGCACGATATGGAATTAAATTGTATATGCTGTCTGAAAGTAGGACAGGATATGTGTATAGTTTCCGTGTGTACACTGGTAGGGATTCCAATATTGACCCCCCTGGTTGTCCTCCCACTTTTGGAGTTACTGAGAAAATTGTGTGGGATCTTGGTAGACGACTGTTCAACAAAGGTCACCATTTGTATGTAGATAACTTCTACACTGGTGTGCAATTGTTCAAGGAATTGTTTAGAGTGGACACAGTTGCTTGTGGCACAATCCGTTCTAACCGGAAAGGCTATCCAAGGGAGCTTGTCTGTAATAAACGAGAGAGGACAGTGCTGTGCCTTGCGGAACGAGGAGCTGCTAGCTTTGAAATTTTCAGACAAGAGGGATGTCTACATGCTAAGTACCATCCATGATGAGAGTACTTCCCCTGTGACTGTTTGGGGCCAGGTTGCTGAAGTGCGCAAACCTGTGTGCATTTTAGATTATAATAAGCATATGGGAGGTGTAGATAGAGTTGACCAGAGGTTGGAACCTTATACTGCTATTCGTAAGTCTTACGTTTGGTATAAGAAGTTAGCACTTCACCTCTTCCACTTAGCAACCTTCAATGCTTTTATTGTGTTTAGGGATAGGTCTCCAGAGTCAAAGATGACATTTGTGAAATTTCAGGAGTCAGTGATAGAGAGCCTTATTGTGGTGGAACAGGCCAGAGTTCCTAGAGAAGCAGTGGTGGAGGATGTGGCTAGATTGAAAGATCGCCACTTTGCTGAGCACATTCCTCCCACACCCAAAAAAGACTTTCCAGCTAAGAAATGTAGAGTGTGTTTTCGAATAGGTATCCGGAGGTAGACTCGAATGTACTGCTCAGATTGTCCTTCAAAGCCTGGGCTGTGTGTCGGTGCTTGTTTTAAGAATTACCACACCCAGAAGAATTTCTGGGAACAACCATGAGTGTAAACTCATGTCTGTTTTGCATTTTCATGTGTTTAGTTTCATGGTTAGCATTTCTGTCATGTTCTTAGTTAGAGCTTTTGTGTTTGTAGTTTTGTAATTCTTTCTACTTAGTTAGGGGTTCCTCTGTTAAAAAAAAAAAAAAAAAATCATGCCATTTTATGTGGAGTGGGGCTTGGCTGAGAGTGTACATATTGACTTGCTGTTGGCTACTGCAACACACTGCCAGCCAAACACCAGTCCACACACTCCCATCAGCTGGTGTGATTGTTGTATCAGGCATGTGGGCGTATGTAAGTGATGGGCCCTTGAGTGGCGCTGTCTGTCGATGTGAGTGTTGTAATGTGCTGGGCCCATGGCTGGCGGTGTGAATGGCCTTGTGTGTGTCATGTATGAAAGTTGTGTGAATGGACTGTAAAGCGGTTGGTGCCTTGTCGCGGCTTTACACCTCACGAGCTGTGAGTCATTGGTTCAGTTTTTTGCCTTTCAGTTACTAACCGTGCATTTCATTTTTGTGAAAGCTCTTGTTAGTAAAATTTGATCCACTGAACCATCACTCACCCTCGTGCCAAATCCAACCAGTATGTGTGGTAAAAATGACAAAACCTGCTCCGCTGTAATCAGGCGTCGCAGCACACCTGTGACACGCTAGGTGCCTCAGGTGGGACCCCGATGATGAAGCATGCCACCAACTTGGTTGGTGGGTGAGGGGTCTTTTTCACATAACCTAAGTGTGTTTCTTTTCAAAATTTTAGTGTTTGGCACATCACGGACGTATGTGGGCACATCAAAACGATATATTACAAAACTACCTGTGTTTGGTGGGGAGAGGGCACCTATGTTTTTGGTCCTGTGTGTGGCCTTCATCTAGGGAAACCTACCAAACCCAGACATTTTTTTAAACTAGACACCCCAAGGAGTCCAGGGAGGTGTGGCTTGCGTGGATCCCCCAACATTTTCTTACCCAGACTCCTCTGTAAACCTCAAAATGTGCTTAAAAAAAGCATATTTTCCTTACTTTTCTTCGTAAGATCACCACTCCAGCACAAAATTCCTACTCCCCAGTGTTCCCCTCAGTCTCCCAAGTAAAATGACACCTCACTTATGTGGGTCCCCAAAGCAGAGTCAGTCTAAAGATGTATAAAAGAATATGTCCTTATAAACTTGCTGTGCTATCCCCTCTATCTCTACAAGTTTTGGGCCTTATTCTGTTGCAGGCACCTGGCCCACCCACACAAGTGAGGTATCATTTTTATCGGGAGACTTGGGGGAACGCTGGGTGGAAGGAAATTTGTGGCTCCACTCAGATTCCAGAACTTTCTGTCACCGAAATGTGTGGAAAATTGTTTTTTTAGACAGAATTTGAGGTTTGCAAAGGATTCTGGGTAACAGAACCTGGTCAGAGCCCCGCAAGTCACCCCATCTTGGATTCCCCTAGGTCTCTAGTTTTCAAAAATGCACAGGTTTGGTAGGTTTCCCTAGGTGCCGGCTGAGCTAGAGGCCAAAATCTACAGGTAGGCACTGTTTTCAATGAAAAAATGTGATGTGTCCACGTTGCGTTTTGGGGTGTCTCCTGTCGCGGACGCTAGGCCTACCCACACAAGTGAGGTATCATTTTTTAATCGGGAGACGTGGGGGAACGCTGGGTCGAAGGAAATTCGTGGCTCCTCTCAGATTCCAGAACTTTCTGCCACAGAAATGTGAGGAACATGTGTTTTTTTTAGCCAAATTTTGAGGTTTGCAAAGGATTCTGGGTAACAGAACCTGGTCCGAGCCACACAAGTCACCCCCATCTTGGATTCCCCTAGGTCTCTAGTTTTCAGAAATGCACAGGTTTGGTAGGTTTCCCTAGGTGGCGGCTGAGCTACAAGCCAAAATCTACAGGTAGGCACTTTGCAAAAAACACCTCTGTTTTCTGTGATGTGTCCACGTTGTGTTTTGGGGCATATCCTGTCGCAGGCGCTAGGCCTACCCACACAAGTGAGGTATCATTTTTATCGGGAGACTTGGGGGAACATAGAATAGCAAAACAAGTGTTATTGCCCCTTGTCTTTCTCTACATTTTTTCCTTCCAAATGGAAGACAGTGTGTAAAAAAGACATCTATTTGAGAAATGCCCTGTAATTCACATGCTAGTATGGGCACCCCAGAATTCAGAGATGTGCAAATAACCACTGTTTCCAACACCTTATCTTGTGCCCTTTTTGGAAATACAAAGGTTTTCTTGATAGCTATTTTTTACTCTTTATATTTCAGCAAATGAATTGCTGTATACCCGGCATAGATTGAAAACCCACTGCAGGGTGCAGGTCATTTATTGGCTCTGGGTACCTAGAGTTCTTTATGAACCTATAAGCCCTATATATCCCCGCAACCAGAAGAGTCCAGCAGACGTAACGGTATATTGCTTTCGAAAATCTGACATTGCTGGAAAAAGTTACAGAGTACAACGTAGAGAAAAATTGATGTTTTTTTCACCTCAATTTCAATATTTTTCTTTTTCAGTTGTTATTTTCTGTAGGAAACCCTTGTAGGATCTACACAAATTACCCCTTGCTGAATTCAGATTTTTGTCTACTTTTCTAAAATGTTGCGGTTTCTGGGATCCAGCGTTGGTTTCATGCCCATTTCTGTCACTGACTGGAAGGAGGCTGAAAGCACAAAAAATCGTAAAAATGGGGTATGTCCCAGTAAAATGCCAAAATTGTGTTGAAAAATTGGGTTTTCTGATTCAAGTCTGCCTGTTCCTGAAAGCTGGGAAGCTGGTGATTTTATCACCGCAAATCCTTTGTTGATGCCCTTTTCAGGGAAAAAACCACAAGCCTTCTTCTGCAGCCCATTTTTCCCATTTTTTTTTTAAAAAAACGAAATGTTCACTGTTTTTTGGCTAATTTCTTGGCCTCCTTCTGGGGAACCCACAAAGTCTGGGTACCTCTAGAATCCCTAGGATGTTGGAAAAAAAGGACGCAAATTTGGCGTGGGTAGCTTATGTGAACAAAAAGTTATGAGGGCCTAAGCGCGAACTGCTCCAAATAGCCAAAAAAAGGCTCGGCACAGGAGGGGGAAAAGGCCTGGCAGCAAAGGGGTTAATGGGACAAGTGTAGAAGGCCTGAGGGATACAGGTGCCAGTGTCACCATGGTGACAGAGAAACTGGTTTCCCCTGGTCAATACCTGGCTGGACAAACTTATCCAGTCACCAACGCTGACAATCAGACTAAAGTATATCCCATGGCAACTTTAGAGTGGGGAGGGGTCAATGGCCTGAAACAGGTGGTGGTCTCCTCAAATATCCCTGTAGACTGTTTGCTTGGAAATGACCTGGAGTCCTCAGCATGGGCTGAGGTAGAACTGAAAACCCATGCAGCCATGCTGGGTATCCCTGAACTGGTGTGTGTCAAGACAAGGGCACAGTGCAAGGCTCAGGGTGAAAAAGTGGTGTTGGAGCCTGGAAAAAAGGGCCCAACCTACCAAGAGGAAAGGAAAGACAACTGGGGAACCAATTGCAACACAACAAGAAAAAGAGAACCCCTCTTCTCAGGAAGAAGTTCTGCCCTCTGAGGGAACTGAGCCTATGGAGTTAGAACCTTATCAGGCTGAGCTCCTAGGCCCAGGGGGACCCTCAAGGGAACAGTTGTGTAAGGGGCAAGAAACCTGTCCCTCTCTTGAAGGCCTTAGGCAGCAAGCTGTTTCAGTCCGATGGAAAGAAAACAGGAACACATAGGGTCTATTGGAAAGATGGACTCCTTTACACTGAGGCAAGAGATCCCAAACTTGGTGCCACTAGGAGAGTGGTAGTGCCTCAGGAGTTTAGAGAGTTTATTCTGACCTTCGCCCATGATATTCCTCTTGCTGGGCATTTGGGACAGACCAAGACGTGGGAGAGATTAGTCAACCACTTCTATTGGCCCAACATGTCCCAGAAAGTCAAGCGGTTTTGTGTCTCCTGTGCCACCTGTCAAGCCAGTGGTAAGACAGGTGGACACCCAAAGGCCCCCCTCATTCCACTTCCAGTGGTGGGGGTCCCCTTTGAAAGAGTGGGTGTGGACATAGTGGGTCCACTCGAACCTCCCACAGCCACAGGGAACCTATACATACTAGTAGTGGATCATGCTACTAGATACCCTGAATCAATTCCCCTTAGGTTGACTACTGCCCCTGCAGTAGCCAAGGCACTCATTGGTATCTTTACCAGAGTGGGTTTTCCTAAGGAGGTGGTATCTGACAGAGGTATGTCAGCATACCTGAAAACACATGTGGAATGAGTGTGGAGTGACTTACAAATTCACCACACCATACCATCCACAAACCAATGGCCTTGTTGAGAGATTCAACAAGACATTAAAAGGCATGATCATGGGGCTCCCTGAAAAACTCAAAAGGAGATGGGATGTCCTCTTGCCATGTCTGCTTTTCGCTTACAGAGAGGTGCCTCAGAAGGGAGTAGGGTTTTCCCCCTTTGAACTTCTGTTTGGCCATCCTGTAAGGGGACCACTAGCTCTTGTGAAAGAAGGCTGGGAGAGACCTCTTCATGAGCGTAAGCAAGATATAGTGGACTATGTACTAGGCCTACGCTCAAGGATGGCATGGAAAAAGCAAGCAAAAACCTTGAGGCCAGCCAACAGTTCCATAAGTTTTGGTATGACCAAAAGGCTGCAATGGTTGAATTTCAGCCAGGGCAGAAAGTCTGGGTTTTGGAGCCTGTGGCTCCTAGGGCACTTCAGGACAGATGGAGTGGCCCTTACCCAGTGCTAGAAGAGAAGAGTCAGGTCACCTACCTGGTGGACCTAGGCACTAACAGGACCCCCAAGAGGGTGATCCATGTGAACCGCCTCAAGCTCTTCCATGACAGGGCTGATGTGAATCTGTTAATGGTAACAGATAAGGACCAGGAAGCTGAGAGTGAACCGCTCCCTGATCTCCTCTCCACAGACCCTAAAGATGGCTCAGTAGATGAAGTGATCTATTCAGACACCCTCTCTGGCCAACAGCAATCTGACTGTAGGAAGGTCCTGCAACAGTTTGCTGAGCTCTTTTCCCTAACGCCTAGGTCAGACACAACTGTGTACCCATGACGTGGACACAGGAGACAGCATGCCTGTCAAAAACTAAATATTCAGACAGTCTGACCAAGTTAAGGAAAGCATCAAGGTAGAAGTCCACAAGATGCTGGAATTGGGAGTCATTGAGCACTCTGACAGCCCCTGGGCTAGCCCAGTGGTCTTAGTCCCCAAACCTCACACCAAAGATGGAAAGAGAGAGATGAGGTTTTGTGTGGACTACAGAGGACTTAATTCTGTCACCAAGACAGATGCCCATCCCATTCCAAGGGCTGATGAACTGATTGACAAATTAGGTGCTGCCAAATTCTTAAGTACCTTTGACTTAACAGCAGGGTACTGGCAAATCAAAATGACACCAGGAGCAAAAGAAAAGACAGCATTCTCCACACTTGATGGGCATTATCAGTTTACTGTTACGCCCTTTGGTTTAAAGAATGCCCCTGCCACCTTCAAAAGGTTGGTGTATCAAGTCCTTGCTGGCTTGGAGTCCTTTAGTGCAGCTTATCTTGACGATATTGCTGTCTTTAGCTCCAGCTGGCAGGATCACCTAGTCCACCTGAAGAAGGTTTTGAAGGCTCTGCAATCAGCAGGCCTCTTTATCAAGGCATCCAAATGCCAGATAGGGCAGGGAACTGTGGTTTACTTGGGTCACCTTGTAGGTGGAGGCCAAGTTCAGCCACTCCAGCCTAAGATCCAGACTATTCTGGACTGGGCAGCTCCAAAAACCCAGACTCAAGTCAGGGCATTCCTTGGCTTGACTGGGTATTACAGGAGGTTTGTGAAGGGATATGGATCCATAGTGACAGCCCTCACAGAACTTACCTCCAGGAAAATGCCCAAGAAAGTAAACTGTACTGTAGAATGCCAACAGGCCTTTGACACCCTGAAACAAGCAATGTGCACAGCACCAGTTCTCAAAGCTCCAGATTACTCCAAGCAGTTCATTGTGCAGACAGATGCCTCTGAACATGGGATAGGGGCAGTTTTGTCCCAAACCAATGATGATGGCCTTGACCAGCCTGTTGCTTTCATTAGCAGGAGGTTACTCCCCAGGGAGCAGCGTTGGAGTGCCATTGAGAGGGAGGCCTTTGCTGTGGTTTGGTCCTTGAAGAAGCTGAGACCATACCTCTTTGGTACTCACTTTGTAGTTCAAACTGACCACAGACCTCTCAGATGGCTGATGCAAATGAAAGGATAACAGAAAGGGGATCAACAGATTTGTTGGTACACCATTCCTCAAATTTATGCCGACAGGCGTGTACCGTTTTGGTGGAGGGATGCCTGGCTGCCAAGATTTCATTTAGGTGGAAGGTCAAAAGCCATCAATTGCCGCCGCTCAGTCTCCACGCATGAAGGTGGGAATTTGACAGGTTCGGGTGGAGAACAGTCCCCTGCTGCTTCCACAGAAGATCCTCCCGAGGGGGCAGTCAGAGTGGAGGATTGGTGGCCATGTTCAATAGCTCTGGATACCATACTCTCCATGCCCAGTCCGGATCCACCAAAATTACTTGGGCCCGGTCGTTCTTGATCTTCTTGAGAACTCTGGACAGAAGTGGTATAGGTGGAAAGGCGAAAAGGAGGCCGGAGATCCACTCCAGACAAAAAGCATCTCCGAGCAAGTGCCGCCTTGGAAACTTCAACGCGCAAAACAGCTGGCATTGCACGTTCTCGGATGAGGCGAACAGATCTAACCAAGGCTCTCCCCACTGCTGAAAGAGACCTTGTGCCACCTCCGGATGAAGACGCGTTCGTGATCAGCCTTGCATCAACAGCCTGCTCTGTCGTTCAGAGAGCCCGCCAGATGTGAACCATTAGGGTGATGTCCTGATGTGCCAGCCATGCCCAGAGGCATAGCGCCTCCTGACAAAGGGTCCAGGACCCTACTCCGCTCTATTTGTTGCAGTACCACATGGCGGTAGTGTTGTCTAGGAACACTTGCACTACTTTCCCTTTGAGAGAGGGAAGAAATGCTTTCAACGAAGGCCTGATTGCCCGGATCTCCAGAAGACTGATGTGGAGCCCAGACTCCACCTCTGATCTCCGCCTCTCCCATGTGGCCGCCCATCCCAGAAGTGATGGGTCTGTCACTATGGATAGATCTGGTTGGGGAATAGAGTGATCTGCCGTTGACCCAATGCAGATTCGAAAGCCACCACAGCAGGTCTTTCCCAGTCCCCTCCGAGATCTGGACCATGTCGGAGATATTTCCCTGATGCTGCTCCCAATGGAACTTCCAAGTCCCACTGCAGAGCCCGCATATGCCCCCTCGCATGTGTCACTAGCAGTTTGCAGGAGGCCACGAGGCCCAGCAGCCTCAGAGTCAGTTTCACCGAAACCCAAGATAGAGGCTGAAAGATCAGAATCATAGCCTGAATATCCTGGACTCGCTTTTTGAGAGGACAGGCCTGAAATTGCACTGTGTCCAGAATAGCCACGATGAAAGGGAGCATCCGAGAGGGAGTCAGGTGTGACTTCAGCGCGTTTGTAGTGAACCCCAGGGTGTGCAGGAGCTTCACCGTAGTCAGAAGGTGGGAGATGACTTTCTCGGGCAAGTCTGCCTTCAACAGCCAGTCGTCGAGGTAGGGGAAGACTGAAACCTCCAACCTGCACAGATGAGCTGCAACCACCGCCACACTTTCGTGAACACCTGAGGGGCACTGGTAAGGCCGAAGAGGAGCACGGTAATTCGAAAGTGCTTGAGACCTACCATGAATCGTAGTTAACATCTGTGGGGAGGCAAGATCGGAATATGGAAATAAGTGTCCTGCAAGTCCAATGCTACCATCCAGTCTTCAGGGTCCAAGGCAGATAGGACCTGAGCCAGGGTGAGCATTTTGAATTTCTCCTTCTTGAGGAAGAGACTGAGGGCCCGAAGGTCTAGGATAGGACATAAGCCCATGTCTTTTTTTGGGCACCAGGAAGTAGTGGGAATAACAACCACAACCTACTTCTGGCACAGGGACCCTCTCTATGGCCCCAGAAGTGCCAAATGATCCTCCGGTATAATGCTGAATGATGGAGGCATGGCTGGTGGGGCAGATTTGAAGGGGAAGGAGTAGTCCCTTCGAACGATCTGCAAAACTCACCTGTCCTAAGTGATGGATTCCCATTTGGGCAGGTGATGCCGTCCACTGGACCAGAGTGAGGGGACGGACTAGGAAGGTTTGGAGGCTGCAGCATGGGCAGGGGAGTACCGGCAGACCTCTGGTTCCCTGTCCCACGGGATTCCGCATACCTGGCCATGCAGCGGCTGAACAGCATGGGTGGCACGGTGGCTGGGAAAGGGACCAGACAGAGAGCCCCTTCCTGGCCATGAAAGGGGTGAAAGGCAGACTACTGGGGACGAGGGGCAGTGGAAAGGCAGAGGGACCGAGCTGTAGCCCGGGAGTCCTTGAACCTCTCCAGTGCCGAGACCACCTGGTCTCCAAAAATGATGGGAGCCATCAAAGGGCATGTCCATAAGAGTCTGTTGGGCATCCCCTGAGAAACCAGATGTACGTAACTAGGCGTGGTGCCTCCATGCCATCGTCGTCGCAACCAATCCACCCAGAGAGTCTGCTGTGTCCAGCCCACATTCGATAGTGAACTTTGATGCGTCCCTCCCATCGGTGACAGCTTGGGAGACTATACCATGGGCCTCCTCCTGTATCTGCGGCAGAACTTGTACAACCGTATCCCGCAGAGAGAGAGTATAATGGCACAAAAGGCATGCAGTGTTCACTGACTGCAGCGTAAGACTGGAGGAAGAAAACATCCTCTTCCCAAATTGTTCCAGCCTTTTTGATTCCCGATCTGGAGGTGCGGAAGGGAATGCGCCTGAAGATGAGGATGCCTGGATGACAAGGCTCTCAGGTTGGGACAGAAATTTAGGGTCATTCGGGGCGGGCCAATGGTGGCGTGCGATTGTCCAGTTCACAGGAGCCCCTGTCTGTGTCTGGACCAAGTACCCAAAAGGACATCGGTGAGGGCTTCATTGAATGGAAGAAGAGGATCAGATGTGGAAGCCCCTGGCTGAAGCACCTCCGTCAGGAGATTAGACCTGACCTAAACAGTAGGCAGCTCAAGGCCGAGGACCTCAGTCACCCTTCTGACCACGATGAAATAAGTTGCTCCCTCCACCGTAGTCACAGTAGGAGACCGCATGCCAGCATCTGGAGAGGTATCCAGACCATTGGCCTCGTCCAGCTCCTGTACCCAGTCCAAGTTAGGGTCATCCTGGTATTCATGAGGGTCCAAGGGCACCTACAATCCTTCCCTGAATTCGAACCCATAAGAATAAGGGTCAGAATCCAACTTGGCGTGAATAGGCCACATCAAAGAAGTAGGTGACGTCAGCTGACGCCGATGTGACTCCGAGTCGTCAGGGATCAGGATCGGGTCAACGTCTATGGTGGGCACCACCAATGTTGGGATTGTCGAAAATCGAACCAGGGCCAGGGAATGTCTCTATGGTACGACTGGTGCCAGTGTGGATCAGAGAGCAGACCCGGAGGGAACTTCGGTGGCCGGAGCCGGAACCCAAAGGCCCCCCCCAACCGAGCCCCTTGGGCCCGAAGGTGCCGTAGTGGGGTCGGACTGCCCAAAAATGAGGCGCATGGCCTCATCAAATTCCTTCAATTGGGCAGGGGTTGCGCCAGCTCCCAGAAACTCTGGGAGGTGCTGAGCGGACCCAAAAGCAGGCTCCAAAGACGGAGGCCTGGAGTGTCGATGTTCCTCTCACATTGCATCAGCCAAGCAACGGGGTAAAGTCAAATTATGACGGGATTTCTTCAATGACTTCTTCTTACCTTGACCAGAAGACTTTGAAGAAGACAGAAGTGAGGGTGGCTCCGCGACCGGTCTCGAGCGAGCCCCGGACCTATGTGGAGTTGAGTGCCAGGCCACCATAAGCTTGATGGACTGCTCCCTCAAGGCCTTCGGGTGCATGGCCCAGCACTCAGAGCACGACTTTGGGTCGTGGTCGCACTCCAGGCACCACAAACAGACCCGATACGGATCTGTCACTGACATCATGCGGTCACAATCCTCGCACGGTTTGAAGCCGGTCTTCAGGGACATCCCTCGACGCACCAAAAACCTCACAAAAAGTAAAACAAAAGTCTAAGTCGGTCAAAAATTGACCAAAGGTAGCTCTCTCCGGACCAGCGCATGGCGCAGAAAGAAAAGAACCGTCACTGCGTTGAGGCGGCGTCTAGGTATTACTCCTGACGTCATCACGACACCCACAGGGTCAACCGACGCCACCTACCGATGCGCAAGGGTATTGTTCAAAGAAAACATTTCTGGATCCAGTCGGACGACTGGGGGAAAAAGGTAAGGAATCTGCAACTAGAAGTCTCTATCAGATGCAACATGTGCTACATCATAACAATGACCCCAGGCAGTATATGCATCAATGGTATTAGACAGTATATAGATAGCTTGCCTTGGTTATTAGATGTCTACAAGAGTGCTGTCTGAGTGCAGAGGAGGCAACGCCTTAAGCAGGGCGAAAAACGTGGCATGGTTCTAAAGAGGGGTGTGACCTAGGAGGCATAGCCAAGAATACGCTACAAAAGGGGATATGTTCCTATGGGCATTCTCTAATTTATGTAAAATATAAACCAGCAGTAGACAAAGAAGAATTGAAACTCGCAGGCAAAAGGATAGTTTGCAGTTTAAATAGCACCATAGCTAGGCAGACAAGGACAGCTTTTTTTCTTCAGCCAGAAAGAACAAAACAGAGGGTGCCACAAATCTTTTTTTTTTTTTTTCTCCAACTTTGGCAGGTGTCAGCCCTGGCCTACTTGACCACCACTACTGCTATGTCTCCATGATGTAAAGAAGATTTTCACTATGCTAACAGAAATTAATAATTACCACACCTCCAAAATAAAGCAGACACAGCAAGTAGTGTCAAGTCAACCAAAGAATGATGCATTTGAAACTCAGCTAATCAAGAGATGACCACCTCCTGTGCCTCCACTTGACCAATTAACAGGGATTCTTCGATATTTTATTCATTAGACCTGCCTCTTATGGGTCCTAAACAAACTGATAGGATTCATAGCCAAACTCAAAGAACCATCCCACAGGATCAACACACTGCTGAGGAAAGTACTGAATATGGGGAAGCTCTGAGAACTGATGCACGTTCCAAAGATTGTGGAGATCAGACATCTTCCATAACAGCCTCCGACTTCCTAACAACGAGTCGACCAAAGAGTACTATACACCACAGAAGCCTACTTGGCTTTGCTGCGAAGAGATGAACAGCCCTTCAGGAAGTTGGGAAAATTGCAACAAGCATTTGCAATGCGATAGGTCTCGCATTTTCTTGAGTTAGAGCTATTGGCATAGTAAATTCATAACTGGACTTTTCTTGCCACAAATTGGCCAACCCTGCCTCGTAATTTTGTCTTTTCCTACCATAAGATTCCAGTGGACCTGTACATAACTAAAGCACTTCCATGTAACTTCTTCCTCTATCTGCAGCAAAACATGAAAATGTTGCTATTTAGCATCCCAATTTAAATCTGCCATGCTAATTCCAATAGAATACCACTTTCACAACTCCACCACCAGAGTTTTTGGCTGGCTAACACAATTCTCCAAAAAACAACAAGAGAGCAAACGAGAAGAAATAAACTAAAAAGGGTCACCCAAACATATCAAGAGTATCCAAACAGTCATAGTGTTGTAGTATGGATGTTAAGATGGCCTGAATCATGGTCATAACGGCAATAAGGACAGATTATTAAAACATATACAATTATATAAACCTTTATCAGAAATAAACTTTTGGCACTTAGGGTGTCATTATGACCCCCGGCGCCCGCAGAACACCAACAGGCCGTATTATTTGGCATAATACGGCTGGCGGCGGTCTACTGGCATGGCGCTGCTGGTGGTAGCAGTGCCACCTTACCACCATCCGTCAGTATGGCCACAGCCGGATTTCCACCCTTCTTGTGGCGGAAATCCGGCTATGGTCATAATTTGCGAACGGATGGTAGCTGCGACGACGGTCTTTTGGCTGCTGTCGCCGGGGCGGTAGCTGGCTTTTACCGGCATAGTCATAATGGGGGCCTAAGACTGTAATGCTCAAAACACCATAAAAGAAATAGCACATGTGAGAAACAAAGTCACATAACCATATTGTTTGACCCTAAAGGGCATAACACCATTAAAAAAAAACTGGTGAAAGTAATGCAGTGTAACCATATATTTAGCGCCTTGAGGGTATGGTGATTTATATATATTTGTTTCGGATAGCAGGCCTATAGCAATGCTATTACAAACAAACCCCTTAAAAAAAACTACTCCCAGCTGCAAAACAAAAGTTCTAGCCATGAAAACACTTAAAGACACTGAATGGCGGGAGGAGTTATTATTTTGGGGTTCCAACTAACTTAGTATGGGGACCCAGAGACGATGTAGACTGAAAGAGCACGTCCTGCTGAACATGTTGCTGGTGGGCCCATTGTCTTAGGACCACCACAGGCTGAGTTATGAGCAAAAATGTTTTGTCCCAGTAATGCCCTGAAAAACATTATGGGGCGAGTTTCCCCGAGTGCAGTGAATATTGTAGTATCAGCTGTTCCGCTGTGCCAGGAGAGTCACTTTCGCTTTCAGGATTTCTGTTTTATGTAAAGCATTTACCCATTTCAAATATTTTAAGGGTAGAGCCACAAGAAATGACCGATTAGGTAACTGTGAATAAAGTGACCAGCGCTTTAATACCACCAATCCAGTTCACGCTGTTGTGCCTGTTTGAACTGTGAGCGCTATGGCTGCCATGCAACAGGAAGGGGAGAGACAAAAGAAAAAACAAATAGTTCATCCACGATGAAGTATATCCGCGATCGTGCAATAACCCATGTAACCAAGTCAGTCTGCAAGGCATGACAAAAACAGCCTCAAGGAGGGACAAACAAAGCATTTACAAGAGACAGTGATTTTTGAAAGGCAATCCCACGAACGAATGAAAGTGATGGGCTTGAGGTGGGCATAGTTAAAAGCCCACAACACTTACAACAGGTCAAATTGCTTGCACACTCAATCTAAAACAACTGGCATTAAAGATGGTGTTGTCATTGAGATAAGAGGTGAAGCAACACTGGGAGACTAGAATTTCTGGAGATTGAAAAAATACTTTGCCACCACAAAACAATCAAACCACCCATCCAAAGTGACTAGGAAACCTTCATTTGTGACTGCGGGACGGGGCAGAGAGGAAACGTGGGGGGGGGGGGAGAGAATCTAACTGTGGCAGAGTTTAGAAGGTCAAAAAAACTACTGTCCATTCTGAACGTTTTATTGTGTTTCCCCAGGGGGAAAATATGTTTCACGTGGATAAAGTCTAAACCCAGTTCCGTATATCCACCCCCCCACAATTAATTGGGGGTGGATCCCCTTTTTACTCCTGCCTGCCATTGTCAGAAGTAAGAATGCACCCTTCCCGGAGGCAGAAAGGGGTTTTTAAGTGATTGTTGAAGATTCATAACCTACTGCCCATCCCGAGAAACAGATTTTACCTTCAAAAAAACCTGCGCGAGTAAATGATTTAAAGATTGGATAACACATTGCAGAATTCAATCTTTCAAAAAGATTAAAAAATAAACAGCTAATGACACTATGCGCACGTGAATGGCAAACCCGCGTTGGGAATTCGGCCCAGTGACGTCTTTCACCGCCACCGGCGACGCATGAGAAAGCTCGGGCCTACTCTGCGTTGCAAGCAATGACGCAAAGTGCTGGATACACAAAGCCCGCGCCGCTGCACATCCTCTGACCTCCTACATCAAGTCGAATTAAGGAAACACAGCACTGCCGACGCCCAGCTGTCAGCAGTGTGAATCGAAGCGCCCGCTTCTATTACAGGAGTTCACAGGAGCTGCTCCTGGCCATGGCATGAAGGAATTAAAGGCTGAATTTATGCACTCCTCCAGGAGGAAATTGTCAGAGTTAATGACTAAATATTTTGCATGCTTTCAAAATGATTATAACATGTCACCCCTAAAACTACCCAATAGATTAGAGCGACAGATTCGGTGGCATATGCTGCAATCCTTCAGGGCCGCTTATTTTGTTTATTAAAATGTGCATGATGATTTGAAAACGACGGAAGGACGCTAGCGCTTCGATTTTTCCCAATGAGAAACGGCACCAGCAGTCTCCTGCCGCAATGGCGTTTTCGAATGAAGACACCGGTTCAAGCGCAGTTACCAATTAATTCCCTGCAACACGGACAAGTTGTTTCTAGACCAAGGCTTTGAACCGTCTTCGCCACACTTGTGCAATCTGGGACTTGTAGTTTTCGTTTAGTCAAAGAATGCCCCAAAGAGCCAGATCATCACCAAAAAATAAATAAATCAGGATAATCATAACATTCTCTTGCTTATTGTTAACCGGATTCAAACTAATTTAGATAACCAGAAGCTCCCTTTCAGTGTTTTGCTGTGAATTAACCATTTAAAATATAAAACTGCAACATTAGAACATTATTGTAGGTGGTTGTGCCTGCAAGCAGCATATTGGGGCAGACGTGTAAATTAAGTTTCTGGTCAAAAGCCCTGCGATTTGGGGGTCCGAACTGCACAAGGAAAATGTGTTTTTCAAGTTTACTTAACTTATTCAGCGTGTCGGTAACACGTTACAGAATAGCTAAATGAATTTAGTTAAGCATTAGAAATAGCTATTTGGAACAGGCGTGTTTAGGGCATCCCTAGGGCACCCCTTCCAAACAGGGGTACCTTGTATTACATTAATTTCTTGCAGTCAAAATCCAGTTGCATAACATTAACATCTTATTGACCACTGAAAGGTAGTGGTAATCAGTTTAGAAAAAGGAAGGGGTCCCCAGAGACCCCGTCCCCTTTGTAATTGGTCCCAAAAACATTTTTTTTTTTTTTTTTTTTTTAAGTGGACAGTGATCCAGAGCATTGCCTACTATTAACAAATAGTTGAAAAATAATAATTTATTTATTTTTAAACACATCCCGTTTTCCATTAATGAAAAAAGGAACATTTAATTACAAAAATGCTTTTTTATAGACCGTCACAGACATCGGGGTCTACTGACACCAGCAGGCCATCATCAACTTGCGACCTACAGTATTAATATTCATGATGTAGGTCGAATTGCGATGAACTGGGATTCGGTATTTTGTGAACAGACCTATTATTACTAATATTGGTTCTCAAATTACTACTGGATTTGTAAAACGTTGATGTGCAAATTGCGACCACTTTTTGAAAATCCTATCTCAGTACATCTGGCATTTTTTAATATCTGCCTCCTGGCTTACACGTTCTAACAGGTACAAAAACACTCCGCCACAAAGTTTCTCACACATATCGTATGTATGTTTTGTACCAGATTACAACCACGGCATTAATTAATGGGGACTACAGGGCACACACGTTTTTGCCCTAGTTTTGGCGCGCTCTGTTGCTCACAAAGCATGGTTTCGGAAGTACAATTTCCCTCCAATACGTTCTGGAGGATGTGAAATTTGTGCTCATCCAACTGCAGCAAATATTAAAGCCAGGCGCAAGTGAAGCTTATGCCAGATTCTTCACACTACTCAGAACGTGGACCGCAAGCATTAAAACAAATCCAGCAACCAGGTTAAACATGAGCTGAACACTGGCGCAACTATAGCCCCCCCCAATACTCACGGCACAGGGGGCTCCCCGAGTCCACGGGGCCCCACTGCACAGTACACTGTGCACCAGTGGTGGCCTTTGGACCCGGAGCTCATGACTGGGTGGGGGAGAGGAGCCCTCCATGTACTTTGCATGGGGGGCCCCCCCTCAAGATTTGTTACGCCACTGGATTTGAACAATGGTTAAGACTGAAACTAGGGGTAAAGTGCCCCTGACCTCATTTGACTAACTCAAGTCTTTCTTCTGTGATTACTAATTGTCTGGTTTATTTGCACCTGGGCGGCCAACAAGAAAACCCTACAGGAGCAAAGGTTTTCCTCTTTAAACCATCTTAAGACTGCCCCTATCAATGGGTGGAATAGTCATGATGCTGTGAAGGGTAATAGCAGTCGCGGCTCGCCGCGGTTACAGGGGGCAGTGGGGGTAGGGGACATTAATAAACTTAAAACAATAAATTACATTTTTTTTAAAACCTTACCTCCGCTCCGCGCCACCACCTCTCCATCTCCTCAGCAGGAAGGCACAGGCTCCCAGCCTGCCCTGCGGCCAATCCTGATGCTGCTCTGAGCAGCATTAGGATTGGCTGGGTGCGCCCAGCCAAATCGCACCCCGGCCGGGCTGGAGAGAGCACTGCGCATGTGTGTTCGGCCAGCCCAGGCCGGCCAAACATATATGCGCACTGAGGGGAGTGCACTGTGTACACCCCTCCATGGCGGTCATCCCCAATGCCCCCGCCCTTTCACTACAAAACGATAATAAACATAGTTGACTATTATTTTGCAGTTGTGACGTGTTCTTTTCTGGAAAGGATGACAAGCCAGGAAAGGGAACAGGGGATTTCATTCATTAGGTGATGAAATGCCCAGAAACACCTCGTTGCAAGACAGCCAAAGCAGAACTAAAGAAAGAGGTCCTTGTGGCCAAATTCTACCAAAATATATAACTCAAAATTAATCAGAGCCATTAAACTTAACAGATTAGTTAGAAAAAAAACACTCACTTCCCAACAATGATCTGAAAAACCCGTCACATACCCTCAACAAAAGTGAACATTCAAGGGGACAAGAAAAGATGAGAACTTAAACATATCCAGAATGTAAGGAGGGCATGTGAAATCTACAAGAAGTTCAGCACAGCAAGTCCGCAGAATCTAACCACCCTGAAAATTACAAAACCTAATTCGCCTTCCAAAACGCAACTTGTTCCCAACATGAAAACGAGGAGAAACAGACTAAGAATAACACAACAAGAACATAATTACGAAGGCATTTTTACGTCTTGCATTGTTTAATGCAAACCCAGTGGATACAATCCGAAGAACATACACGCGGGACCCATTGTTCACGTTAAAGAAAGGTTTTCTTGCAAACATAGAATAAACTATACCAGAACTTAGGTACTTTTAAGATATTCGTCCTAATGAGCGGGCAATTAAAAGGGTGAAATTCAGGCCCACCGCACAGTACTTTAAACGCGGTAGTGGACCCTGTCTAAAAGTATAATGAAAATACTTAATTTAAGGACAAATTTGGTACTAAAACGAATATTGAAAAATCCCAAAAGGTCGGCGACATCACATGGTGAGACAAAAATAAATTCTCCCTCTATGACTGTTAGAGCCAAACCTATAGGCTTTGGCAATATTTTATAGAGATAGTTGTTGCAGGGTGCAGGTGGTAGGGTGTTGCTGGTTGGTAATGGTGGGAATTGGGATGATACTGGTAATAGTGTTGCACTGGACGTGGTATTTGTAGGGTGCTATTCTTAATTGTGGTGATACTGGTGGTGGAATTAGTACTAATTTTTGGGGTGGTGACATTGGTGGCAGTGTTATTGGAATTTTTGGTGGTACTGGTGTGATTGTTAGTGGTACTGATGGCAGGAATAGTGGTGGTGATGGTGGTGGTACTGTAATGACTTATCGCCACCTTTAACGCCATCAGTAGCCCCGTTTGTGGTGGTAGTAATATTGGTGATATTTGGATGGCTGTGTTATTAGTGGTGGTCTTGTGATGGCATTATTCTCTAGATGGTAATGATGACTGTATCAGAGAGGGTATTCGTGGCATTACTATTTGTAGTTGTGGTTCCGTGATCATGCTGTTTGTTTTGGTGCTGTAATGGTGGTGCTATTGGTAGTCCTGCTGTGCTAGGTATGTTACTGTTGGTGGTGTATGTGCTGGTAAAGATATTGGTAACTGAGTGGTGTCTTTGTGATAATGGTCAGGGTGATATTAACATGGCTACATCTTAAAAGCAATTAGGAACTGAATGTCCATCATATTGGGAAGACCTGATCTCATGTAGGCTGCCTGATGTGATAATAAGTACACGAGAGGGCAAGTTAGGGTCAAGCAGGCACTAAAGTCATAATAAACATTTAAAACATGCCTGTTGAAGTAAAACAGTACTTTCTGTATGCAATGCACGTACTAAATAAACTAACAAAATAAAGAATGGAATGTTACCAATTAGTGAAAGTGTTTTAGTTAAGTGGACCTTAAAGATGTAACAAGCATTGGCAAAGCCAAAAGGTTTCGCCTACGTGAATTCTATTGAGTTTGTCAATGGCTTTTTTTTTTTTTTTTAACATATTGCAGGGCAGTTGAGCTGCTGTGCGATAAAACTTGAAGTTAAAGAAAAAAAAACGCCATGACACGGACACAGGCGAAACCTTCTGCCTTTCACAACGCATGTCTCTTATCTTGTGTAAACAAGGAGACTGCACAAATCTGCAGCGTGCCTCGACTCTGTAACGGACCGCAGGGGCAAATTCACCCCAGCAGTTTAAGGATTGAAGCTCACAAACCGGGATGCGAGTAGCAAGCTGGAAAACAATATTCAATAACACGGGGAAAACGTTAGGGCACAAATTCGCTGACATTGTGCAACTGCAAAAGGTGTCCACTGGGATTTGTTTTTTATTTTTTGGGTTTTTTGCAGAAAGCAGAATTCCATTCCACCTTACAGCATGAAGGGCCATCGTGAAAGAATCTGCATAAGCCACGGCCAACAATTTTATATTGTAGAAAGAGCAAACAGAACCAAAGACAACTATTAAAAATAAATATGGTCCGAAATGGTAATGAACATACGCACTTGGAAAAGTCATCAGGGATGCGGGACATCTTGTTTGGGGTCAAGGGCAACAAGTTTTTATGTTTACTTTGTCCTTGGGACAAGTAGGCCCAACCCTCTGCAGCACAAACCCTTTGGCTGCCAGTTTACAGAGAGTGGAACTCTCTGCAGTTGAGGTAATGTGTTTCCAAAAGATAATGCTGCTCGAACTTGTATTTATGGTTCATTATTTGAAAGCCTTCATTATTAGGGTGAGTGCTGTAAATAAATGTTTTAAGGTCACACTTCACTACCGACGTTGGTTCCAGTACAAAAAAAACAAACGTGTATACACATGTTTGAAAAGTTTAGGCTATGAGGCTAAGTATAATGCTCCCAGAATGCTCTGATTAGATGCAAATGAAGTGTCATTTAGTAAAATGTGTTTATGCATGCTAGTATTTCCCAAAAATATTTCTAATGGAAAAATCAGTGTAACCATTTTCAACACGATTATGGGAAGCATGAAAATAAACAAACACTGACAAAGCCAACTGATCTGACATTTTTAGAAGTCTTTTAGTTTCATCAATGTGTGTCTTGTTTTGACATGGCTCTTGTAACACTTTATTGTTGTGAGAGCTACCAGGCCCTCAATATTGTAACAAACACTGGCAAAATCCCCCCAAAAAGTTTTTGAACTCTAAAAGCACATGTTGCCAGCAGTGGCATAACAAAGGCCCGCAGCCGCCCTCCAGGGGGCCCCTTCAGCACAGCACTTGCCCCGAGTGAGTCTGGAGAGGGGGCTCCTCCATGTTCTTTGCCAAGGGGCACTCTCCAGTTTCGTTACGTCACTGATTGCCACTGTAGTTCCTGACACTGAACAAAACTACTTTGTGTGCCAATATGCTCCTTGTGGAAGAGCAGAATGCGATCACTCACAGTAAAGCCAGCCAAAAGAAAGAGAAATAGAAGTTTAATAAAAACAAAATGTCTTTGTTAACACCAGACCTAATTAGGGACCAAGACCCACATGTAGGTAGCTTTTTAACCTGGTTATCGAATCGCAAAACGGGTTTGCGACTCGTAATTAGGAAGGGGTGTTCCCTTCCTAATCGAGACTCGCAGTGCAATGTAGGATTGTTTTGTGACCGCAGGCGCAAACCAATCGCAGTTTGCACCCATTTCAAATGGGTGCTAACACTTTCGCAAAAGTGAATGTCACTGTAAACATGTCCTGTGGACCACTGCCTGCTCTGAAAAAATTAAACGAAAACGTTTCATTTTTCGTTTTTGTAATGCATCTCGTTTTCCTTTAAGGAAAACGGGCTGCAATACAAAAAAAAAAACAAAAAAAAAAAAATGCTTTATTGAAAAGCAGTCACAGACATGGTGGTCTGCTGTCTCCAGCAGGCCACCATCCCTGTGAGGGCCGCCATTCGCAAGGGGGTCGCAAATTGCGACCCACCTCATGACTATTCATGAGGTGGGCATTTGCGAAGCCCTTGCGAATCACAGATGATGTCAGGAATACCATCCGACATTCGGATTTGCGAGTCGCAAATTGCGAGTCGCAAATCTGAACCTACCTACATGTGGCCCCAAATTCTTAAAGAAAGTCACAAAAGTGCACCCATGGTATATGTCGTACCCCTATAAAATATTTGTGAACTGTATTTTAGCATGGGTAAATACGATGTGTAGATTTGCTCATGTGAAAATCTATTGAGCATTTGCAAGTTCATTTTCCCTCCAGCCACTTTCATTCCAACCCTGGAAGAAGTTCTAATTCTGCCATTGTCAGGAGTAAATGTCCAACCTTTTTTATTATGGGAAAATATTAGAGAGAAGCTGGTGAAAATCTTTAAAACATGCATGTTAGTAGGTTTGCAGACTCAAAGGCATTCCAGCCCTGGAACTATTGCTTACTGCTTCCTCCAGCCCCAGTATGCAGATCTGCAGAAAGGTGGCAAAATAAGGAAATTGCTACAGTAGGGATTGAAACTGCAAGTATTCAAGCCATACTATGGTAGTAGCCCTGGCATAATCAGAGAGGCTATTATCAGAACTCTTACATAATGAGATTGCTGCCATAATTTGTCGCCACACTACATGGCACCAAAGGGATGAGTAGATCTTTTTACAGGACAAGTAGATTTGAGAAGCAACCTGTCCCCTGGACAAGTAGATATTTTAATAAAT
This sequence comes from Pleurodeles waltl, assembly GCF_031143425.1. Classification (NCBI taxonomy): domain Eukaryota; kingdom Metazoa; phylum Chordata; class Amphibia; order Caudata; family Salamandridae; genus Pleurodeles; species Pleurodeles waltl. The sequence continues at coordinate 116,635,264 of NC_090441.1, forward strand.
TCCACACCCCTGGTCATGCAAGCTTTGAACGCTCCGACAGGAAAATAGTTATTTTCAAGATACTCCTCTTACAGGAAACACATTTTGGGAGACATGATAGGGTCACGGGGACATGGAAGTGTAGTTGAGCATGTCAGTTACTTTTACTTTGGTGTCAGGGATGCTGTTGCACCTACCACATTTGATTCCAGGACAGCTCTTCTAAACCCCCTATATTTGGTGTCAGAGAAGTGTAAAGAGCCACTCAAATGTAGGGCCAAAGCAGTACTCACAGCTCCTATAACATGGCGGCCAGTAAGTTCTATTAGGGAAAATACTCGACATCAGCAGCCGGTACTTGTAGCATTTAAGGACAGCAGTGGTACCTGGGACTGGTGGCGGAACAGCTTTGGTACTCTCTAGGCTTAGCATCTTCTATGTTCATGATTTCAATGCTACAACAGCTGTATCAGAAAAGAGACTTGCTGAGAGCTTGAGTATGATCTGCATTTGGTGGTGGCAGGTTGACAGGTACCCTGTACCCAGTCATGCGTTTGCTGAGAAGTAAGCTGAATCCTCCTTTTTCTGCGATGCAGAAGGGCCTTAGTATCATTCAAGTTGTGTACTAGTGTTTCTATAACCTCCCCCGGTTTGCTGCCACGGAAGCCTTGGCATAAGTTAACCTTAGGATATGCCTAGCACCATACAAATGTCCGAGCAGCACTCAGAGCATCTGTATGGGTGATAGGACAACAAAGCACTGTAAATATTTAATACCAGGTGAGCTTTGGCTGCAGCCCATGGGCTTGCAATGTGGAAGCTTTACAGCACATGGATAAAAATTCTAGTAGCATCTAGTACCAACCACTGAGTTTGGTATTATGACAGGTTTATAAAACTGAGTTGAATTGTCCAGAGGTTATCTAACATAGTATGCTAATGAGGCAGCTCAAACATCTTTTGTGACTAGTGCCAGGGTAGCTGCATAAAATGGTTTGATGCCAAAGCACCTGTAGCAGTGAACAGGCTGTTGAAAACCAGCTCTGGTAGGCAGACGTAGGGTCACGTTAAAGTTTATTAAATCTGCAACAGTTTAACATCCTATGAATTCGAAGGGAGTATATATACATCCAAAACATGGCCACATCTGAGGAGTCAACAGTGAGGCCTTGTATCACATTACACACCTTCTGCTGGTTCTGTTTGTTTTTAAATCAACATGTACGTAGTAGAGATTTTGAGCCCATGACTGTATTGGAAAATGAACAACTGCAAGTGCCACAATGCTATTCTTTAAAAAGTCAGAACTGACTGAAGGTGTTATGCTTCACACAAGGCCACTGTGCAGCTTCAGGAATTGGTGGGACAACAATTCTTGAATCAACCTTCCTGGTTTGATGCCAGTTCATCTCATTCTCACTTGCAACTATCATTGGGTTAAGTGTCAGGAAACATGCAAAGGTCCCCTGAGAGCGATGCCAGAGAAGGGCTAGAAGCCCCCATGTCAAGAGCCAGCCTAATTCTAGCAGGCCACGGTCTGGAAACACTATGGCCCATTTCCATGACTTCTCCTGCAGCCCAGTCCCAGAGCCTTGTATCTGGTGCATGTGGAGCTCTAAAACACTGCAACCCCAGATGAAAAAAGTAAAACATCCTAGGCTTCAGCTTGGTCTGCTGCCAGGGTAACTAACATCATCTCCAAGTCATGTCAGACAGCTTTTGGTACCAGGGCATATTTAACAACAGTGGATTTGGAAATGGTGCCAAGGCATCTAGAGTGCGCCTAGTGATGGGTCTCGTAGGATCTCTATTAACCCACTGGTATGATGACCATGAAGGTATTATAGAGTTTGATAGGATATCAGTGTTCACCAGAGAACTGCTGCTCCTGAATATGCAGCAACACTATTCTGTAAATATTAGAAATCTCAGAAGCAAAGTGGAAATTTCTTCTTACCATGAATGATGTGTTGATGAAGCTGCCAACGGAATATCAGTTGTCTCAAGGGGTTAACAGCACCAGTTAGGACCTGCTGCAGGTGCATGGTGAAGAAATGGCCATGGGACCATTAATACATAAAACCTGACGTGTAACAGCAGCATGTCCACCTTGTGTGATCTTGGGCAACTGCAGTTACCCGTCTATGCCTCTGAAACAAGAGGGCGTAAACATATGACGTGTTTGAAATTTCCTGAACACTGCTATACTTCCTTGTATATATAACTGGGCATTGCTCTTCAGTAAAAACAATGTAAGAGGCGGCTCTGCCCGGCAAAGCAAGGCTCAGAAGGACGTTCCTGTCCCCACCTGGTTCGCGTTTGCTCTGCAGTGATGTTGCCCTTTTTTATGCTTACAATTTCTTGACATTAGCAGTAAAGCTGCGCAATTACAGCGCCAATGGTACCTCTGAAGATATAGTGGTTGATTCTGGGTTGGAACAATATTTTAACAATATTTTAACACCACCCCAGAACGCATATGCATATGAATAAGATACCAAACGGAAGAAAAATGAACACAGAGAGTGGGAGGAGGGCAGGAGTGCAGATGTCGTGCTCTCTTGTAAATGAGAGGCTCTCGCCCGAACCGGCTACAGGGTCCAAAATGCTGTACGGCAAGGACAGGAGTGACGCACCAGAATGTGTGGAAACTAAAAGAGGATTGAAGATCGAACCCAGCGCCATCCATCTGGGAGTCCTAAAAGCTACGGAGGGGAGTTGCAAGCACAAAGACAATGTGGAACATAGAAACAAAACAAATCCCATTTTCTGTGTATCCAGATGTCTGAAATGCACAATTGTATGCATATTTTTAAATTCAAATAATGTTTTGTTAGTCTCCCATTGCATTTTTGAATCCTGTGTTCTTTGACTCCTTATGTGAAATGAGATACGGACATGAGTGATAAAACATATTCCAAAAGAATGGGGAGAATTACACAAATAACATGCAGTCACCAAACGCGCTTAAGCACAAATAAAGTAGTGCCATAAAAGTTGAACGGAAGAAGTACTTGGTCCAAGCTCCACTGATCAGAAAAGACACAAAGAGAAAGATGAACACAATAGAAAAGAGCATACTGCAACCAACTCAAAACAAAGAAAAACAAAGTGATAAGCATACGAACAAATGGAAAGTAAGGGTGGGTTGTAAGCCCCTTTTAAGACTTTTTTTTTTTTTTTTTTTTAAATACAAAAGACTTCGCAAGCTCAGCAAAAGCGATGTGCAGGCGAAACCTAAAAAGTCCCTCTGAGTTTGTAATGCATGCACTCCGTAGGAAGCAGGAGGACGCAACTAACAGCCAACAGTAAGATGATAAAATAAATCACACTTCTGGGCTCAACTAAGATGGGAATGAATGTCTAAAGCGAACAGCTGAAAGAGTCTGATCCAAATAAGCCAAAGGTTGAGGGGTATTGACGCAAAGCCCACTAACCATATTCAAAGCAATGGGTCTTGCCGCCAGTTACATCATCTGCCAAGACTTGAAAATGGAAGTAGCACAATACAAAAAGCTTGTATGCCCCAAAAAAGTATTTCCTGCACATAGAGATAAGCTCCAAGTCTTTAGTCAATAAAAGTTGAGGTACAGTGAGGGGCTAGCGGGCCAGTGCCATGGAACTAACATCTTTGGGATACCTGCTCTAAATCATATGGATATGCAGGAGAGTGGGGCATAAAGCAATCATAATTTACTGTGCTATTAGAACAATGGAATGTATCCACTGAAGACAATAGAGCAGGAGAGGACTATAACAGCCGATATGTATTTTTGCTCCAACATTCTATTGCTTGTCTGTCTGCTTTCCTCTGTTTAATTTATAACACTCCATGTTAAGTAGATGGAATGTTCTAAAAGCAATATATCCTTTTTGTCTCAGCCTATTTTAGTCTTTAGGTCTTAATCCGGGTGATAAGCTAGAGGACTGGTATAGCTGTGGCAGCAGGCTATAAAGGCTATAATGAAATGTTTCCCATGAAAGGGTTTCTTTTTTTTTTTTTACTTGAAGTAGAATTTGAAAACACAGGATTTGTTATTTTGTGACAATCTGAGACAAATTCAAAGCATGAATTTTGCTGCATTCTAAAGACTACCGAAATTGAATTTTCTCCAAAGTGATCACTTCAGAAATTATTTTTTGTGGTGTAAAATAACAAATCTTCGAACCAGCACAATAATCCTTTTCTATCTTCGGTTTTACATGCATATGTGGTGTAGGCCCATCTTATTGTTTCCTTGCAGAAATGTTTCACTGAAAATTGCACTCAACTTAGCAATTTATGATCAAACCTAGACCACGATTAAGAAGGTTAAGAAAAAGAACTGTGCACATTCCTGGCTGCATGCATGCATAGCAGAGGAATTACTATTTTAGCTCTGGCTTAAAAGCAGAGCTGTCTGCAAGACCTACTGTATTGCAGTGCTTAATTTGTAAATTAAGAGGTGGCGGTGCTTAAAGCCCTTCTCTTAAACACGAGGCTGCTGTAATTAAATCTGCCAGCACTGAATAATGAGGCAGCGTAACCCTGAAGCCATCTCGGACCACTTCAATCCGTTTACGGCCACCCCTGCCCCTTCAACTCATCCTGAAAGTTTCTACTTTCACCCTTTATGACGCTTTTTAGTTTTTCCTTCTTCCGTCTTTCACATATGTGTCTCTTGCTCGCAGCAAATGCTTGAGGCATAAGAATAAGTCCTGACCCTCACAAATAAGTGCCGGTGCTCAGCACCGGAAACAACAAGCACAAATTAAGCACTCCTCAAAAGGTTCTTACTATTTTCGCTGTATGTACTATTCTACCTTGTGAGCTGCTTGCACTGGAATGCATATGGGATTATTTTACATCTCAAAAGTACACTGACTCATCACACATTAAACTGATGCTGTTTTGTAGCCATTTTAGCCATAGCTCCATGCACGTTATTTTAATACATAGGCCAGGCCGCTGTGCACATTAACCTAGATATATTTTATTCGACTTCATTTTACTATTGCTTCAGTAGCCACTTTTACAGTCTTGTTTTATTTTCTGTTTATCTAACTGTTTTGCCTAAGCCAGCACTCTGTTCTCAAACAAGACATTCTTGATCACTCTGTGCTTCTTCCAAGGCTACAGCACGGTACATTGCCGTTGAACGTGGTAGAAGTTTAGTCTCCAACATTCGTAGAAAACACACATCCTTATGTAGGGACATTTTCCCAAAACATCCGCTGTCTTGTTATAAAAACAGTTCCTTGTCCCTTATATGTTAGAGGGAGATTCCAGCCAGAGAACCACAACTGTATGCGGATTGCTTAATGCTTTGCTACAGATGCTAAAGCAGACTACAGGCCTTTGCTCAGGTATGGGGGATGATGTCTTCCCAGGCTAACCTGAAGGGCAGAATTAGAGCTTAACATGCTGTGCTCTACCATAGCTTAGGTAGGTGATCGTCTATTGGCAATAGTGACAATATGATAGCGTTGTTTTTATGCTTCACTCTTAGACTAGTTTAGACTGCGACATGCTAGAACCTGTATACTGGAGGCAACTCTATATCAAATGGGGCAACAATGCAAAAGTCTGGTGCTGGCAGACTCGAAGTAATTCTTTGTATTGGGGAGAACAACAATGGCATGTTGGGAGGTTGGGAGCGAGGCAGACAACCGGAACAAAATGGTGTCCCGACACCCTAGCAATACTTTTTGATATATTGGTCACCCACGGTCTTTAACATTAGAGGACACCATTGGCATCTAGGGAGCATCCATGACAAAAGACCGGCGCTGGTACAGTGGAGGTAATTACTACGGGCAGTAACTGCACATTTGAAAAATAAATATATTAGACACCTGGGAGCATCAGGCTTCAGTGGCTTGAAACACTAATTGCTTTTGAGTAAATATAAGTGAAAATGACGCTTATTTGACCACACTTATTAAATTTTCTCAGGTGGAGAACCCCAATAGTAGTATGACTTGCCCACTTCAATTTTCAGGGCATTCATTAAGTCTCCCCAGTTTCAAAGAACACCTGCCGCCAGTACGTACTCTACCCTTCTCACCAACAGCCGACTACTGGTAGCCTAATTTCATGTTGCACCAGATCACTAAGCCACCAGTCAGATATGTAAACTGATGAAAAAAGTCCATACCATTGTATCAAACAAGCTAATAAAAGCAACCTCACTGGCCTCCCACAGTTGAGACAGCAACTAGGTTTCATTCAGCTAAATAAATCAAAGAAATACAGTGAATATGTAATTCAGCCAAATTTGAGTAACCCATTTCATTTTATACTGAAGAAACATGTAACAGGGCCTGCTTGAGCCACACTAATTGATTTCAAGAGATTCACAATTCTGACTCATTAGGATTTACAACTCTTAACAGCCATGCTTAAGAAATCTATCATGGCCCAAGCTTAAAAAACCAACACATACAAAACCCACCCATCCACAAACTAGTAGGGTTAGACTGAAGACGTCCTCATTTGCACACTAGGGCATCGCAGGATAGTGCCAGTGAAGTGGTTGAATACCTCTGAAGGGGACAGGGCTGAAGTAGTTAGTCATGGGTGGTGCATGAGGTTAGAAAAGATATCATTGCCTACAAGTTGCTGTCAACCATGCTAAATTCTATCATCTAAATGGCTCTGAGAATAAGTTAGTACCACTCAGCAGCAGCCAAGAACAGAAACTATTTCACTTACGAGTAAACATTAGAGTGAGGAGTGCCGCATTTTCTAAGAGATTCAATTAGAATCATCTACAAACGGCATAAAAATCTTTCTGCATCACCTACGTTAGAAAAATAATGTCCCTCAGCCGGTGTGTGGGACAAAGGTTTATGACCCATAAGGACAACGCAAGTGAGGTTAAAGGGCTTAATGTATCAGCAAATTATTCACTTCCTTGCGTTTTCAACAATAAATACTGAAAGAGAAAAAATACGTACAGGGACTAGTTCCTCCAAAGCACAACCATTTCACACACAAAACGTGAGTAGGTAGAACGTACTCTGTTATTTAATGTTTAAAACAATAACCAGGCACACACCAGTTCCGGTGCCTGATAATGCATATATAGACAAACATAATCTAGCACATCCTGCTAATTTTAATAATTACATTTTTATGAGTAATACACTTTCCTCTATGAACTAGAGCTCAACACATTTATCAGTATATAATACTTTTAAAAGGATAACTAGGGGGTAAGGCTTTTGTAGATATTGTAGGAACTTTAACATCCCTGGTCTTGCCTCTTTAGGATGCACACCTTTAATCATACAATTCACATGTCCTGCCTCAAGAAGTAAGATCCAGAAGTAGTAAGATCATTGGCCTACTGAAAGAAGAGTTTTCTTAGTCTGTCAGACACCAAAAGGGTTGCTCTTACTCTGGAGTATGAAAGGAGGAGTATTTGGACCCAAACCTGCTGGAGCCCTGCCTGCTCGGGTAACTTGTATCTGTAATCTGGGTGCTTATCTCAGAATGTCTTGAACCCAGAGACAACTTCTGACCAGAGATAACCTACTCACAGATGACTGGCTACATTAGAATCAGCCACAGAATCATCATTTCCAAAGATGGCATCTGTAGCTGCTAGGCCACATCCGTTGTCATGACCAGGTGAAAATTGTTGACCAAAGTCAGACTGCTCTCCAGCTCTTCTAGGACTTCAGTCACTTAGTGCGCCATGGACCACCCCCCTCCATGCTCCATCGCCTGGAAGGAGTGGAGAGATGTTTGGTAAGGGACTTAAACCATTCTGCCCACACTCAATAGGGAACACTGGACAAACCGTTCCATTTCAGGACAGTCAATCCAAAGTAAGTGGAGGCAGTAGAGAAAAGATTACTCTGGATGGAAACCTAAATGGAGATGTCGGACTGCACCTGGGTCAACTACTGGGAGCAGACATGTTTGCCACAAAGACTTCACTGGGGAATTCCCAAGCCACACAATGCCACCACTGGCAGTTGGACATTTGCGACTGGTAACAACTGTGGCAGGAGGGTTTAGAAAGACGGCCTAGTAGTATATGATGAGGTCAAGAAGTCAGTTCTTGAATCATCACGGAGGAGGGCCCAATGAGATCTGCTAAGCTTCTGTATGCCATCTTTTTTTAGTTTTATACTTAGAAATGCAGTTTATTTGAAAACATTTGTGGTGATTGAAAACAATAGTATTTGTAGAACAAGAGCACCAAAGCAAAGCTTTATATTTCTTGCTAAGCACATATGGGTCTATAACCGAATCAATGACCACGAATACGTCAATATGTATGGACGCCTGGTCCACTGCATGAACAACCACTCTTAGTGAGTAGAACATAAAAGCAGACTCTGGGTCCATAATAGTAATAGTGGTTGGGTGGAAGCACCCCAATGTCAAGCTGTAAATGGTGGCAAGCAATCGTGAAGGCAAGGTGAGAGTTTTACAATTTCCATGAAGTTAAAATGTTGGTCAGCCTTGGACCATAACTATCACTAGAAGACAAAGTTTTGGATTGTATAAAATTCTCACTTTTTGGAAAATGAAGCTCAGTGCCATAGTCGGAAGCATTGGCATAATGCTTTACAGTAGGTTAACTACACATTAAAAGGGAAAATGTAGCAGAAGCAAGAGCACTTGTATCAAGTCTAAACCTGTGATATATGAGCGGAGTGTAGCGTTTGATACAATTACCCATTTGTATTAAACAAGGGTCTACAAACTGGAGAAGACAGCGGATGAGGTTGCAGTGTTGCCTCAACTTCACACAAGGATCATCCAGTATGTAAGATGCGAGGGGTGGCAGGAAGTACAACAATAAACCCATGCAAGACTCATTCCTTTATTGCTAATTATTTCATGAAAGATACATTTTTGCTTCGGCCCATGCAACCTAGCACATCACCGACCTTCATGAACACCACGTGTCAAACAACTAATGCCAACTTATTTATGTTCAAAGCTCAACAGATGCAGTTTCTAGTGGAATAGCTCAGGATATGTATACTGTGCTTCAAGTTTATCTGGGTTCTCCAGCAGTGAATGCACTTGACCTTAGGAAATGTTGTGTGTGATTAATGGCAGGGCCTCCAATCCTAAAAACCTCTCTATGAGATCCACACGTACCCGATAAACACTCGCCAGGGTATTTATTAATGTCGAGGCTAATCGCATTCGTATTAAATCAAAAAAGATTACACACGGTTCCAAACAGTACTGTGGGTTTCTTTCAAGTAGATGGTTCAATCAGTAGATTGAAACCAAAGTTTTTCGAAGCAAGAGCCCTCACTCACCATCCGGTGACATGCTTCATCGTAGGGCCCAGCTCCTCGTCAGGCCGGCGCTGCAATGCCTGACGGGCCCCACAAAGGGGCTCTTGCCGGAGATCTTTTTGAGAATCGAGTATAGCCGGTCAAAAACAATGAAGTGAAGGATTGGTATCTAGAAAATGTAAAAAATGACTAGAGGTAACGACTAATGATTTTTATTCTCATGCTAATACCTCTGACATGATTAAAACCAGTAAGCGGGGAGTTAGTGGAATAATGTCCACAAACCCCATGAAAAAACAGGTAGGTATAGTTGTTGTGTCTCTTAATAGGGAATAGTATAAAAGAGACAGTGCACACAGGGTCCCCTGTGTCACTCTATGTAGTTTGTCAACATGTTTCTCGCTTTTTACAGAAGAATTACCTTATGCGATTCGTCAGGACCTAATTACATACCTAATCCTTTAAATCGTGGATATTCCCACAAATATGGAAATCAAAAACCTAAGGGAATTTAGAGAGAAAGAAACCAAGGTTAAAATAACATAGCTTATAAGGGCAATGTATTCACAGTAAATTATGTTGTGAAACCCCATACGGAAGTGCAGGATCCCTAAAGTGCCAAGTAATGTAAGAACGTTTCTAGAGAAAGAAAATGTGCGAAAGCCAATTAGGCAATGAAACATCCACATTGCTTACCCTCCAAAAACTAATGGTAGGGCCACATCGGGGTAGTCCAGGCTCTAAAAAATCCACTCATCTATATATGCACAAATAAGGGACATAAGAAATACTCTTTAAAAGTTGGTAATCAACCGATCTGATTATAAAACACATTAATTATAACTCTAATAGAGAGATGAGTTATTCAATAAGATGCTCCTATTTTCTGGAGAACCATAAAGTACGACCTCAAATTATGTCAGGTCAACAGACGACAGGTCGTGTAAATCATATAAGAGGAAATCACATTATAAAGATAATAACTCCCTTATTGGTGACATCAGAATTAATCAGCACTCGCACCATGTGGTATTACACAGGCATAGACAATATAAAAAAGAAAAAAAGAAAAATGCCCATTTGGGACAAGCTGCAAAGAAACACAGAGGAAATCTAACATGGCATAGGACAAAACCGAAGACAGTATCAAAAGGAAAAGAACTCACCGGGGTGTCATAATTAAAGACAACCCGAAGAAACAATAAAAAAAATCGAACAGTTGTCACACTTGCACACCTGCAAGTAACGTAAATCTTATGAATCAGTGCGGTTTTCAGCACGTGCGTTATCACAAAGAAGATATCACTCCATAGGGGGAGACCGCGTGATAATTCCCACGCGACTCCCTCGTTTAGCGGGGAGAGGAGAGCGCGCGTAGATAGAAGCGCGTGTCTCCTCATTACGCGGTGCCGGGGCACCCAAATTCATTAAGCCCGGAGACCGCAACAAAAATGAGGGCACTAAGGAGACAGCGTAAAACCTCCAAGACTCGTCCGTGGGGTCACGGAGTAGAGAGGATGCCAGTCGAGAGTATTTGAATAGCGCATTGCAAAAGGGCACTTACTTTTACAAGAGACGGCCACTGCCGGATCACCTACGCCTGTTCCAACAACCCGGTATCGATGGAATCACTGATACCGGGAGGTTTATAAATGGAGGAAGGGGAACCAAAACTAAGAAAGGACTATCAAAGCAAGGGGGGCTGAATGGAGCCAAAAGGGTGTCGGCCATTTTGAAGTGGTCTAATTACAAAATAATCAAAGGTAAACCCTCTCACAAAAACGAATAAGTGAAGAGGGGTGAAAGGGTTACTACATCCAAACATAAGTAATCACCATGTAGCCATTTTGAAAGGCTACAGAGGTGTGGACCGTTATATGAAAAAATTTATACTGGCAACTGTAAACACAATGAAAGTATTACTGTTAATGAATAAAGCTGGTCCACTGAATGTCGTCATTAAGACCAACTAAATGGGTCTTAAGTCTAAAAACCCACCGTTGTTCTTTTTCTAAGAGCTTCTTGGTACTGTCAATGTGACCCCGCGTTTACAACGTAAAATTTGCGGTATGATTTCGGAAGCAGAAGCAGCCGGTTGGATTACTCAACAAGAAGCGGAATTCCTTGACACAAAAAATCCCAGGGTTCCGTACTATTATTGTCTTCCGAAAATTCATAAGTGTCTTCCTCCCCCAGGACGCCCTATAGTGTCCGGTATCGGTTCTTTGTTAGAGCCCTTGTCTAAATTTTGCGACTTCTTCCTGCAACCCATTGTTCAGAGAACATCTACCTTTTTGAAGGACACAAAAGACACCTTGGTTTTATTGAATGACATCAATGAGTCAGGTACTACAGACATACTGATATGTCTAGATGTAGAGGCACTTTATACTAATATTCCGCAAGAGGCTACACTCACCGCTGTAGAGGAAATACTCCTAGCTGACACTTGGACTCACAACACCCCAGTGAGCTTTATTATGCAATGTGCAGGTGTGGCCCTTCAAGAGAACTTTTTTCAATTTGAGAAAAGTCTCTTTCATCAGATACAAGGTACATCTATGGGGAGCACTTTTGCGCCTAGCCTGGCTTGCCTGTATATGTTTACCTTTGAGCAACGCCACATCTTGACTCCTGACCAACCATTCTTTTCCAACATTAAACTGTGGCGCCGGTATATAGATGACATCCTGGTGATTTGGAGGGGCGAGATGGACCGTGCCATAGCCTTTACCCAGTGGGTTAATACTTTGGATACCCATCTTCGTTTCAGTTCCACCATCTGTGACAAAGAAGTATCCTCTTTGGACCTACGAATCACACTTAGGGATGGACTTCTTAACTCATCTGTATACCACAAACCTACGGATCGTAACAGTCTTTTACTTTACAACAGTCACCACCCAAAAGCCTTACGAGACAATATACCTTTTGGTCAATTCTTGAGGATACGACGTAACTGCTCAGATAAAAATGACTTCCACACACAAGCTAACACGCAATGTCGCAAACTTTGTGAACGTAACTATCCCTTACCTAATATTCGACAGGCAAAAAAGAGGGCTGGTAATATCCCTAGGGATATATTATTGACTAACAACACCCGCACCCAACAATCTAGATTAACCTGTGTTACTACGTTCACCCCCCTCAGTAACCGAATAAAAAAGGTATTGTCCGGAGGCTCTGGCCCATCCTTACTAGTGCAGGCGCTACATTAGAACGCCCTTTATTTGCCTTTAAAAGAACTCCTAATATTAAGGATCTAGTGGTTCACACAAGACCGACAACGAATCGACCCCTTGACAATTCTGGCCCTGGCCAATGGCTTAAAGTGAAGGGACATTACCCTTGTGGCTGCTGTAATGTTTGTTCCCTGACTGATAGTATCCAAGAAGTGGAAATAGGTGAACAAAAGACTTGGCAACTGAGATCCCATACCAATTGTCGTACTAAGAACTGTATTTATATGATTACCTGACCGTGCAACTTAAAATACATTGGTATGATGACTAGGATAGTGAAAATTCGAATTAACGAACACCGTAGTACCATCAGATGTAAGAGATCCTCTACCAAATTGACCAACCATTTTGTTGAGAAGCAGCACACCCCCAATTATATCAAATGATTTGTTGTAGAAACTATGAGGGATAACATTGACAGTACTAAGAAGCTCTTAGAAAAAGAACAACGGTGGGTTTTTAGACTTAAGACCCATTTAGTTGGTCTTAATGACGACATTCAGTGGACCAGCTTTATTCATTAACAGTAATACTTTCATTGTGTTTACAGTTGCCAGTATTGATTTTTTCATATAACGGTCCACACCTCTGTAGCCTTTCAAAATGGCTACATGGTGATTACTTATGTCTGGATGTAGTAACCCTTTCACCCCTCTTCACTTATTCGTTTTTGTGAGAGGGTTTACCTTTGATTATTTTGAAATTAGACCACTTCAAAATGGCCGACACCCTTTTGGCTCCATTCAGCCCCCCTTGCTTTGATAGTCCTTTCTTAGTTTTGGTTCCCCTTCCTCCATTTATAAACCTCCCGGTATCAGTGATTCCATCGATACCGGGTTGTTGGAACAGGCGTAGGTGATCCGGCAGTGGCCGTCTCTTGTAAAAGTAAGTAAGTGCCCTTTTGCAATGCGCTATCCAAATACTCCCGACTGGCATCCTCTCTACTCCGTCACCCCACGGACGAGTCTTGGAGGTTTTACGCTGTCTCCTTAGTGCCCTCATTTTTGTTGCGGTCTCCGGGCTTAATGAATTTGGGCGCCCCGGCACCGCGTAATGAGGAGACACGCGCTTCTATCTACGCGCGCTCTCCTCTTCTCTCCCCGCTAAACAAGGGAGTCGCGTGGGAATTATCACGCGGTCTCCCCCCATGGAGTGATATCTTCTTTGTGATAACGCACGTGCTGACAACAGCACGGATTCATAAGATTTACGTTACTTGCACAAGTGTGACAACTGTTCGATTTTTATTGTTTCTTCGGGTTGTCTTTAATTATGACGCCCCAGTGAGTTCTTTTCCTTTTGATACTGTCTTCGGTTTTGTCCTATGCCATGTTAGATTTCCTCTGTGTTTCTTTGCAGCTTGTCCCAAATGGGCATTTTTCTTTTTTTCTTTTTTATATTGTCTATGCCTGTGTAATACCACATGGTGCGAGTGCTGATTAATTCTGATGTCACCAAAAAGGGAGTTATTATCTTTATAATGTGATTTCCCCTTGTATGATTTACACGACCGGTCGTCTGTTGACCTGACATAATTTGAGGTCGTACTTTATGGTTCTCCAGAAAATAGGAGCTTCTTATTGAATAACTCATCTCTCTATTAGAGTTATAATAATGTGTTTTATAATCAGATCGGTTGATTACCAACTTTTAAAGAGTATTTCTTATGTCCCTTATTTGTGCATATATCGATCAGAGTGGATTTTTTAGAGCCTGGACTACCCCGATGTGGCCCTACCATTAGTTTTTGGAGGGTAAGCAATGTGGATGTTTCATTGCCTAATTGGCTTTCACACATTTTCTTTCTCTAGAAACGTTCTTACATTACTTGGCACTTTAGGGATCCTGCACTTCCGTATGGGGTTTCACAACATAATTTACTGTGAATACATTGCCCTTATAAGCTATGTTATTTTAACCTTGGTTTCTTTCTCTCTAAATTCCCTTAGGTTTTTGATTTCCATATTTGTGGGAATATCCACGATTTAAAGGATTAGGTATGTAATTAGGTCCTGACGAATCGCATAAGGTAATTCTTCTGTAAAAAGCGAGAAACATGTTGACCAACTACATAGAGTGACACAGTGACCCTGTGTGCACTGTCTCTTTTATACTATTCCCTATTAAGAGACACAACAACTATAACTACCTGTTTTTTCATGGGGTTTGTGGACATTATTCCACTAACTCCCCACTTACTGGTTTTAATCATGTCAGAGGTATTAGCATGAGAATAAAAATCATTAGTCGTTACCTCTAGTCATTTTTTACATTTTCTAGATACCAATCCTTCACTTCATTGTTTTTGACCGGCTATACTCGATTCTCAAAAAGATCTCCGGCAAAGAGCCCCTTTGCGGGGCCCGTCAGGCATTTCAGCGCCGGCCTGACGAGGAGCTGGGCCCTATGATGAAGCATGTCACCGGATGGTGAATGAGGGCTCTTGCTTCGAAAAACTTCGGTTTCCATCTACTGATTGAACCATCTACTTGAAAGAAACCCACAGTACTGTTTGGAACCGTGTGTAATCTTTTTTGATTTGCTGTCTATTGGGAACCTTACGCACGGGACCAGGAGTTGCACTCCGAATATCCCATTTTTCTGCCCCTCCTTTTGTTGTTTCTCCGATAATCGCATTCGTAACCAGGAAAAAGAGAACAGCTCCCTGCATTTATCCACGTGCTAGATTCAACCTCGATCTCTATACCACCCTCCTGCAAACCCTTAATCTATTCAACTACAGATCTGCCAATTTATTATTTTTTTCACCGCATGAGGAGGGAGTGGGTTCTCATGCGAGAGCTACCCAGGAGGCACTCTGCACCCCTCGTCCCAACAATCTGTCCATAGGCCATTTCAGGCCACCACTAGACACCAGGCATTTTTTGTTTTTTGGCAAGAATTTGAAAAAAGGGGAGCGACCCCTTAAGCAAGAGTCGCTCCCCTGGGGGCAAATTTATTTAAGACCATTTTGCCCCCCTCCCAACCCCTCCTTGGGGGGGGAAATCGGCCTATTTTAATTGGGCTGATCTGCCTCTAATGGGGGCAGAAACCACTAGGCACCAGGGATTTTTGTTTTATTTCAGGACATTGCTGCCCCCCTTGGGAGTTCAGCCTATTTTTGTAAAGCTCATCTGCCACCCAGGGAAGAATTTGGCTATACCCCCACCCCAAATAAATGGGGGCAGATGGGGCAATTATCCCCGATCCAGTCCCTGGGGGCATAAAGCCTACTAGATGCCAGGGAATTCAAAAAAATAAAAAAATAGTGGGGTGATGGCTACCAACCAGTATGGGAATGGTTATGCGCCCACCCCAACTGAAGGGGCTAACAGTCTTTCAGCTCTCTCCCCGCACACTAAAACATCTTATCCCACAGCAAGCAAGAGGACATTTGATTATTTTGGTTTTACATGTGGACCAAAAGAGCTTGTCTAACTCTCAAAATCGTCCCACTTGGAATGGTGAGGACTGCACCTTTGGGACACTGCCATGTAGAAAAATCTAAGAGACAGACACATCTGAAAACGAAACATCTGGGTGAGTCCAGGGTGGCGTTCTTCACATGCACCCGCACCATTTTCTTACCCAAAATGCCCCGGAAACATCTAACTTTGCTGGAAATCACACAGTTTTCACACATTTTTGTGATGGAACCGTCAGGAATCCGCAGGAATCCACAAAATTCCTACCACCCAGCATTGTTGAATCTATACCGATAAAAATTCTGCCCCACTTGTGAGCCTAAAAACGTTTTTTTTCCCCCCCAAACTGCCCTTTTGGACCTGCCTTGGTTCCCCCTCATTTTCAACATGTTTTTGGCTCTTCCCGGTCACAAGCACTTGGCCCACCTACACAAGTGAGGTATCATTTTTACTGGGAGACTGAGGGGGAACATTGGGTGGCAGGAAATTTGTGCCGGTGCAGTGATCCCACACAGAAATGTGGGAAAAACGTGATTATTTTAGCTAAATTATAGGTTTGCTGAGGATTCTGGATAAGAAAACACTGGGGAAATCCACAGAAGTCACCTCTCCCTGGACTCCCTCGGGTGTATAGTTTTCAGAAATGTTTGGGTTTGGTAGGTTTCCTTATATGGCTCCTGAGCCCAGGACCAAAAATGCAGGTGCCCCCACCACCACTGCGCAAAACCAGGTAGTTTTGCATTTGATAATTCTGATGTGTTCACATTTTGAGGCATTCCTTTTTGCAGGCACTAGGCCTACCCACACAAGTGAGGTACCATTTTTAATCGGGAGACTTCGGGGAATGCTGGGTGGAAGGAAAGTTGTGGCTCCTCTCAGATTCAGAACTTTCCATCACCGAAAATGTGAGGAAAAAGTGTTTTTTGTTCCACATTTTGAGGTTTGCAAAGGATTCTGGGTAACAGAACCTGGTGAGAGCCCCACAAGTCACCCCATCTTGGATTCCCCTAGGTGTCGAGTTTTAAAAGATGCACAGGTTTGGTAGGTTTTCCTAGGTGCCGGCTGAGCTAGAGGCCAAAACCACAGCTAGGCACTTCGCAAAAAAACAGGCCAGTTTTGTTTCAGAAAATGTGATGCGTCCATGTTGTGTTTTGGGGCATTTTCTGTTGTGGGCACTAGGCCTACCCACACAAGTGAGGTACATTTTTATCAGGAGACTTGGGGGAACACTGGGTGGAAGGAAATTTGTGGCTCCTCTCAGATTCCAGAACTTTCTATCACCAAAATGGAAGGAAAAGGTGTTTTTTTGGGCCAAATTTTGAGGTTTGCAAACGATTTTGGATAACATGACCAGGTGAGAGCCCAAAAAGTCACCCCATCCTGAATTCTAAGAAATGCACAGGTTTTGGTAGGTTTCCCTAGGTGCCAACTGAGCTAGAAGCCAAAATCCACAGCTAGGCACTTTCCAAAAAACATGTCAGATTTCAAGGTAAAAATGTGATGTGTCCATGTTGCATTTCCTGTCGCGGGTAGTAGGCCTACCCATGCAAGTGAGGTACTATTTTTATCGGGAGACTTGGGGGAATATAGAATAGCAGAACAAGTGTTATTGTCCCTGGTCTTCCTCTACATTTTGTCCTTCCAAATGTAAGACAGTGTATTAAAAAGAAGTCTATTTGAGAAATGCCATGTAATTCACATGCTAGTATGGGTACCCAGGAATTCAGAGATGTGCAAATAACCACTGCTTCTCAACACCTTATCTTGTGCCCATTTTGGAAATCCAAAGGTTCCCTTCATTCCTATTTCTCACTCTTTATATTTCACCAAATGAATTGCTGTATACCCGTTATACAACGAAAATCAATTGCAAGGTGCAGCTCCTGTATTGGCCCTGGTTACCTAGGGTTCTTGATGAACCTACCAGCCCTGTATATCCCCACAACCAGAAGAGTCCAGCAGACGTAACGGCATATTACTTTTGAAAATCTGACATCGCAGGAAAAAGGTACAGAGTAAAATGTGGAGAAAAATGGCTGTTTTTTCACCTCAATTTCAGTATATATATATTTTTTTTTTATTTCAGCTGTAATTTTCTGGAGGAAAACCTTGTAGGATCTACACAAATGAACCCTTGCTGAATGCAGAATCTGGTCTACTTTTCAGAAATGTTTTGCTTTCCAGGATCCAGCATTGGTTTCACACCCATTTCTGTCACTGGAAGGAGGCTAAAAGCACAAAAAATAGTAAAAACGGGGTATGTCCCAGTAAAATGCCAAAGTTGTTGAAAATTTTGATTTTCTGCTTCAAGTCTGCCTGTTTCTGAAAGCTGGGAAGATGATGATTTTAGCACTGCAAACCCTTTGATGCCGCCATTTTCATGAAAAAAACCATAAGCCTTCTCGTGCAGCCTTTTTCCCTCATTTAAAAAAAAAAAAAAAAAAAAATGTTTGTTGTATTTTGGCTAATTTCTTTGTGTCCTCCAGGGAAACCCACAAACTCTGGGTATCTCTATAATCCCTAGGATGTTGGAAAAAAATGAAGCAAATTTAGCATGGATAGCTTATGTGGACAAAAAGTGAAGAGGGCCTAAGCACGAACTGCCCCAAATAGCCATCAAAAGGCCTGGCACATGAGGGGGAAAAGGCCTGGCAGCGAAGGGGTTAATCCTCTGCCCAACTACAAACAGTCTTAACTTATACCGGAAGACTCCGTCCCCTAACCTCCATTTCTATCCAGCTAGGACTGCAATAAAGTTTCAAAAACAGTCGCACTAAAATTCTTCATTTACTGTGGGTATGTCCCCTGGTCAGTAATAATAATTTAGTCTGTTCTAGGTTTCTCGTGTGAGAAAGGAATAATGGATGCTTTCATTCTCCCAATCCATCCTGTGACTGACTGCAGCTGCCCATCTACAAAAGGCAACAAGTGAAGAGTCCAAATTGTCAAGCATGAGGGACAATCCTTAATCTCTGCTAGTTGACCATCGCCTATGCAACTATTATGCACAATGGAGAAAGTATTGGGCTTTTTAGCCCCCAGAGCTTTCCCCCACTCTCTCAGATGAGCTTCTAAGGAGTGTCTGTGAAAGCAAATTGGTACTTCTGGTGTCAGAAGACAGACTAATGGCCTGATTTGTATACTGACGGACAGGAGATCTCACTCGGACTGCCACTGCATGCAGCACTATCGGGAAGGGTCTACCCCTGCTGTCAGCAAGAAGGCAGCATGGACGTCTGAGGAGAGGAGTGACAGCAACTATACTATGCGTTCGCGGGCGGTTGCATCCCACCACTTTTTCTCATGTCAGGAGACCAAGAGAGATCTGCCCGCAGCAGGGAGGGCCTTTTATTCCGATTCGAACACAGTCTGAAATGCCCCAAAGGGTCCCGGACATGCCGCAAATCCATTTTTGTTGCTGGGACCCACTGTGATTAGCGGATATCCCGTGTGTTCGCAGGCAGCCACTTTCCCGGGTTTCCGGAGGGGGCGGACCCAGCGAGGTCTCCCCGTGGAACTCAGTGTTATTTGTGTCAAAGCCTCCCCCCCCCTTGTGCTGGCACATACCACAGGACCATGGTTTGCCATGGGATCTTGGTGGTAGGACATGGTGAGCCCACAAGGAGGTCCTGGATACTATCCATACATTTTTCCCCGTATCCCTAGTAGTAGGAGTTCAGGTGTGCCTGTACGCTACATAGTGAATCCAGGTTACCGCATAACTGGTATGAGAAGCACAGAGACGCTGTGCCGACTACACTTATGGCACCATTTGGTGTGTTGCATGTTTGTCTATTGCCTTTCATGCCCTCATGGTGACTGGCTCGGGAGCGAAGTTTGTCATAATCACTTGCTGCATGTTATGCCCGGACAATTACTACGATATGTCGCTTTGGCGTCGTCTGAAGCCCAGGGCAGTGAGTATTCTTGCAGGAGCTATATAATGGGCACAGCAGATGTGATTCTTATGTTCCAGTAGGACCCTATGAGGTGCTATCATCTATATTTATCACAATACCAAGTTGCTACTGATGTTGTGTTATTGTTTTACATCACCAGAATACTGAACCCTACTACAAGAGCTTGCATGTTATGCACAGTATCTATGAATAATGTCATTCTGGATTATGTTCTATGCAGAAGATACAGTACATATACTTTTTCCTAAAATTCCATGCAGAGTCCCTTTTGTGGTGTATTTATTGTGTCACTGGCGTGAGTGTGTTGCACGAACACTTTACAACGGACCTCTGAGGATAAGCCTGTCTGCTCTGTGTCAAGCTACCAGGGGGTGAGCACAGGTTATCTTTGGTGTGTAACTTAATCGCCCTGACTAGAATGAAGGTTTCTGCACGACTTTGGTGTATACCCTAGCCAACCAGAAACCCCATTTCTAACCACCATCACTAGCCCTCAAATTCTCTGGTAAAGAAATGACGTGAATATAACATTATCTAACAATGCTGACATTAAAACAAACATAACAAGTCAGAAAGCAATCAAAATAGCACAGAAGACCTTTCTGCGTGGATGTGCAGTAAGATTATTAAGGAAAATGACTAGTGGAGAGATAAGTCTCAGGATTTATGACAAAGGGGCAGGGGCAATAACGTGTAACAGAAAAACCTGCAAATCACAATAGTGCATGGAGAAACAAGAGGGACTTCCGCTTTCACTGGCAGAACTTCTTGGCGGCTAGAACCGAAACCCCACTATAAGTCCTCAGTGCCCATCACGACACAGCAACCCGGCACCTCAGCTACAGGAAGCCCTTTATTTTCCCTCTCTTGGTAGTAATGTTTTGCATTACTAATTTCTGTAACGTAGCATACTATACCTCTCTAAGTAGGAGTCCTAGTCTCTCCTTCCACTGTGTCCGTTTTCAAATACTGTTTCAAACACACACATTATTTTGAAACATGAAGACCTATCAGGGAAGAAAGTTCTGACATACAACACATTTTAGCCTTCAGATGGAGTAATCCCACTACAAAAACGAATATCTTGTATTAAGAAGTTGGGTTTTAGCAGGAATCTTGCCTCTTAAAGAATTGGGGGAGCAGAATGTCCAATGCTGTTATGGTCATAATATAATCTTGGTTTGTGGTCTTCCCATGCAACCATTCATGATTCTATAAACGAAAAAGAAGACACGGCCGAACACCTCAAAGACATCAATACTCTGCTGCAGAGGATGTGGACCTAGACAGTTAAGTCAACAGTTAAAGAAAGTTTTCACAGCCTTGATTTTCATTAAACTGGATTTAAAACCTTATTACATTGAACAGAGACTATTTATTTGATGGCTAGTTGTATATGGGCCAAATCACATCTTTGCTATATCGGTGGACAAGGAAAGGTTTTAATGACTTATGCCAGCAGCGTCCAACAGAAATCGGCATGAGGTACAATTACCAGGGTCGGTTACGCAACTTGGTCCTTATTCTATAACTTCGAGTGTCCTACGACGCATGCCTCAAAAGAAAAACGGCTCAATGCAAAATCAAAGACAGGGGATCTGCTGGAGTTTTTGCCAAACACTAACACATATC
Source organism: Pleurodeles waltl (assembly GCF_031143425.1). NCBI lineage: Eukaryota > Metazoa > Chordata > Amphibia > Caudata > Salamandridae > Pleurodeles > Pleurodeles waltl. The sequence continues at coordinate 116,656,717 of NC_090441.1, forward strand.
AATAGTTTAATACGTGTAAAATGTAACTGACGCCAAATAGGGATCACAACAGACAAACATGAAGGACATGAGGAGCTGCAAACATTGTATGCAAATAATGAGATTACTCTAGAAAATTAGTATTTTAATAAATAAAAACTACATGAAGAGTACTCAGCTTTGAGATGTCCAGAATACAGTAGCCAAACTTGTATTTGCAAAGAATCCCCACATCATTTCTTCAAATCTTAATCACTTTGCTGACTTTCAAAGAATTTCAAAGCCTTTTGCATCCTCCAGAAAAAAGCATGCATTTACATAAGAGCCCAGATCACCTCAGGACCACAGCACACCATCAAGCCCATCCAACGAAATACCATATCCAAACAACACTTTTGAGCTCAAAGGAGGGAAGCCAAAGTTTTATACTGCAGAATCTTAGGCTAGGGAATAAGCACCACAACAAAACAATACCTCTTCAAAAGAATATCAAACATACATATTTAGACTTCTCTGTCGCACCAGTCACAACTTGGCACAACATGGTTGGCAGAGCTGCAGAAAACAAGTCACTACCTTCCTTCACTAAAGGATTTATTACCATGCTGGTTCAAAGAATGTTCCATAAAATGTACAGACAAAAATCTGTAGGAAACACACACACAGCAAAATAAACTGTTGCAGTGCTAAATGGGGAGACAATGAAACTATTTACTCATGATGCAGTTAAAAAGGACAAACCAGGCAGAGGAGGCCTGCTGGAATCAACGTAATTTGAGGGACACCCAACAGGTTAAGTATTGTCGACACTGGGGTGCAGAAATGGACTATATTATGACCCATAGTTGCTCCAGATAAACCTCAGTACTTTGCCAGGCTAGAGACTAACACTTATACCCACGTATCATCTGTATGAAACAATTACAGCGTCATACAACATACAATTAGAGCAAATGTCACAACCAAAATACTTATTAGTCTTGAACACAGATGATTAACAATCAATTTTATGCAGCATGATTGGGCGCACATCTCTCACACCTTCAGATATTGGGCACTCCACACACATAGGCTGCGCTTAATTTGTAAAAGAAAAACAAACATTGCATATATAAATAATAAACAAAACAATAGTAAGGTCAGAGGTCCAAAGTTATTCTCAGGAACCTGCAGCCGATGCTGCTGAATGCTGGGGTTGCTAAACACCGAGTCCTGATTGCACTTGGTCTCTCTCTTTTCACCACTCTAGACTCCCCCGCTCTTCATCTTACTCCTCCAGGCTTTTTCCATCCCTGCAATTTGCACATTTTATCTTCCTCCTTCCTTTTCTGCCTTTCTCTCGTTGATTTGGACCAAAGTTAGATAATGACATTTAAGTCCAAATATACAAAATGAGTGCCGGCGCCCACCAGAACAATCACTGGCACAAACCAAGCACTTCCTATTGGCTAAAATGAACAGCTACACATTAACTAGAAAGTGGCTGCGGTGGCCTGGATGTCAAATTGACATCAGGTAAATAAGGCAATTCTACTTTGCCAATGTGTGCTTTTGGTGTGGTGTATGGGGCACGACCCTAGGTAAAAGCAAGTGAGTGATTGTGCAACCTGCATTTAGATGTCAATGAAAATGGTTTAGTGGCAGTGACCGCCAAACTTCAAACTTTGAATAGACAGTGGCCTTTCACAGAAAGTCAGTCAATCACGTATTGTCCATTGTGATACCGGTGATCTCGGAGGAGTGTGTTGCATCCTTCAAAAAGAATTTACTTCCAGCTTCTGTTTCACAAAGATTCATTAAGTTTCCAAAAGGCAAAAACATGCTGCATAGAAAAATCGCCGAGTTCTCACAGGAGAATGAACATTTCTTTTATGAGGAACAAGAACTGCGGTTAATATTAAATGCTTAAATGTTCTATAGTTTATAGCCTCTGGCAGCGCATACATAACACTGGTTACGTGCTCAAACACATCTGGCACTTCCCTCATACTGAAATTTAATGTCTCGCCCATAGCAAATTGCTGAGTAAATGGCATATTAACAAAAACGAATGTCAAAATGGTGGCAAAAAGCCTTTTTTCTAATATATTAAAATCAAGTCGTATAAAAAGGTCAAAACCTGCAGGTTCTCCTCTCTCCCCACACTTGCTTTTGAGGACGGACATAGCTTTAAAAATGCAACAGAAACGCTACAACTATAAGACTTAAATAAAAATAATACTTTCGAGCTTGCCTTTTTGACGTGTCTCAAAAACGCAGATATAAAAAAAAAAAAAAGTTCAATGCAACAGAAATTCTTTTTTTGGAAAAGAAATATACGTTCCTCTCTCGTCCGGTTTCTCATCCAACAAAAGAATTTGCAACAGGCACAATAAAAGACCTTGTATCGGCCTGATATCGGTTTACCAGCATACTCGAGTAGATTAAAGACAGACGCGAAAGAGCTCCTATCCTATGCCAACACCTCAAATCCTGACCAGCAAGATATCCGACAGCAAAAAAAAAAAACAGGGCAATGGGAGGATGCTGCCCACTGGAGTTCATACGGGCTGCGGTCCAGTCGGGAGGACTGTGCCAGCGACCGACACCCTGGCACCCTTGTAATTTAACAAAGTCACAAGATTCAGACTGCAAGCCAGCTGGTACATGGAGGAGCTCAGCATGACCAAAAGCCATCACATGCAACTGGAGTACAGGTGGAGGACGAGCATGGACAGTGAGGAGAAGACCACCTTCAATTCTGCCCCTGGACATCTCCATCAGCGAGCCAAACAACCTAACGCTTGACGCTCACAGACGGCACTGATGCAAACACCAACAGCAGCAAAGAGATCCCCGTCACTGTGAAAGGGTTCACCTTCCCCGCAGTCAGCTCCACCAGCATTACCTACTCGCATGACCTCTGCATCAAAATGTCCCCGTTTTCTGCCACAAGATTACCAGCATATGTGACAATTTCAACCCCCAGGTGATTGCAGAAGACTAACGAACAAGATACCCACTAAAATCGGTCTAAAGCAGGGCTGCATTCTGTACTCCCGCCTGTTTAATCTCTATGTAGCCGATCTCTTTGGGGCTCTCGCACAAGTCAATATCCATCCACCAGCACTAGCCTTAGAAAATCTAGGGTGCTTACAATATGCGGATGACATTGATGTGTTGAGCAAAACACCAATAGGCCTGCAACACAGCATGAAAGCCCTGAGAAGGTTTTTGGCTCATCAAGGACTTTAACTAAATCTGAAGACAACAGAAGTGATGCAGTTGGTCGGCTTCAAATTCAAGTCATTTGCTAGGTTTCTAGAAGGAAAAAAGTGGAGGTGGCCACTGCCCACCACATATAAATATCTGGGAGTTCATCTGGAACCTCGAATGACATGGAAACATCAGCTAACACCTATTAAAGCAAAAGCACAGTTGCTAACCTTTTGTTTCAAAGCACTAAAGAAAAAACGGAATTGTCCATCACTGAGTCATCTTCTCACAGTAATGTTGGCTCAATTGTTGCCCACAGTGTCCTACGGACCTGAAATCAAACAGGGCTGGGAAATAGTTACGTTAAACAAAATCCAAACAAAAACATAATGCCATTTTCCACATCCGAGAAAGTGCATCCCCAGACCAGGTACGGCTCGAGTTTGGTCTTAAAAAAAATAAAAAAAATAAAAAAAAAAAATTAAAAAAAAATCAATCTTTCCAGAGCAAGGGCGTATTTATCAAATTATGTTGGAGACTGTGGGTGGCCAAGAGTGGGTCCATCAAAAACCTATGCTGGCAGGAAGTGGAAGGCCAGCAAATTAGCAATACAGCTAGTACATGGGAAATTATCTAAATCAGGTTATTCAGGACCTGGGCATGAAAGATGCACGGGTGTTAATCATGGGGAAACAAGCCTTCAACGAATCTCTTGGTTTGCACCAGATCCTTTGCCATGGACAAAGACACCCTGGCATACAGAGGGCATGCATGAGCAGTGGTAAGTTTGCACCCCAGATTTAGCCAGCAGGATTATTTGGTAGATCATGTTTCTATGCCCATAAAGCACCAGTTCATGTTATTTCGGTTTGGATCTCTAGAGACCGAAGATTTGTGTCCCACATGAAAAATTCAGCACATAAACCAAATGTGAATATTATGTGGATACAAGCAGGAGTCACTAACCCATATTGTTAGCACTTGTCCCGCACTTGGGGCAGATAGAAAAACGTTATAGAAACCATCCTTTAAACTCATGCAGATCCGTTCTTGCAGACAAGCTGTCATAGGCTGGTTAAGTGCCAAATCAATCCCTTTGGCCTGCAAGGGAGTGAAAATTGTAAAACCACTTCTTAAAGAACTGGAAAAAAGAGAGAGTGCCTACCATGGAGCAACTGTGAAGCGCTTCTGTCATTAAAGCAAAGATGACCCAACCACTCGGAACAGATCAGTAGTTAGGAAAAGCCCCAACAGTCAACTGGTGACAATGAAGACCTGGGTGAAGCCAAATCAAGCAATTAGCAAAGTCGCAGGCACACACTGTCCATCAATCCTCAACATCGGGTCGGAGGGCTGGGGGCTGTGTGTGAAACAGATGCATATAGTGCATAGATGGACTGTTGGAGAGATCGCTGATTAAAGAATGCACACGCATCTTAACAAGGACACAAGCACTGTACCGTTGAAGAATGGAGGGTGGGGTGTGAGCTGACCAAGCAACACTCGCACATTACCAACGACACAAGCACCTTTGAACAATAGAGGTTAGGGGCAGAGCCCCACGCAAGAGAGTGTTTTATACATTTATAAGGGGAAAAGGGTTAGATGAATATGTTGCAGGTCTGTAGAAGTCCTTGCTTTAAACCCACGGATGGAGTTTGGGCAGTGAAATGGAAACACTTCAGCACAAGAAACAATGCACATGTGACATTTTAGCCGAGATTGTTTTTATATATATATTTTTTTTTAACTGTTACAGAATTGTTTTAATTAACTGTGCAAATAAACTTGATTTGATCCAACCGCCACTCAGACCCCACCCATCATCTCAACAGGAACCACATCAAAAGCCTAGCCAGCCATCACCACAAAAGAAGCCACCTCCACCATGCAGTTCATCCACACCTGCGCCACTGTGGACCATTGCCTTTTTCAAAGGACTGCAACCCATCAGGTCTGCGCTCACCCCGATCCTGAAAGCCTCCATCACAAACGCTGCACACCCGGATACCTGGAAGCATATTATGTTACTAGCATTTATATAGCCCACATACACCTCTCAGTTTCTTCACGCTTAGGTAACAAACCTTACATGCTGCTCACAGTTCTAGTCCTATGCTTGTCTAAAGAGCCATGTTTTTAAAAGTTGCCAGAAAGGGGAGATCTACATGTCATGCTTGCTTCTAGTTATGACAACCAAGGTATTGTCAGAGTTTAATTTTAGTTGGTTGCTGTTCGTCTAGTCACGGATGAACAGCACCCTATTTTGGAAGGCTTCTTTGGATTCCAGTGAGTTATCAATAGCCAATAATAATTGAATATCATCCGCATACTTCTATATTTGGACCTACATTTTTTTCCATGGAGTGCACTAGGGGGGCATATGTACAAATTAAAAAGGTGGAGGGGCTGGGAGGACCCTGGGGTGATTCACAAGTTAATCAGCTCTTAGTCAGTCTGGCTATCTCCCTTCAGCTCTTCTGAGATTGGTCCATCAGGAAGGAAATAACCCAGCCAAGCGATGTGCCCTGCAGGCCTGCGGCACTGTCATGGTCCATCAAAAGCTCATGGCTGACTGTGTCAAAGGCAGCTGAGAGGTCGAGGAGGACCAGGGCCGGAGTGAAGTCCCTGTCAGTTTCTTCTCGCATGTCATCCACAACTAAGAGGAGGACCACTTCAGTGGAGTGGGGTGGCCAAAAGCCTGCTTGATGAGGGAGGAGGATAAGCATCTGGCAACATCTGCCTCTAGTACCTTTGCCAGGAAGGGTTACAAGGCGATCGGACAACAGTTTTTCAAGGTGAGTGGGTCTTCACCGGCTTTTAGAATGAAACCACTTTCGCCTCCTTAAAGGGGCTATGGACCGTAGCTTGGCTCAAGGACTGGTTAAAGAGGGATACGGCTGGGTCAGGGAAGAAGGGGGAAAAAACTGCTTTTAAGACCTTCAGAGGGCAAGTATCATTGGATTGGGGGAGTCCAAATTCACTTTGATCAGCAGGTCCATGGGGCACTCCTTGCTGATAGCAGGAAACTCAGACACTGTGGTCCAGTTTCTGTATTCAATAGGTGTTGCAGAGGGGACAGCAAGCCACAGTACTTTCACCCCTCAAAAAAATGCTCTGCGTAGCAAACACTACTAACTACAGACTCATCTCCCTGCTACCGTACCCAGCCAAAGTCTGGGAGAAGCTGATTAACATGCACGTAGCCACCAATCTCAATGAAAACCTCTTGACCACCACTCAATGTGGGTTCAGACCTAACAAAAGGATGGGATGAAGCCCTCATCACTGCTACACACAATATCCACAGGATCATGAACAGAGGAGGCACTGCAGTGCTCATCCTGCCATACTTTTTCACTGCATTCGCTTTTGTATCCCACCTCATCCTCGAACAACTCAACAAAACCAGCATTTAAGGACCTGCACTCTGCTGGATAGGCTCCTTCCTGTCAGGCTAACCCAGTGTTTTAGCCTGACCCTCTTCCGCTCAGACCCCTTTAATATCTGAAGTTCCACAAGGATCATCTCTCAGCACAACCCTCTTCGACACTTACATGACCCTGGTTGCCATCATAATTCACAAACACAGACTCAAAATCCTATTAACGTCAATGGCTCACAGCTAATACTCTCCCTCATGGACAAAGCACCCAACACCAGGACAAAGTCTCTCAGCCTGCATGACCGCCGCTACCGACCAGGGCAAGCCAGCTTTCTCTAATTTACCACTAACAAGACAGAAGTCGTGATCTTTGGCAGACAAACATTACTATGGGATAATGCCTAGTGGCCAGCAGAACTCAGTCCTGCCCACACCTATAATACCAAGAACTATAGCTTTGTTATCCAAGTCAATGTCTCCTGCTTCCACATAATGACGATGTTGAAGAAGATCTTCAAATTTCTTTCCACTAGCACATGCAAAACAGTCACCCAAGCCCACTGGCGGGAAAATTAGACTATGGAAACACACTTCACGCCGAAATCAGCATGCAACTGGCCTGACACCTCCCTACCTTACAAAACTCAGCACACTCAACCTTCCACAATAACACACACACCCCACCACACCCCTCCACACCCACCCTCGATGCCCATACTATAAACTAGCTCTTTTCAAACTCTTCACACACGCTTTCAAGGCTTTACACAGCAATGGTGTTGCTTACCTCAACAACTGCATCAGTTTCCACAAACCCATAAACGACCTCTGCTTAGCCGGACTTCCACCTACATACACCCTATGCACATACCGAAACAGGGCCAGCTGGCCGTCCTTCTCCTACATCGCTCCTAAAGCCTAAAATGACCTGCTGCTGCTCTTTGAATAGGCTCCTCCAACCTAGCCCTACACTGGACCATGCTACCCCTACTTAAACGAGAGGATAACCCTCAGCAACCCTCCCAGGCGATGAGCGCTCTACAAATACACTAAACAGGCCATCTACATATAAATCAGTCTTAGTCAAGACCGACTTGCACACAGCTAGTTTTGGTACAGAGTGGCATACAGGGTGAAGAACAATTGACTGGAATGTGGTCCCGAACGACTGCCAGCAATTGTGATTAATTAAAGTATTCCTTTCATTACCCTGTTATTTGCTGCAGCAGTTCTAAGTGCAAAGGGTATGCCCAGACAGGGATACCATGCTGACTGTGCCTAGGGACTCAAGCTGTACATAATTGACAAGGCCTTAGCAGGCCAAAACCAGTCCTGGGTTCCTGGTCTTCCCATATGAAGGGGTCCTGGTCTGGCAGTTTAGAGTGGATAGTTCCTAGTGAAAGACGACCAAGACTTATTTGCACATGGCTGGTTTCAGTCTAGAATGACAACGTGGGTTAAAAAAAAAAAAACTTTTAAAAAAAAACGGTGGACTGGCAAGCAGCTAGAGTGATTTCCAGTGGCAGAGATTACCTTAATACTACTTCCATATCTTTGTTGTTTTTTTGCAAATTTGATTCACAAAAGATGAGATGGCTGAAAAATTCTGAAAGTTGTACTACTCCTGGTAGGGAAGCTCCTGGTACCTATTTTGCTCTCCTTAGAGTATATAAGAAAAGTACAGCTTTATTATGACACAAATGGGCACCCAGCATAGGTCAAAACCCCAAACTCACAAGCTTAGAGTGTCTCATAAATTAATCAAGACAAAGAGAGGAACTCTAGGTAGTTTCCAAGATTATGTGGAGAGATGTTCCTGTTGGAGTGCATTTTCAACACCAGGGACAATAAATCAGTCCACCTCAAATGTCTGTTTTTCCTCACAGAGTTTTTTTATGCGTCAGCGTTGCCGAGCTAGAAAAGCAAAAAAAGCCTTTGCCATTTTTGCAGAAAAGTCTGTGAGCACAGAGTTAGACAGTGCTTTGCACGCTGAGCTGAGAAATGGCAAAGATGTTTCTTGGGGCCACATGTACGAATATTAGGTTTTTTGACTCGCAAATTGCGAGTCTTAACATTTCGCAATTTGCGAGTCGTAAAACCTGATGTACACCAGTGTCAATGACACTGTTTGCGATTCCCAATGGGGTCGCAAATTACCTACCTCATAAATATTCATGAGGTAGGTCGCAATTTGCGACCCCGTTAGTAATGGCTGCCCTCACAGGGATGGTAGCCTGCTGGGGACACCACCATGTCTGTGATTGCTTTTAAATAAAGCAGTTTCTATTTTTTTTTCTTTTTTTTTTTTTTAAATGCAGCCCGTTTTCCTTAACAGAAAACGGGATGCATTTCTAAAACAACGTTTTCTTTTCATTTTTTCAGAGCAGGCAGGGGTCCCTGGGACTGCTGCCTGCTCTGAAAAAATATTTTTGCTTCCATTCACAAAGAGGAAAGGGTCCCTTCCTTGGGGACCCCTTCCAGTTTGCGCATGCGTTAGCACTAATTTGAAACTGGTGCTAACTGCGATTGTTTTGTGACGGCATTCACGGTCACAAAACAATCCTACATCGCACTCGCGACTCACAGACCTATTTTACGATTCGGTAAATGGATTACCGAAGCGCAAAATAGGGTCTGTACATACCAAAACGGTCTGTTAGGGGGAAGAGGTGCGCTGTCCCCTGGACAGCAGCAGCAGCTGCAAATCACCTTTAACGTTTGTTAAAGGGGTGGGCATTGGGGATGACGAGATGAGGGTAGCGCAATGTGCACTCCCCTCACTGCGCATGTATGTTTGGTCAGCCATCTCGAGCAGACCAAAAATACATGCGCAGTAGGCTCTCCCAGAGCCTGCACAGGCTCCCAGTCTGCCTGGCAGTGCTCTGGCTGGGCACTCCCAGCCAATCTTGACGCTGCTCTGAGAAGCATCAGCATTGGCTGCAGAGCAGGCTAGGAGCCTCTGCCTGCCTGCCTGCAGTGACGAGAGCAGTGCAGCAACGGAGTAGGTAAGTGATTTTTTAAAATTTTGTTTTATTAAATTTGCCCCCGTGCCCCCACCCTTCCCTTGTGCTGCCCCACCCCAACAAAGCCCAGCAAGCCGCTCCTGGTCCCTGGTTCCCTCCCCTATTTGTCCACAGAATGGGAACTAGTACAAAGTGGTTACTACCAAGTTTCAAGTGCTATACCAAAACCAATACATAAAGATTCACTGAAAAAAATAAAAGGTTAATAGTTAGGTGTTTAAATAGCACAAAAAACAATGCTTAATGTAAAAAAAATAAAAACGAAAAATATTTTTTCAAAAAAAAAAAAACAAAGCTGACAAATTCACCAATGACATTGACAACATCCTTCATGACATCACATGTAATAACATTGGAGGAATGTGACAGTCTGCCATACCCTTTTCTAAATAGAAGGTATTCAGAAAGCTACTCCTAGACCCATTTTCCATCACCTTATTAGCGTTAACCTGCATAACTTTTTGCAACATGGAGGACTGAAGCATATCTGAAGTCACCCTCATTTAGTAGGTATTGGGAATAGGTTTAGTGGTATTCAGGTGCATGAGAAACGTATTGCCTCTGTTAACATTAATGTTATCAGCAACTTGTTAAACCTTGTATACTACTCACATAGTGTTTGGTCATTCTTTACTTTAATGAGAAGTGCCTGTTAGCATTCTCTCCTCGGTGAGGTAGTTAAGTCAACATCTTCACATCTATACATCAGCCAAGAATACGGCATGCACAACCAGGCTCTAGGGACAACCCTCTGAAGTTTAAGTACCCTACACATATTTCTGAATGGGGCAGAATAGTGCACACCTTTAGAACAATGCTTACAATCATACTGCATCTTTAACTGTGAGTCTCTCATATATTCTACAACACTGTATAATGTCTGACGTTTCAATGAACTTGTATAGCACTACAAGCGAGATTGCGCTCCCATAGGTCAATACAATGCACTCACCTCAATCAAGGGTTTCAGAACATTTTTCCTGCGAGGCGATGGAGAGAATACATTCAGCTTTGCCTTGGTCAGCACAAGGACTTAGGATCATTTACATTTACAGCAGTGGAATTTCAACAAGAGCACCTGCTATGTACATGTTTTAAGTGCTTCCTGTTGAGGTTTAAATTCTGTGAACTGCGCCTTGGGCCAGAATCGAACCTGCCTACATATTTATCCAAGAGTCCACAGTTTTGCGTCAAATGTCCACCTACGAGGAGTCGTTTTTTTTTTTGTTTTTTTTTACTGGTTGATGAGTAAGTGCTAACTGGTTGGAAGAATATCTAAGTGCATACTGCCTGTCCTTCGTTGCTGTCCCTGAGGGGCTGGAGATATATAGATATATGGAAAATGTCACTTACCCAGTGTACATCTGTTCGTGGCATTAGTCGCTGCAGATTCACATGCTGTGCACATCCCGCCATCTGGTGTTGGGCTCGGAGTGTTACAAGTTGTTTTTCTTCGAAGAAGTCTTTTCGAGTCACGAGACCGAGGGACTCCTCCCATTTCGACTCCATTGCGCATGGGCGTCGACTCCATCTTAGATTGTTTTCCCCGAGGAGGGTGAGGTAGGAGTTGTGTATGCTAGTAATAGTGCCCATGCAATGGAGTGAATGCGTCTGTACATAATGAAGTTTAAAGTAATATATTTACAAATGTACAAATGTTCAAGATCTACTTCTGAATGGCTACAGGCTCCCGGGGAGGCGGGTGGGCGCATGTGAATCTGCAGCGACTAATGCCACGAACAGATGTACACTGGGTAAGTGACATTTTCCGTTCGATGGCATGTGTAGCTGCAGATACACATGCTGTGCATAGACTAATAAGCAGTTATCTCCCCAAAAGCGGTGGTTCAGCCTGTAGGAGTTGAAGTAGTTTGAAATAATGTTCTTAGTACAGCTTGACCTACTGTTGCTTGTTGTGCAGTTAATACATCTACACAGTAGTGCTTGGTAAATGTATGAGGCGTAGACCATGTTGCTGCCTTACATATTTCGTTCATTGGAATATTTCCTAGAAAGGCCATGGTAGCACCTTTCTTTCTGGTTGAGTGTGCCTTTGGTGTAATAGGCAGTTCTCTTTTAGCTTTAAGATAGCATGTTTGAATGCATTTAACTATCCATCTAGCAATGCCTTGTTTCGAAATTGGATTTCCTGTATGAGGTTTTTGAAAGGCGATAAATAGTTGTTTTGTCTTTCGAATGAGTTTTGTTCTGTCAATGTAGTACATTAGTGCTCTTTTGATGTCTAATGTATGTAGTGCTCTTTCAGCTACAGAATCTGGCTGTGGGAAGAACACTGGTAATTCTACCGTTTGATTCAAGTGGAACGGTGAGATTACTTTTGGTAAAAATTTAGGATTGGTCCGTAGAACAACTTTATTTTTGTGTATTTGAATAAATGGTTCTTGAATGGTAAATGCTTGAATTTCACTCACTCTTCTTAGAGATGTGATGGCAATTAAAAATGCAACTTTCCACGTTAAGTATTGCATTTCACAAGAGTGCATGGGCTCAAAAGGTGGACCCATGAGTCGTGTTAAGACAATGTTGAGGTTCCATGAAGGAACCGGTGGTGTTCTTGGTGGTATAATTCTCTTTAGGCCTTCCATAAACGCTTTTATGACTGGTATCCTAAATAATGAAGTTGAGTGCGTAATTTGCAGGTAAGCTGAAATTGCCGTAAGATGTATTTTAATGGAAGAGAAAGCTAGTTTAGATTTCTGCAAATGTAGTAAGTATCCTACTATCTCTTTTGCAGATGCGTGTAAAGGTTGAGTTTGATTATTATGGCAGTAATAAACAAATCTTTTCCACTTATTTGCATAACAGTGTCTAGTGGTAGGTTTTCTAGCCTGTTTTATGACCTCCATACATTCCTATGTGAGGTCTAAGTGCCCGAATTCTAGGATTTCAGGAGCCAAATTGCTAGATTCAGCGATGCTGGATTTGGATGTCTGATCTGTTGTTTGTGTTGTGTTAACAGATCTGGTCTGTTTGGCAGTTTGATATGAGGTACTACTGAATGGTCTAGTAGTGTTGTGTACCAAGGTTGCCTTGCCCATGTTGGTGCTATTAGTATGAGTTTGAGTTTGTTTTGACTCAACTTGTTTACTAGATATGGAAGAAGTGGGAGAGGGGGAAAAGCGTACGCAAATATCCCTGACCAGTTCATCCATAGTGCATTGCCCGGAGACTGATGTTGTGGGTACCTGGATGCGAAGTTTTGGCATTTTGAGTTTTCTTTTTTTGCAAATAGATCTATTTGTGGCGTTCCCCACATTCTGAAGTAAGTGTTCAGTATTTGGGGGTGAATTTCCCATTCGTGGATCTGTTGGTGATCCCGAGAGAGATTGTCTGCTAACTGATTCTGAATCCCTGGAATAAAATTGTGCTATTAGGCGAATGTGGTTGGGAATCGCCCAATGCCATATTTTTTGTGTTAGGAGACACAACTGTGTCAAGTGTGTTCCTCCCTGTTTGTTTAGGTAATACATTGTTGTCATGTTGTCTGTTTTGACAAGAGTGTATTTGTGGGTTATTATGGGTTGAAATGCTTTCAGAGCTAGAAATACCGCTAACAGTTCTAAGTGGTTTATATGAAACTGTTTTTGCTGAATGTTCCATTGTCCTTGGATGCTGTGCTGATTGAGGTGTGCTCCCACCCGGTCATGGATGCATCTGTCGTTATTACGTATTGTGGCACTGGGTCTTGAAAAGGCCGCCCTTGGTTTAAATTTATACTGTTCCACCATTGAAGCGAGATGTATGTTTGGCGGTCTATCAACACCAGATCTAGAAGTTGACCCTGTGCCTGTGACCACTGTGATGCTAGGCACTGTTGTAAGGGCCGCATGTGCAACCTTGCGTTTGGGACAATGGCTATGCATGAGGACATCATGCCTAGGAGTTTCATTACTAATTTGACCTGTATCTTTTGGTTTGGATACATGGCTTGTATGACATTTTGGAATGTTTGGACTCTTTGTGGACTTGGAGTGGCAATTCCTTTTACTGTGTTGATTGTTGCTCCTAGGTATTGCTGTGTTTGACACGGCAGAAGGTGTGACTGAGTAATTGATTGAGAAACCTAGTTTGTGTAGGGTTTCTATGACGTAATTTGTGTGTTGTGAACACTGTTTTTGCGTGTTGGTTTTGATTAACCAATCGTCTAGGTACGGGAACACATGTATTTGCTGCCTTCTGATATGTGCAGCTACTACTGCTAGACATTTTATAAAAACTCTTGGCGCAGTTGTTATTCCGAATGGCAACAATTTGAATTGGTAATGTATCCCTTGGAATACAAACCTTAGGTACTTCCTGTGTGAAGGATGTATTGGTATATGGAAATATGCATCCTTTAGATCCAGTGTTGTAATGTAGTCTTGTTGTTTGAGCAGTGGGATTACTTCTTGTAATGTAACCATGTGAAAATGGTCTGATTTGATGTATGTATTTAATATTCTGAGATCTAGTATAGGTCTTAGAGTTTTGTCTTTTTTGGGTATCAGAAAGTACAGTGAGTAAACTCCTGTGTTTAGTTCTTGTTTTGGTACTAATTCTATTGCTTCTTTTTGGAGTAATGCTTGAACTTCTAATCCTAGAAGATTTATATGTTGTTTCGACATACTGTGTGTTTTCGGTGGGACTGTTGGAGGGAATTCGCGAAATTCTATGCAATAAACATGCTGGATAATTGCTAGTACCCAAGTATCTGTTGTTATCTCCTCCCAATGTTTGTAAAATTGGCTTAATCTTCCCCCCACAGGTGTTATGTGATGGGGATGTGTGACTTGTGAGTCACTGCTTATTTTGAGGACTTTTGGGGCTTTGGAATTTTCCTCTACTTCTTTGGAATTGTCCCCCTCTATATTGCCCCCAAAAACTTCCCCGCTGATATTGGCTTTGGTAAGTGGGCCTTGTTTGTGATGTTGTGGTTTCTGTAGGTTGTCCTCGAAACCCTCCCCTAAAAGGTGTTTTGCGAAAGGTGCCTCTGCTCTGCGGGGAGTTGAGTGCGCCCATGGCTTTTGCTGTATCAGTGTCTTTCTTGAGTTTCTCAATAGCAGTGTCGACTTCCGGCCCAAACAACTGCTGTTCATTAAATGGCATATTTAGCACGGCTTGTTGAATTTCCGGCTTGAAACCTGACGTGCGGAGCCATGCGTGCCTTCTCTCCCGAGGTATGAGAGTTTGCTCTCTTACGAGCTGCCCGACAACTACTGAGTCTGGAGTTAACTGCGTTGTAATATAAACAGGATCTGTTGGCGGTGGCTTGTACTTTTTCTCCACCCTTGGCGTTATGGCTCGGCCTTTAACAGGATCCTGAAAGATTTGTTTTGAATGTTTTAGCATTCCTGGGAGCATAGGTAGTCTTTGGTACTGGCTATGAGTGGAGGTTAGCGTGTTAAACAAGAAGTCATCCTCAATTGGTTCTGAATGCAAGGTGACGTTATGGAAAGCAGCTGCCCTTGCGATCACCTGTGTGTAAGATGTACTGTCCTCAGGAGGGGACGGCCTGGTAGGGTACGAGTCTGGGCTGTTGTCCGATACTGGAGCATCGTAAAGGTCCCATGCATCGGGATCATCTTGACTCATGGCAGTATGAGTCGGGGAGTGCATCAGTGGAGGAGTTGCTACTGGTGATGTGTGCATTGATGGTGGTGGAGAAGGTGGTGGAGTTGTTTTCTTTGCCACCTTTGCCTGTGGCTCCTTGTCCTTTTCGTGAAAGGCAATTTTTCTTTTTGTTTTAATTGGAGGAAGAGTGGTTATCTTCCCTGTGTCTTGATGAATGTGGAGCCTCCTTTGAGTATAGTCTGGCTCTACAGCTTGAAGTTCCTCTCCAAATCTATGTTTTTTCATTTGTGAGGCTAATCCTTGTTCCTCTGTATAGGAACCTGTTTTCGGCTCCGAGGCTGGATGTTTCGGAACCGAAACTTTTTCGGAGGTCTTTTTAGGCTCCGAAGAAACCTTTGTAATTTTCGGCGTGGTGGTGTCTCGGTGCCGAATTTGTTCGGTGCCGCTGTCCCGGTGCCGAAATTTCTCAGAGCAGATGTCTCGGGTCCGAGATTGCTGTGTGGCGGTATCTCGACCGGAGTCGGATGACTTAGACACCAGCGTGCCCTTTTTCGGTGCCTTGGCTCGGTCACCGCTTTTTTGGGTTAAGCCATGGCCTGTTGGCGGTGGCGTCCCCTGGGCTCTTGTTGACTTCTCGTGAGTCTTATGTTTCGACGTCTTACTCACGGTTTTCGGCGTTTCTTCGGCCTCGAGCTCTTCAGAGTCCGATTCGGGGATAGAGAAAGCTTCCTCTTCTTCCTCGAAACGCTCTTGTTCTGTCGGCGTCGACTCCATCTGCAGTCTTCTGGCTCTTCGGTCTCTTAACGTCTTTCTGGACCGAAACGCTCAACAGGCCTCACAAGTATCTTCCTTGTGCTCTGGGGACAAGCACAAGTTACAGACCAGATGCTGATCCGTATACGGATACTTGTTATGGCATTTTGGACAGAAGCGAAATGGGGTCCGTTCCATCAGCCTTGAATTCACACGTGGCCGGGCCGACCAGGCCCCGACGGGGGATCGAAAAAACCCCGAAGGGCCACCGGAACTCTTCTAAATTCGGTGTCGATCTGTTGTAACTAACCCGATAACGAACGCAAACAATACCGATGATTTTTCCGAGATTCTAACTAACTTTCCGACCCGAAACGCGGAGCGAAAAGGAACACGTCCGAACCCGATGGCGGAAAAAAAACAATCTAAGATGGAGTCGACGCCCATGTGCAATGGAGTCGAAATGGGAGGAGTCCCTCGGTCTCGTGACTCGAAAAGACTTCTTCGAAGAAAAACAACTTGTAACACTCCGAGCCCAACACCAGATGGCGGGATGTGCACAGCATGTGTATCTGCAGCTACACATGCCATCGAACATATATATATATATATATATATATATATATATATATATATTACATACACACACATATTTATTTATTTTTTTAATGACTTACAGTACCTGGACTGGTACATGGTACCACAAAAAGCTCTGTGCTGGATACCAAAGTACCAGCTGTTTGGTACCACAGTACTGAATATTTTTGCTTGGCTTAAAGGTAATGGGTGGGAGAGGTCCCAGAGGGGGGTGGTCTGGGACTCCCCTGAGCATGTCAAAAGTATGCCCAGCCTTCCCCCTTCTATGTGTTTCAAAAATTATTTCAGGACTCAGAGACTGAGTCTCAAGCCCTGTAATGGTAGCTGCAGCATTTAGTTTCTAGGTGAGGCCAGCCAATCAATCTTTCGGTTCTACTGTTTCGAAATGGCCCATTGGAGCAAATGCTCGGAGGGACAATAAGGGACCCATTTTTAAGAATTACTGCCCTGCAATAATTTTTTTTAACATTTTTTTTTTAAACGCAAATTTCTCAAAACAGATAAATGGATTTACATCAAATAATGAAAAGCACGCTTTAAGAGTAAGTGTATAACTTTTTGCGAAACCTGGTGTAATTCTTTTCAGTTGTCTCTTCTGTGCCACTTTCCAAAAGATCCCATGCGAATTAACCTTGTAAAATACATTTTTTGGCCACACCTCCAACACACACACACAAAGACTTTTCTGCCCATGCCAGACGCAAGAAGACCTGGGTGTGGGTGTGGGTGTGGGTGTGGGTGTGTGTGTGTCTTACTTGCCCTACTGTCTTTTTACTTGTCCACTCCTGTAGATTACAGGAGAAAACACTCCCTGATCATAACAGATTTTATTATTTTTCGAACTTTAGGCACGTTTGCGGAGCCCTGCAAATTAACAGTCCAACTAGCTCTAAAATGTATAGATTTACACCAAGCAAAGCACTTTGAATAGGTTTCTACCTCCATGCCACATTTGCTGTAATTCAGTTAAGCCATTTTTTTCTATATCAGACAACAAAGATTCCTACTGGGATTGAAATGGGAAATGTTACTTTTTTTTACCTCCCCTCTTTTTTGGCACCCATATGGCGAAGGATCTGCACACGCCTCATATGCTGAACCCAAAGTGAATTAACTTTAATCCAGATTCAATCAGTGCCAAAGTTAAGACAAAAAATGCATTTTCCAGGAAAACTCTAGCCTAATCATAGCTGCATAGTTATGTATTTATGTTTTACACAGTGATAGTCCCCTTTGTGTAGTTCTAGTTATGTCAGAGTTTCCATGTGAAGAGGGTTTTTTGTTTGGTCGATTTTGTTTGCCAACTTTGGCACAGTTTGACAAACCTGCACAAAACGTTCAAAAATAAAAGATCATACACCTTAGTTACTACCTGGAAAGCTTTTAGTATTCCATCAAGGAGGGCTCAAGAAAAAGAGGGTGGTCCCAAAATGTTGATTGCCCATGTTAATTCCCGTAGTAAATTTTGGGAAGTGATATAGAAAAACATGTCTGAACAGAATGACTCAAAATCTGGCAAAAAGTCAGACCTTCATTTAGAAAGCATGTTTTTCGTTATTTGGTGTAAATCCATTCAGATGTTTGAGAAATTTGTGTATAAAGAGGTGCATGGGGTGGTCATGAAAAACAACTTGTAACACTCCGAGCCCAACACTAGATGGCGGGATGTGCACAGCATGTGTATCTGCAGCTACACATGCCATCGAACAGATAGTGATATCAGGACTGTTGGCGTCCAGCCATTCTCTGACTGGCCACTTTAAAGGGGGGGGCAATCCTAATTGGCCCCACTGGGCATGTGGGGCCCACCCCTAAACTGGATGGCTATTACAGGACTGGGGAGATGGTCACCACTGACATGCATTGCAGTGAATACTAGGCTTTGTGGGTCATAAGACTGATCACATAAAGGGTGATAACAGATTTTAGTCACAATATAAATCATTTGTTGGTGGTTTCCATACAAATGTTAGGAATTGTGGTGTGTTCTAAAGTGATTTATACTGTGAAAAATGCTGACCCCATGCTCTGATTTGGTGAACCATGTTAGAGAGAAAATGTTTTTTCTCATGATTTTCTCTGGTTATGAGAGGTGCCCCAGAAGCTAAAACGTTAGCACATTTTCTATAATGTCACATTATCTTCCTCTGCCGTGTGAGAATAATGTCTAATATTCGGAGTAAAACATTACTTTCAAAGCAGCAGCAGAAGGCTGTCAGTTGATTCCCCAGTGTTCTTCTGTAGCTTACCACAGTGTTGTAATGAACAACTAGAGTGACAACATTCTGTAATCATGACAACACTGATAGAGCTGAAGGCATTTGGACTGAATCAAAGCTGTAATGGTTTCTAACCTATAGTAGTAGTTTTCAAGCTTGAAGAATTTGCTGGATCCAGTGGTTAGGTCTGGAATTCTCCCCTGTAGTGGTAGTCATCCCTTATTTTTTTTTTCTTTTTTTTTTTTTTAATGCTGAGCGTCGACAGTTCACCATTTGGTGCCCTATCCAGCCTTCTCTGAAGTCGCACGCCCTCCCCGGAAGCTCCCACTTGTGGTCGCCATCTTCAGATTCTTTTTTTTCCCTTCTCACATCTTCTTGGGGAGGTGGGTGGTTCGCTTATAAATCTAGAAAATTCAAGCTGCTGAACTACTCCTACAGGTATGAAACCATTTCATTTTGCAGCGTGAATCGTTTCTGGATTCACATGCTGTCCACTGATTTTGTAGTGTTTTTTTTTTTTTTTTTTTACAAGCTTGTGGAAGTTGGGCTAAAGATGGGTTTAAATGAGTAAATAGATGGTTAAGCACTTTTGGTCCCACTTGAGCTTCCTTGTTCATATGAATGTCAATCCAGTAATGTTTTGTAAACATATGGGCTGATGACCAAGTAGCCGTCATGCATATGTCTTGTAAGCATAGATTTGCTAGAAAGGCAATGGTTGCTCCATCTTCCCTTGTTGAATGCACTTTTGGTTTGGTGTTTAACTGCAGACCTGTATTTGGATAGATTACTTAAATTGTTTCTGAAATCCAATTATCAGCTGTACCCTTTGTCGCTGGTTTGCACACATTACTGCCAGCAAAGGAAACAAATATTGCTTTTCTTACATCTGTGCAACACTTTCTGCTTGATATTCTGGTTCTTGGAAAAAAACTTGGAATTTGAATAGTCTGATTTACATGAAATTGTGAAAGGATCTTTGGTAGAAACTGAGGATCTGTTCTCATGGCTACTCTGTCCCTGTGTTTTTGCAGATATGGTTCTTGGACTGTAAGAACCTGGAGTTTTCTTACTCTGCAGAGCCATGTCATTGCCACCAGAAAGGCTGTTCTTAGAGAAAGCATCTTTAGTGAGGACTTGTGTAGAGGTTGAAAAAGTTTCCTCATTAGTTGTGTTAATGCAAGATTAAGGATCCAAGTAGGTGCTAGCAACTGTCTGGTTGGTGCTATTCTCTTTGCTCCCTCTAGGAAGCGTTTTATGACTGGTGTACTGAAGAAGCTTCTTCCTCGGTGTCCTCTTGTGTATGCTACAATTTCAGCTAGATGAAACTTGAACGATGCATAAGTGAGTTTGTAGTCTAGGAGATGAGTTAAGTATTTTATGTCTGTAGTGTATTTAGTGTTTTGCTGAAACAGGTGTAATTTGTGCCACCACTATGAGTATCTTTCCCACTTTGCCATATAACATTTTCTAGTTACTGGCCTTCTCGCTTCTCTTGGAACTGCCATTGTTCTTTCTGACAAATCTAGATGTCCAACCTCTGTCTTCAGGAGTTATGCTGCCAACTTCAGAAACTCTCCCCCCACTTGCACGGACAGCAGATTTCGATGCTTTGGTAATTTTTTTTAACGTTGCCCTGCGTCATTTGTATTAGTTCCGAGTACCACGTCTGGCTTGCCCACTGAGGAGCAAAAGGTATTAGCTTCACCTTGTTGTGTTTACATTTGTTGATTAACCTGTCTATCAGAGGTATTGGGGCAAAAGTGTAAATCAATCTTCCTGACCAGTTTATCGACAGAGTATTCCCCTGGGATTGGTGGTGTGGGTGTCTGGGCGCAAAGTACTGGCATTTCATGTTTGCTTGTGTTGCGAATACGTTGATTTCTGGTGTTCCCCGCTGTTAGAAGATCTGTTTGATTACTGCTTGATTGAGTTACCACTTGTGGGAGGATGAAGCTTGTCTGCTTATTTTGTCTGCTTGGACATTGTCTTTTCCTGAAAGATGAACTGCTGTTAGGTATAAAGTCCTCTGTCATTCCCACTTCCAGCTTCTCTGCGCTAGCCTTGAAAGAAAAAAAAAGATTGTATTCCTCCCCGTTTGTTGATGTAAAACATTGTTGTGGTATTGTCTGTTTAGATCAATATGGTTCCCCAACAACTGCTCTGGAAGACTTAAATCCATAAACACTGTTTCAGTTCCAGAACATTGATATGTTGGACTGGTTCTTGATCGTTCCAAACACCTCTGACCTTCAGTGAGCCCATATATGCTTCCCAGCCCATAAGAGGCGTCTGTGGTAAGGGTCACTGATGGGGTTGGCTGTGTAAAAAGGTCTACCGCTGTTAAATGTGCTCTGTTCCACCACACCATCTTGCGTATATTTTGCGTGACAAGCACTAGGTCCTCCCAATGCCCTGTAGCTTGTGACCATTGTGTTTGTAATCATTCCTTGATTGGTCTCATATGTAGCCTTGCATGTGGGATGAGAGCTATGCATGATGCCATGTTTCTCCATAATCTTCCCCACAGTCCTCACTATCAGAGAATGCCACGTCTGGTATTAGAGAACTTCTTGCAGTATTGATGCAATCCATTTCACACAGGGATGTGCCTTTGCTTGTATTGAGTGGAGTCTTGCTCCAAGAAAGATATTTTCCTGTTCTGGCTTTGAGTATTTTACTATATTTATTGAAAGCCCTAGTTTGAATTGTTGTTACCACCTTTTGTATATGTGTTTTGTATTGAGTTGCAAAGTTGGCTCTTATTAGCCAGTTGTCTAGATACAGATACACATGTATACCCTGTCTTCTCAAAATGTGCTGTCGCAGCAGCCAGGCATTTTCTGAAAACTCTTGGTGACGTTTTTATGCCGAAAGCCAGTACCTCAAGTTGGTAATGTGTTTTATTCACTACAAAACATAGGTATTTTTTGTGTCGGTGATTCACTGGGATGTGCAAGGATGCATCATTTAGGTCTACCACTGCCATGTAGGTCTCCAATTTACAGTTGGGGAATGACTTCTTATAGAGCTCTGATTTTGAATGTGTCTTTATGAATTTGTTTATGAACCGGACGGGGATCCCGTACTGGCCATAGGGTTGCATATGGTTTTGAAATTAGGAAATATATGTTGAGTAATTTCTGTGGTTGATCTCTTTCTTGGGGACTTTTTCTACTGCTCTCTTTTCCAATAATTCCACTAACTCTTTGAGTAGGAGCAATGTTGCCGCCATTCAGTGCACTTTTTTCTTTGGTCCCCTTAGTGGTGGCGTTTTTACCAATTCTATGCAATACCCACATTTTATGATGTCTAAAATCTAGTTGTCGGACATTGTCTTCCACCACTTGTTGAGGAAGTATTTTATTCTCCCTCCCACTGGTGTTGTGTATGAGAGGTGTTGATTTTTTTGTGAAGTAATTTTCCTCAGGAAGTTGTTCGTCCTCTGTGGAGCTGTGCTTTTCCGCGTGCTCGTCCTCAAAATGGAAGGCGTGCCTATGCTTGATATGGTCATTGCTGAGCAGGTGACTGGGTTTGGGCTGTGCTCTGGAACCCCTGATGCAATGTTGCATCTAGGGAAACGTCCTCTTCCTTATGGTTTCCTTCTCCCCGTTGAAAGGGACAATAATGATGTTAGCTTGGCTTTTGGCTTGAGTCCTGAAACATTTAGTCAAGCATTGCGTCCAATAGGTGTTTCCACCACCATCTGGCAACCTGCACAGATTGGAGGCATATATTTGCAATATGTTTTTCCCCTCCTCTGCCAAAGAAGCCGCTCTTTTACAGTAGTGTTCGGGCAGGTGTTTCCTTAGCTCCCCCATCTCTTCTCAATATTGGTAAGCATACCTCTTCAGGAGAGCATTTGAATTGGCTATTCTCCACTGGGTAGCCACACCTCTCTCAAATTTTCTGCCTACCAAGTCCGTCTTCTTCCTCTCTTCATCTGGAGCAGGTTCTGATGTTGCTGGGATATTTGCCCCTTTCCTTGCCATAGCTGCAATAATAGAATCAGCTGGTACCGTTCCCAAATGTACAAAAGGTCTTTGAAGGAGAGCTGGTACTTCTTCTCTGCCCTTGGTGTGACTGTTCTGCATGCTGGAGGTTCCTTAAAGGCTTCTCTTCCATGATCCAGGACGCTGGGCAGCATCAGCAAAAACTGGTTCTTGGTCTGGGAAAACAGACTTTACAAGAGAAAGCACGAATTAGATTTTTCTTCCTCCAGCTGCACAGCATATTTGTCTGCTGCCCATTAATAAGTTGGCCAAACATGGTGATATTGTCGGAAGGCAAAAGACTTGAGGGGTATGTGCCAATAGCCTCTTCAGTAGAGTCTGTCTCCATGTCCTGCCACTGTGTCGCAGCATATGCCAGGCTTCACAGTCCAGGAACATGGACACATCCATGTTCTCAGCTTCTTCTTCCTCTAAGCACTGTTCCTCTTCTTCCTCTTGAGGCCCTGGAGTTAAAGAGGGCTCGAACTCTTCGACCTCCTTCTCTTGGTTCTCCTTTTGGTTTGGAGGCTTGTGTGGGATGCT